>NC_140592.1:399617729-400217729 GCF_964204655.1 Triturus cristatus | reverse complement strand
GCAGGCCAGCAATGAATGGCATCCACCTTCTGTGGATCCATGCTTAATCCCTGGGGAGAAATGATGAAACCCAAAAAGGGGACTGTTTGTACATGAAAGGTACATTTCTCTGGTTTGCAATATAAATGATTGTTTTGTAGACGTTCTAAGACCTGTCTTACGTGAAGTATGTGTTCTTGTAGGGACGATGAGTAAATCAACAGATCATCTATATAGGCTATAACAAAGATATCTAGCATCTCTTTTAGTACCTCGTTGATGAAGAATTGAAACGCCGAAGGGGCATTACAAAGCCCCAAAGGCATTACAAGGTACTCAAAAAGCCCGTACTTTGTACAGAAAGCAGTCTTCCACTCATCTCCCTCTGCAACCCGCACCAGATGGTACGCCCCACGTAGGTCCAACTTTGTAAAGATCTGGGCGTCTCTTACTCTATCAAGAAGAGAGGAGATGAGTGGGAGAGGGTATCCGTTCTTGATAGTGATCTTGTTTAGGTTTCTGTAGTCTATGCAACAGCGCAGGCCACCCTCGCGTTTGGGTATAAAAGACAAAGAAGAGGAAACAGGAGATTTGGATGGGCGAATAAACCCCAAATCTAACATGGTGTCCAAATACTCCCGTAGGTAAAGATTTTCCTTCTCGGTCAGGGAATAAACCCCACTGAAAGGTAACTTAGCTCCAGCTTGTAGATCAATTCTGCAATCAAACGATCTGTGAGGTGGTAACGAAGTAGCCTCTTTTGGGTCAAAGATGGTTCTTAGGTCGTGATATACTTCAGGTAATACTTCTTTGTCCTCGGTGTCCTTTTCATTAATAAGCTGGCTGGCAGCTAGGGTATGTGTTTTGCAGCACTCTGGTCGAAACTGTAATGTGGCCTTCTTCCAGTCAATGAGGGGATTATGAAACTTTAACCACGGTAGACCCAATAGGATCGGAAACTGAGGAGACTGGATCAAGTCAAATTCAATTTGCTCTAAGTGATCTGGTTCTAGGAGAACTGTAATGGATTCTGTCTTATGCGTGATGGGCCCTGATTTCAGTATACTTCCATCAATGGTAGTTACGGTCTCTCCGTAATCTTTCTCTTGTTCTTGTATTTGATGATCCCGAGCCCACGCCCTATCCAAGAAATTTCCTGTAGCTCCTGAATCGATCATGATTGGGATATTGGCCCTTCCTTCCCTCCAAACCAGATCGGCTGAAACAAAGAAATGGCCAAACGAAGACGCATTCCGGTCAGAAGAGGAGACACTCAAACCAGAATAACCCGGAGTTCTCGTCTCACAGGGCTCCAGGTTTCCTAGTTTTCCGACCTCCTTGTCTGCATGGGCTTGGTAGGACAAGTCTTAAGGAAATGTCCCGCTTTACCACAGTACAGGCATAACCTATTCTCCCGTCTGCGCCGTCTTTCTTCGGGTGTTAAAGGCCCTCTCAAGGTACCTATCTGCATGGGTTCCCCCTCTTCTCCTCCATGGACCGGGTCAGACTTCTTCTCTCTTACTGTAACTACCCTAACGTCTGTTTTTCCTCTTTCCCTCTTGCGTTCCTGCATACGATGATCGATCCTTACTACTAACTCCATGAGTTCTTTACATGAACTGGGAAGATCCACTATTTGAGACAAAGCATCCTTGATCTCGTCTCTAAGTCCTCTATAGAACAGGGTGCTGTGTTTCTCCTCAGGCCACCCTGCCTCAACTACCAACCGTTGGAAGGAAGTGATATAAGAAGCAAGATCAGTGGTTCCCTGCTTTAGGGAGAGCAATTCGGTATCTGCAGACTGGGTATAGGTATGCTTGTCGAATAGTTTTCTAAAGTCTGCTTTAAAAGCCCCATAATCTTGTATTAACGGATCGTCTCTTTCGATTAATGGAATTGCCCAATTGGCTGCAGATCCCCCCAAATACGAAATCACAAAGGCCACCTTTGCTTGGTCAGTGGGGAAACAATGAGCTTTACATGTGAAGTGTAGCTGACACTGACTGATGAAGGCTGCAAACTTGGAGGACTAACCAGAGAACCTTTCTGGCGGAGCAAGAGGGATAGAGGGAGGTGTGGTAACGTGTATAACTTGCGTGGGGTCCCTAGAACCGCCTTCCCCGTGTCTCTCCCTCTGTAAGGCATTAACCCGAGTAGCCAATGCCCGAGTCTCAACTTGGAGGTTCCCAATTAGGTCTGCTAAGGTTACCTGTTGCATGTCCATGGCGCTCGGGCAGAATATCTTACTTGGGCTTCACGTTCTGTAAGGATCTTACCAGAAACCGATTCTGCAGGAGCACCGTGAAGAGCAGCGAAGTTGTTGCTAAGTCCCAGCTTTCCACCACCACCTGATGCCCCTATCAAACTCTAGAGAGCACCGGTAATAGGGGAAAACAGGGAAACAAAACAAGGAAGGAAGGGAAGAAATCCCTGGAGCGGCGGCCTGTAACTTCTTCTGGGTATCAGAGGGAATGTAGATAATGTATTGTCTCTGCTGTGCTCTCGGGTAACAGTGGATAATGTATCTGAAAGGAATATAAAGGGAAAAATGAGAAGTCAGGCAATAAGGGAGGTGCAGCGTAGATCTATCTAACAAGAATGGGGTCTTAATGAATCTATACCTAGCTTCTAACTCAGGATGATCTTGAAGGAGGTTCCATACAGCTAACCGATAAGCAAGCACGTCACTAGTGGGGCTGAGAAGTGTGCGAGTCTTGGAGAAGCCCTTCTTGTCTACCAGAACATATATCCTAAAGACAGCAAACATTAGGCATGAGATACATATTGGCAAAACACTTCCCCCTCCCTTTCTTAACCCTGTTACCAGCTCTTCATACAGAAGATATCCGATGATCGTCGTTGTAATTGGGGGTTTCAGTGGTCTGGAAGGAGCGTACTTCTCAGTTACTGCAGATGAAGAAGCAAACTCCAGGATCCCTTAGGAGAATAGGAGAAGCACCCAGCCTGCCTACGAGAAAGAGTCCGGAAAGGTGGGTGGAGCACTCGTAATCTGCAAGAGGAACTCCAGTACAGTCAAAAGCGGGAGCGTCCAGGGATGAGAGCGGAGCATGCCAACGCGCCCGGCCGGCCCACGGGAAATGATCCTGTAAGGCGGGCGGAGCACACTGGGCGAACTGGGGTCCAATAATAGTTCACGAGTTCCTGTGTGAAATGTTGCACGGGAAAAAAAAAAGGGGGAGAAATACCGAAAACAGAGCTCTGAAAAACCAGGTAGCAATGTCCCAAGCACGGAACGCCAATACGGCGTAAGGGACGCGAGAGTCAAAAGCGGAAACAGGAAATGCCAGACAAGTCTGCGGAGCAACACTAGAACGCGAAGCCCCGAGCTCATCGGACTGCTGGCTTTTCTACTGGGTTGCTGCTATCGCGCATGCGCGATAGCGAGTCGCCGATTTCGGTGTTCTGAACTCGTCAATCATGACAATATGTTCATGTAACACGGACAGCCACTTTTTACAATGACTTGGTCTTTTTCAAGGACTGCAGAAACCCAATACATACAGCACACATCCTCAAAGGACCTTAAAATGAAATCTTTAAATTGCTAAACAGTCCTCACCAGATTACAGCTGCCATTTAACATAAGAAACAGATGAACTTTACATCAAGCAACATCACAGAAGAAGTGCCATTTAATTAGTCCACATTTATTTTGTTCTAATATATACACTTTTCACTCATCACCTTCAGAGCCAAACCTCACCTGTGGTCCACAATCTTCCCACATATATGCCTGTGCCCCTTAACGACACTGTTTGGGGCATTTAAACCCTATCCAAAGCCACCATCGGAGAGGTATCTGCCCCATGTTTGACTGTAGTGTTTTGGGTGAATCAACATCAAGTGTACTTCATATTTTGGGAAATCCACACCCTGATTGCAGTCAAAGTCTGAGGAACACTAAATGAACTCAGCTATAGTCTTGGTTTCAATCATAACAGTTGGCTCTACACAGGTCACCATGAACTTTGGACGGTGATGGGGACATACTTTTGATGGTCGCTCATGACATCCCCCAGAATTTATTACCACATTATCAAAATCTGCATGCTAAAATAAAAGCAAATAGTTGGGAGAGAGGAGACTACCCTTTTCTACTAAAACAGTCTACTATTAAATAATAACAACATCCAACCCATCATAAAAGCCACCTGACTGTTATGATTGACTGAGATTTGGCTATTCAAACTATCAGCAAACTGCAATAGAGGCCATCTAGCTAGGGTCCCTGTCATAAGCTCCAACTAATAAGTAGTGCATCATAAATTTCAAATCCCCCACAGTCGGAAATGCCTCTAAATAACACGTTTGGGATTCATCCCGGGCAAGTTAATTTCCATGGGCTGATATAGATGCATTGATGCCCACCTCCATGGTTACAAATAAGAAAGATAGGTGCTTTTCTCAGTGCGAGTACTGCAGCTGTTTAGACATTCAAAGGTAAACTCACAGTGATCAAGGCTTTACACACAGACACTTTTATAAGAAAGCAACAGTATGAAGCAATAGCCTCAACAATACCCTCATAGGCACTATGCTCTACATTGATGTATGTGTTAATACAAACCTACCTTTAACATAATTTGAAAGACCTAAACGTAGGAACTAGCATCCAACTACCCTTTGAGGGCTTCCAAATCCATTTGTAAGTTACTTGCACATATTAAGGAATAAAGTTTAAAATTAAAAAAAGCTGTGCTGTGGTAGCTTTAAGGCTTACAATTATTTTAAACACACCTTTCTTTATGTATAACTTGTACATTTAACATAAATATGCCATCCTGAACCTGGTTGGCATTGGGGCTGTGTACCAAGATTCCTTTACTGCTATCTATAGTTTCTGGATTATTGGAGGTTTATGTTTTTTTTAATCAAAGAGGTTTCAGGGTTATGGGGTCCCCCAGCTAACCTTCTCAATCTTGCATTTTGGACAGCTTTACATTGCTATTTATGCAGTTTTCAGTAGTACTTTTAATAACATTTGAAACATCTTTAAAGCGCTAGGTTCAAGAATAACCTAAATTAATAGAATGCTAACATAACTACTACTTGTTGATGGTTTTCAAGTGTCAATATCTTTGTGTACACAATTGCTGAATTAGTGTCAAATGCATCTCTGCACAAGAATGAAAGTATTTCTTATGCAATATTAACATGTTTGTTTATCTGAATGTGACGAGCATGTTTAGAATACAATGCAACAGCATTTTGAAGCCTAGCGCCCTTGTCTAAAATGCCAGACAAAAGGTCCTTAAAGACATTTTTTACTCGCCTGGTGCACTTATCAAATACAGAAATATTGGACCTCCAGCCCAAGAGGGACCAAGGTGTAATACAGTTCCAAACTGAGGTGCTCAAGTTCATGCTAAGAATGGATGAGGTGGAGTGCCCAAAATGTGCTTTGTGATTCAGATCCGATAAATATAACTTATATTTGAGTGACTCAAGAGCACACCAAAGCCATTGTCTGAAACATGTAAAATGTCCTTCTGCCGAATATGCGACGTTACATCGCTGTGTGTACACCGCGATACCTTTACAGCACAGGTATTACAACGCAAGTGGCTACAACGACTTGCGCTGTAGGGCGCTGGACTTAGGAATAGTATGATCTACTATTTCAACTCCAGTCTACGTACAGTAGGGAAGGTGTTGGAATAGTAAATCATACTATTCCTTAGGTTAGAGCGCCATCCAACGCAAGTCATTGTTATGACTTGCATTGTAATACTCGCATTGCAATACTCGCGTTGTAAAGGTATTATGGTGTAAACACCGCGATGTAACCGAGGTTTCCCCCTTCTGCCTGAAAGAAAAAAACTGTATGGGATTTCATACATTTGCTGGCAATAGTTCTGCTATGTACCAGTACTTAAGAGGATGCCATAGAATTAAATGAACTACATTATTAAGTCTGTGCAAGACTGACAATCTGATAGTTTTCTTGTCCTTAACGCTAAATAAATTGAACTGCTAATAATCAGCTTCTGGTATATCATTTCCAAATCAGTATGTGACTGTGACATGTAATAAAAAGAGAAACGCCCAATTAGATTTCTCAGAAAGTGAAGACAATGGGATTTTGGCTTTACCCTCAGCCCAGCAGATATGTAACTCAACTGAGCAAGAACTGTAACTTTTATATAAAGGCACTGGTGAAGTTACATACTATTCTCACTACAGTTATTTTGGGTTCGGGCTTATAATACTGCAACTCTCTCTTCAATGCAGCAAACATAATGAGAGACACATGCCTCTAAAGAATCCAAAACTAGTTAACAAGGGAGGTAACGTGGATAATGCATTACACATATATCAGTCGCATACGATGAAGACTCCACTGGTTGCCTAATGGCACCCATATAGATTTCAAAGTCTTGTCATTGGGACACAAAGCCGCTCTTCACAACTGCAGAGAACATTACAGGTACATATTTAATTGATTTTATCCTCAGACAGTGCTGAGGTGTAATATGAAGAGGCTCTGCCCGGAGGTGGGAGAGTCTCAAAATGTTCCTTTAGACAACAACTAAAAAAAAGGATTGAAAACCTTACTATTTGGTTCCATGTATAGAGAGCAATATTTGACTAAGGAACTTGTTAGGGCCTGGAAACCACTTTAGTTTAGGTGGATTTGGAACTGGGTGTGACAGAAAGCTCACATGGAGATTCAAAATATCAGTAAATGATAAAACTCATAATAATTTTCTAGGAAAGTGCCATGTGCCCTTGCAATTATTTTTGTTGTTTAATATTTTCCTACACCCCCCTCCCCTCGCCACACCGGTTTTGTTACAGTAAAGAGGCTAAGTTTCACCTACTCAGCAGTATGTGACAGTTCTCCATAGTGGTGAGCCTGGAAGTAACACTCCCTGTGGTCAACGTGGGGTACGGGCAGCACAACTCACTGAGTACCCCACTCATTTCCAATTGGAAGGTATCCGCATCCTCTGGACCTGTTGGGAGAAGGCAGATTACTTTCAAGACCGTGCAAGAAACGTTCAAAACGTGAAGGCACTCTCACTCTCTAGAATATATAATCCATACAATACTTCAACTGAATGAGATAGTGTGAGAAATGTATTAAATCTGTACAAAGTAGAAGTGAACAAGATTGGTCCGTGATGAGAGACCTCCACTGGGTAAGCTGTAAATTCCAAAAGTTACAATGGTGCTCACTTTTATTAGTACTTGGGCAGAGCTCATGATTTCTTACAGAAGATAGCAAGGATTCACAATTCGATAAAGTTTAAACCAGAATGATGCAAACTCAGGAGAGTATGTATTGAATAATAAATACATATTTAAAAAATTGAAGTACTTGTGGAAATGGATTAAGGATAACAGGCTTATATATACTGGAAAGTATGAGAGAATATTAATAAAATATCAGGATGCAGGTAAAAAGCAATAGTTGTAAAGAGCGACTGAAAATCCTAAACGCATACAATAATGCAAAATCTGATTTTGGCGAGTTATGAGGTACAAAACTCAAAAGTAGGATTCCTGAAAAAACCATCAAAATCCTAAAAGTGTTTTAAACGTTTTCAATCTGATAGCGGTGCCATCTTGGGAAATCGGCTTTTGTTAGTTACATAGACAAAAAAAACCTACACTAGTCACACAGAGGCATGCAAGACTGACAACTGGTTCACTTTTTAAAAAGTACATCTCCAAATTTTTGACATGGCTTGCACTGAAGATAACAGCCTGACTCATTGAGAACTAAACTATACAAAGAGTTCCTTGCATCAACTTACTTAGCTCATAAATAGAAACAAGGAACATTCTCAGATGGTAGTAGAAAGTGTTGCAGCCTGTTAAAACCAGTCAAACTTGTCAAGCTCTCGTAACTAGTGGCTCTGATTTAATCATACAGTCTGGCTCATATTTCCATACCTCGCACGCTGACTGTCCATTGGTGCCCTACTGAAAAGCTAACCTCAAGTCACAGATTCATGAAGGTCCGCAAGCAGATGATTTCAGTTGCTGGTCTGTGACATATCTGCAGAGTAGGAATTATTGATACAGATCTAGCCTGGTCTACTAGTTCAGTGGTACTCCTCTTGGTCCTCTTTATACTACCTCTTTGCTGAGGTATTGAATGCACTCTACCCTCAGATTTTGTAGGTGGAAAAGACAACATGATCAGTTTGCTCAAGTCCAGCATATTTAAATGAACTTGTGATAAACAGGACTAGACCTCAGATACTAGTAATGTGTGTACATAAAGTATTTTATTGATACAGAGCAAATCTGGTTGTGAGGTAATGGACATCAAATAGGGAGTCTACATATTTCTATTATACATTTCACATATTTACAATTCCATTTCACATACTTTGCAATTCTAGGCACCTGGAAATTACGTGTTCTGCTCAGAATTACATTATTTTAGTCAAAAGCCAAATACAAAAATCAGTACCCATGTCTCCAGGTATCTAACTCGGCAGCTCAGTTTCCAGATCACATCCATACTAATCCTAGGCTGCAGTCTTTCTTTTCTGGAAAGCCAAGAGGCCCTCAAGTGAAGCAAGATCTGACAGAGAATGGACCTGGTGTAGAAATAAAGTGTGCAAGCTATTTATAGTTTCCCCGTGAGGAAGGCAGGTATTTCCCAAACACCAAAACTAGAGGAATTCTCAAATATTTCCCTGCCATCACAAGGTTTCCTTCTGCTCTGGATACAATAGGAACAAACAAATTCAGCCTACTTGCACACTGTACCGTCAATATGACCAGCGGGGAAATCCCAAGAGAACACCACAAATTAACGAATTGTTGGACACCCTTTGTAACTAAGTGCAAACAATTGATTGTGAACTCTGACCTGTCTACCCTAGCTATGCAGATCAAGATTATTTAGATGATAGAATGATACTAGTGATGAATTTCTCTAATGCAGCAAAAATCAAATTTACACAAAAGCAAGAGGGTCCACAATAAAAATAATAATCTCACGAATACCCTCAAAGAAAAAATGCAGTGGAGGTCACACTAATTCTTCATGCTTCAGGTCCCTTCATCATGGGTGACACTGCCATGCAACATGTCTCACATGCACTACAACTCCACCAAATATCACTTCCTTCTCCATCTCTTGCTCTCTACTAGTCATTGTTTACTGTTTTCCTCATACATCCCCTGTTGTTTAGTTAGTTAGACTTTATTTATGTACGCCTAGAAGGAAAAGTTAATTGTATTAAAATATGGAGTCAATTGTATTGTTTTTGGGGTAGTGTCGTGTGGTGTTTAGGAGGTGAGTAGATGGCAGGCTATTCATAAAAATTCAGAAAAACAAATGTATTTTGTTCCATTCTCACCACTAGTTGGACTGACATCTTCCTCCAGCAGACAAACCGCTTTCATCTCCGATATTAGCCATACACACAAACTGGCAAAGTCCTGGCATGCGGCTCCGAGCGTCACTGCTCCATGAAGGTCAGCCTCCTCCAAAAGTGGTCCTTTGTATCTTTAGGGAAACATGGAAGTAAGAAAAAACATATGATAAACACAGGATGAACACGTGCGAGGGCCATGACAGTTGTGACTGTCTCACTGTAGGAATGTGTATGTAGAATGCGGATTACAAGATAGAATTGTAGCAGGGGCAGCTTGTAGCAGGGGCAGCTAAGCCTTAACTTCTTCTGATGTTGGTAAAAAAGAAATTGGTTCCAAGCACAAATAATTTCGTTTGTGGTGGGTTCTGTAAAAAGATCAATATTAGGATTATCAATCTTTTTACACCAGCCCATGTAATGAACTTGTAATCCAGTCCTTCTTCCTTTAGATTCCTGTGATATCCATACGGAAAAAAGGAGGAAGAGGAGCACATTTTGTGCAAAGTAAATGATTTTAACAATGATATGCCTGAGAATATTTGCAGCCTTGTCAAATCCCCACCCTCGTTCCGCAGTGGGCTTCCATGGCACAGTATTTGATCCCCGTTCAACATGAGATGTGAGTAACAGCATGCTCATTCTTTTTAATGGGTGCTTGTTAGACCTGTCAGCCCTAGGGTGGTCTCCCCCTCTATTTTTGATCGTGCCTCATTTTTTCCACCCTCATTTTTATGTTGGACTTAAGTCTCCGGGCGCCTTTTCATTGCCAATCAGTGTTAAGGTGCAGGTGCTCCCTTTTCCCAAGATGGCTGCCACAGGCCCCTGCTACTGCAGAGTGGTCTTTCTAGTAGCACCCTAGCTGCCAGGAGCTGGCTGGAACCCCACAACAATGTTGCGACACCAGCCCGCCTTTTTTGTCCCATAGGTAGAATGGGGAAGCTCCTGGAATGTGCTGGAACCTTCTAGAAGGGAGGTGGGGTTTTTACTTTTGCCGCCTTGGCTAGAGGTCACCTGACCTAGGGCTACTTAACAGAGGGAGGGAACATTTTCTAGTCAGTTGGCCAGTTGGGGTAAAGCAGACCTGGAGGATCCACGCAGGAGTTTTAGGCGGTAGGGCCTAGCCAGGGACTTATGCCTCTGAAAGTGACAGGACTTAGGTACTGCCTTTTAAGTGAGTGAGGGATCCTGTACAGCCCACTGATCTAGCCCAGCGGTAGGAGAACCCAGGGGCCATCTGCCAAACCTGACTAGGAGGGAACTATTCACCAACTCAATCCCTACCCCCAAGAAACAGAACCCCTAAGGGCGCCAGAGACATCTGCGCCAGAAAGATCGCTAGAACTTCATGCTGAAACTGAATGCTGAAACTAAACGCTAGAACTTCATGTTGAAACTGAATGCTGAAACTAAACGCTGGAACTTCATGCTGAAACTGAATGCTGAAACCTAATGCTGAAGCTCCCTATTGACACCTAAGCTGAAAGTGACTGCTGGACGGCTGGGGGATCAACCAGGTACTAGCGCTGTGACCCCTGCGCTCCCCGACCTTGCCTGGGATCCCCCCCGAGTCAGTCCCACATCGGGCGCGGATCGCTGAGCCCGCCGTTGCCCCTGCTTAATTTGTCACCCCCCTTCCCCCCGGTGCGGGGACCAGAAGCCTGCCCTCATCGAACTAGGGCCCGCGGAGAAGCCCGGGGCCCCGTCGCTGCCGTCGCAGCGTCTGCAGGAGTCGTGAGAGGCCGTGAAGCTGCCCCCCGGCACCCACGTGACGAGGGCGGACTGCGCGTCGCCGCCCCCGCCGCTGAGAGCACTGACTGCGGGACCAGACGAGGTGAGGAACCCCTGAGCGACTGCCCGACCCCAAGGACGCCGAGATCAAGGTAACCCCAGGGGCTGGGAGGTAGCGTGGCCGTGCGGAGGCCTGGGACTCACCCCCCTGCTCCCCGGGAGGCTGGTGGAGAACCCAGTGCGCCCCCTGTCGATCGGGAGCGGCACCGCACTCTGAGACTCTGGTTCCCCTCCGTGGGATTCCCCCACTTGCATCGGAGACTCTGATTCCCCTCCGTGGGATTGCCCCCTTGCTGCTAGACTGCCGCGTACAAGGGGACCAAGTGCTTACGGCCTGATTATTACGAGTAGCGCTGTATTCTTAAGTTCTGCTCTGAAATGCTTACGGCCTGATTATTACGAGTAGCACTGTATTCTTAAGTTCTGCTCTCAAGTGCTTAATGCTTGATTATTACGAGTAGTGCTGTATTCTTAAGTTCTGCTCTGAAGTGCTTAATGCTTTATTATTACGAGTAGCGCTGTGTTCTTAAGTTCTGCTCTGAAGTGCCTAATGCTTGATTATTACGAGTAGCGCTGTGTTCTTAAGTTATGCTCTGAAGTGCTTAATGCCTGTTTATTACGAGAAGCGCTGTGTTCTCAAGTCCTGCTCTTAAGTGCTTAGTGCCTGGTTATTACGAGTAGCGCTGGGTCCTCAAGTTCTGCGCTGAAGCGCTAGTCATGTCCTGAGTAGCGATATGTTTGCAAGTCCTGCCCTTAAGCGCTAGTAGTCTTCCAGGTGTGGCGCTACGTTTTCCAGTCCTATTTCAAAGCGCTGATAATCGCTAGATACCACGCGAGGTACCCACGGCAGATTGAAACGCTAGTGGTGGGAGGGGCGCAGCGCGCTGGTTAACCGCTGTGTTTACCGCTCCCCCAGGTTCGCCAGGTATTGCCAATGGAACTATCATTAATTGCTGACGAATCTGACGCTAATGTATTCAGGTACTGCATATTGCATCATAATGAATTGCTGGTGAATCTGACGCTAATGTATTCAGGTACTGCCTAGGGCACCATAATGAAATGCTGGTGAATCTAATGCTAATGTATTCAAGTAATGCCCATTGCCATCTCATGAACTGCATTTGCATCTAACTGCTTAGATAAACTTGAATGATTTTCATTGAACCTACTGTGTGGCGTCCATTATTGTGTGGGTTTCCTGCTTCAGGGGATGTGTGTGTTGTATGGTCGCTTTACACTTAAGCCTTCGGGTGCCCAACCGCTTGAGTCACGTTACCCCCTTAGGGCCCGGTGACCCCAGGTCTTACAGTGCTCGTGGAATATATTGCCAATGGGGTCTTCCTCCGCTCACCTTCTTCCTTGCACAGTACCCTCAGAAGCAGCACGTCACCAGTTTCAAAGTAAACTGAAAGTTTTCTTCAGCCCACTCGCAAGATTCCCTGTAATTGCAGATTCTTCAGAATAGACTTGGTTGGTGGATAGACAGCTTTCATAGCCGCCCCATGGGACTTGCATAAATTCAGCAGTTAAGAAAAAAAAGAAGATGAGACCAAGTAGTTTTTTTTCACAGGCTCTGTATTGTAGTTACTGGTTCTCTTCAGACGCGCCATTTCGTCGGAAAATCAAACATGAACCTCCTACAATATCTTGGATCTTTCCACAGTTTGCACACAGACAAACATCAGGTCTAGCTTTAAGGTGCCTACACAGCCAAGCACTAGTGCGTGACCTATAGGAACTTGAGACCAAATTAGAGGGGAGACTGCGATGCCTCAAAGACTTAATAGTGATGAGTGCAAGAAGGTACTGAAATGCACTATCAGAATGATGGGCCATGGTGGACACCCTAGGTGCAGAAAGAGTCGTATTCCACCAGCGTATCAGGTTTTGCTACACAGCATCATCTAAAATGGCACATACCACTCCAGCTACATTGATCATCCATTCCAACAAGTCAGAGGAACAGGCTCAAGTGTGTGGTCCCAGACAGAATATATTATCTCATTTGAGTAAATGGATCAGCAAACGTCTTACAGAACCGATAAGCAGCAGAAAATAAAAGCATGACATAGGTTGGTTTCCACATTCATTGTGGGCTATGCAGCATCTGTTTCCGCCTCTTTAGAGTATCAGGCTTCCTCTAAATTACAACGTGGCCCTTTCCTTTTCAGTGAACATGACAGAGAAGGCTGGTTGAACCCTCTTAGGGCTCCATTTTGCCTCATGTTCCGAGCAAAATGTTCCCTAACACCATGTTTTGGGAAACATATAGTTGAAAGAGTTTATAACATGGGATATGCAGTGCAGGCTACAAATGATTCAGTGTTTATGCTTCATATAACTTCACCCAAACAGAGAAGAGGCCCACTAGCCCACGACTAGTGAAGGTACTGTACAAAACCATAATAGCCAAGGAGACAACTTTCGTAAGTCAGTAAGGCTGCTACACCTGTAGCTTCATGACCGTGCCACATCTAACAATCTCAATATTAACCTAATAGCAGCCCCAGGGCCAGAATATTGTTCTCTACAGCACAGGAGAGAGCCTAAATATAATTACTCACTGATGTTATGACATACACTGATTAGAACTTGTTGATTGCTTCCAGATTAATGGTAGCCAATTCCCTTTGAAAGTTCCCTGTAAATTGTGTGTACATTGTTTTCCTTTGGCCCTCTACTTTTTCCTGAGTAGTAATGGTTGTATCCCGGATTTAGATACTTTCTTTTCTTAAGTCAAGCATTGACTGAACAATGATTTATTGATAGGTCTGGAACACTTTAATTAAGTTCATTATCATAGTTACGTTTCAATTAGCTGTATATAACGGGTGCGACCATAAAAGCTCGAATTTGTGCCCGTAATTTGGACCCTTTGTCGAGAATGGTTTAGCTAGTGTCCAGTTTATTACATGGTGGCAGATGATCTCACGAATGTCAATATTCGATGCTTATTAAACCACATAAATACGTTTAAATGTCAAGTATGCACTTGTACCAAATATGTTTTGCGCAATTATCTGCAGGTAAAAAAATCAACAAAATAGTTACAGAAAATGTTGCTTTTTAGCCACGCCTCTCACCCCACTAGCAGTGCTTTCTCAGTTCCCATATACTGCCTTTCGACCACTGTTTTAACATATGTGAGCAACGATTTTGAAGAACCAATGTGTGCATTATTGTATGCTTCCCGAAGACGTGCACTCTCTTTATCGTTGATTGACACTTTAAAAACAAGTGGCAGGCTCGCCGAAGAGTAGAATTCGAAACAGCTAGGTTGGGGCCCGGAGCGAAAGGACAGAGAAACCGTACAGGGACAGTTTGTTCCACGGTCTCTAGTAGTGAGTATGGAGTTTCTAAATGAAATAGAAAGGATTGACTTCTAGTGTAACGCTTTGGGGGCTGAGGGCTGCTGGCTATAAATGGTTTGCATAGTTTGGCAGGAAAATCTCTTTTACGAGGGGCTACTTACCCAAGGGATTTCAAGGCGCCCTGCAGTAGAGTGTCATCCATTGCTGATCAGATAAGCGAAATAAATCAATTACGACATCAGTTTGGAACTCGCAGACGTTGTTTCCTTGATACGGTAGTCTTTCTTTCTCCACCCCTTAATGAGCTGTCAGAGTCTTTCTTCGTTTTCTACTGCCATTAGGACGAACCGTACCATATGTTGGTTGTTCAGGTTTCATAACTTCCGCACTGAAATTTTAGCGATCTCCTAAGCAACAGCAGCGTGACGTCAGGGCGCGTGACACTTAAATCCAAATACAGTCAGGTTGTAGTCGAGAACAGTTCCGGTAAAAAAAAATTCTAGCAAGGTACACCGGCTCCTCTTTACATCATCGACTACCAAGTGAGGCCCTCCGTTGAGTCTGAACACAGTGCAAACAGAAAACAAGCATTTGCAATGCAATAGGTCTCGCATTTGTTGCAGTTGAAGCTACTGGCATTGGTCATGGCAGTGTTTTTTATCAATGTTTTTGTTTGCAGTGGAGTGATTATTTAAAAATGACACACTATACCATATTATAAGCTATTCTAGCAACTGTACAGTAAAGCTATGGCTATTTTAGCGTAAAGGAGTGTGAATGGGTCAATAAAAATACAAAAAACAGGATCTAAAAATTTACGATGGAATGTATAGCAGGGGACAGGGACTACCGATCACAACAAATGTACTTGAAGTGATTGGGGCATCATATGCAATAAAAAAATCGGTAGTACCGGGTGTCAGCGACGCTTGTGCAAATGTTGTTCAGCTGGTGAAGTGGTCAGCTCTGTTTGCAGATGCAAAGTGGTGAAAGGTGAAGTATTCAGCTCTGTTTGCAGGCACAAAAGGGATGAATGGTGAAGTGGTCACTCTCTTCAGCAGTGAACATGCTCTTTACTGTTGCTCATGGGCATCAAGAGACTCTGCCAGGGGGGCGTGGCTTGGCGCCCGCGAGTGATGGCGGCGCCCGAGTAACGCTCCGGAGCAGCACCGTGAGACCAGCCGGTTCCTGCTTCGCATTCCTGGGGGCTAACAGATGAGAATGTGTCGGATTGTGTCCTGATCGCACTCGACGAAGATTGAAGCCTTTTCGTGCCTTCGCGACGATGGAATTGCCGCTCGAACGCTCCCTCAGGTTTATTTCGTTGCGGCGGCCATCTTAGCTCTGCAGTCTAATGCGTGCTCTCCTGAGGTAACTGCTTCGCCAGCCCAGCGCTGTGAGCGCTTGATATTACACGCTCCTTATGGCCTATAATTCACTTTTTTTGACTATTTTTTTCATCTCTACACTGATTTTTGCAATGCCTCTCTTTTATTTGGAGCACTAGTCACGTATATTATATTTGAACAATGTTCCTTCACAAAGCGCTCTTCACACCTATATTTACCGCTGTGCTCTTTTTCAAGTTGTGACATTATCAACGCCATACTGGGATCTTCCCATGCCTTTTCCACTGTTACGTGCCTGGCTGTTCCTATATCATTCATGTTATTGGCTGATGTAGGTTTCTGTGAGGCGCTTGGGAAGCCATCCTGCTTCGTATCGCACTGATTTGCTTCAGAACACCTTGCACTGCGAAAAGGGATGACGCTGACATTCTGCAAAACAATGCCATACTAATAGCATTCTGATACCATCACAATTGGTTCTTCTGCTTCTTCCCATTAGCCCTGACAAATGATTGCGTCTGAGTACTATGGAGATGGTTGCTTTTTATGCTTGACGTGCTCACTACCCTCGTATGCCTGCTGTGTCTTCTCCTGAGCTCTCTTTGATCCAGCTTTTTGTGACCTTCAATGAGCCAACCATTCCACGGCTCTGTCATATGGGGAGACTCAAGTCAATGTCGCATTAGTCTCGCCCGCTCAAACCTCAGATTCTGAAGAATTCAAAGGTTTTTTCTGCTCTTTCACGACTGGAAGATTCTCTTAATTTGTCGAGCTCTGTTACGCCAATGCATCCCTCCAGGCACTCGCCGGATAACTCTAAATCCAACACGAAGAGGCTCAAGTCGGACTCCCTCTCGCCTCCAAAGCACTCTAGTCCAGTGTCCATGGAATTATTGTTAGAAGAAATAAGATCCTTGCGTCCTTTCATGGAAGAGACAAACAGTAAGCTCCAGGTTCTCACGGACAACTGGTCGCAAATGGAGACGAGGGTTACATCAGTCGAAAAATCTGTCCAGTCGTTCCAAGAAACGTCCTCTGTTGTCTCCAACCTGAAATCTCAAGTTTCAGACCTCCAACAACAAGTAGAGCAGTTGGAAAATAGAAACAGACGCAACAATCTTCGTATTTACGGCCTAGTTGAAGGTCTCGAAGGGTCTGACCCAATTACTTTCTTCAAGACGTTCCTTCCCAAGCTCTTGCATTTGCCACAAGACAAGGCCCTCAACATTCAACGGGCCCACAGACTGGGTCGGCCACCTTCCTCTGCTTCTTCCTCACAGAGACCTAGAGGGGTCATCATCTACTTTTTGGAATACTTAGATCTCTTGATGGTTTTGACAGCGGCCAAATCCTCTCCGAATTTGTCTTGGTCTGGCTCATCCCTATTCTTTGCACAGGACTATGCTAAGGCCACCGCCAATCGTCGCAAGGTGTTTCTGAGCCTAAGGGAAGATCTACGCGCGATGGGGGCACGATATGGCCTTTATCACCCATGTTTTTTCAAAGTTACTTATAATAACAAGACTACAACCTATGAAGATCCTGTGCGTTTACAAAGCTTCATTAATGCGCACAAATCATCTACCATGGATGTCGCCGGAGCATCATCCTCTGCTCCTGGTTGACTAGTGCTTATGTGACTATTTGAAGGCTCTCCCTATCTTGTTTTTGTTTAGGGTCCCTTGTTGGATTGCAGTTACCCTAAGTTCTTCTGTTTATTTATATATCCACTTGGCTGATGTTCTACTGTATATGTATGATGTTGTTCCTTGTTCTATTTGTTAGTCATGTTCTCGTCATAATCCCCTAGCATGATTTAATTCCTTGTTCTTCTTTTTCGCTTTACAGGAATTTTTTTCGTGTTCATTGGTGTCTCCCGGTCCATGCTTCGTTGCTCGTGGATGTGCTGCCTCACCCATGTGGTTCCTCCCCTCCCCCACCCTCTCTCGCACCCTTCCTCTGTAGGTACGTTCTTCCATTATTCCCTCAATTGTTCTCCCTGTGCATCCATTGTTCTTTCATTTTGTCTCTTCCTACTCTTTCTTCCCTTGTTCTCACTTTTGTCCATTTGTATCCATCTTGTCTTCTTACCTCTGATCGGAACTTTTAGATTGTGTAAAAGATGTATCCCTTGCTTCCTTGCTCATATTTGTTTCTCCGCTGTTTTCTTACTTATGACTTTCTGCTTAAACTTCTGTACTCCTCTCTTACACTTGTCCTTTCTTGACAGTAAGTATGCTCTTATTTGCACTCTTTTCTTCCTTTTTTTCAACACTTTCACGTTATTTTCTCCTCTTTCCTTATATCTTCTTTTCCTTTCATGGGTTTTTTATTCACTACTCAAGCCTATCATATTTTTTGTGGAATTACTATTCTTATGTCATTAAATGTATTGTCATGGAATGTGAAGGGTATTAATTCTCCGATTAAGCGTCAAAGGATTTTGTCACACCTAGCTAAGTTGAACGTTGATATTGCATTCCTTCAAGAAACGCATCTAACTGATACAGAATCTGTTAAACTCAAACGTGGATGGGTGGGCAAACTCTTTTATTCACAGGGTGACGGTAAACGCAATGGTGTGGCAGTTCTCTGCCGTAAATCTCTCCCCTTTCAGGTCCTCAGCCAAGAATCTGACGCTTCTGGTAGATGGGTCTATGCCAAGCTATCACTTAGGGGTGTTCCAATCTCTCTCCTTAACGTTTATGGCCCAACCACGGGTGAACCCTCTTTTTGGGCCATTTTCTCTCCACTTCTAACTAAATTTATGGACCACAATTTTATTTTGGCGGGAGATTGTAACCAACCGCTAGATCCCTTTATTGATAGAACATCTAAGACCCCTTATATTCCCAACAAACCCCACAAGCTATTTAGCCATGCTATCTCGCAACATAAGTTAGTAGATTCTTGGCGCCTATGTAACCCAAAATTACGGGAATACACTTTTTATTCTCCTTGTCACCGTTCCCAGTCACGATTAGATTACATTTTTGTTTCCCATAATCTCTCCCAGTCACTTTTACACTCCGAGATTGGCCCGATACTGCTTTCGGATCATGCTCCTGTTCTCACATGTGTCGATGTATTCCCTAAGATTGTTGGCCCCAGAAGATGGCGTTTTAATAACTCCCTCCTTGCCGATTCCAAGTTTACAGCCACCTTCACTTCCTTTTTTGCTGATTTTTTCTCGATTAATGATACCGATGCCCTCCCGGAGCATACTATTTGGGATGCCTTTAAAGCAGCAGCACGTGACTTTATCATTAGTTACGTCGCAAACAAACGTAAAACTGCTCGATGGTCCACCAAAAGCCTCCTTTCAGATATTAAGAGATTGGAACATGCCTATTTCACATCCCACTCTGCTGATAGCTTGACGGCCCTTGTTGCAGCAAAAATGAAATTTAATGAGAAATCTTCAGAAGATGCCTCCCTGTACCTGTTGAAGTCGACTGCTAAATTTTATGGGGGTAGAAACAAAGCAGGGAAGCTCTTAGCTAACTATTTGAAGATTAAGCACAATAAGTTAAATATTGAATCTATTTTTGACTCTGATGATAATTTGAAACATGTAGATGCTGACATTCTTGCTGAATTCTCTCGTTTTTATGAGACTTTGTACACACCTGGTACTCAACCCTCTCCTAGTTCCCTTGCCCGCTTTTTCTCTACCATTCACACACCAGCCAATTTCCCCCTTGACCTTTCTTCCTTAGAATCTGACATTACACAAAAAGAACTGCTCACTGCTCTGCAACTTCTCAAACTCAACAAGGCTCCTGGTCCAGACGGGTTTACCGTTGAATTTTACCTTCACTTTTCTAAGTTGTTGATCCCACGATTGCATTCCCTCCTTTATACTTTCATTGCCCAAGACGCTTCCTCAGGGACGTTTTCAGACGCTCATATTTGTTTGATACCCAAGCCTGGGAAGGACGTTAAATATTGCAAAAATTATAGGCCTATATCCTTAGTCAATATTGACTACAAGCTCTTCGCTAAAGCATTGGCGATTCGTCTAGACCACCTCCTTCCCGATCTTCTGGGTGAAGAGCAGTCCGGATTTGTCAAAGGTCGACATATTACGGACAACACCAGACTCCTATTCAATATATTGTCAAAGTCCTCCCGCTGTCAGCACTCCCTTGCAGCAGTAGCCCTTGACGCCGAAAAGGCGTTCGATCGGGTCGAATGGCGCTATCTTTTTCACACCCTCACTTGGTTTGGCTTTGGACCTAGATTTATTTCTTTAGTCTCCCTGCTGTACTCACACCCCAGAGCTGCAGTATTTGCAAATGGTCAAATCTCTTCTTATTTTGATTTAGGCAGGGGCGTCCGTCAGGGTTGCCCCCTTTCCCCCTTTCTTTTCAACCTTGCTTTAGAACCTTTTTTGTCCAAACTACGTCAGAATCCCGCTATTCATGGATTCCAGATTGCAGACTCTCAAATTAGGCTCGCTGCTTATGCAGATGACATTTTACTTTTTCTTACCAATCCTGCAGAATCCATCCCCGCTTTTCTAGACGAAGTCCGAAACTACTCCTCCATTTCCGGATATAAGCTTAATCATGATAAATGTGAGATCTTACCCTTGACTAAATTCACTTTCAAACAAGATTTTAGCGTCTCCCAGTTTACTTGGTGTCCCTCCCATATTAAATATCTGGGGTTATATATCACTTCTTCCATTTCAGACACTATCTCTTTATGCATGTCCAAATGCGCACAAAAGATCGCGGACCTCACTACAAGGTGGCATCCTCTATATCTGTCCTGGTGGGGTCGCTTGGAGACTATTAAAATGATGATTTCCCCCATTATTCTTTATACACTGTCCAACATTCCAGTATCAATCCCATCGCGATTCTTTAAAAAGTTCAACTCAATATTATCCTCTTTTTTATGGAACTCAAAAAAATCCAGAATGTCTCTCGCCAGATTGATTCGCCCTGCTTCTGAAGGGGGTGTCAATTTTCCTGACTTTCCTGCATATCAGAAGGCCTTTTTGTTACGTCAAGCTTCCCTCTGGTTGCAAGATCCCACCTCTCCCTGTCCTTTGTGGGTTAAGGTTGAACGCGATCTCTTATCTCCATTCTCTTTTGAAGAATATCTTGCTTTCTCCCGTAAACCCTCTTCACTTCCCACTCTTATCCACAAGTACACTCTCAAGCTCTTATTGTCTGCGGCCCCTAATCCCCCTCTGACCATTGATGATTTCCTCTCTTCTACCATCTGGCATAATAAGTATCTCTTAATTAGTCGTAAGCCCTTCTACTGGAAATCTTGGAGAACTCGAGGTTTGATTTGGATCGCGCAATTTTTCTCTGGTCCCACCTTTCTTTCTTTCTCTGATCTCTGCTCTTCCTTTGGTCTACCCTTATCCTTTCTTCCAAAGTATCTTTTACTCAAAGCTGCTGTTCTTGAGACTTATGAGCGGATCTCGAACTCTCCGCCTCCCCTTGCTCCACCCATCCCTACCTCTCAACTCCACTCTCTCCTGCGTAGCGCCCCCAAGGCATCTCTTATCTATAAACACCTACACACGCATGAGTTGCCTAGACCTAAATCCAAGGTTGAACATCAATGGGAATCTGATCTCGGAATTTGCTGGCCGATATCTATATGGGATAAGATTTGGCCAAAACTCCGTAAAACCTCCAGAGCGGCTTCCCTGACACAATCCTTATTTTTTATCTATAACAGATTGCTCCTTACGCCTTCCACACTAAATAAGCGTTTTTCAAACACCCCAGATGTTTGCTGGTCGTGTGGTACCCCTAATGCTACCTTATTCCACATGCTATTTCTCTGTAAACATGTGCACGACTTTTGGTTACAGGTGTGGGCTCAAATTAATGTTATTTTTCATACTTGTATTCCTTTTTCTCTCTCTCATCTCTTTTTAGGTAGCCTGTCTCCTTGCTGGGATAATGTAGATATGCATGTCCGCATTGTTGATTTATTATTGGCTATAGCTTTTCAACAAATTACTGTTAACTGGCAAAATGCATCTAATGTTTCCCTCAAAGCGTGGTGGTATAACGTCTGCCACAATCACAGACTTGATAACGCCTTTGTTTTTCCTGTTCACTTAGCAGCTAAACGTGCAGACTTATGGCTTCCCATTACGCTGTATTTAAATAACTGTGCTACTCGTTCTTTCAGTCCTATGCCTGTTCAACAAGAAGTCTCTAAACCTCCATGATACCCTTTTCACATTTTACGTATTTCTAACATATTGTTTTGTTTTTATTCTTCTAAAATTTGCTGTTTAATTTATAACGGTTATGCCTTTTATGCTTCTTTTCTAATGCCCATGATTACTGTTTCATTGTAGTTTTCTTATCTCTTACATTTTGATTATGTTAACCCTCCCCCCCTTCTCTTTCCCTCCTCTTTCCTCCCTCCCTTTTATAGCTGATATTGTGTATTGATTATTCCTTTTTCATTCCTTAATAAAATTTCATTGAACTTAAAAAAGAGACTCTGCCAGGTCTAAGGCATTCCAGAGACCTTATATGATGGCTGGGGTTTGTAAATGAACCTACATTAATCACCACTAAGAGATGAAGCGATTTCTGCAACATCACATGATTTTTCTCCAAAATGTGTTTTTTCAGTTTAACTTTTTGGATTCCTGGGATGCTCTGGCATAAGATTCCCGGTTCCACCATGATTCATTTGGTACAGTAAATAAACACAATAACCAAAAATACTCTCAAACTGCGGTTTAACGGAGACGTGGTTTTCTGTGTAACAGACAAACGCCTGACCATGGTCCCAGCAGGGGCACGTGCCACCTAATCTAGAGACACTTCTCTCACAGGAGTTGTGCCAACTCACCTGCAGCCAAAGCTATGGGTCACGGGAAAATGGGATGGAGAGTAAGGGGGGTACAGGGAGAGAGAGAAAGGGGGCACAGGGAGAGAGAAATGGGGGCATGGAGAGAAATAGCAGACCGAGAGAGAACGGGGGAAGAGAGGCTGGAAGGGTGAAAACGAAAGGGAGAGAATGCACTAGTGAGGGGGGTACCGGAAGGGGAAGGAGGTGGACAGGTGATATACATTTTAAAAAGCAGGCCTTTGGCAGTAGGTGATGACTGCTGGCAAGGACCAACACCCGGAAAGGAGGTTTGACATCCGAGCCCCCACTATTATAATGTGAAACTATCATGCAACTACAATATCACAAAAAGGTGCTAGTTTTCCAAAGACACATGACCCGCCTGATGTACACACTACAAGATTCTTATAAGTCCCAAGAACATAAAGACAAATTCATCTGGCACATTGGAAAAAAATTATACTTTTCAAATAGCCCTCCGTATTAAATTTGCTCCATTTCTACGCTCGGTTAACAGATATAACTACTACCCAATCAATGGTATTCAATTGATCCACCTCGGAAGAATGAAGGCTGAGGCAGACTTGCCGGGAGTGTAACCTCTGCCCCTTACAAGTGTACGTCTCACTGAGCCCTTCTGCCGGTATTGTGTTGGACTGCTGGTTACAATTTGATCAGTTGAGCCCCTTATGTGTAGCCTTTAAACAGAAACACAGCAAAGCCCGCTTTTGTATTCGCCAGATAACTAGGAAAACCAGCTATACACGAGGCGCGAGCAGCAACCGGAGTCACAGAGGTAGAGAGACCAGCCTTGGCTCCGCCGGTTATGAATAACTTAATATCCACGTACCTACCAAACATGAATGTGTCCTTCTATAATGGATGTGGTATACATGTAAAGTACTCCAATACCTACGGATTGAGTTTGCGCTAAATAAAAAAAACTAAAAAATAAATACAAACACCTAACAGATCTGTTCCAGGTCAGGCAGCGGAGTCATAGTTCGCCCGACCCTTGTGAAGACAGAGTAGCCGTCCCTGAAAATCAGTAGGGCAAGGGCGAGGATGTGGTCCGTCGGCTAAACTGCCGACTTTGGTGCTGGAAACCAGAGTTTGAGCCCCGAGGTCGCATCAACATCCTGTGATTCTGGGCAAATCACGTAATCTCCCCGGGCCTGAATGTGTAATGTAAATACGGTGCTCATGTAAAGCGCTCCAATAAACTTCGGGTCGAGTTCGTGCTATATATATATGCAAAAAAAAACAAGTGCAAAGGCAAGTAACAGTACAAGGACATGTCTCCAGCTAGTCACATGCACTCATAACCGCACCAACAGGCGACGCAAAAGCACAGTGAACCCATCCGCCCAACACCGGACATTTTGCAACTTGCTTTTATATGGTGTACGCATAATTATACATTTGCCACACTTGCCTCATACCATCATCTCTTGCATATTTTTCCTTTTCTCGCATAATTTAGCCAACCCTGCCAGTTATACTATAATAAAGTAAACAAACTAAACAGTTCACAGAACTTACCCCAGTAAAACAAGCGTCTTCAAATAGGTCGTGTCTCCAATGAATGTCGCTGATTTGCCTTCTTTGAAAATGTTCAGTGCTGCACGTTTAAATAGAGCATTGGATGCACGAAAGATATCACTAATAGCACTAAGTAAACAAAGTATTTGCTAAAAATGTCCTAAAACATGCCGCCCTAATTATCGCTTGCCATGCAGCTTTTATGATTAATGAAGGCGTGGCGGTGGCGCCAGTAATACGCCTGCTCCCGATCACAACACAGAAAGTGAGAATTATCACAGCATGAGACCCCACAGTAATCATTAGCACAGCATGTCGACAGGCGCCCCAGGCTGCTGGAGCACTCAACTATAATTAATGCGCAGCACGTTTTCCAGAGACGAGCACTCAACTGGAATTAACGCGCACAAGCTGTTCCACTGTGAAGCGCGTTCACAGACCAGAATCGGCTCGTGCCCAGGTCTGTCTCCCTTGGGAGTAAACACGGCAACAATAGTCACGTTGGCGGCAGCGCCTCGCGCTGCAACGCCAGCGAGACCTAAAAATGCAACGTCCGAGAGGCATGCAGGTGCCTGTGGTGATTACACCGGATGAGGTTTTACGACATGCAGGAGAACCCTTACAAAGTAGGCGGTTTAAAGGTGTTTCTGCGCGGTCCTACAGGTGCCGTTTAACACAGATGTTTAACACAGACATTTAATTTCCCTCACACAGAAACGGAATAAATGCATCAAGTTATTTATGGTAGTAATACGTGACTTTTCCGACACATCCTTAGAGTTATTGAAAGTAGAGAACTATATGGAGGCTCCGCGTTTTTCCTTTCAATTATTTTTTGCAGATTTATATAGAGCGAATTAGAACATCCTTGGTTATTGAAAATAGAAAAATATAGGGAGGCTGTGTGTTTTTCCTTTCGATTATTATGTTTTGCCGATTTATATAGCGCGACCTGGACCTGAAGGTATTGGAGAGCTTATATGATGAGCACCACAGTTATGTTACACAGTGTGGTGGTGCTGGGACGGGGTCTGCGGCCTAGACTAAGGACCGGACAATAAGGTAGGCGACTACTCAGTGATATGCTCCGGCCGTAAGGTCACGTGCGACCTCGGCCCATTTATTATATACGCCCGTGGCCGAGCCCGGTCACGAGGGGTGCGTGATTACGCTCGGGCGCGTTGAGGCCATGTGGCCCTCTACATCCCTCCAAACCTTTAGCCGGCCAACCAACCAGCGGAACATCAATCTGTAGAACCAAGAGAGAGATATAGACAGAGAGAGAGAGAGAAAAGTAGCTATAGCATTAGTGTCCAATATCTTCATTGCGCCTCTGGCTCAGGCCGCATTGGCATCCCCATGCTGCCATCCACTCGACAGGCGTAGTCCTTCAGCTTCTGACTGGGAGCCGGGTTCGGTCTTAGCTGGTATCTTTGACTCCGAGACACTGGCTCCTGGGGTGTAGGTGGGGCGCCGCCAGGAGGCCCAGCTGGGCCGGACTCTTCCGAGACCACACTGTGGTTGGGGCTCCTAGGACGTTCGCCCTCTCCCCTGGGCTGCGACATAGCCGGGGTCTCCGGTCCTGCGATCCCCGCTTCCTGACTGCGCGGAGGGTCGGTTGCCCCATGGTCCTCGCCGTCTTCCGGGTCACCGGAAATCCTTGGTGGGTTGCTCGGTATCACCCTGAACCATGACACATTCCTCACGACTGTGTGCCGCCCCCTCTGTGCTGTGATCATTGTCCCATGCACTTGGGTTACTACCCAGCTCTCCGTCTCATAGGGTGTGCGGAACTTCCAGCCGGGGTGCCGGTCCTTCAGGATAACTCTCGACCCCACCTGAATGTTCGGGACCCTGGCACCTCGACGCACTGTGGCCTTGTCGTTAGTCTGTTGGCGCCTTTGCTGTGTCCGCACCGGGTCCCGGTCCGGGGGCATCCAAGTAACCGTTTCGGGGATGAGATCCCGCGGATGGCGTTTCAGGAGGAGTGTTGCAGGGGCACACCCGGTCGTTGCGTGTGGCGTTTGCCGGTATGCAACCAGGAACTGGTGGAGGCATGTCTCCAGGTCTTGATGTTGATCGACCCCTAAGCGCATTGCCCTGTTGAGGGTCCTCATGAAACGCTCCACCTCCCCGTTGGCCTGAGGCCACTGGGGCGTGATTCGACGGTGCCTGACCCCTCTGCGCAGTAGAAAGTCCTGAAACTCCTGCCCTTGGAACGGCGGGCCATTGTCCGACTTTATTTCTTCCGGCAGGCCAAACGTTGCAAACACCTTTTCCAGGGTGGGTTGTACCTGTGTGAACGCCGTGGAGGATACCAGTTCGACCATCGGGAACTTGGTGCACGAGTCCATGATGACCATCGTGTGTCGTCCATACGGAAAACTGCCGAAATCGATGCTCACCTTCGTCCAGGGCGTGTCGCAGGGTTCCTCGGCGATCACCGGTGCAAGAACTGGGTCGGCCCCTGTTATAGCACACGAGTGGCATGTCCGCACTTCCTCATCGACTAGCCTATCCATGCCCGGGAACCATACTTTGGACCGGAGCCTCGCCTTCGTCTTCCCGGCTCCTTGGTGGCCCTGATGTGCTATGGACACCAAACGCCTCTGGAGGTCATGTGGGACTACGATGTTTTGGCCTCTCTGTATCAGGCCGGACTCTCCCACGCTTAGCTCGTACCGCACTTTCCACAGCTGTCTTCTTGCATTCTTCTCCTCTTCGACCAGGCCTGCTACTCCGTCCAGGAACCTGTGCCAGCGACCCGTGGCAAGAGCGTCTTTGACTCGCTGAAGCATGGCATCTTGTTCCGTGGCTTCACACATCTCCGCCTTGGTGATTGCCAACGGGTACGCGTCCTCTTCCACCATCCGCACGAAGGCCTATGTCCGTATGCTGTCGTCTGAAGGGGCCCGCTCATCCCCTGGTGATGGGTGTCTTGACAGGAAGTCCGCCGGGCTGTTGGCCCCTGGGGGAAAGATCAGTTGGAACGAAAAGGCCTGCAGCTGTACCGCCGACCTTTCGATCCTCGGTGGTGCCAGTCTATTTGATCCGCTGAACAGCGGCACTAGAGGCTTGTGGTCCGTTATGCCTTTGAACGGGTGACCGAATAGGTATTAATGAAAATGCTGGCAGGCCCAGCGGATGGCCAGGGCCTCGCGCTCGATCTGTGCATATCGCGTTTCAGTTGGTGATAGCGCCCGACTGGCGTACTACATGGGCGCGTAAACTCCTGGCCTGGCTTCCTGCAGCAGTACCGCGCCTAGCCACACCGGGCTGGCGTCCACCACCAACTCTGTGTTCCTTCCTGGGTGGAAATACGCCATCGTCGTTTGGTCCAGTAGCGCCGTCTTCACCTCTTGGAACGCAGCGTCCTCCCGGGGTGTTCAGGCCCATGGCGTCCCGGTCTTCGTTAGCTGTCTCAGGGGCTCTGCCAGCGTGGCAAGATTCGGCAGAAACCGGCCGCAGTATGTCGCCATACCAAGAAAGCTTCTTATCGCAGTGGGATTCTGTGTCACGGGCGCATTCCGGATTGCCGCCGCCTTCCGAGGGTCAACCTTCAGCCCTTCCCTGGAGAACACATATCCGAAGAAGTTGATCGAGCTTTGATAGAAGGCACACTTCTTCTTGTGAAGCGTGAGACCACAGTCCACCAATCGCTGTAGCGACGCCCTAAGTCTGGCGTGATGTTCTTCCAGGCTTTTGGAGTATATGAGGATGTCGTCGCTCAGATTGATCACTCCGACGAGTCCCGACAGGGTTTCCTGAATCACGTTCTGAAACACCTCTGCCGCCGACAACACCCCAAAGCTGAGCCGGGTGTACCTCCTCAACCCCACGTGCATCGAGAAGGTGGTAATGTACCTGCTCACCGGGGCTAGCTCTAGTTGGTGGTATCCCGAGTTGAGGTCCAATTTTGAGAACCACTGCGCCCCGTTTAAGTCCGCGACGATGTCGTCCATCGTCGGGGTCACATCCCGCTCCTGTCTGATGGCTTGATTGGGGAGTCGCATGTCCACACACAGGCGAATGGCACCCGGTTGTTTCGGTTTGGGTGCCACCACTAGGGGCGACACCCATGGTGTGGGCCCCGACACCTTCTCAATTACGCCTAAGTCCTCGAGTGCTTGCAGCTCCTTTTCCACCAGCGGCCGGATGTGCAGTGGTATCCTTCGGTGCCGGAGTGCTCTTGGTTGGACACTCTTATCTATATGCAGCTTTATCTGTAGGTTCTTTAACTTCCCTAGCCCCGTGAAGAGTTGGGGAAAGTCTTTCAACATGTCTTCCGCTGTATGGCACCCTACGAGCGTGCCTGTTCCTCCCTCCGTGACATGGAACGTCGCCGTCAGCGTGTGTGCGCCACTGGACACTTCTACCTCGATCATGCCCCGCAGGGGAAGTGGCTCAGTGCCCCCGTACGTGAAGATCCTGGTTTTGCTCAGGATGAGCTTAGGCTTCGGTTGTAGCCGGTCAAACTGGTGCGAATCCATGACATTAAAGGATGCTCCCGTGTCTATTAGGGCTTGTACCGGCGATCCATTGATCAGGATTTGGCACATGGGCGGTGGGCGTCTCTTCTTGCCCCCACGTCCTGTGAATGAGATGACAAAAACGTTGTCATCGTCTTCGTAGTATGCCGTCTCCGGAGCCACGTCTGGTGTTACTCCAGACTCCCTGTCTTCTAGCGTGAGATGCTTCAGGCTTCCTGGGCGTCCTCATGGAGCACCGCCACGTGCTCTGCCTCCTCGCCCCCAACATACGCTGGCATAGTGGTTGGCTTTCCCGCACTTCGCACATGCCTGCCCTCTCGCGGGGCACCTCTCCTGGTCTCCGTGGTCGAAACCACAGTAGCCGCACCTACTGTTGGGCCTTGGTCCGGTACCCCGTCGTGGTGCACCTCCGGGGCACCTCTGTATAGCCTCCACTACTTCTTCCTTGATCCGCACTGGCTTGGGTGTCACCGCCCCTGGCGTATTCCGCAGCCTCACCGTCTCCATTTCTTCCGCACGTTTGTCCAAGAGTTCGTGTGAGCGTGCTAGGATCAGAATTTTATCCAGTGAGATGCCTGGTTGTCGCAGGATAAGATGCCTCAGTGACACGGCCTTGCATCGATTAACTGTGCCCTGATCTCGTCGTTGTGGTCTATGCCAGTGCAGGTGGCCGCCAGTTTCCTGAGCCTCGCGTAGTACATATCCATTGTCTCTGTCTCCCCTTGGCGAGCCTGTCGCAGTTTAAATCGTTCGTAATCTGGGTCATTTGGGGATCAAAGTACTTGTTGAGGGCTGCAATCGCGGCATCGTGGTCGTCATCCTGTCCGGTGTTCGGTAACGACTCAAACAGCTCATATAGCTCGTCGCCTCCAAAGTGCATGAGGAGGGACCTCTTCACCTTGCCATCGCTTTCTCACATCCCCGTAAAGTAGTGGTTGAGGCGGCCCACCCAACGCTTCCACCGCGGCGCCGCAGTGGCCGGATCAGCCAACTGTCTGAAAGGCGGCAGGGGTGGGGGGGGGGGGGAAGCTTCTGCGGCAGAACTGAGCAGGATACCTTGTTCAGGATGGGCAGATGGGCGTAGACTCTCGCCCTCTTGTCAGGTCTTTTGTAATTGTTTACTTCTTTTTTTATTTCTTCCTCTGACCAGGACCCAAAAGGAGATGCTGTGCCCTTCTTTCTTATGCCCCCTGTTACATTCTAGGCCTTCACCCTGCTTGCTGGCAGTCGAGTATGCCTTCTGCCCTGTCTCTCTGTTTCTTTTTTTTTTCACAGCTCCCCAGCCCCTGGGCTCCTCCTCGCGGTGTCTCAGGCTGCCCCGGCAGCGTGTGTGCACAGGCGGGGAGAGCCGCCACCCCTTCCGAGGCCTGCGCGCAGCTTACGTGCTAGGCTGGTGTTGATTTGCACCGCGCGTGCGCGCTACCTCACCGGGGGATGTTCACGGCTGCAGGGATTCACGCCGCCTCCTTTGGATGCGCGGACTCGCACCGGAGTCGCGCCACCCGCCGGGGAATACCTCGGCAGCCTCGCAGCCGATCAGACCTCGGCCACTTCGTTGACGCGCACCGCGTGGAGCGGGCGCGCGCACGGTCCTCTCCGGGCAGACACGACGGGGCACTGCAGCGGGGTTCGCACCACACCTTCGTCGCCAGTGTAGTGGTGCTGGGACGGGGTCTGCGGCCTAGACAAAGAACCGGACAATAAGGTAGGCGACTGCTCAGTGGTATGCTCCGGCCGTAAGGTCATGTGCGACCTCGGCCCATTTATTATACACCCCCGTGGCCGAGCCCGTTCACGAGGGGTGCGTGATTACGCTCGGGCATGTAGAGGCCGTGTGGCCCTCTACACACAGGAAAAGATAAAGTGGGAGAACCCACTTTGTGCCTCGCACTGTTCACTGGTTGGAAAAATCTCCAAAAAAGCAGTTTCACAAATGAATAAACTCAAATTACTACAAATCCTAAATGAGTAACGTAATGCAGTTGTTTAGTCATACAAGTACAAGTACGGATATCAAATCATCATTTTAACATTGCTGTTGAGACAATTATGGGGTACATCATATTAATCATTCTTAATAGAGTGTACAGTAGTCATGAAACAATAACATTGAAAACAATAATAAAGCAATAATGCTGTTTTTCTCATATCGTTGGTAGAAGTGCCCAATGCATTTCGGGATCTTAAATCCCTTCGTCAGGGGCCAACCTAGAATAAATATGAAAATAGTAGGTAATTCCTGCTGTATGTATAGGTGCTTGTTAGATGCTGTGATGGTGGATATTAGCATTGAATGATGATATTCATGCGTTATTCAGGTTGATAACTGGTGCATGTCTGTGCTGCCAGGATGGTAAATCAAATGTCAAAAAATAGTGAAAAACGTGACACCCAACGCGTTGGTGACTGTTAAAGTTAGTAACAAAAGAAGAAGTAGAGACGATGTAAGAGAACCAAGACTGACTGTAATTCGCTTGTGGTGTGACTAAGATGCTGGATAATCAAGTAATACCAAAAGACCAAATGTAAACAGGAATGGACAGCGGGGTGACTGGAGATGAAACGAGATAACTGAATCGCTCACCTTGGTGGCGCGGTGCAGAAGATAATAAAATGGACCAGAAGGTCATGCGGACAGTTGCTAAAAAAAACCTGTGCGTAAATATGACAATAAGTATACTAAAAATAAAGCCTGGGAGACATGATGCGTCTGATACTGAAGGACGCTTACCTTTAATCAAGAGGTGTGGAGTTGAGACGCAGCGCTTGCGGAGATCTTCCATAGGCAAACGCTATTGTTCCCCGACGACCCACACATCTCTATTCGATCATCTACCATCGGCGTCTCTTTTTTGCACGGAACCCTTCTCCGCAAGCGTTGCGTCTCAACTCCACACCTCTTGATTAAAGGTAAGCATCCTTCAGTATCAGATGCATCATGTCTCCCAGGCTTTATTTTTAGTATACTTATTGTCATATTTACGCACAGGTTTTTTTGAGCAACTGTCCGCATGACCGTTCTGGTCCATTTTTTTCATGTGAGGCAGTGGAACTTTCCCGCAGGAGGGTGAATAGTCCATTGCACAAGTTCACAGGCCAAAGGTTTCATCAGACACTAGCTGATCCAGGCTAACATCAAGGGTTATTGTGATATAGATGGGGTTCATTTGTCACCAGTAGGGATGGATCTCTTCCTTTTAGAATTGCCGGAGGCCCTGGAGATGAGAGGTTGCAGGTAGAGTATAGCTGTTTTGGTGGGGGGCTCTGGCGGCGACGGGGGCTGCCTCCAGAGCTGTGGGGGAGTTACAGGGTGATCTGGAAGCAGATAGGTACAGAAGGGTACCTCTGCGCGGCACAATAGGGGTGGCAGAGCAAAATACCAGGAACCTTATGGCAGGTTCCTGGAAAACCGCGTTGGCTCATCAGTCGGGCATGGTAGCATAGGTTGGTTACAGCTGCCTGCCCTTGGATCGCCCGTAGGATAACCCACCATATTGTATACTGTGCATATTTTGTATGGAATAAACCTGCTGCATTAGTTTTCCAAAACAAAAGTTGTGTTGTGTTTTTATTTATTCAGCATGCATGCTCTGTTGTTGTGTGGGTGGGGTGTGTTGCCAATAGTGGCACTAAGAACCTGGTTTCTCAGCTACAGAGTCAGCAGCTCTAGCCGTGAGACAGTATCCTCTCCCATTCATTACTCATCTGTGGCATTAAAGAAGGCAAGTATGGTTCAGAACAAAAGATAAGCATTGCCAACGTTACGTAGTACTTTAAGTGGGATGAAAACGGCTGGGGAGGTCTCTGAAAGGGGAATGGCCAAATAATACCAACTAGGAATCCTTTCCAAGAGGTGTGGACTGTGTGATTAATGCCATGGCTTAAAACTTGTAAACTACAATTAAAAATTTCCTATCAAGAAATCAGTTCTCTTAAAGGACATGGAGAATAGAATTATGCAAGTCTTCCTTAACTTTATTTTATACTGTAGTCCTTTCCAAGTACATTTGTTTAATAGTAAACAACCACATTTACCAATAAACATAAAGAAAACAAACTGCAAAAAAGTAAACATACAACACCAATCACAGTAACCAGTGCTGAATATTGCACTCTGTCAACTCCTTCTGTCACTGTTCATTCTTCTGATCTGAGCCAAATAAGGCAATCTAAATCCATTACCTAGTTATTTCAGTATACTTGTATTATGCTATACTTCATCTCAACTCGGTAGTAGTACAATTGTATGAAGTATAATAACACCATGTACAAACAACATCTGAATTCAGCAATGACAGCATCTTCTTCAATGACAATACTATAATCGTTACACCAACTAAAAACGATAAACTGGTATATTGAATGACAATTTAAAAGAGGGAATCTTCCTATGGACATCAGCGCCCCAAAGACATTGTGGTTCAGTTTCCATTCACTTGGAGCCAGCTGTATCTTAGGTAACAGTAACAACTTAATTTCTCTGGCAGTCGAGTATGCCTTCTGCCCTGTCTCTCTGTTTCTTTTTTTTTTCACAGCTCCCCAGCCCCTGGGCTCCTCCTCGCGGTGTCTCAGGCTGTCCATTCACTTGGAGCCAGCTGTATCTTAGGTAACAGTAACAACTTAATTTCGCCTGCCTTGCAGGTGCTCAGCTATCATTGAAATGTGCACCTCGAGGCAGAAGTGGTAAAAATCCGACATGTTGTCTATTGTTAGACGCCCTCTACAAAACACTTAGTCCAGGCTTCTCCAATGAGTAGCCTATGAGTTACTGGTAGCTCTCTAGCTACCTGTCAGTAGCTCTCCTGTGAGCATCCCACCTTCAAAAGCTCTCCTGTGGGCATCCCACCTTTTAAATTGGAAGCATTTGCTTGTTGAATTAGCATATGTAAACCAAAATTGTGTATCTCAAGACAAACATTTGTGGATTTTCAGAACTCATAAGCTGATGTTGGAGAAAAAATGTCTGAATTTCCAAAATATATTTAAAGCTGATATTTAAATAAAAGTCACATGGGATGACTTATTAGTAATGTGATTATTTATGTGCGAGGGGCACTGCAGATGTGGCTGGCAGGTATTGTCTATATGTAGGCATTCCAAACGGACAAAGTCTTTTTTTACCTAATGTTAGAAATGGGGGTCTCTTGTTGGCAATGGTTTGCACTTTTGTCCAAGTAGGGACCCTTCTTCCTAGTCAGAGTAAGGGGGATACACTTCTAAAATAACCCCTGCTCACCCCTTTGGTAGCTTGGCACGAGCCGACAGGCTTAACTCAGAGGCAGTGTGTAAACCATTTGTGAACACATATAGTAATACAGTGAAAACACTGCAAGTGGACACCACACCAGTTTAGAAAAATAAGTAATCTTTATCTAAACCAAAACAAGACCAAATATGACAAAAATCCACATTACAATAATATAAAAATAGTTACTTTGCAATATAACCTTTAAGTTGCAGAAATAGCTGAAAAACACAGTTCCTCCGAGTAAGTAGCTCCGTCTGGGGCTACCTTGATGCTGAAACAACAAAGTCTAACAGTTCCAGCCAACCGCTTCGGTACGGACCAGCTAAAGCGTTGACAGACTTTTGAACAGTACCTTTCTCATTGCGGCCGACACGTTGGTGCGAGTCAGTCAATGCAACCGTCGCGGTTGCGTTTGCAACAAATGGAAGCGGGGCAGGGTGCGGTGCCCTCACGATGTGGTGTAGGCAGCGGCTCGGTGACGATCGTCCAGACGGCGTCGGTAAGCCCAAGGCTTACGGTGCAGGTTGAGGCAGTGCTTGTAGGTTGCGGTGCAGGTGACGGATCCGGTCGATGTGGCTGTGCGGAGTGCGATTCCCACTGTATGCGGTGCAAGCAGTGGCTCCGTGAAAATCGTTCAGACAGCATCGGTGAGACCAAGGATGCAGTGCAAAGTGCGGCGGTGCCTTGAGGTCACAGAATCCTGCGACGGACTCAATGACAGAGTTGGTTGCCCTTTTTTTCTGTAGTGACTGAAACCAGCGGTTCCAGAGACGGTCCCCAGAAGGATGGTGAGGTCTTTGCTGTTCCTGAGACTTCTTGAACAGGCAGCAAGCTCCACTTCCAAGCCCTTGGAGACACTTCTCAAAGAGGATACAGACACAGTTCCTCTCCTTGGCAGAAACAGCTACTGCACACCAACCCCAGAGAGCACACAGCAAAGGGACAATACTCCTCCAGTTTCTTCCAGCGCTTCTCCTTGGCAGAGGTTCCTCTTGAAGTCAAAAGTAATCTTAAGCTCTGGGGTCTGGGACCCAATATTTATACAGTAAAATCCTTTGTTCTCTGGTGGCAGAGAAGCCCTGTGCTCAGTCAAAACAAGATCTGTTCTCTCTGGTGCAGCTTCCCGGCAGGTAGTGGAGACAGAATTGTGTGAGGCAGACCAGGCCTATTCAGGTAAAAGGGAATCTCCTCCCCCTCCTCTAAATGCAGCCCAGGTCTATTCAGGCCAGCCCTGACTCACCCTGGAAAGGCAGGACACACCAAACCCCCCAAGTGGCTGTCTGAACAGAACCCACATCCCCAGCCCCTGTAACTCCAAAACCAGACAGTCAATACACAACCTAGCAGAGGCACGCCGGATGGCTAAGCAATAAAATACCTAGTTTCTAAAAGTGGTATTTTCAAACCCAGAATTGGAAAATCACTCTCACTAAAAGATGCATCTTAACATTATGAGTTCAGGCATACTAAACTTTATTTTCCTATCTTGTTCCGCTGGGTAGTTGTGCTTATAACATGTTATAAGCAAACTCCCCATTCTATCCTATGGGACAGATAGCCTTACAATAGTGAAAAACAAAATTGGCAGTATTTCACTATCATGACATGCCACAACATCAGGACACGTCCTACCTCTCACATACACTGCACCCTGCCCACAGGGGTACCTTGGGTCTACCTTAGGGGTGACTCACATGTAAGAAAAGGGAAGGTTAGGGCCTGGCAAGTGGGTGCACTTGCCAAGTCGAAATGGCAGTACCAAACTGCGCACAGACACTGCAGTGGCAGGTTTGAGTTACATTTACAGGCTGCTTATTTGGGTGGCACAATCAGTGCTCCAGGCCCACTAGCAGCATTTGATTTACAGGCCCTGGGCACACACAGTGCACTGTACTAGGGACTGACTAGTAAATCAAATATGCCAATCATGGTATCACCAATCCATAACAACAATTTACCGGGATCACTTGCACTTTGGCACTGAACAGTAGTGGTAAAGTGCCCAAAGCATCTAGACCAGCAAAAACGAAGTCCATCACTCAGCAAAATAACAGGAGGCAAAGGCAAAAATACAGGCGGAAACCCACGCCAATAATGCCAGGTCTAACACCTTACTGCTGCCAACCCTGCCTGAAGTACTGAGGTGATCACTGGTGCTAATCTTGCATATGGTGGCCACTAATGTAATCTTGTCAGATGTGGTCACTATTACAACACTAATAATATAAGTAGCTCACTAATATTTTCATTTACCTTAAGTAGCTCTTATTACATTAAAGGTGGGAGACTCCTGACTTAGTCCATTGTGAGGTACTCAATAGAAAACAATCCAAACAGTAATTCTGGGCAATTTATATGGAACTTCAGTTCGTCACCCGTCCATCTCCCTCCCTCCATGGAGATGTCTCTGCGTCTAGCCCTCAGCCCAATCAGCTGTAATCCAATTCTTTGATTGAATAAAAGAATGATATTGTTTCTAAATTGCAACAGTTTCCCTGTGGGGCATTCAACGGCTGAAAGGAAGACAGTGAGTACAGCAGCCAGCATCAGACTAAGACAAATTGTAAAACCGTTTTCACCTGCTTCCTGATATGAATTTCAACTGCCGTGTGGTGTAGGCCAGAAAGAATATATTCCACACCTTGACGACTAGATAATAGAGAGAATGTGCCCCTTTTTGGTGTGCCTTATCCTTGGAATTTTCAGGAAATGGGCATCAGCATAACTCGGTGCTCTGGAGGGTTGACAGGGGACTGATCCTATAAAATGTAAACAGAATTCTTCTTCGAATTGGCAGCAACTGCAGATGTTCAGAAATTGACTGCAGGCAATTTGAAGATCAATCTGGCCACTGTATTTTGAACAATCTGAAGACAATACTGTATTATTTCCAGCTAGAGCACATTCCCATAGTCCAACATAGCAATGATCAAGGCTGTACTATCGTTTTCTGTGTTTCCATTGGTAAAAACGCCAGAATATTCTTGAAGCAATACAAGAGGTAAAAACATGATCCTGTGACCAACACAATTTGGGGACGATTATGTGTGGGGAGGATCTGATGATTGCTCTCTCGTTCCATACTTCCATAGGATCGAGCCACCAATGGATCTTTTTCTAGCTTCCATAATTTTGTGCGCTCCAAGAATCTCATTTACTTCCTGTGATGACTGGTAGTCAACTTCTGAAGGGCTCTGCAGTGTAGAGGGTCTGGGAAAATGGTCTGAATTGACAACAGCCATACTATTCTGGCCAATTGTCCAAATTAATGTCTGCAGCTCCTTATTTAGTGATGTCATTTTCTACTCCAGAAGGCTTAGGATGGTTCTCGCTCAATCTATGAGAAACCCCAGGAATTACACTGTCTGGCTCGGGGGCAAGTCCGATAGCTCCTGGTTAATGACAAACCCTATATCTTGTGATAATACAGTAGTTAAGTTCCAGTTTGAAAACAGCTGATGCTGGCATTGATCCATCAGATCATCCAGGTATATAATCAGTCTGATGCCTCTCGTTCACAAGTATTCCTTTAGTAGGCTCAGTCGTTTGGTAAAACACCAGGTGACTGAGCGCAGCCAGCACTGTAGTGCTCAAACTTTGTACACTTGATTGTTCTACCATAATTGAAATAGTATCTTGCGTGGAGAAAAGATGATGACCATCAAGTAGGTGCCCTTCAGGTCGAGCCTAACTATCCATCCAGGGTCCCATAAGGAGCACATTGGTCAAAATTTGGAGGCCCTCCATCTTGAAGTGGCAAGAAAACAGCAACTAAACAAACACCTTTAGGTTTATCACTCGTTTGAACCCTTTGTCATTTTTCCTGAACAGGAAATTATTGCTTATGAAATCTGGGGGGTGTAATTCTGACATATAAATAGCACCATTGATCTCCATCTCTGTCATCTCTTGTTCTGAAAATCTTAAAGGTTGTGGGAGAGACTTCTGAACTGGGGTTCCACACCATTTCATGTGGAAGCTCTGTACCGTTTGTGGAACCTGTGGGTCATTTGTCAATTCCTCCAAATTGTTCTTGAGCCACCTCAATTGCCTCACCTAGGTCTAAAAGGGAAAAGGGAATAATTATGACCAGAAAACCTCCTCTGTGCATCAGCTCCTCCCCTAAAAAATCCTCTGCCACTCCCACCTCCTTAAGAAGTCTTGTGAAGGGAAGTAGGTTCCCTTTTGACAAGTATCTTGCCATTCATTGTTTCTTTTGCTTTGCCCTCTGAAGAGGCCTTGGTTAAAGGGACGACAAGAGAAGCTTCCGCTGCCTCTTCTGGCCCCAGAGGACATCTTCCCTGAAAAATCATTTTATTTGAGGATTGAGCCTTGCAGAAAGCTGGGAAAGTTGCAACATGCTTCCCCAGTTCCTTGACAAAGGGATCTCTGAAAAGTTTCCATAAGCGGTGGATCCTGCCTCAGGCATGACCAAATCTTATAGTTTGGGGTCGATGTTAATTACCAGGGATCTGTGTCTTTCCACTGACAGTGCACATTTGGGATTAACTAAGAATACACCCTGTCTTCTGAGCTCAAATACTACCTCGCTGGGCATAGTATTGCCTGACACCTTTGCCTACTCTAGTATCACGGTGATAGTGCCCACCAGATCCAGGAATTTATCCTGGCAGGCCTTCACAAACTGTTAATCTTCTTTTTGTTTTGTGTATTTGTATGGCGCACATCTCTCTTGGGTGGGTATCCTGGTGCCTGAAGAAGAATGGTGTGGCAATGGCTGGGACCATTAAAATAGCCACATTTTCTGTTTCTTGCCGGATTCAAGGACTGTGCTGGCATCTCTGATGTGCAGGGGGATGGATGTTCTTCTTGCCGTCACTGTTTTTTCAGCTGCAGGGGACGTGGGCAAGAAGGAGGCAAGACAGGCAGAGATTTCTAGTAGGGGTGTGGAATCTGGCGCAGCTGTTTAAGTAAGTTGGGCCTAGGTTGAGTGTGTGTGCATAAGAAACTTGAAGAGTGCACATTTGTGAACTTTGAGCCAGTGGAGCTCTTTCAGGTGTGTAGAAATATGAGTGAGGGGTGGGAGTTTGAGCATGGGTCTGGCTACGGCACTTTGAAGGACCCGGAGTCTCTTGGTGAGATGTGTGGTAAGTCACATACAGTGTGTTGCCGTAGTACAGCTTGATGGAGACCAGGGCCTATGTGACTACTCTGTGGGTTGTGAGTGGTAGCCATCAGAAGATTTTTCTAAGGAGCTTGAGGGTGATGAAGTAGGAGGAAGTGACCATGTTGATCTGATTGGTCATTAAGAGTTGGTTGTCCATTATTATTTTGAGGTTCCTGCCTTGGTTAGACAGATTGGTCATTGGTCCTAGTTCGGCAGGCCACCAGGTAGTTGTCCACAGCAAGGTGTCTTTCCAAAGAGTGCCACTTCTGTATTGTCTAAGTTGAGCTTTAGGCAGTTGGTCTTCATCCAGTTGACGACTTCAGAAATGCATCTGGTAAACTTCATCTGTGTGTGGGGGGTGTCATCTTCGGAGAGGATACACTGGGTGTTGTCAATGTCTGCAATGATGTTGATGCCTTGGGCTGATTATGATCCTTGAGGTACTCTGCATATCAGGTTGGCAGCAGCGGAGATGTTTGGTGCCAGGCTGACAGACTGGATGCCCCTGTGAGGAAGAAGCTGATGCGTCTGAAGGACGGTCCTCGTATGCCAGTTTCTTGTAAGCATTGGATGAGTATATTGTGGGAGACAGTGTCAGTCGTAGGTGGGGTGTTGAGCATGATGAGTGCTGCTGTGTCTGCTCTGTCCATGATCATGCAGATGTTGTCAGGTCAGTAGGGGTGAAGAGAGCAGTCTCTATGCAGTTGTAGTGATTTCCCTTCTTAGCCCACTTTGGTTCTCCCTTACTTTTGCATATTAGATCTTTTAGGCTGCCTCTGTTCTGCACAGCCAAACATAATACACATGTTTTCATGCTACTAATTTAGGAATACCCTGTACATGTTGTTTGTTATTCAGTGATTCTTCTTGGGAGTCAGTCTGCACATTTGTACAAGATTGCCTGAAATAAAGAAAAACATGGTATACTGTTTTCTCAGTCAGCAGCAGCTCCTACCGTTTTAGACATAACATGGTAGCACAGTTTTCCAACACAGTAGTTTTATCATATAAACTGTGTCTCATTGGGAACATCAAAATTGGTTCTGAGGCCCCTATTACACGTACTTAGTTATGTACGCAAGGATCCCCTTAGTAAAGAAGGGGCCCCCTGGTCATTATTAGCTGGTTTTACACCGGTCCCTAATTTACAAAATCTCTATGTTAATGAGCTAGTACAGGTATACAATGTTCAAGTTAGACTATATAGATGCTTAACTCAGTATGTTTCGCACACCTTGATGGCTGTTCCAGCAAAGGCCTCACTGGCAGGGCAGTAACTATAATAAGTCCAGTAATCAGGTTTATGGTTGCTGATTATTTAGAATAATGACTGGTCCAATAATGAATGTAACCCATTTTACACAAATGTATGTATTAAATTGTTTGTTACAGCTTTTTGTAAAAATATGATTTAAATGTTTGTTTTCGATAGGGAGTATGAGGTCTATCCCTTATTCTGACACAAAAGACAAATGAGTTATATGCAAAAAGAAAAAGTGATAAGTAAATAAATACTACAGACCATTGAAATGACTGAATGGCCTGAGTCTGTTTAAGTGAAAAGCAGCAGTTTAATTGACGGCTAGGAAACTTGTTGTTAATAAAATTTACAGCAGGACAGCATGAAATGATAGTGGATTGACCAGCTTTTCAGTTGTATGGGCACTTGGGTAGATTTGATAACCATGTCTTTGATTTTGGGAAATGCAACAATACGATGGATTCATTGGAAGGGTAGTCTAGTCAAATAGAATCTGTCCTGATTATTAATTATAATAGGTAATCGTGTATCCCTTGCTGTATCAGTCCCTTGCAATAACTTTTTACTGACACCTTAGTTCTTTCACCTGAATCTCTGTGAGTCCCCCTGATTACCAAAAAGACGGTTCACAATTCTTTCTTACTGAATTGTTGAATGCCTGCAGGGACCCGAACACTATAATTTTCTTCCACTTCTTTCAAGAGGCAATTTATATACCTAAGCCAGGATTATATCGTACTGGTCAAATTCCTGGCAATTCCTTATAATGTCTCTAGTAAAATGTGTGCCTTGGTTGGACCAGATACTATGCCATTTGACGATACTACTAAGATGAATGTGATCTTCAATATACAAGAGGTCAAGTTCTTTATGGATTATGAAAGATGGGATCGAACGCGGGACTGCTAGTAGTCTGCTTAAAATGGCAGTTTCCTGTGTCTGGATCTGTTTGCTATTTGTTATGCCCCAGATTGGTGCTCCATATATTGCAACTGGGAGGCCTTTGCTATTATACAATTTTACGATTTCTCTGATGGGTTTCATTCCTATTTTATTGGCAAATCTAAAGAGCTCATCAGAAGCTCGAGAATATTTTAAGTTGGTGTTCTTTAGGTGGGGTCCTCATAACCCATCACGTGAAAATAGGATGCCCAGGTAGGTAAATGTTTTTACCCATTCAATCTTTTGTCTTGTTACATAGTGTGTCCTGTCCTTCTTCCTTCAGTCTTTGCTGCAGTCTATACCATCACGCATTGTACCCCGTCTATTAGTCTTGGCAGAGGTGTTAAAGCAAATACAGAATGAACACGGGGCAGCTGCTGCCCTTAATTTGAGGATGAAATTAATGAGAAACTTTCCCGTGATCTCGTCAATGATTCTGTCAAACATTAAAGGCGAAGCAGCATCTTTGGCTGTACGTCAGCGGCTCACGCAGGTTGCACCAGCCAACCAGGAATGTTAGCTACCTATAATTATTGTTGAAGTATTTACTTCTGTAGGTCAAAAGAATTTGGGAACCAGACTCAATATACCACAACTTGGCAAACCTGGCTCCGACAAGGACACTGCCAAGTAGAACCCACAGTTTGTTAAAAAACAATGGGATAAACAAAAACCTAAAAAGAAAGCTAGGTCTCCTGGCATTTCTCTGACAGACACTATAATTTGCGTGATCGCACGCAGTTGAACACCCTTGGTAGGTATCAGCATTCTGACACTCATCCTTCTTGTTCCTTTTCAGGAGCAATCTGAAAAACAATACGAGTAAGGAACACATTCTAAAACTGATAAAGAACTCACAATGCTTGTCTTACATATAGATAATGAAGGAGGAGTAACCGCCATAATTTAAGCCCCAATCAGAATAAGAATGTTGCAGCAGTAACGGCAAAATATGCCACAATGAGAATTCTCCTGAGGAAAAGTTGGGCAGTGACTATCCTCAACAGCATAGCAGAGGTCACTATAGTGCACTGGAATCACCAGGAGTCTCTGGCAGCGAAAGCAACTGATCAATATATTACAGTTGAAACCCCAGGTAGGTGCTTAGCCCCTCCAGACAGGTTATACATTTGGATATACAAATTGAGTGTAACATACAGCGCACCATTCAGGTAATATTCTGGGGAGATGTAACATTATCATACAACATTCTCTTAGCCAAGGTCACTTGACTCCCCTGTAGTTTTTATGAATATCCCCACAAGGTGAGGATGTAATAATACCATTGTTTTCTGTGTTTATCCCTGATGAGGTCAAACAAGCTTATGCAGCAGAATAGGCTCTTGCACCAGACCCAGCTTTATAACGCAATCATATCGGCTGGGATGAGGACTCTCTTTATATAATACCCATGACGTCCAGTCCACATGTACAGCCACAATACCGAATAAAACAGGATGCTAAAGCACCTGTTAGGGAGATACTCTCTCAAATAGAGTACCATGAAGTAATTGAACCCTTTGTCTCCTAAATGAATAACCCCTTTTTCCTGTATGAAAACCAGATCATTTATATCTTATCGTCTTAGACTATAGACATTTAAATAGTCCTTCACTCACATTTGCAATACAAAATACACATGGTAAGTACACTTATGAATAATAAAGTCCAGAAATGTTTTCAAAGAACCGTGGATATTTCCAATGGCTTTTTCTGTCAAAATATAGCCCCTGAAAGCAGGGATTGGACTGGATTTTCGGTGCTAGGCTTTCAACGTCGCTTTAGTCGACTCCCCATGGGGTATAATAACAGTTCAGGACTGTTTGCTGCCCACATTTTGTCAATTCTACATGATCTTTACCCCATTGCATTGTCCTATGTAGATGATATCTACCTGACGGATGATGAGTTAAACACACATTTATCAGTTAAGAAACCTGACTCACACCCTTTACTTTAAACAGTTCAAACTGTTGTTCCTCTAGTTTAGCGTGCAGCACTCGCGATACGCTCCGTCCCAAAAGCACCTGCGTTATTCAATAAATCAAATTGTGGCACGTCGTGTACATGCCACTCCTGAATTGCACAGCTTTATGCACACGTGTGAACAAAGTTCAAAATGTATTCCATATTCTTGATAAAGTTTTTCCATTTATTCTCAAAGTTTTGGCAGTTTTTAACCATCATGTCAGAGGTACAAAGTTTCTTAATTTCATGCGTCTTGCAGCTCAAGTATTGCCCATCCAGACCTATTCACAGGCTGGTACAGAAACTTGATTCATACAAAACAATATATTTTTACCCAATGCATTTCGGTCCACAATCTTCATCAGGTGTATCTGTGATGTTAAAAATACGTGTCAGCCTTCAGTACATATTCATCTGAAATCTACAATGAGCTCTCCACTGCCCACCCTTTACTAACTTACCAAAAAAATAATGTAATCGTGCCCTTCTAATAGCCATTTGTCTCTAACCCATACTTCTTCGTGAATTCTCCCCCATACAACATCCCTTATCCCCATAACGTGATACTCCGTGTATCCTCTGTTCCTGTATAATACTTTTGATCATTCCAACCCCAATCGAAAATGAAAAACTTTTCAAGAGCATTCCTGTACATCGCGCCATGCCTCCACCATAAACTCCTGTTTTGTTGAAGTAAAACCCTCACAATAACGTGATCTAATCCCCATTAATACCTGCAAAAATCGTCTTGAATTTGAACAGCATGACTCCCTTCTCTCCACTCGTAAATTAATCCAATCCCAAGCTACAAACAAAACCCTTTATGGTTTAAATCTGTTTATTGATTTCAAACAAACATAGGAAACAAGACCCTCAGCTCCTTGGGAACAGTACAAATGGGGCAACTAGGTCGCCAGACATATCATTACCAAAGGCAATAAGCGTGGAGCGGGCCCACAAATTTAAAAGGAAAGGAAAAAACATAAGAAAAACATACTAACACCCAACAGTACCCCCTCCCTCCCCCCCTTCCCCTCGTCCACTTTAACGGAAAAAGAAGAGATCATGTAGGGATCAGCGCCGTCGTTTGCGACACTTCTGGGGAAAGCTATTTGGGATTTGTGTGTCTGGAAGGCGAAGTAGTCGAAGGTAACGGGGGCATGTCAACTCGCGGAATTCGGACACTAGCAAGGTTAAGTAGGGCATCCATAACTCTGGGAATTCAGACCCTCTACCGGCTAATGTGAGAGTTAGTTTCTCCATGCCCAGCACCAGCCAGAGTCTCTGAAGCCAACCGGAGTGTGTTGGAAGCTGGGCAGAGCGCCAGTGTATCAGAATGTTTTGTGTCGCTATAGCAATCAGCCGGCCCCTCCGAGATTTAATTGGATATGTCAATGGGTTGGGTAAGCCCAAGAGGACGTAAGTGGGAAATCGCGGGAGTTGCGTCTCAAAGAGAAGGTCTATTTCATCAAGAATTTGGGACCAATACGGTTGTATACAGGTACAGCTCTGGAGAACGTGTTCTAAAGTACCCACCTCTCCGCACCTCCTCCAGCACAGAGCGCTCTGGCGAGAGTCAAATCGATGTAAGCGCTCCGGCGTGTAATACCAATAAGTGGCAATCTTGGTCAAGTTCTCCGTGAGTCCCATGTGATATGCCGAATGCCGCACTCTATGGTAAATGCCTTCCCATTCCTTGTGGCTTAGAGATCTGCCTAAGTCCTTTTCCCAGCGAACTCGGCCTGCGTTGTATGTGTGCGTAGTAGTAGCTAAAAGCATTTTGTAGAGGTCACAGATAATTTTCTTATCAGACGTGCGTGTTATAAGCCACTTTTCATAAGGGGTCAGAAGGCGCTGTGCCTGAGGTCTAATATGCGAGTGAAGTGCCCAATGTCTGATTTGCAAATAAGGCAAGCGCTCTGATTCTGGAAGGCCATAGTATTCCTTGAGCTGCAGAAATGTAATTATGCCATCTAAATCGAAAAGGTGACCGAAGGACCTGCAAGAGGAGGAACCCCAGGCGCGAAAGGTCCGGGCGTCCGCACCGGGGTGAAACTCTGGGCTTTCAAATATTGGTGTGAGAGGTGATGGGAAGGTAGTCAGTTGGTGGGTAATGTTAGTGTGATCCCAGGATTCCATAACAGTGCTTGTGATGTATGAATCATAAAGATTGGGTGGTCTATGCTGTTTACGGGGAAAGGGAAGGCCTTGTAGTGGCCTGGCTGCCACCGCTTGGTCCTGAAACAGCCAGTGTTTCTCCGATTCCAGTCACTGCCATTCTACTAAGCATCTAATCTGAGAAGCGTGGAAGTAAAGTTGAAGGTCACGCACCCCTACTCCGCCCCTCTCCGGCGGGAGAACTGCCACCGCATGTCAGAATCGGGGTTTGCGACCGTGCCAAATAAAGCACGCTAGGTCCGCCTGAGTCTGTTGGATCCAACCCGATGGAGGACGAAGGGGAAGGGTCTGGAAGAGATACAAAATCTGCGGGAGAATAGTCATTTTGGTGGCCGCAATCCTGCCTAGCCAAGATATTGTGCAATTTTTCCATCTATTTAGTTCTTTACGTATGTGGGAGCGGAGATTACAGTAGTTAATGTCAGCAGTGGCCTGGATAGTGGGGGCTTGGTGAATTCCTAAGTAGGGGATCAAGCAGATGCTCAACTCATGGGGTGCTCCTCCTGGATGTGGGCAAGAGTGTGCGGAGAGAGTGAAATGTTAAGTGCTATAGATTTGTCCATATTGATTTTAAAGCCCGACCCTTGCGCAAAGCCATACAGTTCGATGAAGAGAGCACGCAGAGCCGTTATTGGATCCGACAGGGAGAGCAAGATATCATCTGCGTAGAGGCTAATGGTATGGACGTCTCCCCCAAATTTAATGCCGGTGATGAGGGGATGTCGTCGGACTCGGAGAGCCAAAGGTTCCTTGTAGAGTGCAAATAGGAGGGGCGACAGGGGGCACCCCTGCCTAGTGCCCCTCCCTATGGGAAAGCGGGAGGAAGTATAACCATTAACCCGAACTGTCGCCATAGGAGAGCGATAACAGTTTAGAATACAAGTGCGTAGCTTCTCACCAAAACCAGCGCTCGTCAGGATCATCTCCAGGTAAAGCCAGTGCACTCTGTCGAAGGCCTTCTCCGCGTCAATGGCCAGTAGCATGTATTCCCCTTGGATACGGGACGCCTTTTCAATCAGGTGCAAAATGCGCTTAGTATTGTCACTTGTCTGCCTCTGTGGGATAAAGCCCGCTTGATCCGGTTCAACCAGTTGGGCCATATACGGTGCTAACCGAGTCGCTATAATGCTAGTGTATACTTTAATGTCTATGTTCAACAGGGATATGGGCCTGTATGCACTGCAGGCTGTCTTGTGCTTCCTGGGCTTTGTGATAACAACTATTGCGGCCTCCAACATCTCCCCCTGAATAGTTCCCACCTGATCAAAGGTATTAAACAAACCTGTTAGGAGTGGAGCCACTTGGCTGCAAAATGTCTTATAAAAGGCAACCGTGTAGCCGTCTGGGCCAGGCGATTTACCCAGCTTAAGGCGTGAGAGTGCAGAAATAACTTCCTGTGTCTGTATAGCCCTATCCAGATGGTCCGCTTGCGCTTGGGTTAAAGAAGGCATATGAGCTGTGGCTATGTAATCAGCACTGTGCTGGACTTCCAGGGATTCCCCTGTGTAGAGATCTGCATAGAAGTCTCGGAATGCTTCTGCTATAGCTGCGTCGTCAGAGACTGACTCGCCCACTGGAGTTCGGATTGTGTGAACACCCTGCTTTTGTCTAGTCTCTCGCAGCTTGTTCACCAGAAGGCGGCCGCATCTGTCCCCTCCCCTATAGTATGAGTGACGGAGTCTGAGAGCCGCAAACTCGGCCTTGTCCTGGTCCAAGGCTGCGAGTTGCTTTCTTTCTATGCAAAGCTGATGCCAGGCACGAGAAGCGTCGGATCTCTGATGCATCTGTTCGAGCTCCGAAACTCGCTGGGAAAGTTCCGCCCGTTTGCGGCTGCGCTCTCAGTTGTGGGCAGAGGATATAGCTATAAATTCCCCCCTCATGACTGCCTTCAGTGCCATCCATTGCGTCGCTAGAGACGGTGAACAACCTTTACAACGCAACTGTTACAACGCACTACACTTACAACGAAATTTTTACAACGCAACATCCACTACAACGCATTCCATTACATAGCATGACACTACAACGCATGTTTAAAAACTACCTTTACAACGCATTCCATTACATCGCATACTACCTTTACAACGCATACCATTACAACGCAATCCAACACTTACCCTACTGTTGCACCCCCTGGAGTTAGAATAGTAATTTTTAACCCTATACTATGCGTTGTAATGGTATGCGTTGTAAAGGTAGTATGCGATGTAATGGAATGCGTTGTAAAGGTAGTTTTTAAACATGCGTTGTAGTATTATGCTATGTAATGGAATGCGTTGTAGTGGATGTTGCGTTGTAAAAAATGCGTTGTAAGTGCATGCGTTGTAAAAGTGTGCGTTGTAACGACATACATCCCTAGAGACGTGTCCGGGTTAGCATTGAGAGTAAGGAAGTTTGTGATAGCTTTCTGGAGCTGTTCGATGACAGAGGGGTGATGTAGCAGCGTGTCGCGCAGGTGCCAGTGTCGGAGAGGCCGCAAGGATGGTGGGAGCTGGAAGGTGGCTAGGACCGGGGAGTGGTCTGAGAGGGAGGCCGTCAGAATTTCGGTGCTCAATGCGTGTACCTGAAGTGATGAGGAGCTAAGAAAATAATCCAATCGCACGTATGTTTTGTGCGCCCGCGAGTAGAAGGTGTAACTGCGACTGTTCGGATGAAAGTGGCGCCAAAGATCTGACAACCCCAAGTCATGGAGGTGAGCCCGCCCTGGAGCCATGAGAACGCCTGCTTGACTGGTTCTCTGGCAGGAGCGGTCTAGGGTGTTATCAAAGACAATATTGAGGTCACCGCCTAGCAACAGGCGGCGATCCGAGGCCGCGGCGGCCTCATTGAGTGCATGGAGGAGGAATTTAATCTGCCCTTCATTAGGTGCGTATATGGAACCAACCACAAAGGTCACTCCTCCCAATAAAAACTGATAGGTGAGCAATCGGCCCTTAAGCTCTGCCCCTTTTTGTAAGACCCTGCCAGTAAAGGATCGGGAGACCAGTATAGCTACCCCAGCTGATTTGGAGGTGTAAGAGGAGAACATCTGTGTAGGGAAGGCCCAGGATTTCAGTCTATGGTGGTCTCTAGCCAGAAGGTGGGTCTCTTGTAGGAGGCATATGTCTGTCTTCGAGTGTTCTAAATAGTGAAGGACAGCTCTTCGTTTGATGGGATTATTCAACCCCCGCACATTTAGCGTGCGGACTTTAAGAGAGGTGTGTGGCATCAGAAGTCCAGGGGTAATACAGATTGTGTTGTAGGTTGCCGACTATATTAAACAAGGAGGGGTGACAAGGCAGGCCATCAAGTCTAGTGTCTGGTAGCTTCCGGGGAGCAACAGAGAGAGGTGGACGATGGAATCCATACCCAAAAGAAACCCCAAAAACCCCCTTCAAGACAAATGTTCCAGCTAAAAAAACACTGGCAAAAACAGATAGGAAAGTCAATATCCAAAAGAATTGTCCGTCTCCCTGGCATAACCAGGAGATCTTCAGGGTGGGGACCGTAGTGTGACCAAGGGGGGAGTCTCGGCCGCCCACCGGGAATCATCGGACCAATTGCACAAAGATGCGGGTTTCCAGCTGCTCACTCGGCACTGGGGCTCACCCCGGCCAGGGCGTCCATTGCGGAGGCCAATGCGTCTCGCTGGCTCTTTGCTACATCCGTTTTGTTTGGCCTCCAGACACATCGGCGCCCACCTTTGCGCTGCCACCCTGATGGAGAGGGCTCGGGCCCCGAGCCGGTGCTTCGGCGGTTGTCTTCCCCACTCGGCAGCACCAGGCCCAGTAGGTGACAGGAGTCAGAAAGTGAGCGTAACTGATGGAGCTTGCAATTGAATCGAATGATGAAGCGGAATGGGTGACCCCACGAATACGGGATATCCTGCTGCCGGAGATGTTCAGTCACGGGGCGGAATTGTCGGCGACGTTGCAGAGTGATCAGGGCCAGGTCTTGGTAGAGTACCGGAGAGTGCCCCTGGTAGGAGATAGGGTGGAGGGCTCTCGCTTTTGTGAGGATCGCCTCTTTGGTTTTGAAATCTTGGACGCACACAATAATATCTGCAGGGGGGGCCTTGGGCGCCCGAGGCGGGCCAACTCTGTGCGCCCTGTCCAAGATGATCTCAGTGCCATCCGGAGCCGCTAGAATATGGCGGAACAGGCCCGATGAGAATGCAAAGAGGTCTTTGGTGTCGTCCGATGGCTTCACTCCCCGGATACGAATGTTATGCCTGCGTGACCTGTTTTCCAAGTCCTCCAGGTGTGTTTGGACATCCAGGTGTTGATCTTGTAAGCGAAGTATCTCCTGCTGGAGCATATTCAGGTCCGTCGCTGTAGTGTCGCTTTTATCTTCCAACGTCGCTACGCGGTCCCCCACCTCGTCAACATCTCTGCGGATCTCCTTTATCTCAGCTGTGAGATCTGCCTTCACCATTTGCAGGTCAGCTCTGAGAGTGGAAGAGTGATTCCAAGAACGCTTTGGTGATCGGTTCATCCCCGGTGCTGGGAGATTGCTGCAGAGCCGCCATTTTGGGGGTCGCGACTGCAAGGTTGGGAATAGAGTGTGCACGTAATACCAATAAGTGGCAATCTTGGTCAAGATGTCCTTCAGAGGTTTCTGTTTTCTCGTCCTGGATGAGGACATAGTCCTGAGATCTCGACAAATGACCAGCACCGGGAGGCGCGTATCAGCTCCGCCACCCGGTATTGAAGGACGCCAAGATATCAACTCTATCAGTGCAGAGTTGGGCTCAAGAGACCCACATGTCGCCACCCCAAGCTGGTCATCAGCGGGATTCCACTTGCATCCAGGCCTTCTGTGTGCCCCGGCTCTGGGAGCGAAAGGAGCCCCGGCATATAGACGTCTCGCGGTTCATGTTGGGCCTTTAAAGTAAACAGTGTGTAATCGATCTCCCACAGCAGCCAGGCAGGTCAGAGTGTAAGGCCAGGTGGGAGTGCAGATTAGATGGTCTTGCTCTCAATCAGGAGTCTGCTCATCAGGGCTACAGAAAGGAGGGATCTGTGTACACCCAAGGGGCGATGTCGAGCTACAGCATACCTTCTGTCCCACAGGCTCGCCCACTGTCTCCACCTTCAGCCCTCGCCGTCCGGTCCAGGTAGATGCAGGCCCAACCGCCCCTCAGGGAGGTGACCGTCCGCTATTCGTGGCCAGAGGGGACTATCACAGTCTCCCCCCTAGCTGGGTCGCTGGAGGGCAAGCGCCCCAAAGTCTCCCGGCAGGCGTCAGGGCCCTCCGCCGGGTCTCCGGCCTCCGCACTCTGCCTTGTCACCGGTGCGTCGTGGCCCCGCCCTCCCCGGGCCCAGTCGGCCAAGGTGGTAGGCTGCTCCCCCAAATCTAGGCCGGGGATCCGGCGAGGCCGTGTCTCTGTGTGGTGTCGGACCCCTGCTAAAACGGTAGAGTCACAGTGCGCCTATGCTGCTGCGTTGCGCCTCCCGCTTCCGCTCACCTCACGGCCCAGATCGAAGGAGGGGATGAGGGCCCCGCCGTCCCCGCAGGCAAAACACCGGACCACAGTGTGAGCAGGGAGGAAGCAGCCCCGGCTCCACGGGACTGTCCGTGGGTCACCGGGTCCGGGCCCTCGCAGCAAGGCGTTCCACGGGATCTAGCCGCGTCACTCACTTCTTCCAACGTCGGTTCGGGTGCCACCTCGGTACCAGCCAGGCTCAGGACTCGGGCTGCTCTGGGTCGCTCGGCGTGTTCTAGGGGCTGTGCATCCGGCCGGGTCCACGCCTCCCCCAGAGTTCAGGCTCACACGGCCACCGGAGCAAGGATGGCCGGCCTGCGGGCGGAGCGGTGGGCAACCCGCGTTTCGGCCAGGTCACCGGCCAGAGGCCGGTGGAAGAGTAGCTGGCCCCGGGGGTCCTCTTCTAGGGCCGCCGCCTTGTTGAAGCCTCAGCAGAGCCCAGTAGATGTAGGCCGGGCCGCCTCCCCGTCTGCTCGCACCGAGCCGCCGGTAGTCGCCGACCGCCGCCGACCTCTGCAGCAGTCGTGGACAGAGAATCACCGGAGTAGCCTCCCACTAGTGTTAGCAGCTTTCCTTGGGTCCCTCAGAAGCTCGTAGACGCGAATTTCGGCAGACGGCGGGCAGGAGCTCCGGAGAACATGTCCTACCTCACCGCCATCTTGGCCACGCCCCAACAAAACCCTTTTAAACCATGGTGCCCCACCTGTGCTCACCTGACATCACGTGTTAGTACTCCACCACCCACTCAAAACTTAAAGTGTTCCTGCAACATTAACTCCCCAAAAATTAGGCTAAATGAAATGCAATTCAGAAATGTGAATACTTTTCTCCCCTCTTTCACTGTGTTCATCATGAATCTAAACCAGAAATTAAAACAATATACGTGAACAAAATAGTTTAGATGGAAAATGAAATCTGAATTCATCGTAAGATCATCCAAAAATTGATTAACACATATTGTGCAAAAACGTTCTGTGAAAAACCCCCGATGTGATCATTTTTGTTTTTTGGAAACTTTTTCTCTGGCGGGGTGCTGAACAGGATTGGAACTGCAGAAATTCATACATCAGTTTCTGCCGTTCCAACCCTGTTCAGCACCCCGCCAGAGAAAAGTTTTCCAAAAACAATTTTTGGGGAGTTTATTTTTAAGTTAGTAAAGGGTGGGTAGTGGAGAGCTCATTGTAGATTTCAGATGAATATGTACTGTTGGCTGACACTTATTTTTAATATCTCAGATACCCCTGATGAAGGTTGTGGACCGAAATGCATTGGATACAAATATATTGTTTTGGATGAATCAAATTTCTGTACCAGCCTGTGAATAGGCCTGGATGGGCAATTCTTGAGCTGCAAGATGCATGAAATTAAGAAACTTTGTACCTCTGACGTGATGGTTAAAAACTGCCAAAACTTTGAGAATAAATGGAAAAACTTTATCAAGAATATGGAATATGTTTTGCACTTTGTTCAAACATGTGCATAAACCTGTGCAATTTGGGAGGGGCACGAACATGCTACAATTTGATTTATTAAACACACATTTAGCCAGAGTAGATTTCATGATATTGCGATTTATTGAATCCAGCTACAAGTTCAACTTTAAGAAATCTAATATAGCATTTCTGAGTGTCCTATTTCTAGGATACAAGCTTAACCATGAAGGAAAACGCCTTGCACCACACTTCCTAGAGAAATGTGCTCTGCTAAAACCATCAAACACCCTTAGGAGACTGCAATCCTTATTAGGATTTCTTAATTTTGGCAGAACATACATACCTGATTATGTGCAGCGCATTAAATCGTTATATGAATTAATTCATCCTGATCTTTCCAGTTCACATTGGACATCAGAACATACAGACATTCTCAGATCACTACAATCTGGCTTGCTTGCCACACAACACTTATATACATGAGTAAATGTCACAAACCTGGTCATCCGTATAGTCATAGAGACTAGTGGCTTTCCATTTTGTCATCTCTATTGAAGGTGAAACAGTGCAGATTGCATATACATCGCATTTATATTCAAATGCGGAGATGAGTTTTGCATCCACTGAAAAAATACTGACTGCGATGCAGATGGCTATACTTAAAGAGAAGCCACTTGCACAAGGGACACACATTATTGTCTTTACTCCCATTCCAGTCTTAGATGCTAACACTGAAGTAAGTGTTCCAAATGCTAAAGTCCTCCATCCCAGATGGATACAATGGGCAACACCCTTAAGAGCTACTGACTCAATTTTGACATGTCTTTACAGACACTAGAATTTTGTCAATATGAGCATGTTTATACCATGCCCAGCAATCTTTTGCCTCTTAAGCAGTGTAAATATATTATTTATACTGATGGTTCTGCCCAACCTGTTATACAGACGAAGCACCAATATTCGGTGCCGTGCACCACCGTTTTTGGTGTGATGTTGGACAGTCAATTCCAACTGCAAAAATCGTGCACACAGTCCTTAGGGAACTGTACTGCGCAGTTGGCTGAGCTAAAAGCCTTGCTTCTTGTGCTAGAACATGCAGATCCTGAATTCCCACACTTATAGTGTGTGATTCTTATTATTCTGTACAGTCTTTTAGCGACAATTTGCATTATTGGCACCAGAATAGTTTAAACGATTCTAAAGCAACACTAAAGCATAAATCGCTTTAGGTGAAGGGGGCACACCTAAAAGATGGGTTGCCACAGACTCATGTGATTCATACATTGAGCTATCAGCATCTGGGAACACACGTTGTAGGGAATTATTTTGCAGATTAAGCAGCCAAATCCACAGTTGCTACTGCGACAGTTTCCGCGATTACATATTCTCATGAGGGTAGAGGACAATATACTGGTTGCTGTTAATGCTACATGCGACAGCACCCCTTTGCTAGGGGCTTTCCAGCTAAATAGACATACCATTTAAGTGAACAAAATGTTCCCTTTGTTACAATTCCAGGGGTTGGTGATCATTCAATTCCCAACCAGGACCGTAGAATAGCCTTTATTATAGCTACTCATGAAGGTGTTGCTTCTGCCCATGCAGGTGTGGCCACCACAATTTTGCTACTACAGCAATATTATTGGTGGCATGGCTTATATAAACAGGCCAAGAAATAAGTCCTTTGTTGTGACATTTGTCAACAAATTAAAAGTTCTACCATGGCACACCCACTGCAGACACACCTGTTGATTTCCAACAAACCTTTTGGATGCATTTATTTGGACCATTCTGGTCTTCTTAATTCAGATGGAGCGTTTACATTTATCCTACTTGCAGTTGGTTTTTGCTCAAGGTTCTTCTGAGTGTGGCCACAACATTCGGCTGATGCTCCTACTGTTATTAAAGATTTGCAAGTCTTTATTGGAACACATGCATGCACTTTATTACACTTGAAGCAGGGCCCTGCTTTCGCCTCTAAGGCTTACAGAGATTCCATGGCTTCCCTGGGTGTAGGGGTGCATTACTCTTCCGCCTACTGTTCTGAGGGAAGTTCAGTACTGCAGAAGATGGACCATGACTTAAAGCATTCCTTAACAGCTAGGGTATTAGGTTCAGAGTGTAGTTGAATTCATCACCTATATGGGGTAAAAAGAGCACTTAATATCTTAAATCTCTAAATGATCTCTGGGTAGCAGGACCTCATACTAGGTACTTTTTGTCATCAAAATGTATGTTTCAGAAATTGATGGTCCAGACACCGTGCAGGCAGCCACGCCCTTTGACATAAATGATCATTGTGATGTCTTACAGGATTTACAAACCTTCTGCGACTTTCAATCCAACGAACAGTTGAAGACGTCTGTCTCTACTGGAATCAAGGAGCCACCAGCACCTTTCAGCTGGATTCCACAGAACGGGTGTCTTGTTTGAGAAAAGGTTGTGGTGAAGAAGGAATTTGGCCCATCATATTATGCACTGGTGCCAGTCCTTGGCATTCTAGGTACAAGAACTCTAATACTTCCACCTTTTTCTGGTTCTAAAGACAATCGTTTTGTCTCCATTAATCACATCAAGTTACATCATGTGGCCGATTCTAAACAGTAGGGGGCATATGTATCAACCGATTTTGTATTCGCAAACGCTGCGAATCGCAAAAAAACAGCGTTTGCGAATACAAAATCGCAAAAGGAGATGTATGAGGCATTTCAGCCTCGCAATCTTAAGGAATCGCAAAATTTGCGATTTCTTAAGTTTGCGTAAGCATTTAAGAAATCGCAAATTGCGATTTCTTAAATGCAATGTAACACGCACCCAAGTTGTGCGATTTCTCTTTAAGAAATCGCAAATTACCACCAACTTCAAGTTGGTGGTAAATTGCGATTTCTTTGAAATATGCACTTTTTTGCATATTTCAAAGTGCCATGTGGTGCACATACATGCCCTTAGGGCATGTATGTGCGCCATATGTGCACAGATGCTGATTTCAGGGGTGCATCAGGGTGTCATCATGACACCCTTGCACCTTTGAAATTATTCTCAGTTTGCGATTAGCAAATAGCGAATCGCAAATTGAGAAGGACTTCCCATTCATTGCTATGGGCCTCCTGGCCCATAGGAATGAATGGGAAGGTATTCCTTAATTGCGATTTCGCAATTTGCTAATCGCAATTAAGCAATTTTAAGACATCGCAAAAGTTTTGCAATTTTTTAAATACATCCCGTTTTGCAATTCTCAAATAGCGATTCTCAAAAAATCGCTATTTGAGAATCGCAAATGGAGATGTTGATACATATGCCCCTAGGTCACAAGGAGTCCTTGGTAGTTTCCTAACTCCTCTCGCTACCAAACATGAAATTCCTCTATAGCTTGTGAGCAAATGGAAGTGAGTACTGTACTTACTACTGCTTATCCTGCAGATGATGTTGATTATATTGATCCACTCCTTGTGGAATCTACCAGTTCTCTTGCTGCACCTGTTTTTCAACAAACTGTTCCTGGTTATTATATAGGAACAGATGATTTTTCATCCAAATCTTTTAACAGTTCCACCGTCCTAGACACCCAGCCTACACAGGCCTGTGTTTTCTTTTCATGGCTGAAACACACTTATCTGGTCCCTCCTTGGATATATGTTTGGAATACACTTTCCTTGGTTTTTCTATTTCTTTGGATTGGATTGGATTTGTGGCTGTTTTCGTCTTGCTAATAAATGAATGACCATTACCTTCCAGAAGGCTCTGCCACAGAACTGGTTGACCAGGTGTTGAATCCTCACTCATCTTCTCATAAACTGAAAAGAGACTTGTCCCTTATGAACATTGCAGCTGTCCCAGTATCTGATGGAAATGTTTGGGATAAGGTCCCCTATAATAAGTTCTGCCCCACAGAAATACGTCTTTAAGTTGTCTATGGGTGATGTTATTGTGCCGGAGTTACTTTCTGATAACTGGGATGTTGACACTGTTAAGTCCATGCTCTCTGAGCTGGAATATCATACTGTATTTGAATTTGAGGACCAGTATCTAAATTCTGCTAATCATGGTGAAATGTTATGTTATCATCATTATGCACAGAATTATTTACATCGAGCTAGTGTCCAACACACACTTTTTAATTACACACACAATGTGAAAATAGTTCAACTTCCCCACAAGGGGGCTCAAAAACATAAAGGGATAAATTCATATATTTTTCTGGCTATGATTCATTAGACCCAAAATCAATTTTTTAAACATGTCCCTACACCAGCAAAGAAATATATGTGAACACAAACCAATCTAATAAATACAGATGTGTTTGTCAAACAGTTATCCTTAAAAGGCTATGAATATTCTATGGATATAATTGAAATGAAATCAAATTGGGGTACGAAACAAAGGGAAGTTCAGGGAACAGGCACCTTATTTGGAGCCTGCTTGATTCCAACACAAATGATTTTTCTAAATGACACAGTTCTACAGACTGCTTGTCTAGGATTTGCTAAAATTAAAGACATGCATTCACCCAACATTCCTTCCATTGCTCAGTTTGATAATTGGCAACATTTAACAAACTATACTGAAGAACAGCTCAATAGTATGGCACAGAATGGTACATTTACCTCCACACTTTGCGATGCTAGTTTTTGTAATCCCACACCAGGGTTTAAGGCAAACAGACCCAACCCGTGTTATTCCTAGTCTCAACAATCATGTATAGTCACCACCTATTCGGTTGGTAAGTGTGCCAGCAATGGTTGGAACATTTCACATTGCCTGCAGTAAAACAACATCTCTCCCTCCTGTTGGAAGAAATTAACCTATCTGATTTTTTTGTTGGGTCGTAAGTCCCCGGGCTTTTAAAGTTTATTTATGCAACTTACAATGAAATTTGGAAAGTGTCACAAATAAAAGCAGTTGCACGTTAAAGACAAATTGATCAAGATAATTTGGATGAAGTACTTGCTCTTCTTAATAATAGTATTAATACGTTGTCTTCTCGCATTTACAGTTTGAATAACATTGTGCCATCTGTTATCCATATTATGCAGAATTACATGTCTTTATTATACCATGGACAAAGTCAGCTTTGGTCTATCATGCAGTTTAGTTGGACACTTCAAGTCCTAAAAAATGGCTATGTGCCATTGCGTTGCTTAAATTCTACGCAGGTATTCTTGCCTTTCAACCAGACACATAAACAGAGACTAATGGTCTACAAATATGGCACTTATACAATCTTATACATTGAGAAGGTAGAACAACTACCCTTTATTGTAACTGAGACACCCTCCACGGTGTGGTTAATACATGGCATAATATCTTTGCCAATTGTGACATTCCAGTTTACATCCTGTTTGAAACATTTGCGGTTAGGTAGATATGAAGCCCTGGGAGGGAGCTTTATTCACGAGTTGTGGTCACTTCCTTTTGATTACCAATTTGAACTGGCAGACAGAGAGGTATTCATTACTGGAAATGAATGCGACTCATCTGTCGGCCACTCACTTGTTTGTAAACCTGTTACCATCCATTGAGCATGTAATACTTTGGTAGCGAATTTGGCCTGTTTTTTAAAAGGAATACCAGCCCCTTCAATTCTCTCACTCATTACTGTCCTTTCCAAAGGAAGGTATTTAATGTTAAGCAACCAAGATTGTTGTAGAATGAAGGCTAGAATCCCATTTGTCTTTTTTGTTTCCCAGAAAGTGACCTGCTGCAATAATGTGTTTTTCCTTCAACGCATGTGGTTTTTGATAGTTCGTTATGGCCTTCCATTCCGACTTTGAAGGCAGATTTTAGAAAGTTAAGCCGACTCAAAGCCATATTGTTTCAGAAAGATATGACTTTAACATCTGTCCAAGAAACCTTTGAACTGCAGTTTGCAAGCACATCCAGCGCAACAGTTACTTTTAGGCACAAATCTCCCACTGCATTTTGGCAAGCTTGTACATCATATCTTCAATGCTTCCACTACTGCCGGTTGAGCACACTTTTTTAAATCAGTTGGGATTGGCTTAGTCAGTACCTTTCAGAAATTCTTTGGAGTGATACTGGCCTATATACATTCCATGTTTTCAAGTGCTTACAGGGGCATACCCTTCGTGTTTGTACTTATTTGCAGCATTTTAGTTCTATTTTTGTAACTCCGCAATGGTTTTTCCATTTTAGAGCCCACTGGTAATGGGACTAATGCCGGTCCAGCCGTGCCATGAGCGCATGATACAATTCTTTGGAGTCCCTCTGCTCCAGGAACTGAACACTGACTGGTCAGTGTCATTTCAACCTGCCTGATTTACCTGCGTGCAACACATGTTTCATTACCTATGGTGTCTCTTAAAATGGGCACTTGATGCTTGCCTTGTATTGCAATTGCCTGTTCCTTTGGACATGAACCTGTTGGAGTCCGATAAAGACCCATTTTCCGAGTTGTGCCATGAACTTGCAGCTGCTTCGAGGTGCATGGTCTGAGCTGCTCCCTACTGGAGAGATAGGTGCTTCAGCACCAGGATTTCCAAACTCCAGCTCTAAAACACAGATGCAGGAAAACAGACTACTTCCTCAGGATCGGCTGATAACGAGAATCATGTCTGTTCTTTGGAGCTTTTGAATGGGGCTATTGAGGAATCATCATCTGCAAAAACTGAATCCATTCTGGATGCACTACACATTGATCTTGTGGAAGAAATCTTGGTTGCTCACACCCAAACCTAATTTGGCCACCTTTTCAAAATTTGCAGTTTCATTTTTATTAGGTTTATAAATGTGAATATATGCATATTAGCATTTACTTTAATTTGCTTAGCTTGGGATTTTTATTATTTTGTTAGTTGCTAAGTTATTTTCCCAACCAAGGAGGGGTTGTAGTGATTTCCCATCTGGGCCCACTTTGGTTCTCCCTTACTTTTGCGCATTAGATGTTTTAGGCCGCCTCTGTTCTGCAGAGCTACATGTTGTTATTCAGTGAATCTTCTTGGGAGCCAGGCTGCACATTTTGTACAATGTTGCCTGGAATACATACCAACATGATGTACTGTTTTCTTTGTTCGTGTCAGCAACAGATCCTAACATTTTAGACATAACACAGTAGCACAGCTGCAGCTTTTCAACACAGTAGTTTTCTTATATAAACGGTGTCTCTTCCCCTTGAGGGCAGAGAGGAGAATTCCGGCAGACAGATCTGTCCAGGAGCAAACGCACGCACAGCCTAACATGCGTAGAATGAGTTTACACTCATAATGCTAACCACCTAACTACATAATCAGGTATGGGGTCTGTAGCCAATCCCAGAGATCACTTATATATTCCTGTGTCCTCACAGTAAAGGTAGGCCTAGACAGATAGATAGCTTGCCATGGTAGGGATGTGTATTTTATACAGCCTGATAGCAATGCTAATTACTTTGTTTAGTTTCATCTGCCTGGTGATCGCAGCACATATGCTTCATTATAGACTACGATGGTTTCAATAAATGTGTTGTAATCCTTTTGTTTACTAAGGGCATGCATGAGCGAGAGACGAATGGTAATGATATTTTTCCACGGTTCCCTTGGGGACTAGAAGGTTATGTTCTAGGTTGCCAAAATCACCTACTACTTTGGGAAGGTTAAGAGTTCAGGTGAGGCACTGTGAGCTAGCCAGAATTTGGGCTGACAGATGCTGATGCTGTAGAGAGAATCAGTCCCTACATTCTGACATCTTGTCATCCCAAGGCACAGTTCTGCATAACAGCACAATCCCTACAACATAGTTTGGCCTGAAATCAGATAGGTGGTCGTCGTTCAGTTGGTCGGTTTCCAGGTGTTTTGGAAAGTGGCTGTGGTGAGGAAGTCATTTTGTGATGGTAGCGAGGAGGTGAAGTACTTTACTATGGCAAAAAGTTCCTTGGTTCCCTGGTGTTGTTGGAGCTGATATTAATGCATTCAGTCAACACTGAGCATTTGGTGGATCTTAGTTACCAGTGGTAGAGCCAGAGGGTGGATCTGTAGGTGCTTCTGTCATTTTCATCATGGGCGTGTTTCCACTAGCATTCAAATTATTTGCACTAGTGTTTTGTGAGTCGCAGGTCATATGTGTGCCAGCTAGCCTGAGTTCTGGTCCTGAAGATAGTGATGGTTTTGAGCAGGGCCTGAGAAAATGTCTGTGTTGATCTAGGCATTGAAGTAGATGATGATTTGGGAGAGGCCCTTTGCCTTGGTGAGGTGGGTGATAGGTTTGTAGCTTTGAGGTCCATGTTTCATTGGAGGACTTGTTCCAGTTGTGGCGAGCGTCTTTGGAGGGTACAGTTATGCGCTGGTGAGGGAGGTGCAGGCCGAATAAGATGAGGCAGTGGTCAGTCCTCGTGAGAGGAAGTGGGCTTGTCCACCTTGGTGCCAGTGTACTTGGTAAAGAAATGGTCAAGGGGGTTTCCGGTGGAGTGGGTAGGGTCCTTCACTTCTTGGATGAGGTCCTTCACTTGTTGGGTGAGTCAAAGTGTTTTTAGGTATTTCGGTAAGTTGTTGGTCTTTTGGTCGTGCGGTCTTCCAGGTAGAAATTGAGGTCGCTGAGGAGAATAGAGGAGCTGGAGTCAAGCAACTATGAGGCAATGAAGTCCGTGATGGTGTTTCTAAATTTGGATCTTCGGTAGAGCAAGGCCACCCAGGGTGGTGTTGCTCGAGATGTGGAGCTTGAAGGCCAGGTGTTCAAGGAGATCACTGAATTTTGATGAGGTGATGTTGCAGTTCTTTATAGAAGATGGCTAATCCTTTGGATTTACAGTTTCTGTCCTGTCTTCTGATCTTGAAGCTAAGGGGAATTACTGCTGCAATATCCATTGCCAAAGTCACGGTCAGCCAGGTTTCGGCCAGGAAGAGTGGGTTAGAGGAGAGATAATGCAGAAGGTCCCATACTTTGATGGCAAGCCTGACGATTGAGTAAGTGTTGAGAAGGATGAGTCAGGGTGGTAATGTGAGTTGTGTGCAGTGGTGTTCCGTGGGGTGTAGGTGTGAACGACTGGAGGGCAGGGTGGGCAGGTGTTGCTGGAGGAGGGGCATGCTGTCAAAGCAGCAAGTGGCAAAGAAGAACATGATGTGGCTTAACAGCAAGAGTGGCTGACCTTGAAGCTGGGGAACCAGGTTCGAGTCTGGCAGGAGGCTCAAACATCCTGTGATTCTGGGCAAATCACTCAATCTCCCCATGCCTTAAAATTAACATGTCCGTCTGTAATACAACTGGTGCTCATGTAAAGGGCTCTGATACCCTACGGTCGAGTTCGCGCTATACAAAACTGCAAAAACAAAACACACCTTTACTGTTGGACAGGGTTGCATGGTGATCCATCTGTTTACCAACAACAGATACTCTACTACCATATACTCACCTGGGCCCATCAAACACACAATTGAGTTAAACCGCTGGGTTGTCAAGTTTATATGTTTTGCAAATATTCTGGATTAGTCTAGAATACCTCCACTAACCCTTCACAGATCAAAAAGTTATTTCCTCTGGTCGATGGAACATTAGTTGATGATGGTGATAATGACATAAAGCTAACTTACTTATACTTTAAATTGAAATAACCACAGACTCCTTTAACGTTTTAAATGTTTATCTAAATTTTTAGCCAGTGAACCACTTCGAGAATACAATACAGACATCCTCATTCGTTAGGAGAGAAAATTCAATTAATCATCAACACATACTTTGGACACTTGCAATGACATGTGCTCATTAAGGGATAGGTCAGAGAGAAAAGATCATCTGCAAATAACATGAAAATAGAATTACCAAGAATGGTGTGAAGACCAACCCCCTGGCCAAAGGGCTATTAAGGGTCCCCTGAGATAGTTCAGGCGACAAAGACTTCTGGTCAGGTTTCAGGACAGGATAGTTACCTCTGTATCACCGACAATTGTGCCGCACCCCTCTCTGACACTCTATTCCTCCTCAAGATTCTTCCGCAAGACTTCTTCTAACCCAATTAAATTAGGAAAGATTCTGCATTCGATTCTTCATCAGCATCTCACAGCATTCCTCCTAGCATCAGCATCAGTATCACCCGCTACACTGACAGCATCTCTCCTCTGCAGTATTCAGAAATATGCGCGCTTATATCTTCTAACTAACTAAATTTACCTCAGTTATACCTTTCGTTCAAGATGTTCCATCGATTAATGTTTCAATGTCGTACAAATTCGAAATCTAATTGGTCAGGCAAGGGGAGGATGATCATCACACCATGCTTACATATACATTTTTCAGTTAGCCCATTGTTAACAAACCCATCCCCTTAATTTTTATTCATGTTTTATTTTCACACCTGCATTCACTTTTAATCTGCAACAAATGTTTTGATTTGCACATGTAGACTCATTAATTTAGATTCTTCACTGCTGGTTCTCAGGCTCAAGCACACTGCGACCTTGTCCTTTGCTCGACCCGCCTGTCATTCTTCCGAGTTGACTTTCAGTTGTCATGCGCAAAACCCACATGACTCAGCTCGCTTCAGACATACACGAGAGGCCCAAATGCGTACTAATGATAAAGTCAAAAGACAAATATTAGTTTCAAGAATAAAGCGGTCACCCTTTATACCACCCACCTCTACTCTATTCCCCTTTACTTATTAATACTTTCCCCGCATTAGCATTAGTAAAGTAGCTTGTTTTCTTTTCAGCAAAGCAGATGCCATGCACGCGAGCCTTCAAGCCCACATATTAGTGCCTTCTGCACATGCACAAGAATTTCCCTACAAGCATTAAAACGTCATACTACGTAGATGTAGTTGCGCATGCGCAGTAAAGATTCCCGTTTAGAGCATTTTAGTCCTTCCTTCATTCTGTTTACGTTAGTAAACACATAGGCAAGCTTTGCTAACCCTCTGGTTTATGTGGTGCTCATTAGTTTTACATAAAACAAACTTAATAACTGGTTAGTAAGTTAAAGGAGCAGATTGCATACAAACAAGTCTCTTTTCTACGAGTCCTTGCTCCATCAATGGCAGCAGCGAGCTGATGGGCTTCTGGTGTTCGAGGTGCGGACACCAGTGGCTAAGGAGCATCTGAGGTTATGGTGGGTGGGAGGAAGGCCAGGGGTCCTGCCAATGGGTGCAGACAATGGTCTTGTATTCGCTACTAAATCGTTTGTGGTGCTACGTGTGCTTTGGGAGTATGACTGTTATATTTTCACCCGCTCTTCCGGGAATCAAACTGCATCATATCTGGATTACTACTGGAGTTATCTCCATTCTAATGTGGATTATAATGTTTATTTTAATCTTGATCTTGGTGTTTGGAAACTACATTCCTGTTAAAATAGTGCAGTTTGCTGTGGTTCAGAAAGTGTAATCACATGTATCTTCTCACAGAGCAAAAAGGGATTATCATGCTGGGAACATCACTGCAGTTCATTTTTAAGATTAACAAAACCACACAACCTTGTGTTGGTATGACAAAACAAACAATGTTTTTGCTCATCTTGTATGGAAATTTCCCTTTGAGTTCAGCTGCTGGGGAAAGGACAATTGCGCAATTATTAACACATCTGCATGTACCAACACTCTAGAACATTCACTCCTTTGTGATTTTATCACCATGCTATGCGCTTGTAATCCTCTGAAGCCCAGCCTTGCCTTTAAACTGTTTGATAGGCCTGCCTCATTGATTCCTTCTTATCACACGTTATCAGGAAATGGTTCATGTTTGATTAGAGCAAACGAATCTGGCTGTGGAATGACCCAGGGATTCATGTATGTATTAACTGATCAAAAGACAGTGGAATGCTGAAGTAGATATGAAAACAACCACTTGGATAAATTAATCAAGCGTAATGCAATTCTGACACAGCAAGAGGTGTCTATAACCACTACGCCAAAAACAATTGCCCTCGAAACAGCCTAATGGGCATCTGAAATTCAACAGCTTCTGCAGATTCAGTTCCTGTTTTTTTGCTTATTGCGCAGCATCTTCATGCATCAAACACAACAGGGGAAGTTCATATTTTTTTAAACTTTGGATCTGGCCCATGGAATAACTTTAAGACCATTTTTTGAATTTATTTCTTCCTTCTTCAGTTCATTGTTTTCCAATCTTTTTGGTGAAATCTCAGCAACGCTTTTGGAAGTTGGTTATACTATTCTTATTTTGCATAGAAAAGAAAGCATACATGGTTGCCAATATGGATGAGAATGAATTCTCTCTGACTGAACAACAACGTTGTGAAGCAGTGGCATTCTACTTTGGAGGAGATCTGTTGAACAGGTTACTTGGGAATTGAACTTTGACGTTCACAAGTCTCAAGCTCCCCAAGTGAGACTTGCGTTTTGGTGTTGAAGCAGTTTATCTGGATATCCCAATGCAAAAACCGCCAATAATGTCCCTTAACATTTGAGAAATAGTTAGGCAAATCAGAGTTCTTTCAGAATATTGCACTACAGTGCATTTGCACATTCTTAAAGAAGCTATGTATGACAATCCTCCAATGCCATCACCTGTGCCTACCTCAGTGAGCACTAGAACACCAACAGTATATGCGTTTTCCAGATTCAATTAGTGTTGTTCTGCAAAATGCTACAACATCGTCAATGGCACAAATTTCACTTGACCTGTGGGTTCAGGTTTCAACATCCTCATGTTTTTTAAAGACTTGTGGCATCCTCACCATCATCTGCCGCTGGTGAAAAATCATGATTTTGCACTGAAGTGAAAAGGTTTTGGTTTCTGGCACTCCATTACAGCAGAATCATCATTGTTTTCATTTGAGTATTGTTTTTTTTGTTTCCATTGTTGCAAGTTTAAAAATGTCCATATGTTCTCATAACAAAGTGAACTTAAGAAGGAAAATGATAAACGGCTAATTTTTGTTTAAATCATTTTTAATCAGTGTTGTGCTATTTATTCCTTTTTTGATCAATCTTTGTACCCAGCTCCAGTTCTCATTCCGCATAAATGCATACATATATATTCATAACGTAAAATTAATTATCATTCCGGGGATGTTCTAATCTTCATATTTTTTCTATTCTGGGTATTCCCCTTTTGGATTATCTATGTTAATTTATTTAGGTGTATATTTAAATAAGAATGCACAATTATTAATGTTGTTGTAGATTACAATGTGACAAGTCAGCGTGTTTGAATATATTCATTCTTATTTTTGCACGGTTTGAATTGTTGTTCTGGTAGTTGTTTTTTTTAAAATAATGAACAGGGCTTCATAGAGAATGGCATGTTAATTTCTCAATTATTGTTTTAACAACAAGCAATGTTTCACATACTATAAGTAAGTAACATTTTGGGGGACCTTTAGTATTAAATAGCTTAGTTTGAAAATGTTCAACTGTGTGCAGACAGAGTATGTGGTCTGTCTGGTATAAATGGTGGTACACCGGTATATTGGTAGTCTACAATGGTATTCCACTCCATGCACTTGTGATATTTCACTCCAACACGGTTTTACATTGTTATTACATGCCTATACAATATGCTATGCCTATATCCTTTCTTTTGCTCACTTTATGTCAAGTATCTACATATCATGTTATGCTACGCCTATATGCCTTTTACCTCATTTCACGACAATCACTGCTAGCATGTACTTACACTATTACCTTATTCGGCACACCCTATAGCAAAGATCTTCAAACTTTTTGATGCCGAGACTCCCCTGTCAAAACGTTTTAGGCGTAAGGACCCCCTCTTGACAAAAATTCCTAGAACTTGGTGCTGCTCATCATAGACAACTATTGACAACAATAAACGTCCCCAATTCCCATAGCAAATACTTTTTACAGTGGGGAAATAACATTAAACAGTGTTTATCGAACCAAAGGTCAGTGAGCGTGGGGGCGTGAACAAAGGTGTGGCTAAAAACAAAGGGCCTCATTTATGAGGAAGTGGCATAGGGCAGCACCGCAAGTCTTCTTGCTGCTTTAATCTATGCCAATGTGGAAGGGCAGGAATGCACCGTATTTATGAAATATGGTGCATTCCTGTCCTTTCCCTCTGTGTTGGCGCACAAATTGTTGCCTACCGCCAATCTAGGCAGGATTGCTTTTGTGCATGAAGGGGTACATTCCTGCACAAATAGAATCCCAAGAGGGGTTTTCCTCTTTCTATGTGAGCTGCAGAGTGAAAGAAGAAAAAACGAGGAGAAATAAAAACATTTCTCCTTGTTACTTCTGCTGTGGGGAGGCGTAAGCTTTTGGCGCTGCCCCAAGTTTACAAGGTTTTGTAAATCTGGGGCAGTGTCAAAATCCATGGGAAGCCTACTTGACAGAGTAGGACAAAGCAGTGACTTGCGCTGCTTTGTCTTATTCCATATCTATGAGGCCATGCAAAGCCACGCAGCGTGACTTTGCGTCACCCCATAGATATGATTGAGACGCTTGTGCCGCCGGAGGTTAAAAAAAAAAGTGACACTCCGGCGACGCAAGCCTCTCATAAATCAGCCCCAAAACATTTTGTACGTTTTTTAGGTTTTTCACCATCACGTAGATATTTATAAAATAACGGGTAGCTTAAATGAAAAAAAAATTGAAAAATGTGTTACTCAGTGAGAAATGCACTTTAGTACATTAGGAAACCTCTGTTAGTTAATGCACTGCAGAGGTCTGTGTGTAACCAGAGAGCCACAGAATAAAATTTAGTTGTTGCAGCGGAGAATAGTGACTAGTGTATTTTTAGTGCTACGAGGTCACAACCTGTGACAGAAAGCACTGAGAATGTGTAAGTCATTATTTTATACTTGCATTACACACATTATAAGATAGACTGCTACAAACTGTACAACTAGTTTCAGAATAAAATAGAGCTTCAAAAATGTAGATTTTATTAATACCAGACCATAAGTAATGCAATGTTTTCCATAACTGTCCCTTCAACACCTCCTCAGGGGTGCTAAGCGCTGTGTAAATGCAATTACGATGCACTTCACAGCCCAGTTGTTAACTCTTCCTACTACCACAAAAAAAAATCTTTGCCAGTACAATGCTTGGAGTGATTCCAGCAGTTAAAGCCAGAACCGCTTCCAAGCACCCTTTACATTTGCAGATTAATTCACACATTTACGTTTCATTCAGGCAAGCAGGCACCCTGGCATGAAGGATTGTTTACCTGTCTGCCGGCCTTTTCCTTTCAGAGCGCAGGAGACTCCATATTGAAGTGTCCCGGACGGTTGTTTTTTTTCCTCTTCATGTTTTAGATTCCAGACATAATTAAAGCCTGGAAATGCACGACCCCCTTCCCAGGACTCCATAGCCCCCCTGGGGGTCGCGCTTCACAGATTGAAGACCTCTGCCCTATAGTAACCATCTCATAACTATATCCCCCCCTAAAATTTCCTGCTATCTATTGTGTACTTCTGGTAGACACTGTTGCCATATATCTATGCATCTCACGTTACTACGCCAATATGGTTTTCTTTTTCTTCGCTCACGTTACGTCATCACTGTTGCATTAACCTACACTGCTACCTTAAGTCTACACTACCTTAGAATTCTTCGCTCTCATTTCCTGCTGTCCATTGTACTCCTCTGGTACATACTATTGCAATGTATTTGTACCTACATCTATGTAATTGTATCCACGCCATATGTAAATCATGAAACTGCTAGTGTTTCTTCTTATGCATGAAGCTGCTATGTGCCTGTGCTTATCACATATAATTGTACTTGCCAAATATGTAACCCGGGTGACATTTATTTTGCCATCTATGTAAAGCACTCTGATACCGTGGGGTCAAGTTCGCGCTCTATAAGTCATCAAAAATAAATGTATAAAATAAATTAATATAAAAACTGGAACAAAGCCTTATTATATAGAGAGGAACTTTGATCCAGAAATTTGAGACCTAAGGTCATCCAGTAGCTGTAAACACCTTTGCTAGTTGAAGACTGCAGAGAAGGCACATTTTGTCCTCTGCTCAGCTTATCTCCTGACTCAAGCACATGGCCACAAAGAAGAGGAAACAAGGACAGCAGGCGCTGTTTCTCTACTAAACGTTGTTTCCTTTATTTAAAAAAGGTATGCGGGTGTGAACCATCTATGAAACTTGGGTAGGCCCATTTTGGTGCTAAGTTTAGGTTAGTTAGGGAAAGGAGGTATCAGGACTATTAATGTAAAGAAGCCCTACAATACCATCATATTGTTACAGTATTTTCTATTGTTCTGCCGTCTGACAAGTATCATTGCCACTCTTTTGATTATTTTCATAATTATTGTGTGCACTAAGATGGGATTTTGGCATTAATACATCTTGAAGATATAGTCCTACCTTCTTAGTGTTCTTGAGTGTGCCAGTTCATGAAGAACGAGGGTTTGGGTTCCACTAACTAATTTAAATTTACCTGACAATTTGTCATGACCCCCATTGCCCCCATGGTTATGGATCACCAATACTCCATTATGGGTCACCTATAGCCACTCCAGACTCACTATGTATCTCAGAGACTGCTGCACCAACGACCTACTATGTGCCATTTACACTGCATAATCATTGAACGTGTGCTGGATAAACTGTGATGATATGAACATATACATGTCAAACAATGATGTCCCCAATGCTGCATAATTTCACTGATGGTAGGTTTGACTGAATTCAATGACACCAATATGGCGCTTTATTTTAGTCTTGTTTCCTATGCCAGATGTATGGTGGCCTAATGCTGTCCTTTTTTAGTTTTAGTGACTCTTACGGTCGCCATCTTAGTTAAGGCTAATGCGACACCTATTGCATTGCAAATGCTTGTCATACATGGCTCCTGGTGCACACTGGTGGCACACATTCTGATATTCGTTTCTCACATTGCTGGTTTTCGTACGCAGATACTGGTGCACGCTCGTGTCTCAGGCTATACAGCACACATTCTGGGACTAGTTCCCTTACGGCCTTTGTTCGTACACGGATCCTGGTGCATGCTGGTGGCTCACGGCATACATTCTGGTGCCAGCTTCTTACGTGGCAGGTTTTTGTACAGGAATTCTGGTTCACGCTCATGTCACTCACTGCACAACACACTCTAATGCTGGTTTTCCAAATAGCAGGGCAGGTTTTCCTACACAAATCCTGGTGCGCGCTTGTGTCGCATGCTGCACAGCACACTCTAATGCTATTTTTCCACATGTCTGGTTTTTATGCACAGATTCTGGTGCACGCTCATGTCTCATGCTGCACAGTACACACTAATGCTGGTTTTCCACGGGGGTATTTTTCATGCACTTATCCTGGTGTACGCTCGTGTCTCACGTAGCACTGCACACATTTTGATGCTGGTTTTCATACACGGATCCTGGTGAATCCTTGTGTCTCACGCATCACAGCACATTCTAATGCTGGTTTCCCACATGGCAGGCTTTCGCGCACAGATCCTGGTGCACGCTCTTGTCTCACGTTGCAGAGCACACACTAATGCTGGTTTTTCACAGGGCTGGTTTTAATGCACGGGTCCTGCTGAACGCTCATGTCTCGTGCTGCACAGCAAACTGTAATGCTAGTTTCCCACATGGCTGTTTTGTGCACACGGATACTGGTGCACGCTCATGCCTCACGCTGCACAGCAAACTCTAATGCTGGTTTCCCACACAGCTGGTTTTCGTGCACAGACCCTGGTGCACGCTCATACCTCACGCTGCACAGCACACCCTAACGCAGGTTTCCCACATGGCTGGTTTTCGCACACGGATCCTGGTGCACTCTCATGTCTCACGCTGTAAAGCACACACTAATGATAGCTTTCATATATGGACCCTGGTGCACGCTCGTGTCTCATGTGGCACCGCACACTCTAATACTGGTTTTCCATAATACTGTTTTTAAGGCACAGGTCCTTGTGCACACTTGTGTCTCACGCTGCACAGCACACTTTAATGCTGGTTTCCTACATGGCTGGTTTACACTCACAGAACCTGGTGCACGCTTATGCCTCATGCTGCACAGCACAATCTAATCTAAAGGTTTTCAAATGAGTTTCTCCTACTGCAGGCAGAACAGGCTCTCCTGCAACATTCAGTGCGCCATTCGTGCTTTCACTTTCCAAGCAGCCCGGGACAATGGCGGCTGCTTCTTTGCCAGGAAGTAGGTCTCGTATTTACAAGAGTTTGAGCTATTAGCATTGTAAATGACAATGTTTTTTATTTATGTGTTAATTACAAAACAGATAAATAAAAGGCATTGTCATTTACAATGCCGATAGCTTAAACTCTCGCAAATGCGAGACCTATTGCATTGCTAATGCTTGTTTTTGTTTGCAGTGGAGTGATCAGTTAGAAAACAAGAGTTAAAACTATTGGCGTCGTAAATGTAAATATTTATGTGTTATAGAGTAGAGTCGGTGTATGTGGTGTGTGGTGGAATTATGTGGCTATATTCCAGATAATGTGAGCATTTAAGAAGCAGAGGTGCTGTTAGGATGGATGGGTTGGTGGAATGATAGCTATTTGTATGAATGCTTGAATGGATGGATGGCTGTACATGCATGGATGTCTGGGTGTTCAGTTGAATGAAAAGATGGTAGGTGATGCATGGGTAGGAAAGTTACAGATGGTTGGTATGGAAAGAAAAAGATGGGCACATAGGGAAAATATTTATAAAAAGGAAAGTTTTGTACTTTATTGGACCTTTGGTCAAGACTGGATGATATATCAGGCTACATGGTGGCCCAGATCTCAATAAACATAAAATCCCATTTACAATTCTGAAGTTGGTGGTGGTTTTGTGCCCTTACCCCGAAACTAAGATTCATTGTCAGCTGCTTGGATGCCTGCCTAATCTGCAGTCTTCCAACACAGTATTACACTTGGACGCTGGTTTAACCCATTAAAATCTTAAATGCTGTGTTCCATCAAACCTTACAAGAGACAGTTATTAATTATGACTGATAAAGGAAAAGACTGATGACTGGTCCCATTTATAGCACTTGCATGTGGTGTTCTGCACGTTGCAAGGACACGTTGACAATGCCCTGTTGATGAACACAATAATGCCACTCTGTGGCATTGAGACTGCCAAATATAGGCCTATTTGTAAACTCTCTGGTGCATGACATGCACACAAAGGGCATGCTACATGTTTCCGGAGCCTTGCAACTTGTAACCGTGTGAGGGCAAGGAAGGATGGCATGACTGGCACATCAGGGGCAGCATTACTGTCTTTTTGTTCTGAGGACTGCAACATTTCTGAGTGAGCCTTCACAGCAGCAGCTTCCCAGTATCTCTGTTGTTTACTTGATTGGAAGACCAAACAGAAGATATCATATTCTGGGGCCGTATTACAGATGACTGCGCCAGCGCTAATTGTCACTGTGCGCCAGATGTTGCGCTTAATGGCATTACAGAGGATCAGTCTGTAATGCGCCATGATGTTGGTGAAGACTTTGAACTCTGTGTTTATAAGCGTTTGCGTCTGTGTGCATGTTGTATTAGCGCACAGGCGCCAATGCACATAAGCACAGACATACTCTGGCGCACAGCGACAATTAGCGCTGGCGCACTCATCTGCAGTACGGCCCCAGAATGTTTAATATACTGCTTTAGTTGATGGGCTAGGTGAAAGTCCTTATTCTCTCACCAAACACCTTGCCCATACATTCACTGAAGCACTACGAAGAACAAATAAGGCTGCACTGTGCTCTGAAAAACAATAGTCTAGCCTCACAAATCAGAAGTATAACTATACCCAAAGCACGCTCCAGAAACATTTTGTATGCCTTGCAAAGTTGGAGATAACAGTTTCAGGTGTTCAGCATGTATTGTATTAACAAGCACTCCTGCCGAACTTGTGATGCTGTACCTGCCCGGACAGTCCACCACCCTGCCCTACCTGCACAAATGGAGCTCCAAGGCCATGCTCGTTGCCTGCTCCAGCTTCGCCAGGCCCAGTTTCACCTGCTGCTGCTGCAGCAGCGTGGACCCCATGGTCTCGTTGCTGTCTTCCAGGGCCTCCAGCAGCTCAGCCAGCACCGGAGGCAGAAGGAAGGCAAAAACTGGATTATTTTGACCAGCGCAGCACACTTACTTTGTCACCCTAAGGGCGCCATATTAGTGAATGTACTTTCAATGCTGAAGATAATCTGTTTAGGATGTGCCATCTTGGTTAAGGGATTGCAACCTGCGTAATCATGGTTGAGGGCTCAGGAACCTTATACAGCGGCAGCAACACAAAACAAGTATGAGCTGGGCTTTACATTTGTTGCACAGTGATAAAGCATGGCATGCCGCGCTGCAACAATAAGAAAAAATAGTTCTCCCCAACAACAGATGAAGAATGCAAGCGGAAAGAATTTGTATTTAGGCGGTGCTCCTCTGCGAAAAACTGAAGTGAGGTATCACTGCATGAACCACTTAGGAGGCAACAGAGAAGAGCGACACTGGACTGAACCAATGTTAAGCAGCAGGCAGGAGCAAACTCCTTTATCAATATAACAGGTCTTCCAGACAGCACATGTGTGTTCCCTAAACTCAACCTAAAAAGCAATACAACTATGTATTTTTTTTTCCTTTTCACATTTACACCTAAAACAAGAAGCACACAAAGCAGTCCTTTAAAAATATGCATTTCTTCTATGATTGCAAGAAATTGGATTCATATTTGGAGTGGACAACTATACATCTCAAGAAATATTCGCAACTCGAGACAGCGTGGACCTTAAAAGTCATTAATTAACCTAAGCGCCACCCGCTGATAGGAATGGTGTAGATAACACAGGCTTAATTTAGACAGGCTTAATTTAGGGCAATGTGTGACTTATTTATCCACTGTCAGAACAGTAATAAGGTAAAAAACACCAAGCAATAAAAATACCAAACCGAATTATAAAAATAGAGTAGAATTTAATAAGCCAAATGACACCAAAACAATAGTAATCCATTAAGGGATACATCAGATATGAGTTTTAAAGATTAAAGTGATAATAGCACTGAAAAGGATTACACACCATTGATAGTCAATGGCCACAGTAGAGTTTTTACTTGGGATTCAGTCTCTTAAATTGAAGTCAAAATCCTTCAGTGGGTCAAGCCCCCAGGCTGTATCCGACGGTGAGTTCCATGAGGCCCGGTACCTTATCGATCAGGGCCCACTGATTTGCTGCTGCGGTGAAGCTCCAAGTGGGAGAAACCACTTTCTTCAAACCAGCGTGGCTATGCCGTGGGTGGATAGAATGGATTTGTGTGTTCCGGTCCTCTTGAGAACTAGAAATCTAAAACCTTGTATGTGCCAACTTTTCAGAGGTGGTATGACAAGTGCAGTTAGACACAGCTCAGGTTTCCAGGACCTGAGAAACAACAGCTGAGAGTCAAGACTCACTCCAGGAGAGGCCATCAGCAGGTATCAAGTCAGGTCCAGTTGTTATTGGTCTGTCACGTACCTGGGTCCTGCCACCGCTATACACTCCTCTCAGCAGAAGGAGGCTGGTTGGGGAACATATTCCGCCGTCTTTCGGGAGTTACGATCAAGCTGGGAGGAAGAAGTGGGTCATAGTCATGAAGCGCCGCCAGAGAAATCTACCGCTCCCAGAAGCCCGAGCGCCACGTCACGCGTGCTCAGGAAGTGACGGGGAGAACTCCCAGCAGGCTATGTAAACCGTTGTCGTCGTGGGAGACGCCGCAGGTTATCCTGATCGGGTCGGCGATCCCTAGGCTTGGAATCGGACCCTTGTCGCTTCTGAAGTGCGGTAAGGGTGTCGGTGACACCAGCTAAATCCTTTTTTCTAGGCTTGTGAATGCACCGAGATCTAAGAAACCCTGAATTAGAGCTTACAGTTCACGAGTTGTCGAAGTTTTTTCCTTGAAATGCGGATACCGGCTAAATGACTAAGGAGCAAAGGGGGTTAATGAAGCCTTTATAGATATGCCTAATCCTGCCCCATTTATACCAGGTGGTATATAAGGACATTTCTACAATTGTATTACCTGTGTGTGATGTAACACGTTGGGATTAGAAACATTGCAATGCGAATACTTTGAATGGGTGTAACGCAACACGCTGTGATCAGAGACATTGCGAATACTTTGAATGTGTGTAACGTAACCCGAAGTGATTAGAGACAAAGCAACAATAGTACCTTGAATGTGTGTGACTTAACACGCTGTCAATCAAAGTGCACTGCTATACTCTTTATTTGTGTTAATCCATGTGGCGTGTGTCTTGTTGTCCGTCTCATAGCAGGGGGGAGCAGTGAGAGGTGGAAGTTACACCTTCCTCCCTTGTGAAGCCCGAACAAACAACGAGCATGGTGGGTACGAGTGGGTGCTGAACTACCGGAGTGATTGTTCTGTGTTTCTCCTGTGTATTAGCCTGAACGCTGTTTCTGTTTTTAGTACGCACATCGTGAGCCATTTAAAGTCAGTGACTTGAACAATCCCCTGGTATTGCCTTTGAAAGGTTTGAGATGCCTTAATTATCCTTCTTAAAGTGACCATAGAAGCCAGTTATTTTCCATTACAGGTATATTAGCCAGAAAGGTTCTTCCAAAAAGGTTGATGCTTTAATAAAGGTGAATGTACCAGTTGGTTTAACTATCTCCTTTGTATTTACAGGTCTCCCTCCCCGCTGTTCCCATCCTTTCCTTCCCCCGATTGACCACCTTAAGCTTCCGTGCTACTATGGCAATTTGGAATTAAGGGTGTCAATAGGTGGACCCATTTGAGCAACGAACCGATCCCGAGAGGCCTCCGAGGGACCTACGACATGGTCAGCTGGGCACTTCATGGAAAAGTCCTCTTGCAGCTTGTTGTGGCCCTATAGCTATACAGGTCAATAGGTGTATACTTTTTTGTCCCGGTTATAAGGGAAAGCAAGCCCAATCCTTCAAGGCTCTGCTCTAGTTACAGAAATCAGGCCTGGTCCTCTTCTCTTCTTCCACAGGTCCATAAAGTGTGATTAAAAAGGGTGTCTTGAGGATCCATATTAACGCTTGGTACCAACGAGTGTATTGCTCCTAATGGCGCTCAAAGCGAATGGGTAAAAGTTCCTAGGGTTAACCTTACCCGCTTTTGAAACTGTTCCTTTTTGCCCTTCTGTAAACAATCCCATAGTGCCCCCTCACTCTCAAAATCTAAGATGGAGAAATCATTTTCTCTTTATGCAGAGCCTGTGTGCACTGCCCTCCCAGATGTATGACCAGAGAAATCAACACTCTCGTTCTCTGAGGTCACCCTACACCAGTTCTGGAGGTAGCATTTGGGGCTAGCCTAATAAGAAGGACATAAGCCCGGACCTCTTCAGGTGTTACCAAACATTTGCCTGTTACAGGGGACACCCCTTTGAAGTAAATTAAGTTCCTGGGCCAACCTCACTGGTCTTTCTGCCAGGGGAAGAGAAAAACAACTCCTGATTCCCAAGCCGTTGTAGCTGCCCTATTATAATTTTTCATACCATTCATCATGGCTTATTCCTGGCTGTGCCACTGCTTATGAGAGAATGCAAATGAGCCCGTGCAGCTTCAAGCAGAGAAAATGTTACTTTCTAAAATATACCGTTCCCTAATATTCATTAAAATAACTAATTGAAAATAGTTGTTTCATCATTTTTGTAGCTGGACCCTAACTGGAGATACCAACATTTATTTTTACAATTGCTTCCCAGTGTTTCCCTTTGGGATAGCAAGAGCCTTCTCACAGTACAAATAGCTTTTGGGTACAAGTCACTATAAGGGCATGTTAACTGTATATTTCTACTGTTGACTGTATATTACTACTGTTCTACTTTCATAGACCATGCACACTGCCTTGTGGGCCATGCAGCCTAAACAGGAGTGACTTTTTGATATTCAAAAGAAATTATTTTACCTAACAAAAAAACGTTTTGTTGAATGAATACACAGTAAAGTTTTACAGTGCAGCAGTCAGGAATACACAGGGTAGGCCTGAAGCCATGTTTGCCCTGCTGCTGTAGTTGATGGCACTAAAGGCACTGCAGTTCTCTAATGCCATTACATTTCCGGACCCTCTGTTCACTTTCTACATCATATAGTAAGGACATCCAAGCATGTTAAATATTCCAATAAGAAATAAGCCAAATTAACCATATCTAAGAAGGCCACACAGGCACCCTACTAGCAGGGGTAAATTGCACAGCGTTGTAAAGTCAGCAAAGCAGATATGGGAAAAATCTGGAGGGACGTCACACAAAATATGGTCATTTCCTACAATGATTATTAAAAGGAAGCATAATTTTTACAAATGAATATAGGGCATTTTACACAAATACCTTTTCATGTGACAACACTTGGCTGTTTCAGAATAGTAAACATAACCAAATGATATTTGTTTCTGGTGCAGCCAGTGTCAGGTCTCACTTTTCAGTCTACATTGAGCATTCTGGGACTTTTAGTTACTCTTTTAAGATTGACAATATGGCTGAAATATTGCTGCATGCAAAGCACTCTTGTAGTTTAAAAGAGAAGACTGACTGGCTTGGGAACACTAAAAGTGCTGTGTGAAAATGAACAGTGTAATGGTCAACAACCCAAAGAGAATCCAGACATTCAAATACCTGCAGCGCAAGCTTCACTTTAACAAATAAAAGTTACTGTCAGAGTTTATAAGGTGTACTAGGCGGTTGCTTCAAGTGCAAAGTGAAGGGCATGCCAAATTCAAGGGGAAACATTGCAAATTAAAAAAAGAATTGAAAGCTAAAAAATATCCTTAGCCTCAATATGTTATTTGGTTTTAGGTGGTGGATACTCCCTCTACTTGGTCTGGTTAGTGACTAGCAGCCAATCTTGGGTGCTACTGGTTACAGCACATTCTCCCTTTGCTCAATAGCATTTTGTATTTCACATTTAGAAAACATTTGAAATGGGTAAGCAACAAGACATTTCCATATTGGTTAAGTGAACACAATATTTTTTTCTAACAATGTGTACCAATCTTTCTGTTTTCCAATATCTTTTTGTATGGGGGTAGCAAACAAAATTGCTCATGCATTAATATATCTTTGTCCCCACTTTTCAAAGGTTTCCTTTTAGCCACTGACCAGTTTAAATGGCCTTTTATTTATTAGACGCCTACAGTCTTGTTTTGCATTTTTGATATAATTTCACAGCTTTCACATCTGCTTCCTTTGGAGTACACCAAATATAATGGCCTGCACAGCCTATAATATTTGGTGGCCCCTATATTTCTGAAGATTGAACTTGCCAGGATACAGTTTGACATGGCCTTCTATTGGCTGTATGAACACATAACTTTTTCTACCAGATAGAATCCTTGCTTGAGTTTTCCAACATCTTTTCCTAAAGTGATACCACATATTACAGATCATGCATTTCTGTAAAGTCTGATTTCCCCTACTTTTCAACTCACGTTGCCTTTTTTTATACCAGACTGCTGTATCTTTTCATATTTGTAATTTCATTCCACACTCTTTCACATCAGGGTCCTTCTGGGGATATTAAATATAATGCTTTATAAGGGCTGTAATATTTGGTGTTCCCTATGTTTCTTGGGTTTGAGCTTACCAGGATTCAATTTGACATGGCATACTTTGGGCTACATGTACACAGTATATTCCTGCCAAATAGCACCCGTTACTGTGTTTTCCAACATCTTTTACTGTGGGGATATCACATGCTCCTGCATTGCTGTAATTTCTGATATCCCCTACTTTTCAACGGTTACCTTTTAGCCACTGACCAATTCAAGTTACCTTTTATATCATAGTAGATTACACTAATTCTTTGCATTTTTCATTTGATTCAACAAGCGTTCACATCTGGTTCCTTTCGGAGATACCAAATATAACGCCTTGTTTGGGTGATAATATTTGGTATCCCTTAAATTTCTTGGGTTAGAGCTTACCAGGATTCAATTTAACATGGCATTCTGTGGACAAAGTATTTTCCTGCCAAATAGCACCCTTCCCTGTGTTTTCCATAATATTTTACTGTGGGATACCACATATTATGGCTTCTGCAGAGCTGTAATATCTAGAATCCCCAACTTTTCAAGCGTTACCTTTTTGCCACATATCAACTTAAGTTGCCTTTTATTTGCTAGCAGACTGCTATATCTTTTCACATTTTTGAATTCACTGCACAAGCTTTCACATCTAGTTCCTTTGGAGGATACCAAATATAATGTCTCATAAGTGCTATAATATTTGGTATCCCCTATGTTTCTCAGGATAGCCCATACCAGGATTCAATTCGACATGACATTCTGTTGTCTGGGTGAACAAAGTATTTTTCTGCCAAATGGCATCCTTCCCTCCGTTTTCCATAATATTGTACTATGGGGATACCACATTTTACAGCTTCTGCATTGCTGTAATATCTGGTACCATATATAATGGACACTACCGCCTATAACATTTGGTATCCCTTGTGTTTCTCGGGTAAGAACTTACAAAGATTCAATTTGACATGGGCCAATGTTGGATGGCTTAGCACAGTATGCGTTTGCCAATAAGCGCCCTTCCTTTTGCTTTCCAACATCATTTACTATGGGGATACCAAGTATTTGGGCTCACGCATTACTGTAATATCTCGTATCCCCTACGTTCCATGGGTTACCCTTTAGCCATTGACCACTTGAAGTTGTCTTTTATTTGATAGCAGATTACAGTATCTTTTCACATTTTGTACATCATTCCATAGGAATTTACGTCCAGTTCCCTTAGGGGATACCATATATAATAGCCTATATGGCCTATAATATTTGGTATCCCCTGCGTTTCTCGAGTTGGAAATTACCAGGGTTTAATTTGATATAGTCTTATGTTGAATGGGTGAGCACATTGTTGTTATGCCAAGTAGCACCCTTTTTTTCGCTTTAAAACATCATTTAATATGGGTATACCAAGTATTATAACCCACGTATTGCTGTAATATCTTGTATCCCCTATGTTTTATTGGTTACCCTTTAGCCATTGACCAGCTGAAGTTGCCTCATGTTTGATAACAGACTTTAATACCTTCTCAAATTTTTACATCATTCCACAAGATTTTACATCCGGTACCCTTAGGGGATGCCAAATATAATGGCCTTTACCGGGTACAATATTTGGTATCCCCAGTGTTTCTCAGGTTAGAAGTTACCAGGATTCAATATGACATCACCTTATGTTGCATGGGGGAGCACAGTATTTCTATATCAAATATCACCCATCCTTTTGCTTTCCAACATCATTTAATATGGGGATACCAAATATTATGGCTCACTGCGACTGTTTGCGACTGTTTGCACTTTTTTGTCCCCACTGGTCCCCGGGTTGGATCTACTGTCCCCCCCGCTGCGATTTGGCTGCCCCAGTACTCCCCAGTACTCCCGGCCAGCCGGCTGAAACAGACGACGGCAGTAGTGTGGAGGTGAGGTGGGGAGCACTGTAGTGGGACCAGTTGGGTGGGAATAGCTTCAATTTCGACCTGCCTGCTGCCTTGTTGACCTACCTGCCGTGAGGGGAACGGCCAGCCCAGCGGGGATATTTCTCCTCTCTTGCCTTCGCTCTGCTCGCGGACGCCTCCGCCACCGCCGTGAGGGGAACGGCGCACCGGAACTCCATTTCCCGGCTTCCCTGGAGAGCGGCGCTTCCGGTGACGACACCTGGCAGCGCCGGACTACTACATAGGAAGCCCGGGCCGGGGCAACCCTTCTAAGTTGTGCCACTCCATCAGCAGTCACCCCAAGGTACTGTGGACTTTGCTTCCTAACGGATTGTTTGTATTACTCCTGGTTGCTAACCCAGTTTCCCCTGTGGATTATCTGTTGGGCACGGAGGCAGTCGGCCCTTCTAGGACAAATTGCTATTTTTGACTCTTGTTATGCTATTTAATGATCGTAAAGGCAGAGTAGCCAACGATCATCTTCTATCTTGTTAACAAGGTCAACGTTGACCACACGGGATTGGTCTGGGACTAGTTTGTGGCCGTCCGCCATTGGACGAGGTTGGGCTTGTCCACAATTATTGGGTTTTCATCCCATTTCATTGTGTTTTTTATCGCAGAGGGCATCTACCTATTAATACAGATTGGGGTTTGTTATAGGCACTGCTTGTCTCAATATAACTTAATATGCCTCTAAGGTCCGGTAAGGATCGCACAGTTCAACTGCAAACTTCTAAGGGAATAGTTTCTGGTCCGCTTGATGCTTTTATAATCCGAGCAACTGGGATTTTAGAAAAAGAAATAGCATTGACTGAGAAAAGGCTTTCCCTAGACTTAGTTAGTGGTAAGCGCTCCTCTTTAGGTGCCCTTGCTACTATTTCTAGCCCTGTGGCCCAAGTCCCGTCTAATTGTTTACATTCAATAACGACGGAGGCATTAATGCATGCTGAGGGAGATGGGGTGGGTTCCCTACATTCTCCAGACAATACTGATTTGAGTTTAGATGATATCCGGCATAGTGGGGCCCAAGATAGAGGTACAGATAGAGTGGACACAATCATTAATTTGGTGTCGAATCCACCGGAAGCGATTGATTCTTTTAGAAAAAAAGACTGTAAAAGGAAAAATATTCTGAGCAATCATGGGGGGAGAGCACAGAAGCTGTTTAAATTAAATGTTTCTAATAGTACTTGTGCAGCTGGTTCGTTGCTGCCCACTGCTATGCAACCCCCCCGGTACTTCCAAATGTATTATGCCCCACTCTAACCTCTATTGGTTCATCAGATCCTTGCCCTACTTGTCTTAATAGTGACGAAATCCTGTTGGCAAAAATGGAGGCCATGATTAAAACCCTCCTGCTCCCCGTCCTGGAGCAAACCAGGCTGATGACCATCAAAATTGATGCTTTGGAGTCTGCCGCGAATATGAACATGAACCTACTTCATAAGCTATCCGTCCCCTCCATAGTTATGGGGGCTTCCACTTCTCAGGCAAATCCAATTAAGTGTACAGACAATGTTAGCCTTGGTAAAGCAACGGGGGCTGTAGTAACCAAGTCTCCAGCACAGGTGGGTTCCAGGGACAATGTTAGCACTGTTGGTGTTGGCACCTTGGCGCAGGAATCTAGTAAAGTCACCTCCATGATAACAGCGCAACGAGCACAAACAGGCAGGACGGACGACAGGGAAAATGTTGCACATAGCACCCTATCCCGGCCTTCTCTAGGAAAGCCAGCTACTAATCGTAATCCCACTACCCATACTGGGGGAAACAATGTTAAGTGTGCTTATCTCCGTACTGACTTACCCCCAGAAGCAAATCAATATACTATTGTGTTAACCGGGGCAGCACCCGTTAAGGAGGGTGTTAATGAGACAGACTGGGACTTACGTAATAAAGTAGTATTCTGGCTCAATAAAAATCGCCCCCTCCCGCCATCAACTTCAACTGAAATCCTATTAGTAAGGAGAGTAGATTGGGTGGGTTTTGGGACCAAAGACTTAGAGGGTGATTGCATTTTGGTATCGTTTAAGGATCCCTGGGTGGTAGAGTCCATTCGAAGGGAAGCAAGGTTTGCAAGAATGGGGGATGTTCAAACACTGGACCTTGCTTATTTTTACCCCGAAAGACATTCTAAACTCCCACCCGGCCCCCCACCTAAGAGATTACTAGACAGGAGGCGTCCAATTGTTAGATCACCTTACCGCCCCCAATACCCTCTACTTTTCAATCGTTACGGCCCCCTTTCCAACCTTGAGGCTGTCGATTGACTACACCTACCAAGTAAGGTGAACAGCACTGTTGAGTGTTGTAGGGATGTAGTAACCAGGCCCGAAAGGGTGGAATCTTCTATGGGGTTCGCCGAAGAGGGGGGCCCAATGCCAAATCTTATGGGGGGGACGGTCGAAGCGACTGCTGAGGATATTTTAGAGGAAATTGTGGGGGTGGATAGTGTATGTATGACTTCCAGTTTCGAGATACGGGCAGAACCTGTGAAGGCAGTGGAGAACCAAGCCTCCACTGTGCCAATGGCTCAATTATCTAAAAGTAATGTAACAACTCCACACGATATATTAAAGGTAGCTTCCTGGAATGTGGCTGGGATTAAGGGTCGGCTACTCTCAGAGGAGTGGTTGGAATTTATAGATACTTTTGATATCATATTACTTCAGGAAACTTGGGCAACGGTCCCAATCCACAGGGTTGGGTTTATTAATTTCTCCAAACCCGCAATCAGTGGTAGCAAAGGGCGCGCTTCAGGGGGCCTATTGATTTGGGTGAAGCAGGCTTTGGGAGTCCACCTGTCTGAAATATTTGTAGAACATCAGGACCTCCTGGGTATTAAAATGAGTAAAGCTGTCCATCGGGATTTGATTATTATTAACATCTATGCACGAGGCCTACCTGGAAGCCGCTGCCCTGGTATTGTTGATGTAGTGGACAGGTATCTCGATGGGCTAGGAAGTGACAATTTTTCTGACCTAGCGGGTGATTTGAACTGCACCTTTGAGCCGCTTCAGGCAGCTGGGGACAGTTGGGGGTCCACTGAGGATGCAGTCTGGAATATTCCGGACTTATCTATTGATAAAATTGCCAAAGGGACTGAGACTGCTTTGAACTGGATGGCTTTATGCTTGAATAGGGGCTTAAGGGCAGCTAATGGCCGCTCCTTATCAGACCAATGTGCCTGTGATACCTATGATAATGGCTTAAGGAAAAGCCGTATAGATTATATTTTGCTAAAGTTGGAATTCTGGCAATATATGATCGACATGGAAGTGGTATCCTGCCCAGAAAGCGACCACAATCCTTTGTCGCTTAGTTTAAGGTTCCCGGGCTCAAATAGATTGAGGAATCCAGATACTTTTAGGATTGGAGATGTCACCTTGTCCAATGACAGAAGAAGGCTGAAATGGTCTAGGTTGGGGGGGTGACGCCTCCCTCCTTGAAAGTATTAATAATTTGGTCACCAACACGGTGAACAAACTCATGCCCAATGTGTTTGAGGGGGTTGGCATCGATTATGTTACCGAGACTCACGAATGCTGTTTTGAGCAGCTTAAATCTCTTTTATCCTGTCCATGCTTAGAAGGCCTGCCTAAAAAACTTGGTTCCCGTCAGAAATGGTACAACGGGAAATGTAGGGAGGCCTATAGCCAATTAGTTAAAGCGGTTAAGTCTCGGGTTATGAGTGATGTCAAGTTAGCTAGGGTACAGTATAAAAAAAAACAGTGGGATGCTAAAAGAGAGTGGGAAGATAGGCACTGGTCCGATCTCCTGGATGCATCTACATCCAATAACCAGACTAAATTCTGGGAACTTGTAAAGTGGGGCAGAGACCCAGATTCGAAAACGCCTACAAATCATGTCTCCCCCGGAACTTGGGTGGATTTTTATGGTCAAGGACAAGTGACGAACAGTTTCCCAGTAACACGTGGGGTTCGTCAGGGGTGTGTCCTGGCACCCACACTCTTCCTGTTATTTATTGACCAGGTAGTAAATTTTTCAAGGCCTTTCCCACTGATGCTCCCTCCCTGGCTGGGAAGAAGTTCCCCATGCTTATCTTCGCTGATGACACTCTGCTCCTCTCTAAGACTAGAAGCGGTTTACAGCGGGCTCTGAACCGCTTTGAGGAGTTCTGTGTCATCAATGATTTGAAGGTAAACGTGGGCAAAACTAAGTTCATGGTTTTCACTAAGAACACTTCGGTTCGGAGCTCGGTAAGGATGGGTGGGGCTAACTTGGAACAAGTAGATCATATGACCTACCTAGGGGTTACCCTAAACTTTCGCCTGCGATGGAAGGAGCAGGTTGTCGAACAGCAGCTTAAACTGGCCCGCCTAACTGGCTGTCTCCTTAGGGAACAAAGGAGATCGATCCCTAAACGTGTGCTCCCAGCGCTAAAAATTTATGACGCAAGGATTAACGCTGCTATTTTATATGGAGCAGATCTCTGGGCGTATATGGACCTTTCTAGTCTGTTCAAAGCACAGTGCAAGTTCTTGCGGAGTTTAGTGGGGCTACCGCAATCAACTCCATCTATACCCCTTTGTTTGGACTTAGGATGTAATCCAATAAATGAGATGGCGAGGTTTAGATTGGTAGCCCTTTGGAGACGGATTTGGTCTTCTCCCGACCTAGCCATATTTGCTAATGAACTTGTAGAAGTTAGGTCCATTGAGGGCTCCGGGAGAATTCCATGGCTACGCATGGTAAAAACCATTCTGGTGGAAATGGGATTGGAACAGCTGTGGGTGTCTCCAGGAACCAATGTGTTTCCCACCAAACAAGAATTTAAAGCATTGTACTGGGCCTCAGTTCGGCAAACCCTAGTGTCCACTTCTAGTTCTACAAGTTTAACAGGAAGGTTCCTGGCTAATAAGTTGGATCCCTCCCGTGAGAACTACTGGGATATCATTACCAGACCCCTTGACAAGAAACTCTACCATCAGTTTCGGGTGGGATCTCTGCCCTTGAATTCATTTACTAAAAATAGGGGTACTGGAGCAACCGAATTTTGCAAATGGTGTCCTGGCCATAAGGAGACTGAGGGCCACCTTTTATTTGCCTGTCCCATGTATAAAGACCCACGTAGAAAATGGATAAAACCTCTGTTCCAATGCCTTACTTGCAGTAGTTCTGTGGAGGCCATTCGGGCATTGAAGACGAATACCTCAGAGTTGTTTGTGGTGAGCACAGCGAAATTCCTTGGCTGGGTTTGGATTATTAGAGCTAACAAACAGATAGAAATGATTGCTCATCCGAATTGTATTTAAAACTTTTCATTCCAAAGATGGACATTGTATAGTATTTTAAGATGGTTTTTATCGACTGATTTTATGCTTTTAAAAATTTATATAGATGGATTGTCTAAATACAAATGGGATGTTTAACAAGGTTTTTTTTTTTAAATGTATAGCTTTTATTGTGTGCAAAAAATATTTGTAAACTGGACAGTATATGGTGATTGAAATGCATGGTTCAAACTGTATGCATTAATTTTGCTGTCTTTTATGATTTTATTTTCGAAATAAAGACATTAAACCTGGAACCTGGGCTCACTCATTGCTGTAATATCTTGTATCCCGTATGTTTCATGAGTTACCCTTTAGCCATTGACCAATTGAATTTGCCTTTTATCTGATAGCAAACTACAGTATCTTTTCATATTTTGTACATCATTCCACAAGCTTTGCCTCCGATACCCTTAGGGGATACCACTTATAATAGCCTATACAGCCTATAATATTTGGTATCCCCAACGTTTCTCGAGTTAGAAGTTACCAGGATTCAATTTGACCTCGCCTTATGTTGGATGGAGGAGCGCAGTATTTCTATACCAAATGGCACCCTTCCTTTTGCTTTCCAACATCATTTACTATGGGATACCAAACATTATGGCTCACGCATTGCTGTAATATCTTGTATCCCCTATGTCTCATGGGTTACCCTTTAGCCATTGACCAATTGAATTTGCCTTTTATTTGATAGCAGACTACAGTATATTTTCACATTTTGTACATCATTCCACATGATTTTGCTTCCGTTACCCTTAGGGGATACCAATTATAATAGCCTTTACGGCCTATAATATTTGATATCCCCAGCGTTTCTCGGGTTAGAAATTACCAGGATTCATTTGGACATCGCCTTATGTTGGATGGAGGAGAACAGTATTTCCATACCAAATAGCACCCTTCCTTTTGCTTTCCAACATCATTTACTATAGGGATACTAAATATTATGGCTCACGCTTTGCTGTAATATCTCGTATCCCCTATGTTTCATGGGTTACCCTTTAGCCATTGACTGGTTGAAATTGCCTTTTGTTTGATAGCAGACTACAGTATCTTTTCACATTTTTGTACATCATTCCACAAGATTTTGCATCCGTACCCTTAGGGGATACCAAATATAATATCCTATACGGCCTATAATATTTGGTATCCCCAGTGTTTCTCGGGTTAGAAGTTAACAGTATTCAATTTGAATTTGCCTTATGTTGGATGCGGGAGCACAGTAAGATAAACCATTTTCAGATATTATATACCGGAAATTGATCACACTCAGAACGTCGAGAAAAGATAATTCCTTCATGTTTAGAGCCCAAAAACTCAATGGGGCTTAGGGAAGATACCTCTATAACCATCAAAGAAGCGGACAAGGGTGGGAATGTAGTCATTATGAACACCATAGACTACACGGCAGAAATAAAAAGACAGCTTGGGGATCCCAACTGCTACCAACAATTGGTGGAGAATCCAACTCCCTCTCTTGTCAGATATATCAATGCCAAGATCTTTGATTGGGGAGAGAGTGGCTTGCTTTCCGAAAAGGAATGTAGATACTTGACTGTTAATAATCCCCTTTCACCTTGTATATACATCCTTCCCAAAATACACAAGGAGGGTGATTTCCCTCCGGGTCGCCCTATTATTTCGGGCATTGATTCACCTACGGAACGCCTTTCGCAATATGTGGACGGTTTCCTTCAGCCCTTTGTCACCAATTTGCCTGCCTACATACAAGATACTAGGGACATTCTAGAGAAACTTGATGGTTTAATTTGGTCGGAAGATTTAATGTTTGTGACGGTGGACGTGAGTGGTCTGTACACATGCATCCAGAAACATTTTGGTATGGCGGCTGTGCATTCCTTTTTGGTAACACGCACAGCTGACCATGCCGAACACAACGAAATGTTGATGGAGATGACAGATATTATTTTATCACTTAATTTCTTTCTACATGAGGGTATTTGGTTCCATCAAATCCAAGGAACCGCGATGGGAAGCAGGTGTGCTCCCTCGTACGCCGGCCTATTCATGGACTGGTGGGAGAGGGAGCATGCTTGGGGAAAGTATGCCTCCCCCTGGATGGACATGATTGTCTTCTGGGGGAGGTATATTGATGATATCATTATGTTGTGGAAAGGTACCTCCAGCCAACTTCTGGAATACCATGCTTTTCTAAACAACAATCCCCATAATGTACATCTTACCATAAAGTATAGTCAGAACAGTATTGAGTTCTTGGATATTTTGTTCTACATTAATCATAACGAAATGCACAGTACCATCTATGGAAAAAGTACTTCATGTAACAGCACATTACATGCAACCAGTGCCCATCCCAAAACAGTTATTGCGAACATACCATTTGGAGAAATGGTACGTGTACGTCGTAACTGTAGTTCGGAGGAGTCATTCCGGGATAACATCAGGGATGTTAAAAACAGATTCAGACAAAGGGGCTATGCAGAGGACATCCTAACAAAGGCCGACTCAAGAATTAAGAATGTAACTAGAGCAAGTACTTTACAAAAACAAACAAGAACTAAACATCTAAGAACAGATGGGTCCCATCTAGCATTTATTACACAATATACAAATAACAGTGCTAGATTGTTTAATATACTTAAACGACATTGGGGACTTTTGTATGAAATACCGAATTTGAGGGAATATGTTACAGCTACACCTAGAGTCACCTTTCGTAGAGGCAAAACACTTCGAAATCTATTATGCCCTAGTTACCCCAGGCATACAAGCCTCAAAACATGGATGCCCACCACACCAAATGGTTTCTATACATGTTCTGGTTGCAATGTTTGTACTTTTGGCAAGAACAAGACTTTAAAATTTAATTAAACATGACAAAGGAATACGACATAAGACAGTTTATTAACTGTAAAACATGTTATGTTGTATACATTTTGGGTTGTGACTGCAATAAGATATATGTAGGTAGTACTGTTCGACCGCTCAAGTTACGCATTCAGGAGCACGTAAGAGCTCTTAAGAACTATGACTTAAAATACCCTATGACTTATCATATGAGAGAACATCATGGCGCTAATTATCGAATATGGTTCCACGGTATTGAACATATTCCTCCCCACCCTCGTGGTGGTAACAGAGAACTTACCCTCCGTAAAAAAGAGGCCATGTGGATTTGTCATCTGAGATGCATTGAGATGGGCCACAATACGTAAGATGAAATGCACTATCATCTGTAAAGGCACACCATCTTATACTATCTTTTGGGTTTCTCTCTATTCTGCTTATAGGGTACCCTAATTGGACCCTGAGATTTAATGTGTTCTGTTCCACTTCTGCCATTCAAGCACGTTTTAGGAACTAATGGTGATTGGAGATGTCGGGGAGATATATATGTACCCCCGTGCCTTCACAATAGGCTTAACAGAATACACTTTTTCTCTTTAATTCCATCACGGTATTTTCAAGACATTATTTTAAATATGTATCCCCATATCTTCACAATAGGCTGTGCTCCAGTGGAGCTTTATAAAGATAATCATTGTTTACATATCCATTTTGGATAGTCATCGCTTTACACTTTCTGTTCCCTATAGGTCCTTATGACTAAACATGCAGTCTGTTGCTTTTACATATTGGAAGAGTACCATCATGGGCCAATGCTCTAATATGGCGGGTTTTCTTCACATTGTGGGGCAGTTTCTATTGTGTTCCCTTTTCTGAATGGTTAAGTAATAGTAATGGATTTGATACTATCTGTTGCATGTTAGTCACGTCTCGGACAACTAGGGGATCTGTCAGCTACCGATTTTGCATTATTTTGATTATTTATTTTCATTTTTATTTTGTGTTATGTTTTTGTCTTTTTGTTTCATTAATTTAATGTTTTTATACATTTTTTCTTTTAATTATGGTTTACCGGTTTAGATTTTTCGCAATGCTTGCGTAACCATAGGAAGAACTTAAAGATCGTGACTTGGATATTCATTTGTTACACACGACCCACACTCCAATATGGCCACCACATTCAATATAGGTAACGTGGGACTAGATCCAGCTCGTGATGGGGACGTATGATTGACGTCAGACGCTCGCTTTGGTGCGGCGTTTAAATGACGACTTATTTTGCGCCCGCATTTTCGAAACTACGGCGGGCTCACGCGAGTTACGAGATTGATGGCTACGTTGTCACTGCAACATGGGGTAAGAACTATTGCCATACACAAGTCTCCTTATAGTTATTATATTATTTCAGCAATTGTGCTCACATGATATGATCTTGCGCCCGTTAAACGCGATATGCGGTACGTTGTACCGATCGCGGTTACTAAAGCCTAACACCATGTAGTATTAATGCCATACTAAGGGCTCTTTGCTGGACATGTACATGTTCGTGAATAGTATCGTTTCGATACCTATACGTCCCATAATCATGTTGCTTTTGGTTGTAATGATGTTTATTTTGGTTATGATTATTGTCCGTTACTCTAGCATGGCCGGTTTCGTATTGCGACGGCCCCCTCTAAATTGGGTGTCTTCCACATTTGGGTGATTCCCCTTTGGACTTGTTGGTCGGATTAGTGCGACATTGCTAACTGAACCACGTATATTCGGTTTACAAAACTTTATATATTTCCATTGAGTTTTTGGGCTCTAAACGTGAAGGAATTATCTTTTCTCGACGTTCTGAGTGTGAGCAAATTCCGGTATATAATATCTGAAAATGGTTTATCTTACTGCTTTAAAATGTTGGGGCTAGTTTTTCTCTTTTTAAAATTTTGACCAATAATAAATTATTGATATATCATTTACCATATGGCATTAGATATTTATGACTTTGAGGTTTGGTGCAGATGAGCATTGGACTCACCACATGGGAAATTAATGGCTCGCTCCATGTTGTTTGAATCTCCTTAGGTAATGCCATGATACTTTGACTCAAAGCATGCATTATGGTGCATATGGTGACTATTATATCACCATTTGATGACTCCAACTGAATACTGAAATACAGTAACAGCGTTTACTTCAACTTACAAGGTAGGCTGATGACCATGTCCTATAGCACTGATACATTTTTTGTACATGTTCTCTTTGGAGATATGTTTTTTGTTTTTCGTTTTGAGCATACATATTGTTTTTTAATTTTATGCTTTTATACAGCTGACTGACGATTATTGGGCGGACAGACTTATTCAAACCAGGACAACAAGGTTATAAATACCAACTCTGTTCGTTTTTTGGAAATTTAAAATGGTATGTCAACATATGATAAACTTTAACTTCTCTACCTTATTGTGGTTGATATTTTGCTAGGATATGAATTTCGCGTACTCTCGTATTTTTTGATTCCAGCCCTTGCATTTTATTGGCATTTAGTGGATTTGAATGTCTATTGATGAAAATGATATATAGGAATGTCCTTAGGATGGTCATACCCTATTGAGATATATATATACTCGTTTGTGAAGTGGTCATACATAGGTTAATTCCTTTTAAGCAATCGGTGCATGGATATTAATATGATGTTATGCACCTCCGATACAATTGAATATTTGATATGTTTAGGGTTTCTATATGTCACTATGTAATGTGCGTTATGTGCAAAAATGTTGTGGCATTTTTATGTTTGTTATTATATGTGTATCTTGTTCCACATATTTTGGATTTTTTATATGTGTTTTAATTTCACAGCCCTGAAGAAGTTCTCAGTGGAGAACGAAACGCGTTGGCTGTTTGCTCTGTTTTATATCAAGAGAAAGAAGAATATGAATCACCAATAAAGATGAACATCAATCAGTATTTGGACTTAATATGAACTATTCTGATATATTAACAAGAGTGGTGCAATCACGATATTAGTTTGTATGTTCTGAGCTTCAGGGTGGTTCCTTTTGGACAGAAGGTACCTTCGTGTTTTTTGCACACAGGAAGAACTTTTCTGGAAAATATTTATTGGTATAACTTTTTTGATCTGGTGCCTGCTGTTCAGTGATCCACTGTCCAATTTGTGTGTGAACAATGCGGGAGCACAGTATTTCTATAGCAAATAGCACCCTTCTTTTTGTTTTCCAACCTGATTTACTGTGGGGATACCAAATATTATGTTTCACATATTGCCGTAATATCTCGTATCCCCTCTGTTTCATGAGTTACCCTTTAGGCATTGACCAATTGAATTTGCCTTTTATTTGATAGCAGACTACAGTATCTTTTCACAATTTGTACATCAATTCACAAGATTTTGCATCTGTACCCTTAGGGGATACCAAATTTAATAGCCTATACAGCCTATATTATTTGGTATCCCCAGTGTTTCTTGGGTTAGAAGTTACCAGGATTCAATTTGACTTCGCCTTATGTTGGATGGAGGAGCACAGTATTTCTATACCAAATAGCACCCTTCCTTTTGCTTTACAACATCATTTACTAGGGGGATACCAAATATTATGGCTCACGCATTGCTGTAATATCTCGTATCCCCTATGTTTCATGGGTTACCCTTTAGCCATTGAATAGTTGAAATTGCCTTTTGTTTGATAGCAGACTACAGTATCTTTTCATACTTTGTACATCATTCCACAAGATTTTGCCTTCGGTACCCTTAGGGGATACCGAATTTACTAGGATATATGGCCTATAATATTTGGCATCCCCAGTGTTTCTAGGGTTAGAAGTTACCAGGAAGGATTCAATTTGACTTCGCCTTATGTTGGATGAGGGAGAACAGTATTCCTATACCAAAGAGCACCCTTCCTTTTGCTTTCCAACATTATTAACTATGGGGATATCAAATCTTATGGCTCACGCATTACTGCAATATCTCGTAACCCCTATGTTTCATGGGTTACCCTTGAGTCATTGAATAGTTGAAATTGCCTTTTGTTTGATAGCAAACTACAGTATCTGTTCACATTTTGTACATTAGTTCACACGATTTTGCATCCGTACTCTTAGGGGATACCAACTATCATAGCTTATACGGCCTATAATATTTGGTATCCCCAGCGTTTCTCAGGTTAGAAGTTACAAGGATTCAATTTGACCTCGCCTTATGTTGGATGGAGGAGCACAGTATTTCTACCAATTAGCACCCTTCCTCATCATTTTCTATGGTGATACCAAATATTATGGCTAACCCATTGCTATAACATATCGTATCCCCTATGTTTTATGGGTTACCCTTTAGCCATTGACCAATTGAATTTGCCTTTTATCTGATAGCAGACCACAATATCTTTTCAAATTTGTACATCATTCCACAGGATTTTGCATCTGTACCCTTAGGGGATACCAAATTCAATAGCCTATACGGCCGATATTATTTGATATCCCCAGTGTTTCTCGGTTTAGAAGTTACCAGGATTCAATTTGACTTTGCCTTATGTTGGATGGGGGAGTACAGTATTCCTATACCAAATAGCACCCTTTCTTTTGCTTTCCAACATAATTTACTAAGGGGATACCAAATATTATGGCTCACCCATTGCCATAAAATCTCATATCCCCTATGTTTCATGAGTTACCCTTAATCCATTGACCAATTGAATTTGTCTTTTACTTGATAGCAGACTACAGTATATTTTCAAATGTTGTACATCATTCTGCAAGATTTTGCATCCACACCCTAAGGGGATACCAAATTTAATAGCCTATACGGCCTATAATATTGGGTATCCCCAGTGTTTCTCGGGTTAGAACTTATTAGGATTCAATTTGACTTTGCCTTATGTTGGATGCAGGAGCACAGTATTTCTTTACCAAATAGCACCCTTCCTTTTGATTTCCAACATCATTTACTAAGGGGATACCAAATATTATGGCTCACACATAGCCATAATATCTCGTATCCCCTATTTTTCATGGGTTACCCTTTAGCCATTGACCAATTGAATTGGCCTTTTATTTGATAGCAGACTACAGTATCTTTTCACATTTTGTACATCATTCCACAAGATTTTGCATCCGGTACCCTTAGGGCAGAGGTCTTCAAACTTTATTAGGTTAACCCCCCCCCCCCCCCCCCCCCCAGCAGAATATTTTTAAATGTCGGGCCCCCCCACCACCTGACCGAAATCCCTGGAATCTGGTACAGTACATAATCGACCGCCATTCGCATATCCCAGGCCATAGCCGGCAAATAATGTTAAACACATTAAGAGTGTTTAGTAAACTGCAGGTTTGTGAGTGGGTGTCGTTGAATGACAGAGGCTTATTACATGGTTCAAATCAACATTTTCCCAGATAAAATGTGCGCAAATTGTTTTTACTAGGATTTTATTTATGCAGTTGAGTCATAATGGGACACTGTTATCTGGAGCAGCCCAGTCACCTCCTAAGCAATTACCCTAAAGTCAGGCAAATACCTAACAACCACTTCATGTACATTTTGAATGGAAGTGAGAAACACTTGCTGCACCTTTTCAAATTGTTAAGCATTACCAAAACAACTGAAGGCTTTGTCTTGATAAAACGTGGGTAACTATCAAAGGGGGTGGCCATAGCAGGCAAGAAAGAAAAGCCTAGCACATTTATTTGAAAACGAAAGATCGCACTGGGTGGTGACGTCCCTTCCTGTGATCTCATGTGACGCCAATGAGCATTGCTTATTCTTATTAATCCCTCAGTTGCCTTTTTAGGGCTTGTGCTCTGAGAGGGGGGTTTGGACACATGTCAAGCTTATGTTTAAAAAAATAGAACTAATAAAAACTGAATGATGGTGCCTATTTTACTTAAAAGCAATGTTGTCTGACAGACTTTGGGGTGATCAGATTGATCTGGGCCCAGCTGCACAGTGAACTGGCAGCATTGCAGTGCATGTAAATGCAGCGGCAGCTGGCGCAGGTAAGCTCGGTGAGGCGGTGGCGGGGTGGGGAAGTCGACAGACAACAGAATATATCAAACTAAATAAATAAATCAAACCTATTTTGTCCCCCTGCCCTGCTCCATCACCCCCCCACGCTTACCGTCACCAGCTGCGACTGATGTGTGAGCCTCCAGGGAGTGGGTCTAGGCAGAGAGTAGAAAAGGTTGTTAGAGGCTAAAAGGGTTTATGTTGGATGCCGAAGGCAGTGCTTAATAAATTTGAAAAAAGCGCAGGGGCCAAAGCTTTTATTATGTCTCTTCTACAGCTGTATACCAGGACTGCCGTGTCTTGAATGAACCAACACACGCCTCCTTCTTCCTCTACCCTGTTTTTCTTTCCTCTGTCTCATTCTTGCAGGTGTTTTTTCATCTCTGCTTTATCCCTTTGTGTCAGTTTTCACAGCTTTATTGTCCCTTTTCTTTCCCCCATTCTGCTTTGCTCTCTCTTGCTCAAAGTTGGATGCTGAAAAATAATTCTTGGTCCAGGGACACATAATCAAAGGATGTCAACCCTGTCACTGATAAGAACAGCATTTGTCATAGCTCTCACTTTCTTTTATTTGCCTCCTGAGGCTCCCAGAACCATTTCCACTTGAATTCCATTCACTTAGTAAAAATAAAATGGTAGTTGCTTAATTAATTATACTCTCTCGTGAGGGAACCTCAGCTACAAAACCACATGACCAACAGGCTATTATACAGAAAGGTCTGTCTTAAAATTGTTTCCTATGAGAACGATGTATTAATCAAGCATGAAAAATGGCTACATTAAATGTACACTTTTGTAATTTTGAAAGAAAAGCGTGAGTGTGTGGCATGCCCATACTTATGTAACCAGCCCTGCCAAGTACCACGCATCAGGCGTTAGACTAAAGCTCAGTGCGGTGATCTGCATCATTCACTGCACTGAAATACAAAGTCACGCATTTTAACGCCTCCTCATCTTTCAAACTGGGAGTGCTGTTACAATAAAGCACCATATTAGCTGCAGTGGCAGAGCACACTGCACGCTGCTTCCAGCAGGCTTGGGGGCTCTCTTGCTCAGTTATAGCTCATCTCAGCTGCACAACTTACATGGACACCAGACAGCGCTGCAATATCACTGACATCAGAGGAGCCTGGATGGGTGAGAGCCGTTTTGTTACTGAGTGTATGTGTGAGTTAGTTGACTGACAATTGAGTTTAGGCGGGTCTGGCTCCTGCTTCCTGTGGCAGGAACTGGTGTGCCGCCTCACAGGTTAAAGTTGACTGATGACAATCGTGGATTTATATATGGCAGTCAGTGAAGCTTGCATGCATGCTACATTGGACCCGACTCCACGTTGGCTGGGGCACACAATTATTACTTTCCTTTGGGAGAGCTTGTATCCGGCGGTTGCTACCGGGACCCGACCCCACCGGTGCCTCAGGGCCGTCTAAGATTCCTGCGGGAGACAGTCAACGACAGTACTAGGCAGAATCGCTGCTTGCGGCCAGTGGGAATTTGCTGCCCGTCACCGTCCATGTTCTGAGTCTGGTCAGTGAGATTTGTATTGCTATCACCTCATGGCCAATGGGAGAGAGAGGTTGATGTGCGCTGAGTTGAGGTGCTGAGCCTCCATGTGCAGCTGTTCCGCTGCCTTGGGTGTCTCTCTTCTCGGTGAAGCCTTAAGATAGCGGGTGACGGTCTGTGCTCTCGTCTGTTTATTTCTTGGTAAAGGAGCCCCCCTCATCAGAACTCCTTGCTTCTTCAGAGCCACAGGTCTCCCCTCCTTTACCAGTGAACTGGCTGACTGACGGGGAGGGGAAGCTCTCTGCAACAATCATGGCTCCGCTCACCATCAGGCCACTCAGAGCCTGGAGCAGTTGCTGTGCTATGAGAGGGGCTGATTTCGGCCACCTCACTCTTCTTGCAGTAACTTCAACATTTCCATCAGACAATGCTGGCACTTAGTATATCACTGTGAGCCTTATAGAAATGAGCGAAGCCAGACACCACAAGGCATAGAGATAGGTGGCTTTTTCAAAAGGTGAAGTAAGTAGTGAGACAGTGTACAGTGCACTAAGACACCCGCAGCCGAGTGTGTGTCTCAATTAAATTCATTGGCAACACACAATCAGGCCACTGCCTGCAGTCAGTGGGTGCTGGTCGTACAGTGTGTGTCACATTACAACAGTTACTCCAAAATGACACTGTTTCTCGATGCTCAAATGGGAGTTGTAATACATGAATATTTAAATGTTTCTCTCATCTTCATTGCTTGATTTTACTCACGAGAAACTTTCACTCATAGTCCTTGAAATGTGACTCCTAAGTACACTAAAAGTATAGAAATGTCACATATTGCACTCTGAAACCTTGGCAGCTATGTGTCATTTAAAAAGAAACTTTGCCTCCTTTATGTGAAAAGCTAACCGTCCTGGGAGTGTTAATTCCGAGAGCTGAAATGCTTCAGCTGCAGTGGGAGGCAGGGTGTCTCCTCTGCTATGAAACCGAAAGCGAACAAACAGGCAGTCACTTTTGGTTTCATAGCAGAGGAGACACCCTGCCTCCCACTGCCTGCAGCTGAAAGCATTTCAGCTCTTGGAAACTCAGAATGAGCTTTCTTTCAAAATGACAAAAGAATGGGCATGTCGTGCCCCATTAATTGGGAAAAAATGTAATGTGAGATCTTAGGGTGGAGTGTGCGCCCCCCCTGAGATGGCGTCGCGCCCCCGTCGGGTGGCGCGCCCCACAGATTGAAGAACTCTGCCTTAGGGGATGCCAAATATAATAGCCTATAGGGCCTATAATATTTGGTATCCCCAACGTTTCCCGGGTTAGAAGTTTGCAGGATTCAATTTGACATTGCCTTATGTTGGATGGAGGAGCACAGTATTTTTATACCAAATAGCACCTTTGCTTTCCAACATCATTTACTATGGGGATACCAATTATTATGGCTCACGCATTGCCATAATATCTTGTATCCCCTATGTTTCATTGGTTACCCTTTATCCATTGACCAATTGAATTTGCCTTTTATTTGATAGCAGACTACAGTATCTTTTCACATTTTATACATCATTCCACAAGATTTTGCCTCTGATACCCTTAGGGGATACCACTTATAATAGCCTGTACAGCCTATAATATTTGGTATCCCCAGCGTTTCTCGGGTTAGAAGTTACCAGGATTCAATTTGACATCGGCTTATGTTGGATGGAGGAACACAGTATTTCTATACCAAATGGCACCCTTCCTTTTGCTATCCAACATCATTTACTATGGGATACTAAACATTATGGCTCACGCATTGCTGTAATATCTTGTATCCCCTATGTCTCATGGGTTACCCTTTAGCCATTGACCAATTGAATTTACCTTTTATTTGATAGCAGACTACAGTATATTTTCACATTTTGTACATCATTCCACAAGATTTTGCCTCCGGTACCCTTAGGGGACACCAATTATAATAGCCTTTACAGCCTATAACAGTTGGTATCCCCAGCGTTTCACGGGTTAGAAGTTACCAGTATTCAATTTGACATCGCCTTATGTTGGATGGAGGATCACAGTATTTCCATACCAAATAGCACCCTTCCTTTTGCTTTCCAACATCATTTACTATAGGGATACCAAATATTGTGGCTCATGCATTGCTGTAATATCTCATATCCCCTATGTTTCATGGGTTACCCTTTAGCCGTTGACTAGTTGAAATTGCCTTTTGTTTGTTAGCAGACTACAGTATCTTTTCACATTTTTGTACATCATTCCACAAGATTTTGCATCCGTACAGTTAGGGTATAGCACCTATAATAGCCTATACGGCCTATAGTATTTAGTATCCCCAGTGTTTCTCGGGTTAGAAGTTATCAGGATTCAATTTGACTTCTTCTTATGTTGTATGCAGGAGCAAGGTATTTCTATACCAAATAGCTCCCTTTCTTTTGCTTTTCAACATCATACACTATGGGGTTACCAAATATTATGGCTCACGCATTGATGTCACATCTCGTATCCCCTATGTTTCATGGGTTACCCTTTAGCCATTGGCCAATTGAGTTTGCCTTTTATTTGATAGCAGTCTACAGTATCTTTTCACATTTTGTACTTCATTCCACAAGATTCTGCATCCGGTACACTTAGGGGATACCAAATATAATAGCCTATATGGCCTATAATATTTGGGATCCCCAGCGTTTCTCAGGTTAGAAGTTACCAGGATTCAATTTGACATCGCCTTATGTTGGATGGAAGAGTACAGTATTTCTATACAAAATAGCACCCTTCCTTTTGCTTAACAACATGATTTACTGTGGGGATACCAAATATTATGTTTCACGTAGTGCCGTAATATCTCGTATCCCCTATGTTTCATGGTTTACCCATGAGCCATTGAAAAGTTGACATTGCCTTTTGTTTGATAGCAGACTACAGTATCTTTTCACATTTTGTACATCAGTCCACAAGATTTTGCATCCGGTACCCTTAGGGGATACTAACTATAAGAGCCTATACGGCCTATAATATTTGGTAACCCCAGTGTTTCTCGGGTTAGAAGTTAACAGTATTCAATTTGAATTTGCCTTATGTTGGATGCGGGAGCACAGTATTTCTATAGCAAATAGCACCCTTCTTTTCCTTTCCAACATCATTTACTAAGTGGATACCAAATATTATGGCTCACGCATTGCCATAACATCTCATATCCTCTATGTTTCATGGGTTACCCTTCAGCCATTGACCAGTTGAGTTTGCATTTTATTTGATAGCAGTCTACAGTATATTTTCACATTTGTAGATCCTTCCACAAGATTTTGCATCCGTACCCTTAGGGGATACCAAATTTCATAGCCCATACGGCCTATAATATCTGGTATCCCCAGTGTTTCTCGGTTTAAAAGTTACCAGGATTCAATTTGACTTTGCCTTATGTTGGATGGAGGAGTACAGTATTCCTATACCAAATAGCACCCTTCCTTTTGCTTTCCAACATCATTTACTAAGGGGATACCAAATATTATGGTTCACCCATTGCCATAAAATATCATATCCCCTATGTTTCATGGGTTACCTTTAAGCCATTGACCAATTGAATTTGTCTTTTATTTGATAGCAGACTGCAGTATCTTTTTGAATTTTGTACATCATTCCACAAGATTTTGCATCCGCACCCTAAGGGGATAACAAATTTAATAGCCTATACGGCCTATAATATTGGGTATCCCCAGTGTTTCTCGGGTTAGAACTTACCAGGATTCAATTTGACTTTGCCTTATGTTGGATGCGGGAGCACAGTATTTGTATACCAAATAGCACACTTCCTTTTGATTTCCAAGATCATTTACTAAGGGGATACCAAATATTATGGCTCATACATTGCCATAATATCTTGTATCCCCTATTTTTCATGGGTTACCCTTTAGCCATTGACCAATTGAATTTGCCTTTTACTTAATAGCATACTACAGTATCTTTTTACATTTTGTACATCATTCCACAAGATTTTGCATCCGGTACCCTTAGGGGAAAGCAACTATAATAGCCTATACGGCCTATAGTATTTAGTATCCCCAGTGTTTCTCAGGTAAGAAGTTATTAGGATTCAATTTGACTTCTCCTTATGTTGGATGCAGGAGCAAGGTATTTCTATACCAAATAGCACTCTTCCTTTTGCTTAACAACATGATTTACTGTGGGGATACCAAATATTATGTTTCACGTATTGCCGTAATATCTCGTATCCCCTTTGTTTCATGGTTTACCCATGAGCCATTGAAAAGTTGACATTGCCTTTTGTTTGATAGCAGACTACAGTATCTTTTCACATTTTGTAGATCAGTCCACAAGATTTTGCATCCGGTACCCTTAGGGGATACTAACTATAAGAGCCTATACGGCCTATAATATTTGGTATCCCCAGTGTTTCTTGGGTTAGAAGTTAACAGTATTCAATTTGAATTTGCCTTATGTTGGATGCGGGTGCACAGTATTTCTATTCCTTCTTTTTCCTTTCCAACATCATTTACTAAGTGGATACCAAATATTATGGCTCACGCATTGCCATAACATCTCGTATCCCCTATGTTTCATGGGTCACCCTTTAGCCATTGACCAATTGAGTTTGCCTTTTATTTGATAGCAGTCTACAGTCTCTTTTCACATTTGTACATAATTCCACAAGATTTTGCATCCGCACCCTAAGGGGATACCAAATTTAATAGCCTATACGGCCTATAATATTGGGTATCCCCAGTGTTTCTCAGGTTAGAACTTACCAGGATTCACTTTGACTTTGCCTTATGTTGGATGCGGGAGCACAGTATTTGTATACCAAATAGCACACTTCCTTTTGATTTCCAAGATCATTTACTAAGGGGATACCAAATATTATGGCTCATACATTCCCATAATATCTCTTATCCCCTATTTTTCATGGGTTACCCTTTATCCATTGACCAATTGAATTTGCCTTTTACTTGATAGCAGACTACAGTATCTTTTTACATGTTGTACCTCATTCCACAAGATTTTGCATCCGGGACCCTTAGGGGATACCAAATATAACAGCTTATAGGGCCTATAATATTTGGTATCCCCAGCGTTTCCCGGGTAAGAAGTTAGCATGATTTAATTTGACTTCGCCTTATGTTGGATGCAGGAGTAACGTCTTTCTATACCAATAGCACCCTTCCTTTTACTTTCCAACATCATTTACTGTGGGGATACAAAATATTATGGCTCACACATTCCGTAATATCTCGTATCCCCTATGTTTCATGGGTTACCCTTTAGCCATTGACCAATTAAATTTGCCTTTTTTTTACAGCGTACTACAGTATCTTTTCACATTTTGTACATCATTCCACAGGATTTTGCCTCCAGCACCCTTAGGGGATACCAATTATAATAGCCTATACGACCTCTAATATTTGGTATCCCCAGCGTTTCTCAGGTTAGAAGTTACCAGGATTCAATTTGACTTCTCCGTATGTTGGATGCGGGAGCAAGGTATTTCTATACCAAATAGCACCCTTCCTTTTGCTTTGCAATATCATTTACTATGGCTCATGCATTGCTGTAGTATCTCGTACCCCCTATGTTTCATGGCTTACCCTTTAGCCATTGAATAGTTGAAATTGCCTTTTGTTTGATAGCAGACTACAGTATCTTTTCACATTTTGTACATCATTCCACAAGATTGTGCATCTGTACCCTTAGGGGATACCAAATGTAATAGCCTATACAGCCTATAATATTTGGTATCCCTAGTGTTTCTCGGTTTGCTAAGGGGATACCAAATAATATGGCTCAGGCATTGCTGTAATATCTCGTATCCCGTAGATTTCATAGGCTACCTTTCAGCCATTGACCAGTTGAGGAGGACATTTATTTGATAGCAGACTACAGCAGCTTTCGCAGTTTATACATCATTCCACAACATTTTACATCTGATTCCTTTAGGGGATACCATATATAATGGGCTATACCATCTATAATATTTGGTATCCCCTGTGTTTCTCTGGTTAGAACTTAACAGGATTTAATTTGACATGGTCTTATGTTGGATGGGTGAGCACAGTATTTCTATGTCAAATAGCACCCTTGCTTTTTCTTTTCAACATTGGTTACTATGGGGATACCAAATATTTAGGCTCATGTGTTGCTGTAATATCTTGTATCTCCTACATTTCTTGGCCTACCATTCAGCCATTGACCAGTTGAGGTAGACATTTATTTGATAGCAGACTAACACAGCTTTTCACAGTTTATACATCATTCCAAAACATTTTACATCCGGTTCCTTTAGGGGACACCATATATAATGGGCTATGCCATCTATAATATTTGGTATCCCCTGTGTTGGGTTAAAACTTACCAGGATTCAATTTGACATGGTCTTCTGTTGGATGGGTGAGCACAATATTTCTATGCCAAATAGCACCCTTCATTTTGCTTTCTAACATCGGTTACTATGGGGATACCAAATATTATAGCTCACGCATTTCTGTAATATCTCGTATCCCCTACATTTCATGGGCTGCCATTCAGCCATTGACCAGTTGAGGTGGATATTTATTTGATAGCAGACAACAGTAGCTTTTCACATTTTATACATCATTCCGCAAGATTTTGTATATTTGTATATATTTGCGAAGTAAAAGCATGCACACTAAAATCTTGCGTAGTAAAGGTATTTGCGAAGTAAAAACTTCGAAGTAAATACCTGAGGAGTAACGGTATGCTAAGTAACATCATATATTCGTCAAAACCAGGCCGGGATCCCCCCCGAAGTCCCCTTATATTGGCCATTCTCCCTATTAAACATAGACTATAAGATATTAGGGAAGGCCCTGGCTAATTGGCTGCTCCCTGTTGCTAACACCCTAGTGCATGTAGATCAATGTGGGTTTATTCCAGAATGCAATTCTTTTCTCAACATACGATGACTACTTAATCTGATGAAACCTGACTTGAGTGAGGCGGGGGAACAGTTGGTGGTGTCGCTTGACTTAGATAAGGAGTTTGACATACTGGGGTGGGATTACCTTCTGGCGACTCTGGAGGAAATCGGCATCGGGCCGGGATACCTTAATTAGATATGCACCCTCTATAAGAACCCGAAAGCAAGAGTCAGGATGGTACAGTTAATAATTGAAAGGTATAGAAGCGTGAAAAGTGGCACAGAGAGGATGAAAACAGGGGAGAAGAGACCCAAGTATGAGACAGAAGAGAACAAACTATTCAAAAAAAGCAAATGTGGACAAAACTTCTACATTCATTTGTCCCTGTGCTAATAAAAAAATTGACCAAGGTAAACTTGCAGGGAAAGTGTCTGCAACATTTTTCCATCTGAACCACATTTTATTAATCCATTTGGTGAATGAGGAAGTTTAGCTGGGCAGAAACCTTGCAAATCTTATGAATTGTAGCAATTGTGAACGTCACAAAAATTACAGTGGTATAAAAAAAAAACTTGGCAGCCCTCTTCATCACATGCCGACTTTGGGGCAGATTTACAAGCCCCTTGTGCCACTTTTGCTTCACTTTTAACATGGGTAAAGTGACGCAGAAGTGGTGCAAGAGGCTTGTAAATGTGCCCCTTTGTCTTTGCCTTGACCTGTGTTGAGAGCTCCACTACCTTTTGGTGCATCATAAATACCACATACATACATATAAAATACTTTTCTCTACTACGTGAAACTGTGTGACTCACTGACTTGTTTGATACATATTACTGCACCAATAAGAAATTAGTTAATATGGGGTGACTAATTGCTAAATATCAAATTTCTTTTCCCTTCTGTATCTCTCCCAGCACTCTATTAAGAGTGAGCTGATAATTAAAATGTGTTCACAAATTGTGGCGGTTTGCTATCGTGATTTATGCGAGGTGAAACCTGCTGCAAATTGTGGGACCAAATAAAGCACATGCCATGTTTGTTCACCCCAGTATGGAATAGCATGAGCTTTTCACATGACATTCTACAATTCAAGGTGCCTTACTCGTACCATGCACAAATTGCATACCACCTCATTTGTGTACCCATTTTGTGCAGCCCTATCGTAATTGAGGCCTTAATCTTTCTTCTTTTCTTTGTGTCTCGGCTAATCTAACTGAATGAGGGCTGACACATGTCACAGAGTAGCCATTTGGTCACCGTGGGTATGAGCAGGACCAGCCCCAAATTCCTCATAGAGGATGGGCTAATTCCACAGACCTCTGTTCCACACCAAAGCTACGCTGCTGTCTGCCCTTGGATTCACTTCTGGAGCTGCTTCTCCTTTTTTGGAGAACTTAATACGTTGTATATTAAGCCCTGCTCCTGCAGCCCTTCCCTCTTTTCACTACCCTTGTCTCTGGTTCATGTCACCCTTGTCCTTTACACCCAATTTCTCTCAGCCTTGTCCACCTCTCCTAAAACTGACACGTCACCTTTAACTCTTATGTCCTATTAACACCCATCCTTCTGCAAATAACCACCTTTTCCTGTTTGTGACCAAACGGCAAGCTGTGGATTTTGAAGCTTTTTTTGAAGTTAAAGAAAAGTTCATGAACTATTTTAAGTAAGTAAATCTTTAATTCATGATTAATTAAAATCTTTGCAGAAGGTCAATAAAAATCAATTTTAAAAGCATTTAATGTTACTTTAAAAAGTAAAATAGAAGAGCCGTACTGGTGCGGGCATTAGTAAGCAATAAAACATTATAGTGCAAGATATCAGTTCATAAAAACACTTTTTATACAAATTAAGACAAAAGTTAATTGCTGGAAAAACGGGTAAGTAAACTGATAGAGCAGTTGTCAAGGGGGTCGAAGTGGTGCAGTTCAAAGTTAAAGTGTGATTGTTCTCACCTTCGAGTATTGTGCCTTTGGTTTGAGCCTAGCTACGGGCAATTGCAAGCGTTTAGGAGTGTTAATGCCCAAGTGGTGACTTCTCAAGTAGTTCTTGCATCTGCACTGGCTACTTACTCTTTAGTCGCAGCCCTCTTTTCAAATCTCTGAAGGAATTTGATCATGGCACAGTTCAGACTGATATCTGTAGGGTCAAAGCAGGCTAGCACCGCCTCCGTGCATGACCTTATGACAGATTTCTCCACTTCCTGCACAAACGCTCACGTAGATCCCCCATACTGGTGTGGCACAGGCATAAGGCGTGGACGATGTTCTCCAGTTTTTGCAGGCATAACCGGCAACTGGCTTGCCCTGGCCTTCTTCTCCATGGGAGGAGTGCTTTAATAATGGTTATAAACCCAGCCTGTTCTTCAGGAAATGCACCTTGGCCCAATTGCAATAGGTTTTGCCAAGGTAGTCCTGTGATTTTAACGTGGTGTAGTTTTGAAATGTCATCCACCCATAACTATGTTTAGACAGTTTATCTTTATCCTCAAACATTGATGCCAACTGTGGTCTAGATTTGGTTAGTTTTCTAAGCTCCCGGTGGACTAGAGATAAGCCCCAAACATTTGTTAAGCTTTGTGAACTCAATGCCTGGTTTACATAGACATGTGCGTGGAGCTCGGCCTGAGCTCCAGTTCTTGCCAGAGGTGGCCACCCAGGGAGCCCTCTGGAACCTTCCTAAACTTGTGGCAACAGGACACACAGGCCACCTTCCGAGCCCTTGACTGTTTGGGGATACCAAATTCCAGCCTTATTTAAGCAGGCGATGTGTTCGGAGGTAGTTGGAAAATTCACCCTTAAATTTTGAGAATCATTTTGTCCAAATTTGCACTGTCCTGGCCCTGAGAGCCAAGAGCCTCCCTCCCATATGCCAAGGTGGGAAGGATCTTAGCTTGTGCTACCTGTAAGATGGCCGTAAGCGTGGGGTCTTTAAGCTTGTTGCAAAGAGACCTAAAAAAAGGCCAACGCTTTGCCCTTCTTCCTGATTTCCTCCAGTTGGTCGCTATAGCTTCCATTCCCATTGAAATAAACTCCAAGGTACTTGAAGCTTTTTACTGATTCAATTCTTTCATTCCCCAGATGCCAGGTATGCTTCTGTTCCATTTTTCTTTGCACTGGTAATATTTTTGTTTTTTTCTGTTATTCACAGTAGGCGAGGGTTTCATTCAACAAGCGCTGCAGGTCGACCTTGGTTCTGTTTGCAAGGACTAAATGATCTGCATACAGTAGGTTTGATAACTGGAAGCCCACCACTTTGATGAGTTCACTTCATTTAGTGAGGGTGTGAGGTCTGTAAGGAACAGGTTAAACAAGATTGAGGCTAAAACACATCACTGTTTCAACCCTTGCGTGGTTTTTATTTTCCTTGATAAATTGGAGCCATGCCCTACCTTGATCATGACCCAGGTGTCTGTGTGCAGTATTTCCAGGGCTCTTAACAAACCATTTGGCAATTTCCTTCAGAGCCTACCCTGATCCACTGTATCAAAAGCAAATTTAAAATCAATTAAACCAAGGTGAACAGGGTTTGTATTAATTTTTGTAGAATCAATCAGCAACGAAAGCACCATGATGTTTGTTGTGTTCCTTGTTTGTTTAGTAAAGCCAGTTTGATTTACAGGAACAAGTAAGTATGCCTCAGATGAATGTTAAAATTCCTCCAATAGGTCACCTGCGTAGTATTTTACATTATTATCAATTAAGGCTATTAAACAGTAATTTCTGGGGTTGCCCTTATATCCCCTTGTATTTTGGGGCAAGATTTGAACCTCTCCATGAGGAAGGAATACTATGGAGCTAAATGGGGCAAGTTGAGCTGTCCAGAACAGTGGGTCCTCCCTGTAAATTGCTGGTGGAATGCCATTTGAGCCCAGTGCCCCTTCCCTACGTCCCCTTGCAATTTGCCTCTGCACAGCGCAAGGGCGGATTGTGCACCTGGATAATTCTGGGGCCCTCTCCCTGTGTGAGGTTTGAGATGTGCTTGCTGGGTCAGGGTCATCTAATTTGCACCTTTGTTGTTCCTCCAGTGCCCCTTGATTATAGTGACAGCTCAAGAAATGATACCAGATTGTCTCAGAGTTGTTGGATGCTGCCACTCTTGGGAGGGGCCGGTTGATTCGTTTAATGTTTGCCAAAAGGAGGTGGAGTTGTTTTCTCTTATGTCATGCAGCAGCTTAGCCCAGAATGAAACCTGAGATGCCCTTTGAAGCTGCCATTTTGCCCTTTTTAATTGTTTCCTTGAAGCCCCGAGATCTTTCAGAAGGACAGGGTCCATAGGCGACCTTTTGAGGGCTTGGCAGAGGCAGTTGGCTTCCTTTTTGGCCATCCAGAATCGGGGTTACCCTCCCTCCTCTCCTCTCCAGGGAGTTGACCTTAATCTCTTGATGTTGCCTGTTTATTGAGACTAACTTGACTGGTTTTGCAGTCAGATCTGTGAGTTTTATAGTGAATCTTTCCCAGCTGATCAGTGGGTTTTCACCGAATGTGCATTTTATGCGTTTGAGGTTGATCGTGTAACCTGGAGTTCCATTATCCTTTGCGGGTACGAGTGCTTCTAAGCCTAAGTATAGAATTATTATTTGGGACCGGAGATCACTTACCAATTTTTTGCCATACTCATAAGCACTAACAACTTGCAGTAGTGAGAAACTTACAAATGTGTAGTCAATGAGTGATGCACCAGATCTAGACAGAAACGAAGGCTCAGGTGGTTTGCCGGGGTTGTACCGACCGTTTAATGCCCTAAGGCCTAAATGATCTAGGTTTCCTTGTAGGCTTTGACTTCTCCTATCTTTTTTTGCCACTGGGGGCCACCTGAGTTGGTATCATCCAAAGGGCTTCCTGGGCCTCTCTGACCTCATTTTTCGGTAGCTTGCTCATTAGCCACATGTTGAAGTGGTCTGTAACTATCATTTCAGTCTTGTTCATCTAGCCTTAGTGCCAGGTTTGTCTCAGTCAGCTTCTCTGTTAGTCCAACCTTGGTTGCGACATTGGGGTGAATGTAGACATTTACCATTATAATTTTCTTTGGCTGGCTGTTTGTAGTCGTGACCATCATTACTACGATTTGTAGGCCAGCTTCATCAGTTTCTTGCTCTAGTCTTACAATATTGCTTGAAGCTCAGACTTCTATTGCCAGACCACCCTTACTGCAGCCATGTTTTTGTGCTTTGACTGCAGGAGTATAAAAGCTTGTAAAGCCATCTAGATGAGATGTGACCTGAGCCCAGGTTTCTTGGAGGAGAATTACATGGAAGGTGCGTAGGTATTGGTAGGTGTCTAGTCCTTCAAGCTTATTAGACAGGCCATTAATATTCCAAGAGCAGATCCTAAGTGCTTTGTCAATACCAGTAGTAAGAGCAGTGTCTTGTCATTGTAAAATTCCGGTTCTGTTCAAGGCACCAGACAACCAACCCCACTCTGTGCCACGTCTGGTTCTGTGGCATACCCACCACAGGGCCGTTCAGCCCATTCAATTTGCTTCTTGCGCCTCTCAGGACAGAATAGACAGTTCTCGGTCAGGTCGATGTTAAGGCAAACTTTTCTTGTGACTCAGGACATAGGGATATCCTGTTCCCTTGGATGGTGTAATGGTAATCCCCCAGCCTTGGAATATATTGGCTGCACTCAGGATCTTCTCAGCAATCTCAATAGAGCCCCACACTACTTTAGTTGACTCATTTCACTGACCAGCGCCTGGGTCAATACATTCAATTGATACTATATTATGTGAGGCCGCCTCCCCCATCTCATTCATTTTCCGAATGAGCTTGAGAATGTTAACTCTATCTGTTCGCAGGGCTGGTTTGTTTAAAAGTGGTCATTAATGCTGCAACATCTTCCCTCTCCTGAGTCGTCAGTTTCTCATAGAGATCTGCATCCCTGGGGGTGGAGTGTGGCCTGAGTCTTGTATTGAAGACTGGGTAGGCTGCCAGCCTGCTAGGCCGTAGGAGCTTTTTGTTGCAACCCTTTCTCTTCCTTGCTCCCTGCTGTTTTGGTGGTTCGTCCATGTTTTATTGGGTCCTGTCAAAATCTGGTGAGCCTAACATTGGCGAAGGTGCCATCCCAGTGTTGGATCCAGCAGTCCTCAGGCATTCATTGTGGCAGCAGGAAAGGTGGCTGCACTTCAGCCCCTCTGACTCTACTGGAAGTGGTGCCTCTGAGTGGCCTTCCTTAGTGTTCAGGGGTGCTATGCTAATTTGTGGCCTGTCTTTATTCATGTCTTTGAGGTCAACCAGTAGATTCGACATCGTCACCAGAAGTGTTGACAGCTTGTCTGAAACAGGGGAGCACCCGCACCTCTGTCCTATTCCCGGCATGTCAGCCTGTGCTCTCTTTTGGTTTGCAATTTTCGGTTCGCAATTTTCTCATCAATGCCTGACACATACATTGCTAGAGTGTTCAGGAGGCTAATATGTATGTCCATTTGCTTGTTTGCTTGAAAACTGAGTACCTCTTCTGAGCCCTGCAGAATCCTTAACATGGTTGACCATAAGTCCCCTTGTGAGTTCTTGCTTCCTTTTGGGTTTGGGCTGGAGTTTCTTGGTGCCTGGTTGCCCTATGAGACAAGCATCCTCTACCATTCCTTCGAGTAGAGATATAAAGTATCATTCACAGCTGCTAATGAGTCCTCATTGTCAGTACCAGCCAAATTGTCAGCTGTTTCCTGAGGGCTCAGCACAGTTTGGGGGATAGTCGCAGCCACAGCACGACCCAGTGGAGTTGAACAGTTGCTATGGGATCCCATTCCCAGCCCTGGCGGTGAGTCAGTCCTGAGCGTTTGACATTTCCTTTCTTCCTCCTTCAAGTTGGTTTATTAACTGTAGCAGGTCATCCCGCTCCCCAGTGGTTGGCTGCGAGAAATGTTCTGCTGTCAGGGGGATATCATTTTTCATCACTGTTTCCTCGGTCTGCTCAGAGTGTTCTAAGAGCTCTAGGCATAAAGGGTTGATTTTGACTCTCAGGCTGGCTCGAGCTACCAGCATCATATCCTGGTTATCTAAATTGTTCTGCTTAACAGGGGACCAATGGATTTCTTGAAGTATCCTGGTGCCATTGCTAGTTGTGGAAACCACCGCCTGCCGGGGGATAGCTGGTCCTCTCAGAGGGTTTTGTGCCAGTATTGTGGGGCTTAGGGAAACAGGAAACCCTTTGATGTTCAAATTGCTTGAAAATATGACTCCACAGCGTCTTTCAAGAAGTTAAACTTAAACGTAATCTTTGGCAGCAGCAGCTCCTCATTGGCCTCCCTAGGGAAGCATGAGGAGTCCAGGAGTGAAATTGTTGCAATTTAGTGTGGAGATACCAATATAGGTGTCAGTGCCAGTGGCTGTATTGGCTGCTTTGGCGCCTTCCTTTTCCTCTTTAGGGTCACCACTGGAGCCCCGGATTTACCTGATCACATGCTGGGATCTTTTCCCCAAGTTATTCCAATGAGCATCAGGAGGCCCCACCTCCTGTTGATTTATGCTGCTCCCGATCCTAGTCGTCTCACAGTAAAAGCCAAAGCCGATGTCTCCTTCCTCCTGTGGCTACACATAACCCTTTATCACTCACTGCCTACTGGGAGAGGCACGTGAACACCACTACCCAATATGAGTTGAGGCTTGTGTCCTTGTTAGATACTTTATGGAGTCTTAAAAGTATCAGATCTCACTACAATGGTTCTCAGTTGGCTGTTTTGAGCACTTGTAGCCAATTCTTAGCATGTAGCTGCCTAGTGGGGATGCGCTTTGTATCCCAGCAGGGATTGCAACCAAAACTGAGCTTACTGGCAGAGATCAAGGGCGAGGGGGAGGGGGAGGGGATAGTGGCAATGTTGCAGTAAAAATGGTAAAGGCGGAGCTGGTATGTGGTTATAAAAAGGAAGCAAAACCAACGGAAATGATGGACGGAGTGTTAAACATTGCAAGCACTCACCCCCAGTCAACTGATCTGGGTTTAATCCATCACTGTTCTTTAGCCCACTCTGCCACCCCAGTTCAGACATGGCCATATGCAAATCAGTCTGACCCTGTGACTCATGGGAACAGTCCAGCCCGAACTGCCAAGAAATGTCTTCCCTGGACCGGAAACAAGCTTCCTAGGACCGGTTTCTGGCATTTCAGCCGTCTTCAGCCAAGCTTGCTTGAATCCAGTGGCAAAGTGAGCAAGGGACTCACGTCTGAGCATACCCTGCCAACTTATGGCGAACAAAGCAAAACCAAAGGAAATGATGGACGGAGTGTTGAACATTGCAAGCACTCACCCCCAGTCAACTGATCTGGGTTTAATCCATCACCGTTCTTTAGCCCACTCGGCCACCCCAGTTCAGACATGGCCATATGCAAATCAGTCTGACCCTGTGCCTCATGGGAACAGTCCAGCCCGAACTGCCAAGCCATGTCTTCCCTGGACTGGAAACAAGCTTCCTAGGAACGGTTTCTGGCATTTCAGCCGTCTTCAGCCAGGCTTGCTTGAATCCAGTGGCAAAGTGAGCAAGGGACTCACGTCTGAGCATACCCTGCCAATTGATGGCGAACAAAGCAAAACCAAAGGAAATGATGGACGGAGTGTTGAACATTGCAAGTACTCACCCCCAGTCAACTGATCTGGGGTTAATCCATCACCGTTCTTTAGCCCACTCTGCCACCCCAGTTCAGATATGGCCATATGCAAATCAGTCTGACCCTGTGGCCCATGGGAACAGTCCAGCCCGAACTGCCAAGCCATGTCTTCCCTGGACCGGAAACAAGCTTTCTAGGACCGGTTTTTGGCATTTCAGCCGTCTTCAGCCAGGCTTGCTTGAATCCAGTGGCAAAGTGAGCAAGGGACTCAAGTCTGAGCATACCCTGCCAACTTATGTTGAACAAAGCAAAAACCAAAGGAAATGATGGACGGAGTATTGAACATTGCAAGCACTCACCCCCAGTCAACTGATCTGGGTTTAATCCATCACTGTTCTTTAGCCCACTCTGCCACCCCAGTTCAGACATGGCCATATGCAAATCAGTCTGACCCTGTGCCTCATGGGAACAGTCCAGCCCGAACTGCCAAGCCATGTCTTCCCTGGACCGGAAACAAGCTTCCTAGGACCGGTTTTGCATATGGCCATGTCTGAACTGGGGTGGCAGAGTGGGCTAAAGAACGGTGATGGATTAAACCCAGATCAGTTGACTGGGAGTGAGTGCTTGCAATGTTCAACACTCCGTCCATCATTTCCTTTGGTTTTTGCATTGTTCGCCATAAGTTGGTAGGGTATGCTCAGACGTGAGTCCCTTGCTCACTTTGCCACTGGATTCAAGCAAGCCTGGCTGAAGATGGCTGAAATGCCAGAAACCGGTCCTAGGAAGCTTGTTTCCGGTCCAGGGAAGACATGGCTTGGCAGTTCGGGCTGGACTGTTCCCATGAGGTACAGGGTCAGACTGATTTGCATATGGCCATGTCTGAACTGGGGTGGCAGAGTGGGCTAAAGAACGGTGATGGATTAAACCCAGATCAGTTGACTGGGGGTGAGTGCTTGCAATGTTCAACACTCCGTCCATCATTTGCTGTGGTTTTTGCTTTGTTCGCCATAAGTTGGCAGGGTATGCTCAGACGTGAGTCCCTTGCTCACGTTGCCACTGGATTCAAGCAAGCCTGGCTGAAGACGGCTGAAATACCAGAAACTGGTCCTAGGAAGCTTGTTTCCGGTCCAGGGAAGACATGGCTTGGCAGTTCGGGCTGGACTATTCCCATGAGGCACAGGGTCAGACTGATTTGCATATGGCCATGTCTGAACTGGGGTGGCAGAGTGGGCTAAAGAACGGTGATGGATTAAACCCAGATCAGTTGACTGGGGGTGAGTGCTTGCAGTGTTCAACACTCCGTCCATCATTTCCTTTGGTTTTTGCTTTGTTCGCCATAAGTTGGCAGGGTATGCTCAGACGTGAGTCCCTTGCTCACTTTGCCACTGGATTCAAGAAAGCCTGGCTGAAGACGGCTGAAATGCCAGAAACCGGTCCTAGGAAGCTTGTTTCCGGTCCAGGGAAGACATGGCTTGGCAGTTCGGGCTGTACTGTTCCCATGAGGCACAGGGTTAGACTGATTTGCAAATGGCCATGTCTGAACTGGGGTGGCAGAGTGGGCTAAAGAACGGTGATGGATTAAACCCAGATCAGTTGACTGGGGGTGAGTGCTTGCAATGTTCAACACTCCGTCCATCATTTCCTTTGGTTTTTGCTTTGTTCGCCATAAGTTGGCAGGGTATGCTCAGACGTGAGTCCCTTGCTCACTTTGCCACTGGATTCAAGCAAGCCTGGTTGAAGACGGCTGAAATACCAGAAAACGGTCCTAGGAAGCCTGTTTCCGGTACAGGGAAGACATGGCTCGGCAGTTCGGGCTGGACTGTTCCCATGAGGCACAGGGTCAGACTGATTTGCATATGGCCATGTCTGAACTGGGGTGGCAGAGTGGGCTAAAGAACAGTGATGGATTAAACCCAGATCAGTTGACTGGGGGTGAGTGCTTGCAATGTTCAACACTCCGTCCTTCATTTCCTTAGGTTTTTGCGTTATAAAAAGGAAGGCACAAGCTGCACCGACCTAAAGCCGGCCACCTCCGCACCTACCAGTTGTGTGCCACATCACTATGGCCTTACCTTAGCTCGTACTCCACCCTCCACATCAGAGCTCAGCAATCTCTTCCATCCTAGTTTCTTTCTTCCTTGGAGCTTCTCTGGACATTGACTTGCATCGCCCTCCATGTGGGATTCGCCCCCTTCTCCACTCGCAGCCCTATTGTCATGCAGGCTCAGTATCTCCAATGCGTGCTCTGCTGACCTTCAAGGCAGACACAGGCCTGCAAACTATGCGGGAGGTCCTGGTAGTTCTGGCACTAACCTCCCCTTCCTGGGAGCTGGCTGCAGCACAGTATGTGTCTCTGTCTTATATCGCGCATCCGTGCTGCAAGGAGCGATCAGCACCCCACCAGCTGGCATGGTGCGTAATGTTCGGTGGTAACGCAGGGGGACAACAGCCCCAGAATGCTAAGTGCTTTTGGGGTGAAGGGGTGCCTGTTTGGCAGGCATATTGATCACTGGCATTAGCAACGTCAAATACTGGGGAAACTCGTGTACTCCCCCAGTGATGTGGAAGTCAAGAGCTGCGAGAGACTCATGTCAGCAGGGCCGCAGTCTGGGAGCCACAGCTCCAGAGGCCCGTGTGGACTGGGAGCCCCGGGTTGACCACCTGTGAGCTTCAGATGTCTCTTGCTTTGCCACTTACTTCTCGTGACACCTCTGCCTCACCTCAGAGGCTGTAAACCACAAAAGCTTCGCGCTCGAACTGCACCCTCCAAGGTCCTGCCTCGGCTTCTGCATCCTACATCCTTTGTGAAACTCTGCACTGCTAACCACAAACTATTGATTCTATTGTGTAATGTCAGTGATGCAATATATATAATCTATGCCTATTTCAAAGTCCATCAGTACTCTTTTCTCTTCTATTCATTTTTACTTTCTGTTTATGAGATTATCTTTCCTTGCTGTTCAGTCGACACATGGAGTCTCCCCACTGCTTGGATGCACTTATTTTTAGGGACAAGCACTTATTTTTCCTCAACAGGTTTTGATCCAGAGCAGGGGAGAGAAAACCCCCAAAAGAAGGGAATGGGAAGAGAAAGGCAGACAGTGACACAGCGACAAAGCAGGGATAAACATGCACCTGCAAGAGTGAGATAAAGAGACAGGGAGTGAGGTGGAAGCAAGACAATGCAATGTTGAATTTAGCACACCAACATTTAATAATGACAGCCGCGGGCATCTGAGCAAAACTTTGGTTACAGAAAAGGATGTCTGGACAAGTTTTTGTGTTTGTTCTGATTCAGGAAAAAATTCCAGTAGGCTGTGTTCAAGGTGAAAATTCTTTATATAAAGGTGATTTATGAATTCTGTATAGGTTAAATAAAGAGTGAAAAAACAGCCAACACGTGTTTCGCCCCCTTACATGGCCATCCGGCCTGAGGCTTCTTCAGGGCGTATCAGATGGGCGTATCAGATAATCAATTGAGTTTACGAGTCTTCTAGAATGAATACAGTCGGAGATCCTAAGTCGATCTATATGTCTCGGGCATAATCCCACCGGCGTGTCTTCGAAAACAATGCAAAACATTGGGCCCTAGGACTTATTCTTTTACACATTAAGCACTGCCCATTGCTCTTCCTTCTGGAAATCTATTCACCGTTTGTCTCCCTTCCTACCTGATTCTTTTTATTTACCATCCTGCTGCCAATGCTTGTCTCACTTCTTTTCGCCATCTGAGTTCAACAGAAATCTAATTTCTCAACTTTTCCTCTGAAACCCCCAACGCATCATGTTTTGATGCCTTTATAAATTGTGCGCTGCTCACATGTGCACAGTGGATGATTTCTAGTGATGCCTTACTACTGAAAATTATAAACATATTACAAACCTGCAATTAGGAGTATACTAATAATATGGTAAATTAATAGCAGGCATTCTCTTAGCTGAGACATACAGAATCTTATTTAGGGTTTCTCAAATGTAAAACTTTAACAAAACGTGACGGGTATCCACTCTGCCATATTTCAAGTGCCAAACAAAGGCTGTAATGCTCTTTGCAATAAAGTGAATGAGAAATCCTCCATGACTGTCATGTAATTGTAATTGTAATTATATAGTGCTTACTACCCCTGACGATGCGTCAAAGCGCTTTACATCAAATAGCACACTACGCCGGAACGATTAGTGGTTAGTCCAGTGGTTATTGTTGTTTATTTTGATTAGTTGTGTAGTTTCCGGTGAACTGTTGGGTGGGATAGATAGGCTGGCAGATATAGTTATTGTTAGATCACAGGGATAGGGATTTAAAGAGGAAAGGTTGTGATCTATGAAATGAGGTATCAGCCAAATGCAGAATTACAATAAAAAGGATTAAGGCAGACAGGCAAGAGACAGAGGAGACTATTGTTTAATTAAACTACTATTCTCAGAAATAGAAGATATGCAGAGGATGGAAGCCAAACAGAGGGGCACTCTGAAGAAAGAAAGGAGAGGAATCAAGCAAGAGTAAATGAATGACATATTTTCAAGCAGTGTTTAGGAGTATAGTAGGAGAAGGCTTTCTGTGTCCAAGTAGTTAGAGAATGTAAGCTGTAGAGAGTAACATTATACATAGTGTTCTATATCCAGGGCAAACAGTTTAAACATGTGATTGCAAGTGTATACATCAGTCAAACATTAAGAGCCCTAGATATTGCAGAAAAAAAGTGTGATGCTCATTTAAAGTGCTCTATTGCTCCCGAACCTGAGTTCGCGCAATATAAAACTGTAAGACAAAATCAGTACGCCTTTTAATGCCCTCTTTCATTCATGCTAAGAGAGGGTGTGAGGCAATGGACAGAGATGCTGAATCCAGAGCCGGGGAACAAGGCTCGTCTCTCCGCGTCGACCCAACATCCCTTGACTCCGGGCAAACCACTCCATCTTCTCGTGCCTACAAAATCGGTGTGTTCGTATGCAATGCAACTGGCGTCCATGTAAAGAACTCCAACACTGCCTGGTGGAGCTCTCGTAACACAATATGAAAGACAAATGGAGGCTGAACCCATGGCTATGCAGATGTGGGCCAGAGACTTGTTGTTTACGAGGCTGATAGGAAGACCCATTTGTTGGGGGCTTCTACAGGGAACGTCCTGGAGGGTAGAGGGTGAGATGGCATCTGAGTTGATTATCCTGTTCCTCCCTCCGGTCTGATCCTGGTTCAACCACCTACCCAGGGAGAGGGGGCCATGACACCCATGCAAAGAAACAGGGAGCTAAGTGGGAACAGGAAGAGTGGGCAACACTCCCATGAATGCTGCATATTTATAGCCTCTGGAGTCATAGGAGGTCTTTAATCCTTGCAAAATGGAAATGAACGAGGACCACAGAAAAAAAAGGCAGACAACTGAATTGAGGGGGAATGGGACACAGGGATGGAACTGAGGCAGAAAAGATCAAGCAATGCAGGAGCTGAGTGAGAAGAGAAAGAGACGACAGAGACGAAAGCAAGTGGGAGAGAGCAAGATGGTGCCTGTGTAACCTACCTCACTGCGTATCGCCCCACCCCCCCCCGATAGCTCGGTGGTCCATTCCAGTACCTGAACAGCGCGAGGAAGTCCGGCGAGAAGGTGAGCCGATGGTGGTGAAATGTAAAAGGAGCTCTGGTGACTCACGTTATGGATGCTTTAGACGCGGTCTCCTCAAATTTGGCGTGGATTATAATTTGGCTGTGATCCTTATGATGTTGAAACAACTGGCTAAGGTACTACAAACACAGGCTGTTACGGTAACCCTAAAAGAGGAGCGGCTGGCAAAGATGGCAGACAGAGGGGCAAAGTCCACGAAAACTAAACCTCCATCGTCAACCTTCACAGCGGCAATGTTAATGTTAATCAAAGATTTGTAGAGCGCACAGCTACTTAACAGAGTGTCCCGGCACTATGACAGAAGAGACAAAGAGCTAAGACTCAGAGACCAATATTAGTTATGGTAATAAGTTATGGTAATTGTTCAACCGGATGGGCCAGGACAGGTGCACCAACTTCAGCTCAAGTACCAAGCAGCAGAGACACAGCAATGGAAGCACGGATGGTGAGAAAAGGTGACGATCAGACAGCTAAAGGATAAGGAAACTCAGATGCTGGCAACAAACAGGCACAACAGCTGTCTCGTGGTATTAAACCCATGGAAGCTGGGGATGGCCAGCCATCACTTGTTGATATGTTTTCTGCTACAAGGAACAAAGAAATGAAAAAGGCAGATATCTCAGCGGTCCAGTTGGATTTGGACACCCCTGTGATATCATCAGAGGAATTTCCAATTACGACACAGAGCGAGGCGGATGAAGAGACAGTAATCCTGGTGCCCTCATCAGCACTACAGTCGGATGCATTAAAGTTGGCACCCCGGGGGGGTCATATAGAGCGGAAAAAAAAGTAGGGTTGAGATGTCAGTGGTTGTTGTGTCCCCCAATAAGGCGAGTCCTACCCAGATAATCCAAGGCAGTTTAACGGACCCAATAACCTTATTCTCCCCAAGCTTTTGGGTGGAAAATTCTTCTCGTTGATGGATGACTTGGCATCATCACCACCGGGAAACGAGTGCTCCACTACTACCTTTTCGGACCTAAGCAGCAACAACTCATTGGAGGAATCAGTGGTGGCTGTAGGGAGAAAAAGTAGGTCCAAGGGTGGGGAGAGGAAAAAAAAAGCCTCACTGCAGAAGAGAGGGGAAAGAAAAGGAAATGTGAGAAACGAGAGCTCTAGACAAGATGGATTGAGTCGGGGGAACTCACCCAACCTAAGATTTGATTATCCAGACACACAGTTGCTGCCTCAGGAAAATGAGAAACCAGATGACGGAATAATGGAGTGTCCCAGCGGCACAGCTGATTCAGAAGTACAGAACACGGGAGAACCTTCACCCTCTGATATTTTATTTTCTATAAAACAGATGCAGGAGGAAGTGAGAAGTGACATTTGTTTGGCACAGCAAGCCTCTAAACAATTGCAGGGTGCAGTAAGGGAGATCAATAAAACATGCACAGACATATCGGAGAGATTGACAATGGTTGAGGCCTGTACAGAGTTTCTCAAATGAGAAGCAGCAGAATTAAAGAAGACAAAGATATCTCAAGATCCCAAGATAACTGACATGATGCGGAAATTAGAAGAGAAGGAGAACAGGCAAAGAAGAAATAACCTCAGACTCCTAGGAATACCTGAAGGCCGTGAAGGGGGGATGCAAGAAGGTTTAGAATAAAACTTTTGGACGGGGCCTTCCCAGATTTGATAGGGTGGGACTGGGAAAATGAAATTCAAAGGGCCTATCATGTTCCCTTAACTCTTAAAATTCATCATGCAGGCAATCAAGAGCAACCTCAGGCAATGCTTGTATATTTAGGCAAATTTTTGCTGTGGGAATGTATATGTGCGCAAGCACGGCCAAATGCAAAAAAGGAGTTTGAAGGGGTTTCCTTTTGTGCAAGACCTGACTTCAACGATGCCACAGTGGAGAGGAGGTGGCGTTTGAGGCAATTATTCACACCATTCCAGAAATTGGGAGCGGAGGTATATTTACAGTACCGTGCGAAACTGAAAATAGTTTTTAAGGGGAGTGTTCGTCGCCTTACCTGATTGAACTGTCGGGGGAGATCCGAAAGGCCTTAACAGAGAAGTGGAGGGAGGGAGCCGAGTAGTTAGATGCAGCTGTTGAGGAGAGAGATTCCCCAATGATTAACAATGAGATCGGACCATCAAGCTTATGATGCTTTAAAGCAGGACGAAGTATGGAGAGGTTGTAGCAGATGGATAAGGTGTGGGGTGGAGAGAGCAGTTATACAGATAACCTCACACCGGCTAGGCCTGATTGCTCACATGTGTGGGGTGGGCGGAGGAAGGGGGTGTGGGGGTTTGAAGGGAAAGGAGGTTTTGGGTGATGGGTTGGGGTTGGGTGAGGGGGAGGATAGGGGGTTCATACGCTCAGAGGTGTAAAAGTTGGAATTTAGGACAGAGCCATTTTTGTTAATTGTATCCATGTATAAGAGCTATAGTCGGGCTATGAAAGGCATGTAGTGGGTGGACAAGGAAAAGTGTGTATAGCCTCTATTAATATTTGTGGGTTGAATGATGCCAAAAAAGAGCGAGAGTGGCAGTTGGTCTGCAAACATTGAAAGCAGATGTGGTTTACTTGCAACAGACCCACATTGAAGGCTCACGTAGAGATGTCCTAAATATTCTTAGCTATAGGTTGATTGTGGGGACCTCTCAAAGTGTTCGAATAGGGGGGCTGGCGATTTTGGCCAAAGGTAATAAAATACAGTTCACGCAAGTTCCAGCTGACAAGGTAAATTGGTGATTGTAGGATGTCATATTAAAAAACGGAGGCGTACTAACGTTATGTTCTGTGTATGGGAGTATTTTGGACATCCCACATATTATTAACGACTTATCGAATGAATCAACTCATCAGCCTCTGCCAATAAAGGTATGTGGGGATCTGAATATCAATCTGCCCAGTGGTTGGGATAAGGGCAAATCTAAAAAGTATGTGGGTCAGAAAACAAAAGTTTCTCGTGCCATAGAAAGCATCTGTGAAGATCATGGGCTTATTGATGTCTGGAGTAGGAAGAGAACTCTAGAGCATGGGTTCACTTATTATTCGGGCCCACATGGTTCGCATGCCGGCCTAGACAATTTTTTTTATCTCAAATACATTGTTGACGAGCTGTAGAATTGAACGATACCCGTGTTTTTTGTCATCATAATCCTTTAATGCTGGAAATTCAGGGTCGGGGAGACTGAAACTAAAACAAAGTGGAGTTTTGAACGGGCCTTATTAACAAATGTGGATTATCGCAGCCATATGAGGAGGTGATCTCAATATTTTTTAAGGGAAATAGTGGTAGTGCACCAATAGGGGTAGTTTGGGACACACTGAAGTTGTGTTTACGTGGGGGGATGCTGGGGGGATGCTGGGGTTCTCGTTGGATAGAGAAAAGGAAGAAAAACAACTCATTCAGCGTAAACAAGATATGTTAGCCACTGCTGAGGAGGACCTGGTTGGAATAGTCAAACAAGGAGGGGAGATAGGGGAGGCTTAACTAGGGGTCACCTTAGCTAGACCAGCACTTAATCAGATCAAAAAATGGCAGCCCGGATGGAAGAAGTGTATGAATGTAGCGAGCAAGCCGGGCATCATCTGGCTGCAAGAGCTAGACAGAAATCTCAGCAAATGAAGTGAGAGGAATATGTGATCCCACTTTCGGGGCAGTTTCTGAGCCCAGGAAGAGCAGGGAGGCATTTAGGGCCTATTATCAATAGCCAGCTCAGATCAGATAGCCGATACATTGAGAGGAGTACCGCTAAGGATATTGTCCCCGGAAGATAAAGAGTCCCTGGAAGGGGACATATGTTGGGAGGAGATTTATACGGCATTAGCTGGTATGGCTACAGGTAAGGCCGCAGGGCCTGATTCGATCCCAGTGGAATTTTATAAAAAGTTTGCCCCCCAATTGAAAGTACATCTGACTGATTTATTAAACCAGATCTATAGAGGAACTCCCCCTCCAGGATCCTGGTCTACAGCAAATATGGTTGTTTTCTTAAAACAGAATAAACCAGCCACAGTTCTTAGTTCATACCGACCAATAACTTTAATGACCGGGGATGCAAAGGTTTGTCATAAGATTTTAGCTGCACGGTTGGCACAGGTTATGCCGCAGATAGTGTCCAGCCGACAACATGGCTTTATAGCGGGCGGGACATGACAGATCAGATCAGAAGAGTAAACACACTGCTCGATGCAGTACAAGTGTCATAGGACCCTATGGCTCTGGTCTTATTGGATGCAGAAAAAAGCCTTTGATAGGGTCTCCTGGCAATTTCTCTGGCATATGATGCAGATTATGGGCATTGGGCCAGAGTTTATACAAGTGGTTAAGGCCCTATATTACAAACCAGGAGCTAATATTTTTGTCTCAGGTGATTTGCCTGAAAATATAGAGATCACACAAGGGATACGGTAAGGGTGTCCTTGCTCCCTCTAGCTGTTTGCACTGTATATAGACCCTCTGAAATGTAAATTTGAGCTAAATTCAGCAATTACACCAGTGGTAGTACAAGGGTATGAGAAGAAAGTCTTAGTGTATGCAGACGCTATAGCTGTGGTGACCCATAAACCTGAAATGGCCCTTAAAACAGTTGAAAGGGAGGCAGTACTCTTTGGGGAGGTTTCCGGATACTCGTTGAATATGGATGAGACCCACATGGTGATAAGTGATAAGTGTCTGGATTTCGGTGCAGGCAGAAACACTATCTGCTCTCCGGAAATGAAACCGGCTGCAAGAGATCCTCGACGGAACTACATTACCCAGGAAGCAGGAAATAAAGACACCTGGACTCCGGACCGCGCTGCCGATTATTCGACCAACATCCTTTGGTGAAACAGGACGTTTCTTCAGGCTGCTCCGTTGGACGGTAAGAGTGTCTTACACACGATATTTGAGAACCGCCATCATTTCGGCAACCGGAGACGAGATCCCCGGTTGCGTGCGACTCCTCTCTTGGATGAGACCCGTTCGAGTAGCGGTCTCATGCAGGGGAGTGGTGGTGCCCTTAGAGGCGCTTGGGCTGCGTTTCTCCCTGTTGGAGAAACCAAGCACGGTTTCATGCAGGGGGAGTGACAGCGCCCGCGAAACTATTTCCGACCGTGTGTGTGATAGTACCTGAGTCCAGGGCACGAAACTCGCTGCCTGCACAACGCTTGTGGGGGGATATCACAGCCTAACTTTGGCAACAGTTACAGACCGTGTGTATGAATGTACCCGAGTCCAGGGCACGAGACTCGGTGCCTGCATAACGCTTGTGTGGGGATAACACAGCTTGACTATGACAACAAGTACAGTTTGTGTGTTTTCTTATCGCCCGCACAGTATTTTGGGTCATGGAGTGCTAAGATAATAGGGACAACGTGCTGGCTAACGTTTCCCCCTGTGTCAGAACCTGCCAGGATACTTCCTGGTACAATACCCTGATATTGTGTTTGTTCTTCGTTGTTTTTCTTTTGTTTCTATATTTATTACCACACAGGAGTGAGAGCGCAGAGGGGGAAAAAAGCAAGGACATAACAGGGCAAAGCCGGGTCATGCTGGACAGGAATTCCTGGTAGGTGGTGCCTGTAATCGTGTGGGGGCTTTTGGGAAAGAACAAACAAGGGGATACCCAGAAGTAAGCTTCTTATGTCTTCCTTCTTGTCTTATGTCTATCGATAGAACTTTGTTCTGAAGGTGTCATCCTCTGCTCTCCTCTGAAGTGTGCTGGGTCACCTTTATTTTCCTTTACAGGTAGGAACAGTGGTATTGAGGGGGTGCAGGGACAACAGGTCTTAGTAGTAGAAGAAAGAGTAATAGTCGGAACCTCATGGTGTCTCCTTGTTTCCCCCACAGGTCTTCCTCCCCGCAGTTCCTACCCTTTCCTTCCCCCGCTCAATTGCCCCAAAAGTCTGTGTGTGTTCACATGTTCCAGACTTGGATCAATTCAGAGGTGGGCCCCCTTTGAGCATCGGCACAGCCCTGAGAATTCAGAACAGGAGAGCCTGACAGATATGATAACGATGGTGGATAAAAAAATGATTAAAAAAGCTGTCTATATGGGTGTTAGCATCAATTCGGAGGTGGACTAAATCTGGACCCTCTCATAGAAAAGATGAAAAAAGATCTAGGCAGATTAGACAATTTACATCTTACAATTGTGGGGATGTGTAGTTTAATCAAAATTATTTTTTCCCCTAAAATTCTTTATTTGTTTAGGTCAATCCCTTTAGAATTCTCGAACCATTGGTTGAAGAGGCTTGAGGCAGTGTTCTCAAGGTTTTTATGGGCCTACTCCAAACCTAGAAGGGCACTGAAATACCTTTCACTCCCCAAAAAATGAGGGAGGGCATTACCAAACCTCAAATTGTATTATTGGGCTTCTATGTTGCAATATAGCTCTACATTACTTGGACAACCGCACATTAATAAGCCTCAAGAGGCTATACCTTCAACATATGAGCTATTGATTGACAATGAAGCCTGGGCTTGCTTCTGGAGACAACTAGAGTTTAGCTATTACAAAAAAGTTAGATTCAAGTGCATTTTGGGTGCTTATAAAGTCTGGGCCGGGTTATGCAAACAGCTGAAAATAGGAAGAATGAACTTTTACAAACCGTTGCTGACTAATGAAAATCTGCCCTTAATTTTTGGGGTTTAGTGTCTACAAAGATGGTCGCAATTAGGTATCAACAGTCTACGGGCTTTTTATTCCTCCACTGGGATTGTCTCATTTGAGGAGTTAAAACATAAGTTTGGTATTAACCATAGAGACTTTTTTTAATATCTACAAGTCAGGGACTATCTGTAGTGTAAGGGGGGTGGCTCAGTGGGCTTTGGTATAATTGAGCTGGTCGAGAAAATGACCACACGATGCGAAAGCAGCATCAGGAATTTATATTATATTCTGAATTCAGAGATGAAAGGTGATCTCGTAAAGTTCTTGTCAAAATGGGAAGAGAATGTATTGATACCGGATTTGGATCTCTATAAAGCTCTTAATTTTCTCACGATCTGTTTTTATGTCAGCTAATTTGCAAGCTCACTTCTTTAAGACCTGCTTTATGTTATACCACACGCCCACTAGCACAGCAAAATGGGGCAGGGCTGAGGTGTGAACTGTCCTCACAGTTCCATGTGTGTGATGATATTGTGCATATGTTTGCACCTTGTAGTGCCCTGAGCCCTGTAAAAGACTAAATCGCCTGTTTTCTTTAATATAAACTAGAGATAAAATTCAGTCTTACCACACATCTTATTTTATTGGGAGTTCAAAAAGAGGGACGGTTATGAAGGAAAACCTTTTTTTGCAGTTGCAATGGCTTTTTTAAGAGTCACTATAGCATCGGCCTGGCTAGATCCGAATCCCCCGTCGTTCCAACAGTGGTTGAGCCAGCTATTGGTGAACCACAATCTGGAGAAGGCTATTTATGCTAGGAAAGATAGACAAGCAAAGAAAAGGGGAAGTAAACTTTGGGCACCCCTAAGTGGTTGGGTAAACAACTAGATATGTAAAGGGTTCTAGGGGGATTTGTATTTAGTATATATGGCAGTGGGAGACCCAGGAGGTCGGCCTATAGCCTTTTTTATGTCTTTTTAAAATAGCCAAACTATCTTTAAAGGTTACATTGTGTGGCTAGCAAGACGGTTAGGAATTTGTATATGTATATAAGGATTGTTCAATTGTTTGTATATCCTGTGGGCAAATTGAATGCAAATGGGGTATGAGACCCTCAGGTTGAGGGGGGCTCTGTCACTTTTATTGGTATTTTTGGAGGGATGTTATTTAATGTCAATTTTTATTCTTGCACAATGCACTTCAAAGTAGGACAGCTGACTTTGTTTGGGGTAAATCTGCCGCCCGGTTGGTCAGCTCCAACTCTATGTTGTGGTAAAATAGAAAAGATTGTATTTTTGGTTATATGGATGGTTTTTTTATACTCTTCGTGTATAGTGATTAACTCTGAGTTAATGGGACAGGGCACGGGGGGGGTGGGTCCAGGGTGTTTATATTAATAGAAAATGTGCAATAAAAATATTTACAAAAAAAAAATAGACAAAAGCAAGTGGGTGGAGGGGCAAGCAGAAGAGGGGCCAGGGTGGGGCGAGGAAGCAAACAGATGTACTGAATGAAGAGAACAGGGACAGGGCATGCAATAAGTGGATCTCCAGCATAAGTTTCACTGTGCAACCATGCAAAACATGCATCTGCCCGACTGACAAAGTATGCTTAACCCCCAATACATGTACACATGCACAGATCTCCCTGTGAAACTGGAACACAATCAGCAAGGCTGCTATTACACTGTCCATCCACTGCTGACTCTAGAACGCCTACTCTACAATACACAATAGGATTGTACGTCACATAGACACACAAAGCAGAACTGCCCTGCAAAGCTGCGGATACACAAAACATGACAGTTCACTGGCATAAAAACAACCCTGCATACATTACAAAAAATGGTCACTACAACAATTTGGTCAAATTATAAAGTAGCATCAAAACAAGGAACCCCCTCCCCCCCATAAAGGGATATCATGCTGGTTTCATCCAGATTTAGGAAAGGTTGAGCTGCTGCTTTCCATGTGGTACCTTTATTGCGTTTTGAAGCTTAGTATTATACTTTCCACTACACAAAGGACAAAACTATTTATATTGCCTATGCTTGTTTTAGTGCATGGTGTGAGTAAACCCTCACAAAATACATGGGCAGAATTTACTTTTGGTTTTATGTGTGAAACAAACAGTTTTTAAGTTATCTAGATATGGCCTTCATAACCTTTTGACTTCTGTGGACTCCCACTGAGTCATTACTGGAATGTGGTGGCCCCAAATGAGTCATTATTGGAAGATGGGGTCCCCCGAGCCTAAGCAATTTTCATGATTTGACTCTCAAAACAATGCACAAAAATTCAAAAACAAACATATACCAAACAAATGCTCAAATATTTAAATATTTTGTTTAATTCACAATCAATATAAACTTTTACATTTTCATTTTTGCTTCCTTTTTTGATACACTTTATTATGTTTAATGTATTAATTTTAATATTATCTCATTTTGTAACACAATCATGGACCCCCTGAGATTGCCTCGCTGACCCCCAGGGGTCCTGGGACCACAGGTTAAGAACCACTGATGTAAATTGCTTTGATTTGATTTTTAAACATAGCTGACAAGTGTCTCATGGAGATGTATAAAACGCCAGGCCAGTTCTGGCACTTTAGTCAGCAGCACTTTGAATGCTAGGATTATGAGCCCTTAATGAAAGTGTAAAAAGGAAAACGACATGGCCCGCAATGCTGTCGTCTTAAAAACCGGGAATGGCTGATAGTATCATATGTCATAGTGCTCCTTGGCAAGCTTGCGAAATGCAAAAAGGAAAATTACATCCTGACTGACTTTTTTCTTGCAGGGCATCAACAGCCAAGTCGGTGAGAGGACAGAGATAGCCTTTCAAAGGCAAATACAAGCTACTCACTGCAAATGCGTTAACATAAACACTCATTGGAAATAAACATGCTAACAAAGGATGCTATTTACAAGAACAGTGCAGCAGTAGCGGAAGCTGGACATGTCTAAAGACACATTTGGAAAGAAAAAACAATATGCTGGCACCATTCTTCCCGAGGTTAATTTCACGTGATTTAGATGGGGCAGCTGCATCTCCACTATGATTGATGCAATCTGCCTTGAACAGGTGCGCCACTTGCTGCAGGTGTGCCATGACTATCTCTTGCGCTGATGACACGCCTGTGTTATACCCTCAACAGGGGTCACAGTTCACCATGGATGAGGGTGAGACTGGTGGTCATTGGGATGCCTCTATTCTTCCTGTACGAGCACTGTCACTGTGCATGAGGCCCAGCCCATGCAGCCTACTAGTTCAGTAGTAAAATTAGGACCAATTTAAAATTATGATTTTGGTTTTGTACTACTCTGCTGTGCTGTCAATCATTAGGTGCCTGTGTGCCAGCTTGCATCCTATCCACTCAACACCAACAGACCAGTCATCTCATTCGCCAGGTGCTGCTCAGCCTTGATTTGCTGAGTGAATGTTATAATGGATGGTGGCACTCATTAGGGACGATGACAAGTGTCAATGAAGGTAAGTCACCTGTGCCTTCTGGGTAGGCTGAGGCAGCACACATTGGTGTCACATGTTATAGTTCTTGAGGAGGGTCAGCAGGAATACCTGTACTTTCGTTGTTCCCGCACTGGCCCGCCTATGTAAGCGACGCCAGTAGTCATCACATGACCACCATGAATGGATGACTGTGGGTAGTGCAGTTCCAACTCTATCCAACCAGGCTGACAGCAAGGAATTGCGTATGGACAAAGCAGGTTCAACTTGTTGGCCAATCAAGCAAAGTACTGAATTACTGAGTCTGAGCCCCTCTGCAAGCAAGAAATATAGGACATATATCATTTTATTTAGGTATGGAAGCGCAACTAAAGTGCAGATGTGTTTACTCATTTAATAGTTTTACAAAGCTTTTAGGTGTTGCCCTATGACTACTTTAGAGCACTGTGGAAGTAAAGAAGGTGAAAGGAATAGAATTATATGGTGATGAAAAGGAATTGGACCACCTGGATATGGTACACATTAGGAGACAAGTAAATGGTCATCCTAGAAAAAGGTCTTGGAGGACATTTTTGTCTGGTTTTTATATTGACTATGTTTTAAAGGGTGAACATTAACTGCATCCCTGAAAAGGCAGGTTCTAAGGTGGTTTCTGAATTGAAGGCACTTTACTAGGTTTCTCATAAAAAGGGTCCGGGTCATTACAAAAGTGAGGCCTCATGCACATCAAGCACCTTCCTCATTTGTCAGTGTTCTGGGCTTTTGATGAATGAGCTGTGGAGCACTGTCCGATCATGAGGTTTTCATAGGTTGGTAAGGTGAGGCCAGATGCTTGACTGTATGATAAAATAAATAAATGTAAATTTGATACTTGTATAGCGCACTACTCACCCGCAAGGGTCTCAAGGCGCTTGTACGAATACCGCTGTGGAACCCATCCTGGCTTTCCCTGTGCGGCGTCCACTCCTGGGCACCCCCAAGGTGGAGGACAGGCATCCTTAGCGTTGTGGGGGCCGTTGTGGAGATTAAGCAAGCTATTGCCCAGAGTTGCAGAGTGGGACTCCATGATTGGAATAGGCACCGAGGCGAGAATTATCAGGTCTGTGGAATTTTTGAGCCCAAGACCCGCCGAGGCGGGGAATTGAACCCTGGTCCTGGGCTAGACCTCTGCATCAGGGTCTGCCGCTCTAATCATTGAGACTACTTTCATGTGAGTGTGGATGAGTGACTGAATGGATAAAAGCATAGAGGTACTTTCAGTTGTAAGCCAGACTAATTGACTGAGACATTGCCTTCTCATAGCGCAGACACCTCGATACAAGGTTTAGTAGTTCTAACTTGATTCTAATTCATTATTTGTTTATTATACACAGGTTTCTTTTGCAGGTGCATTAGCCCACCATATCGGATTGCAACAGGTATCACTACCTTTAAATATCTAGTTTCATATAAAGCACCCAACTCCTTGGCTCCTCACATGCCCAAGGAAGTCCAGGTTCACACCTGCTCCCACCATTCTGAAATATGAGAAAGCTTTGAGCAGCATGAAAGGGTTTTCTCACTAATTCCTCTCGCATCTTGTAAATAGCTGGGCTTTGCTGCCCTGTGGACCTCTTCCATGACCCACATGTGGAGGGGCACTTAAGATGTGACAGGAGCAGGGCTTTCCCATAGAGACTTAAGACAGAGGGGCCGATTCCGATTCCATCTGTAAAACGTACCGACCGACACGGACCGGGAATGGAGACCGACTGACATGGACCGGCGCTGTACGACCCGCGCAGTACGATGCAACGCATGTGAATTACAACCCACTCGCACGGAACATGAGTCGAACAACCGAACCGTACAAAAATCAGTGATTCGCCCGTAAAATGACTGGGAATCCTACCAACCGACACGCACCAGGAACAACCGAACCATACGAAAATCAGTGATTCGCCCGTAAAATGACCGGGAATCCTACCGACCGACACGCACCAGGAATTGACGCGAACGAAACGTACCCGCGATGCACGAGCCGCGCAGATTGATGCAAAACATGTGAACGGAGCACGATCATGAAAACCGAGACGCACAGCAAATAGTGACTAGCAAACAACAGACCCCTCTGCGTCCAATGCGTACGACAACGTCGAAAACAGCAGAATGTCAGTGTGACAGTGTGACAGATTCGGGTTACCCCGCGCGAGCCACTGGCAGCGTCCGACACGGTCAAACGAACGTCTCCATCATGCACAACAAAAGCAAAGGAAAAGTCACAAAAAAAGGCCCAAAAAATCAAATGACAAAGCCAATAAATGAAAAATAAAAAAGGAACAAAGACACACCCACAACTCTACCTATATAATGGCAAGAAATCCCTACCATGATCCTTTGCAAACTACAGGCATAGGACAGCAGACACCACCACCACATTGCAGAGACACACCACAACTCACACAACACACAACTACACCATTTGCACCATTTAAATACTAAATCACATATTCACTGACAACCTCACACCCACCACACTCACATACACACCCCATCAATCCCTACAACCACCCAGCACCATGCCCCCCAAGAAGAATCCAAAGTTCACAGATAGTGAGTTGGAAGTCATGATTGACGAAATACTCAGGGTAGAGCAACAGTTGTTTGGCACATTGGTCCAACAGACCCCTATGTCACAGATAACCAAGATGTGGGAGAGGATTGTTGACAAGGTCAACGCACAAGCACCTTGTTTGCGCACAAAGGACAATATACAGAACAGGTATTATGATGTGCCCAGGAGGGTCAAGAAGCTCATCGACAGGGAACACACCCTGAGCAGGCAGACTGGCGGTGGCCCTCCTGCCAAACCAACGCACTTCAGGTCCTGGGAGGAGACGGTGCGGGCCATCCTACCACCGGAGAGCATACATGGATTAACAGGAATACCAGAGCCTGGTGAGTACACAACCAATTCACTCATAATTGTGTGGCAACACACATATAACACTGTCAACGGGACAGTGAAACAAATTACCGCCAGCAAAGCCATAGCAACGGAAAGGCAAGTATCCTGTGATGTGTATATCAGTTATACAAACACAATACCTGCCATCCCACAGTAATATGGAACTACGTCCTAACATGTACAAACCTAAAGACCAATACTGCAAGGCATGACCATAAATAACCAACAAACACTGTCATCCATTTTGCCACCATTGTCACACCACCTCACAGGAAAGCTGAGTCAAAATGAAGGAAGGTTGGGCTGCTGGGAATGTGCATGTAGCAGAAAGCATGATGGGAGTTGCAGTTACAGCCACCAGTCCCCCACCCACATGTCCCTGCAAGCTCACACTGAACCATGCTCACCTCACAGGGAGTGCAAAAGTACTGCCAAGATGGCTGACACTAGGCCCTGCTGTGGGGAGCACAAGGCCATGCTGGTCCTTGGCCTCTAACTGACAACAGGACACCAAGGCCAGACATCCTTAACATAAATTGTGATTCCCTGCAATGGAAGTATGACACATGGGGGATTCGCTGGCCTCTGTGGGTGAAGGAGGTCCTGCAATACCATCAATGCCGCCTCAAAGCACACCTTCTCAGCCAGAACAAAATGCACCCTTGGGACCAGTCACTCCAAAAGTAAATGTCTTGGCAAGATGGATGACACATGGTCATGATGTATGAATTGTCTGCAAGTCACACCTATGCACTGGCCAACTCAAACACATCTACACTCACACCCATTGGAACTGTAGGTATCCTCCCACTCTCTGGAGATGCAGTGTCCCTGTGGTGTCCCCTGACCTGGCTGTGAGGATGTGTCTTGTAGATGACAATTGGGGAGATATAGACATAGTACATAGCAACAAGCACACACAATGTCACCTATACATCATTGACAGTGGACACCTGACAGTGACTAGAATGGACACACACATAGCTGACACTGTAGCATGGTGTCATTCAAATAATGTGCAGTTGTGAGCTACATTTCACTCCCACATCGGTCTGCGTTGTACGCAACATTCATGCAACACATTATTCACTGTCATGGAGACCCCAAACACAATGACTAACCTGGACTGCATCTGAGGAGGCATGCAACTCACAACAGCTGAACTGTAACACACACACCTCTGCCCATCACTGTAATGAGCATTGAAAAGCAAGAGAGCTTCTGTGCCCAATCCCTCTCACTGTGGAGGAATTTGACAAGATAGAAGGCGTTAGCACATACAAAACTCAGCACCAACTTCATTAGCTATGCTAACACCATGACTTGTATGAAAAGAGATGTGAACTAGGAACACAGACAACAAATTAGTGTCTCACATTGGATCTCAGGCATACCATACTGCAACCATGTTGCACAGACACACCATTGTGACGCACAGAGGAAAGAGAAGAATCACACAATATATGTCCCAAGCTCGCCTCATACCCCAAGTGTAATTGTACGTATGTCATTGTTAAAGCACAAATGTGGACAGGGATAACACAGCAGTGTCAGGCATGTAATGGAACCTGAGTGGCAATGGGCATCTACAGACAATTGATCAATACATGAGCTGGTCATGCACACAGCTTGACGTGCACATCGAAATGCTCCAGGTTGCCATTACAAAGTGCTCCAACAATATCAACCTCTGTCTGTCACAACTTAGGAAAATGCAATGTACAGACTCTCATAATGATGTTCAGTGTCAAATGTCATGTGTGTGAAACATTGAGGTCTGTTGAAACACAACATACATTGTGTGTCTCCTCCAAACACAGGGGATGCTGGGTACACAGCAGGTCCTGAGGAACAGTCCCAGTCCAAGACTCTGGCGGACCCTGAGCTCCCCGGCATGGATCACTCTTTGTCCTCTTCGGACGACGACCTTGACTGACCTGGCACCTCTGGCGTGAGCCATCGTGCAGCCCCAGCAGCAGTAACATCAGCACCCCCCTCAACCACTCCTGCCACATCGGACACCAGACAGAGTCCCCATGCCGACACGGACAGGCCCAGGCCCCAGAACAACAACGGAACAGGTACACAGGGCCCCCCAGAAGCAAGGGACAACACCACTGGTGCTAACACTCAAGGGGGACCAGTGTCGGCTGGGCCGGCCACGGCAGGTCCTGCCCATGTGGGTCGGGGTGGTGGGAGGGTGGCCAGGCAGAGGACATGGCCTTCCGAGGGGGCTGGACTGCATGATGAGCACACCTGGAACGCATCATAGATGCGTACCAGGAAAGCACCGGAGGGTTTGGACAGGTCATGGGGATCCTCAGGGAACTCAAAGAACAACAGGCTGCCCATTATGCCCGCTTGGACTCCCACATGGCACGGGTGGAGTCCAAGTGGGACAAATTGGATGAACTAACAGCAGTGCATAGGGACATACTGACATGCCTACGCCAGATCAGCACCAACCTGACCACACCTTCCTGTGCGCCCACAACATCTGTTGCCACAACATCTGCAACAGCCACAGGGAGGGAGGAGGACTCTGGCGGAGAGTACTCGGCACCGCAGCAGCCTGCACATGAGGGTCCCCCGAGGAAGAAGAGGGGTCGTCCGAAGAAGGGCAATTGAGACACCGATGGCCATGCATATCCCCCAGGCACCCAACACCTGCTCCTGTTAACATCCTTTGTGTCCAAACCAGTGGGACCCGTGTTAGCTCTCACAGCTGTTCAAGATTTGTTGACGTCGATCCTGCTCTCTTAGCATTTTTGCACTTTTGCACCTATCGTAGTACTGTAGGAGAATGTTTATGGCACTATTTGTAAAACATTGTTGTGATACCATGTATTTATTTTAAAAATTCAAACCATATGATTCTGTGAACAAACTTAAAGGAGGGTGTGGGAATTGAACCAGGGATTCGAGGGAAACAGGAAGTGGGGAAAAATCTTTGCTTGCGACTCGCCATCTTGGGCAAGGCACCGTCTAGTCTTTCAATTACGGAGATGGTAAAACGGGACGCTGCGCTAGCACACGCGGAACCGTGTTATCTCTCACAGCTGTTCAAGCTTTGTTAACGTTGATCCTGCTCTCTTAGCATTTTTGCACCTATCGTAGTACTGTAGGAGAATGTTTATGGCACTATTTTTAAAACATTGTTGTGATACCATGTATTTATTTTAAAAATTCAAACGATCTGATTCTGTGAACAAACTTAAAGGAGGGTGTGGGAATTGAACCAGGGATTTGAGGGAATCAGGAAGTGGGGAAAAATCTTTGCTTGCGACCCGCCATCTTGGGCAAGGCGCCGTCTAGTCTTTCAAGTACGGAGATGGTAAAACGGGACGCTGCGCTAGTGCGCAGCGGACGTGTCACTGGCGCGCCGAAGGTGCGCCTAAGGCAAGCCCGTCTGCGCCCGTCTGCGTCCCGGATGCGACGGATTGCTCCGGAGCGGGAATCCCGGGTAAGAGGACTGGTTGCTTAGATGATCAACGTATTAGCCATAATAGTAGCGCTCTCAAAGATTTGGGTAGTTGTGTAAACTGTTGCCCTCACTCATTTTCTGTAGTTTATATGAGGGTATTGAGTTGTGAGAGGTGCCACTGGACTCTCCCCCTCCCCACTACTATAGCTAAAACATCATTACTGGGAGAACACACCCTTGACCAGTCAATTTTAACCAATCAGTGGGCCAACAGAGACTTAACGTTTATGCTTCTTAACACTCGCTCCATGAGGAAGCATACATTTCAAATCTTTGATCTTCTTTCCGAGTCTAAGCCCGATGTGCTGTTTCTGACAGAAACATGGCTTCATGAAGGATCTAATCCAACCATTGCAAACGCCATCCCTCCTAACTACCTTATTTTAAGGAAAGATCATTTAGGGGGACGAGGCAGAGGAGTTGCGGTTATTTATAAAAGTACTTTTACCTGTACTATCTTACCTAACTTTGTCCTGGAAGACGCTGAAAGCCTAGGTTTCCTGTTAAAGATGTCTCCTCACCAGTCAATTGCAGGAGTATTAGTTTATCGACCTCCTGGTCAGGCAAAAAGCTTTCTTGATGTGCTTAACTCGGTCATTGCTCCTCTGGTTGCTAAATACAAAAAATTTTAGGAGATTTTAACATTCATATGGATTTGTGCCATGATCTCGACTCTATGAAGTTATATGAATCTTTGAATATGCTACATCTTACTCCTAATGTCTCCCTTCCTACCCAGGAAAGGGGCCACACTCTTGATCAGGTATTTTTCTCTGACATGATTGAAATGGCCCCGCCTCATCCTCTGGTTTGGTCTGATCATTATCTACTTTCTTTTAAAATTAAGAAAACACTTGACCAGTCTCCTAAGCGGTACTTGGAGCGTACAAGCAGTTTTAGATCTTTTAAATCAATGACTCCGGCGGCCTTAGGAGTCTTTCTTGAGGCACACCCGTCTTAGAGAGCTGGCTGAAATCATGCGTAAATGAGTTTGCCCCCCTTAAGCCCCGGGTGGCAAATGGAGGCAGAGCATCTGCTCCCTGGTTTACGGAAGCTCTCAGGAAGAGCAAGAACCTTTGCAAATGCTTAGAGAGAATCTGGAGGAAGGATTTTAATCCTATGGCTAAACAAACGTACAGGGGAACATTAAAAGCCTATTACAGTAAAGTTCACCCGGAAAAAAAGAACTTTCTCAACGGAAAAGTTGAGAAAGCTGGCAACAAAAGTAAAGAACTTTTTAAAATTGTGAAAGATTTTATGGCCCCCTGCGCTACTAAGAATCCTTTTACTCCTACAGAAGAATGGACAGTGAGTATAGCGCAATACTTCTTCACAAAAATTTCTTCTATACAAGCCTCTTTTGGAGAGATATGTTCTGATTCCCAGGTGAACTTGGAGAGGTTTTTCTCTCAGACTCCTAAGACCGAGAAATGTCTGCTGCAGTTCCCGACGATCGCTCTGGATCAATCCTTAAATATCATTCGCTCTCTTAAATCAGGTTCTCCGGTGGACCCATGCCTGGCAAAGATCCTTGCATCTATAGCTGAGGTGATTAACCCGGCGGTAAATAGGGTGCTGAACCTTTCACTAACTGAAGTGATGGTACCGGATAGATGGAAACAGGGTAAAATTCTCCCACTCTTGAAGAAAGCATCTGCTGACCATCTGACAGCAAGTAACTATAGACCCATATCACTGCTTCCGGCCCTCTCTAAGGCTTTGGAGAAATATGTGAATCAGGTTCTCGGGGAGTTTATTGAATCCAGTGGCATTTTACATCCGAGCCAATCTGGGTTCCGTGCTAACTATAGCACTGAAACAGCTCTCCTTGAGATATCTGAATCCATTAACCCCTTCGACGCTTATGACGGAACGGTTCCGTCATGCACGTCGGTTGGGCTGTGCTTATGACGGAACCGTTCCGTCATGGCCCCGCCCGCGCTCAGAACCTTCAGCACCGCGCGGAAATCCGCGCAGCGCTGAAGGGGTTAAATCTAACTCCTACACTTCATCATATCTGGAACTCCTCCATTGCTTCGGGCATATTTCCGGATACATGGAAACATGCTACCCTCCTGCCCTTAAAGAAAAAGCCTAACGGGGACCCGGAAGATCTCACTAATCTCCGCCCGATATCCCTACTAGCCGCCCCGGGAAAATGTTGGAAAAAGTCATACAACGACAGCTGAGTAAATTTGTAGAAGTAAACAAAATTCTCCATGAAACACAGTCTGGCTTCCGGCCCGGCTTTAGCACGGAAACAGCGCTTATTGAGGTAGCCGAATCAGTTAGGTGGTCGATGGATGCAGGGAACTCAGCTATGCTGGTACTCCTGGATCTGTCGGCCGCCTTCGATACGGTGGACCATGCCAGACTACTCAGCCGGTTGGCCGAGATAGGGATTCAGGATAAGGCGCTGGATTGGGTACACTCCTACCTATCTCAGAGAACCCAGAAGGTGGCACTTGGAACAATCTCGTCATCACCCAAGCCCCTTGGCTGTGGAGTCCCGCAGGGGTCGGCCTTAAGCCCCCTTCTGTTCAATGTCTACCTTGCTCCTCTCTTTACGCTAATTGCCAACTGGGGTGTCAAGGCAATTTCATATGCCGATGACATACAGTTGGTATTTCCGTATTCCGAGATCACGCAAGAGTCCTTTTCTAACTTCAAAGGCTGTCTTCAAGACGTAGCCCACTGGATGAACGCTAATAAATTAAAACTTAATGCCAATAAGACAGAGGTTATCTTTTTTGGCAAGGGCTCCCCGCCCGCGTCAGATCTTTGGTGGCCGTCGGAGATGGGTCCTGCCCCGTCACCCAGTCACACGGCAAAAAATCTTGGAGTGAGATGGGATGATTGCATGTCCTTTACCTCCCATATCCAACAAGTTGCCGGATGTTGTATGAGCAAACTGAGAAATCTGCGTAAAATCCTCAGACTCCTACCAGAAGACTGCCGAAAAACGGTTACCCACGCCACTGTGACCTCAAGGCTGGATTATGCCAATGGACTCTATCTAGGCCTACCAAAATACCTGACACAAAAGCTTCAGGTAGTTCAAAATGCGGCTGCGAGACTGTTACTGCGAGTTCCACTCAAGCAGTCAGTCTCTCCACATCTTCGATCCCTACACTGGTTGCCAGTTGCCAGCAGAATAAAGTTTAAAGCACTAACGCTGGCTTTTAGATCCTTGCATGGCTCCTGCCCAGTATACCTGAAAAACCGTCTTCCCAGATACTCCCAAGCCCGCGCATTGCGGTCTAACTGCCGTGTTCAACTGACAATCCCACGCACGAAAAGGGCTCGACTCGGGGGTCGGACTTTTTCGGCTAACGTCTCCGCGCTGTGGAATACCCTGCCACAAGAAATTCAGCAGGCCCCTTCCGAATCCTGTTTTAAGACACTGCTAAAAACTTGGCTTTTTAACCAACCACGCTAGCTTTTTAATTTAATTTTTAATTCTAATTTTTATTTTTTATTGCTATTTTTAACTACTCCCAGGTCTTCTGTGTTCTACTAGCGCCGGGACACCTCCTCGCGAGGTAGCTGTCGCGCTTTATAAAACCCAGTATTATTATTATTATTATAAAGGTGGGAAGGCAGTTCTGATACTGCTTGACCTTTCGGCAGCCTTCGATACCGTACCACATGACCTTCTTCTTGATCGCCTTTGGGGATACGGTATTGGAGGTACTGTCCTGCAGTGGTTCCGGTCCTATTTAACAAACCGTCAGCAAACAGTTTGGTCTCCCCCTTTTGCAGCACCCATTCAATGTATGAATGTGGGTGTCCCTCAGGGATCTATTTTGAGCCCAACCTTGTTTAATGTGTTCATGGCCCCCTTGGCATTGCTGGTTGAATCTTTCGGCGCTAGGATCGTCTCCTACGCCGATGACACGCAACTACTGTTTACATGCGGTAAGGGTGAAGTCCTTGATGGGAAGAGGCCTAACCTATGCCTATCCGCAGTATTTAGATGGTTTAATCAGAACCAACTGTGTTGTAATTCGGAAAAACCGGAAATGATCTTCTTCGGCTGAAATCCGGGGGAAGAATGGCGAGAATGGTGGCCATCTAACATGTCTCCCCCGACCACTTTGGCTACCACGGTCAAAAATCTTGGGGTCAAACTGGATAATTACTTGTCCATGAAATCCCAGGTTCAAACGGTGGTGGGCACTTGTTTTGGCCTCCTGAGGATGATGCGCAACTTTCTTCCTTTACTCTCTGTGTCTCATAGGAAGAAGTTGTGCAAGCCCTAATATTGTCACGTCTTGATTATGTGAACGTCCTATATTTAGGCCTACCTGAGTATCTGATTAACCGTTTTCAAGTGACTCAGAACGCTGCCGCCCGAGCCATTTTTATGGTCGACCGCAGGACTCATATGACCCTACACCTTAGAGCTTTACACTGGCTCTCAGTGTCTAAGAGGGTGTTTTTTAAGGCACTGGTATTGGTCTTTAAGGCATTTCACAATATCGGCGCTCCATATCTGAGAAACAGATGTCAGCAGTATGTTCCTTCTCGTAATCTACGGTCTTTGACTTCTTGTTTGTCACAGACCCCAAGGTTTTTACGCTCTCGTTTGGGAGGTCGCTCCTTTCAGGTAGTAGCCTCTGGGCTGTGGAACAATTTACCCCTTGAGCTGCGTCGTGAAGAAGATCTTTTGTGCTTCCGTCATAAGTTAAAAACGTGGCTGTTTGCATGATCGGTGGTTCGGAGTGACTACAGCGGTGTTTCTGTCACTGGTCCCCCCTGTTAGCGCCGGGACACTCCTGGGAGTAGCCGTGCGCTCTACAAATACCCAGTAACATTAACATTAACAGTTGACCTTGTCGACCTAGATCTAAATCACCCACTTGACATGGAGGGTCAAAGTTGTGACAATGCACCAAATGACTGTGGATTCTATTCTGGACATTTCAACTACCAAGACTACCAACTCACCTGTGAACTTTGGATTACCATCACATTGTACAGCACTGCAAATTCCGTTCACCATCCTTACACATGTTTGTAAATAAATTCACAATCACACAATACTTCCCTCTGTCGTGATTCCTACTTGCTTTGTGCCATGGCGATGATGAGCTGCTAAGGAACACTGTGCATGCTAACTAATACAGCAATGTGAACACAGTTATGTGAATCATGTGAATGTGACACATATGAGGGAGGCACACCACTAGGACAACACAACATATACTCACCAGGGGCCCTAACATCTCGTCAACACTGATGTCAACAGGAAACACAGTGGAATGCACACACACAACACCCATCCTGGGTCATTGGCAAGCCGCCCACAGGTACAGGATCCGAATTACTGTTGGATGTGTGGATACACACGGAGCACATCACAAAGTGAAGGGCAGGTTTATTAAATATTCACATTGTGAGAATTCCACAACTGATGCACGTTAACCTAACGTGACAGTGATCAGAAAATTAAACATGTTGTGAACGATGAAAGTCCAGGGATGTGTGGCACATCATTGGTTGGGACAACGAGTACTTGCACTCTGGAACAAGAATCTGTGTCTTGGGGTTCAGACCGCACCACACAGCATCTAAAATACTCTGTGAAGGACAGACAGAAAACACAATCAAAAACACAGATTTACAGCAGATAACAACAATATACATGTCCAAAACAAAACACTAACTACCCAGACACATCCTAACAATCAGGTAAACACTGTTTGGGAGTACAGACTACCAGAAAGGACACATCACAGCAAGCATCCTGACAAGTAGCATACAGCCACACTCAATCAGCACCAGAGCACCACCAACATAGGTCATGCCGACACAATACTTTAACAACACATACCTGTATACTGACATTCATGAGCAGAATTTCTGGATCAGCTGGCTCCGAACATCACCATCACCCTCATCATCACTGGCATCATGCCCCAGGCCAGGATCCTCCACGACTGGCAGAGGTTGGTCATCGTCATCCTGGATGAGAGGCAACCGCTTGCGCACTGCCAGGTTGTGTAGCATGCAGCACACAATGATGATCCTGCACACCTTCGCAGAAGCATATGGGAGGGCCCCTCCTGTCTTGTCCAGGCAGCGCAATCTGCTTTTCAGGAGGCCAAATGTCCGCTCAATCACTCTCCTGGTCCGCCCATGTGCCTCATTGTAGCGCATCTCCGCTGGTGTCACAGGGTTCCTGAGGGATGTCAGCAACCACGGCATGTTGGGGTATCCGGAATTAGTTGAGTGTGAAAATAGGGTGCAAATCAACTTTAGCAAACACACACAATGCTAAGCAGTCAGTACACACCGACAAGCCAGGAATGCTGGTACTGCATCCGTGCCATCATCGTTGGGATGCGACTACTCCTCATCATGTAGGCATCGTGCGCTGAGCCTGGGAACCTTGCACACACATGGGAAATGGTCTTGTCCGCCAAACAAACCACAAGAACATTTATAGAGTGGAAATGCTTCCTGTTCTGGTACGTCTGCTCATGTGCCTGCGGTGGTGCCAAAGCCACATGTGTCCCATCGATGGCGCCAATGACATGTGGCATCCTGCCCAGGGCATAGAAGTCCCCCTTGATGTCAGCTAGTTGTTGTGCTTTGGGGAAATGGATGTACTGGTCGAGGAAATGCAACATTGCCTCCAACACATCCCGAAGCACACGGCTGAACATAATCTGTGACATCCCCCCAGCAGTAGCAACAGTGTGCTGGAAAGTACTGGTGGCAAAAAAGTGTAGGGCTGCCATCACCTTCACCTTGGGGGTCAGCGCTGTAGGGTATGTCCGGCCAAGTTGCTGATGTGGGGCCAACTGCTCCTCCAATTCTTCGATCAGTCGCCTGGTGAAGTGGTACAGTTGCATGCAGTCACGTTCAACCATGGTTTACAGGTCCAGGAACGATCTGTGGACATTTGGTCTCCTGCAGTACATAGGAGAGCAAAGTCAGTTTGTCATTCCCCCTATCTGTGTGCCAGTGTACATGACAAATAGCACATGATGCCACATTACAGGACACAAGAACATGATGTGTGTGCTGTGGGTATGGACACACATATTAGATACATACCCATCATCTGACATCTCAGCACTACAGGGCCACACAACAAGGTCCCTGTTGTGCTGTGAGCAATCAATGGGCTCCGTCACAGTACATCAGTATGAATGTCACATACCAGACACACACCACAGTGACTAGTGAGGACAGATGTCTACCCCACATCACAGGATCCTGACAGACACACACAGGGACCTTGTGTCGCAACATGGACACCATCATGATGTGGCGTCCCATATGCACAACACAACTCACACATCACACACACATGTAGTGCCCCCTGATTTCATGCCAGCTCACACATGGATGTCTGTGACACACAGATGCAACATCAACTCACATTGACAATAGACAGGGATGTTGTGAACGTTTGACATTGAGCACATTAAATCTGAGACATCTCTGCATGGAAATGCACACATACTACGGATGACCATCACTTATGTGGCACTGTGACACCCTGTGAGGCACCTACCATTCCACTGAAGAGTCAGGGTGTGTGTCACATGACATACACAATGTACACTGGGAACTGTGTACATGCCTCATGCACTGAAATGTACTGTTGTCAAACACAGTGGTTACGTGTCCAGTCAACAATTGTATCTGTCCCCATGACAACCTGCCCTGCCTAGGAGTGGGTGCCCCTAAGTGAAATATAGAAAATCACATGTTTTTCCACATACACACACAGGTAATGCAGCCTGACATACACTTTGAGTTACTGTGTCACAGACTGTATTGTTGTGCGCATGGGTCAATGGCAAGCTATGGTGTGTTGCACGCCTTAAACAGTTACTTCTATGGTGACTGACGCGGGTGACCAATGCGAAAGACGCATTGGACACCTAGGGATGGAGCCGCAAGCACGCCTTGCACGCACGCCTTGCTCAATGTCTTCAATGGGGACTGACGCGGGTGGACGGAGCCGCACGCACGCTTTGCATAACATCTTCAATGGGGACTGATGCGGGTGGACGGAGCCGCACGCACGACTTGCACGCACGCCTTGCACAATGTCTTCAATGGGGACTGACGCAGGTGGACGGAGCCGCACGCACTACTTGCACGCACGCCTTGCACAATGTCTTCAATAGGAACAGACGCGGATTTGAGCCTGGTACGAACCGGTTTCTTGAAAATCTGTTGGCTGCCTGCAACAATGTTTCAGACTCGTCATTGCAATGCTTTTGAATATTTCAAATGAAGCGGAAGGCGTGTACGAGGCGTGCAATGCGATGGATTGGCCAGATTCATAGGATGCAAACGTGTTGGACCTATCGCTTTTGACACATGGGACTGAATCTGCCTCTGCAGCACAGATATAAGTCTGTCTGTTCACCTGGGAGCTCACTTGCCTGCAGTACATGATCAAGATTGACATCTCTGCTACCACTGCTGCTGTCTCTGCATCCTCTGGCTCCAAGAATGGCACGTACTGTGGAGAGGGCCCCAGCCTTCACAGAGGAGGAGAACAAGGCCCTGCTGGACAGCCTCCTTCCACAGTACAGCAAGCTGTATGGGACACCAGGGGAGCAGGTGAGTTTGCACTCCACATGCCTTATTCATTGTGTATGTTGTCTGACTGGCACCAATGAAATTGTGTTTATACCCCCAGGGTGTGTAGGTTCCTGTAGTGGACAGGTACTGTGCATGAAAAGTGCATTTTCACACGGTTGTAATACTCAATCAATGTTTCCCTGTTGGAAATTCAGGACAACTGTCAATCACCATATCTGCACTACCTGTGTCCATCATATACCCTTCCGAGAAAGACATGTATATCCAACTGTGTGATGCACAAACATGTGGCATGTGTGGAAAAGGACTTTTTCTATCCTTGTCATCCTCACAGGTTGATGCCCACCAGAAGCAGGAGATCTGGCTGACCATTGCCCGGGCTGTTCGTTCTGTGGGGGCCCACAGATGCCGCATCCGCAACTGCCAGAAGAGGTGGCAGGACCTTCGTGGCTGGACCCGGAGGATTGCCAGAGTCCAGCTGAAGCTGTCGCCTCCTTGCAGAAGGGGCGGACGACAGATACTGACTCCCCACATGCTCAGGATTCTGGTGGTGGTCTTTCCGGACCTGGATGGGCAGTTAAAGGCCAGGCAGCAGCAAGGAGGGGGTAAGTGCATGCATTCTCTGTGTCCAATGTCTCACATGCTCTTTGCACTCCCACATCCTGGTTACACTTCCACAGATCTCCTGTCTGCTTGTACAGGAGTCATGTGGCAAAAATAGGTCATGTCCCATTCTCATCTGATACACAGGTTTGCCCCTTTCAGTCTGTGACTTGTGTAACTTGGGTTGTGTGTCCCTGCTGTTGTACAAACTTAACGTTGTGAACAGCATCTGCGACCGGTGCATTGTTTGGTCTTCATGAGTGAGGAACATGATTTCCATGTGTCTGCACATTGCCAGAAAAAAAGATATGTACTCTGTGTGGGCAATTGATATGTGTTCCAATTGATGTTTTGGCACACCATATGTGTAAGGGGTATTTGACACACAGCCATGTCGCAGCAACGACAATTTATGGGCATCAGAAAAATGTACATCATGTGTTTGAAACATGCATGAACACATGCATTGTGTCCAGGGTAATCCTATGTTGCACATGTTCCTCGACAGGTATGCCGACCCGGACATGAAGTACACTCTGTTCTTCTACTCCTGTGTGTCAGCCTAACATTAGTGCATTGTGAAGTGTGCTATATGGTGTCTGCATCGGTGTCATTGTGAGGTGGCCTTGCCTCTTAGACTCCTGTGGTGTTGGTCATTTTAGTTTGTGCAGCTAGCTGGGGTGTGGCCAATGGATCATCACAATGGGTTCATGCATAGGTGCGGAATCACTTGACGGTGCATAATGTTGTATTGTACATCACAGTGCAGGCAGTCTCAATTCATTCTCATCATGCCGTGATGTCATCATGCTTACAGATTTGTGCTTGCAGTCAGTCATCTGTTGCATTTGTATTATGTGTGATCATCAGATGCCTGAAGATGTGGTTAGCATTGGGTGTATCTGGGCACTTGAAATCTGCAGGGCTTAAATTCTCCTACATGTTAATGGTTGTGACACAGTGCAGTGTGTTTAAATTTGGATGCACTGCCCCTCAGACAGAAGCCAGTGCTGGCTGCTTAGCCATACTGGGCCGTAGCATGGTATCCCACTTGCTGGTGTGTATCCAGCAGTGATATCAGTTGTACAGCATGCACTCTATTGTGGCCTTGACCATCAAAACATGCGCACATCATGGTGTCTTGTGAGTGAAGCATATCCATTTTAGTGACAATGAATTTGGCCATCCCTTCGCATGACACATGTACTGAGTCAGTGGCAGGAGATGGCATGTGTTAGTCCTGGCAGATTTAAATCATGAGTCCTGCAGTTCTGAGATATGTCCATGTGGTGCTTGTGCACACATATGAGAAGTGGCATACAACATGTCCCAGACAGATGGGTCCATGGAGGGACAGGATATGAGGGGCATGGTTGACTGACAGACTGACAGGTGTCATTTCCAAAAAATGTCTCCACTTTTCGCAATATCTGGCACTTGATGCCAAGGTGTACTCTGTGATGTGCTGTACTGACTGTGATGTGTCAGGTGAAACAGGTGACTGATGTGGATCTGTTTATCCCGATTGATTGCGGATACATCTACGGCTACTGGAGGAGACAGCTCCATGGACCAAGAGGAGCCGGAGAGCCAGACTAGGTCAGCTTCAGAGGATTTTGAGGGACCCAGTGGCACTGAGGGTGAGGGGAGCCACACAGAGGAGATCTGAGCCTTTAACACCTCTGCTGAGGAACACAGCATCTCCAGTGAGGACTCCCTTGTGGAGGCGGGTGTCAGCAGACCCCAGACAACACCTAGCGAATTTGTCCCCGCCACCACCACCATCTCCACCCTCCCATCTGCTGCCATCCCAGATGTCCATGGAGGCCCCCGTGTGAGGGAACATGTCTCCTTTGGTCCAGGCACCGCACCCCCTGCCCCTGTCTCCCCTGCTGCCCTGAGTGTGGAGTCTGTGGACTTACTGAAGCAGCTCCATGTAGGGCAGACTGCAATGCTGAGTGTTCTCCATTCCCAAACCACTCTATTGACTCAACTGGTGTCCTTCATGGAGGGCATCTCATCCAACCTGTCTGCCCTACATCGGACCATTCAGTCCATGGCCTCCACACAGATGGCAGCAGTATCCCTCCTCTAACAGTCCCTCACCCCTCCAACCTCTGCCACACCCACAGTCCCCACTACCCTACCTGTCCAACGCACACACACACCAGCACCGGCATGCACCACAACAGACCCAGGCAGCACACAATCACGCAAGTCAAAATCAAAATCCGTAGGCACGCACACTCCAGGGACTGATGGCACACACACAGGGGATGGGTCACAAAAGGACAAACAGGCATCCACGAGCACTCTGCAGACCTCAGATGCCTCTCCCTCCCAAAAGCACATCCCCTGCCTCACCTGCAACCCCCCCCTTCCAAGCAGCTCTTCCTCTGTGACCTTAGCCTCTTCCCCACGGATCCATCTGCTCAGACGCACATGGGGAAGAGGAAGTCACCACGCACAAGGGGGAGTTCCCCTGCCACACAGACACCCACCCCCAAGTGCCCGGACACTGAGGCCCCCATCCGCAAGTCCCCCCAGAGCAGGAAGAGCAAGACCCCCCCCCCCCCCAATCCCGCAGCTCAAAGTCACAGTCTACATCCGGCAGCCCCAAGGCCACCACACCACAGGTCCCCCGCCCCACCGTGCCCCTGGTTCCCCCTCACACCGATACCACATCTTCAAAATGCTTAGGCCATCCCCTCCTACCACATGCACTTCCACCCCCACCTCACATGCTCAGCCTGTTCCTGCCACTGATGTGGGGACTGTGTCCCCCCTTCTGTCCTGCCAACCTCACCTGAGCCCCATGACACTCCCATGGAGTTTTGCACTGCAGTGGAGGCCCCGTCCCAACCAGCTGTTCTGCCCACTGCAGTGCTGCCTGTAACAACCCCATCTGACTTGGGCCCTGCATTGGTGTCAGCACACACCCCATTGGGCTTGGGCCCTGCCATGGTGACTGTGCCAACTGTGTCAGACACCTCCGCTGCAGTTGCCAGTGACACTCCTGCACCCACCTGCCCTCCCCTGCCCCATTCTGCTGTCCCCTGATCCTGTTACTGCGATGCCTGGCCTGCCCCTGTGTATGCCCCTCCAAGGGGAGACGTCCCCTGCCCGTAGCAGTGCCGGCAAGCAATGGTTGACGACTTGTCACATCTCACCCTGTGAGGACTCCAGAAATGGACTGGCCATTGGCCTCTTGACATTGTGGTTAAATGGTTTCAAAGAGTTATGTCCCCAATAAAGTCAATTGTTGTTATCCAGTGTTGTTGCATCAAATGTACATTATGTTGATGATGAGTGTCATGGACTTGCTACTGTACAGGTGTTTTAAAGGTATAGCAGAATGATGTTTTGATGAGATGTACTCCATGTGGTGTCTGAAATCTGTGTACTTTTCAGATATGTATCCATGACATCCTCAGCTGCAATTTCAGGGTGTGATGTTGGCTACATGTTGTGGGCCGGATTTTCTCTTTGGGGTTGCAACTTTGCATCTTTAGCATACACTGTTGCACATAGGTTATGCTTACATTTGGGCACATGGAAAGATTCCCTGACTTGGACAATCTCCACTGGACAGGCATGTTTGTGCATCCATTTTACACAAGTCATCTGTGTCATCAGTCCAACTTGGTGTACATGTGTATTGCATATGTGCAGATGACTGAGGGAGGACTCCCGTGCACAAGCTTCTGTGACCATAGCTTTTCTTGAGTTGTAATAGTTGGATCACTGTGCAAGTGTTGTGCTGACATGACAGAAGCCTGCACAGACAAAATTTGGCACAGCTGACCATCTCCAGGAGTGCAGTCCCCTCATGGCATCGTGTCATTCCATGACATTGCATGGGCACATGGTGTGTGTTTTGTGAGCATGTCTGTGTGTGTTCACTTCACGTTTTTGGATGCAGCCTGTGTTCCAGACAGATGTACCTGTTTTGTGGACTTGCAGACTTGGCCTGTGTTCGTCTAACTTCTTTGCCCTGCCTTTTCTGGGATGTAGGTGCATGACAAACTACTGCTAATAAGGCTGGCATCCCTGGCTGTGTCAGTAGTAAATTCCAGGGATGATGTCCAACGCACTTGGGACACATTCTGGATTACCATTGGCACTTATGTGTTAACAACATCATGTTGTTTCCCTATGTGGTATCTGTCATTGACAAGCTCACTTGTGTGTGTGTGTGAGACTACTATCATCAGGGTCATTGCTGCTATGTTGTAAGGTGTCGACCTTTGTGCGTTGTGGATTTCCTTTGGTTCAACATTGGTGTAGGTGTGCGGCAGGGTTCCGAATCAATTGTGTAGTTTTCACATAATGTCGATGTGCCGCATGCTGCGCAGTGTGGCAGACCTTCACAGGTGTTGTTGTCAACCCATGTGTGAGGATTTGTGGGTACCTTGGATCCCCCCCCGGGATTGTCATGTGTGCACGGGCAAGGTCACTAGTCTTTGTGTGCCTAGCTGATGCACATTGTTTCAGATCAAGGTGTGTGCTATTGATGGTGGCAAAATGGGAGTTGTTTCATGTCTAGGCCCATGACTACTTTTTGCCCATTGTTTGCAGGCCATGGCCAGTGATTTGTGTTTATGGAAGTGTGATATGAGTTTGTGGTCCCGGACACATGACCCAGGACGCACATCTGACTGTGCTACGCAGTATGGGGAAAACCTAGCTTATAACAGTGGGATTGGCCTACAGGCACATGGCAGAGGAAGTTCTTGTGATACACAGCATTCTTTGCCTCTCATATCTATGTTTGTAAGTGACACAACCACCACATTGCCACTACGTTGGTTGCAGTAGTCACAAATGCTGGTCTGGTGATGCTGCTCTTATTATGCCCACACTCACCTTTTGGTCACTGTAGTGATGGGGGGATTGTAACCCATTACCACAATGATCCGACAATGCTGGTTTTTTGGACCCCACACTCACCTTTTGCTGACTGTAGTGATGTGGGGTTTAGACCCCATTACCACAATGATCCTGAAATTGTGTTTTTGTTACCCCACAACAACCTTTTGGGCAGACATGTGATGTGAGTCACATTGTATGTTGACTGTCAGGATCTGGCTTGTGGCCATTTTGCACACACAAACATATGATCTTGCCAAGATGTTAAGGGGATGGTTTGCTTGGTCAACCTATGAGTGGGGAGGGGAGTGGTGCAGGACATACAGTCCCCTATGAGTGGGGAGGGAAGTGGTGCAGGACATACAGCCCCCTATGAGTGGGGAGGGGAGTGGTGCAGGGTATAATCCCCCTATGAGTTGTGGTTAGTGGTGCAGGACATACAGCCCCCTATGAGTGTGGAGGGGAGTAGTGCAGGGCATAACCCCCCTATGAGTTGAGGGTAGTGGTGCAGGACACACAGCCCCCTATGAGTGGGGAGGGGAGTGGTGCAGGAAATAATCTTTTCCCCCCGCTTGCTCATGCGGCACGCTGCTTCCAATTAATACAGCATTCCTTGATCCTCCCTCCCCAGGCTAACAGGCCCCTGTTCCGTCACTGCGAGTTCTCCTGTCCAGTACCCGAACACCGCGCCATCCGAGGTAACTACTCAGTACACTTCTGCTCCCCGGTCACGGCGTTTACATCTCCACCCGTAGTTCGTATGCCTGATCTTCCCGCACAATCCCGAATTACCGCTGCACGTTTTTCGTCTCTCGCTATATCCTTTTACTATTTTTCCGCCTTCACCCTCGTATAACCCTTTCAGACAGCCTTTGATGTAATAATGCATGTCATTCGCACAAAAATTTCCATTGTACATCCCACCTGTAATTTCTAAATCTTGACATTCGCCCAAAGTCTTTTCTTCTACACCCTATATTTTATACCACCTGTAATTTCTAGTTGTTATCGTTCCGGTTGAGTACACGCGTATCTGACTCCTATTTCTGTTTCGATTCAATCAGTCACATGGTATTATGTTGTCTATGTTTCCTACACAATAACTAATTCCATAATTATGGCTTTCTTCTCTTGCCACTCCTTATTTTTCTTTTTGTATCTATGTTTCTCTCTATATATTGTTATCTTAGGCAATTGTTGACGGGCAATTTTACTTGTTAGTCCAGATGATGATCCGATATCCTCTTGATAAGGATCGAAACGCCGTCAACACAGTTGTCAGCCTTACACACAGTATTCATTGTACATAATTTAGTGTGAAGGTGACCTCTTGTATATTAGTTGTTTCGCTATTTAAGTATTTACTGACTGAAACAACCACGAAACTGCCTGAGCCTTTTGTACTTCACTGTCTGTCTGATATGTAAGTCCTCGGATACAGGCTTGTATCCCACTGTCAAGTGACTTGCATTTTATGTACCATTGTTGAAATATTGTATATATTAATGTGCCTTTATCCGGATGGATACTGGCTTAAATATAGCACTGATTGAGGCTATATTCATTGTATTAATACTATCTAATTTTTCAGGCAGATGATCTTGGAGGCCTCAGATCGGAACGGGGGGAGGCGGACTCTCTGAGTTCTGCCGGAGAGGAAGGAGGTGGTCCAGTCCAAGGCCTTGTCACGGATCCCTGCGTCGTGGAGGCGCATGCGTAGTGTGTGGTGGCAGACTGTGTCGAAGGCGGCGGAGAGATCCAGGAGGATGAGGACCGCCGTCTCGCCATTGTCGAGAAGGATCCTGATGTCGTCTGTGGAGGCGATGAGGGCGGTTTCAGTGCTGTGGTTGCTGCGGAATCCTGATTGGGAGGGGTCCAGTATGTTGTTGTCTTCGAGGTGACGGGTGAGCTGGATGTTAACTATCTTCTCGATGACATTAGCTGGGAACGGAAGCAGGGAGATGGGCCGGAAGTTCTTGAGGTTGCTCGGATCCGCCTTGGGTTTCTTCAGTAGGGCGTTGATCTCTGCGTGCTTCCAGTTCTCAGGGAAGGTAACGGTCTCGAAGAAGAGGTTGATGATGTTGCGCAGGTGGGGTGCGATGGAATTGCCTTGCTTTGTTGAAGATGTGGTGTGGGAGAGGGTCGGACGGGGATCCGGAGTGGATTGTGGCCATGGTCTTGATTGTGTCCTCGATGCTCACGTTGGCCCAGGTTGTCAGGGCGTCGTGGATGGTGGGGTGCGGTGGGTCCGGTGCGACGAGGCCCGCAGGGGTTGTCCGGGGTTTGAAACTGTCATGGAAGCCGGTGATTTTTCGGTGAAAGAAGGTGGCGAGGGAGTCGCATAGGGCTTGCGATGGCGGGAAGTCGTTGGCGCTGGCGCTGGGGTTGGAGAGTTCTTTCACGATGTTGAAGAGCTCCTTGCTGTTGTGAGCATTGTTGTCAAGGCGGTCTGTGAAGGAGGTCCTTTTGGCGGTCCTGATGAGGTGGTGGTGGTTGCGGATGGCGTCTTTGTGGGCAGCGCGGCTGTCCGGCGTCTTGTCATTATGCCACATGTTCTCCAATTTGCAGGATATACAGCCCCCTATGAGTGGGGAGGGGAGTGGTGCAGGACATACAGCCACCTATGAGTGGGGAGGGGAGTGGTGCAGGACATAATCGCCCTATGAGTTGTGGGTAGTAGTGCAGGACATACAGCCCCCTATGAGTGGGGAGGGGAGTGGTGCAGGACATACAGCCCCCTATGAGTTGTGGGTAGTGGTGAAGGACATACAGCCCCCTATGAGTGGGGAGGGGAGTGGTGCAGGACATAATCCCCATATGAGTTGTGGGTAGTAGTGCAGGACATACAGCCCCCTATGAGTGGGGAGGGGAGTGGTGCAGGACATACAGCCCCCTATGAGTTGTGGGTAGTGGTGCAGGACATACAGCCCCCTATGAGTGGGGACGGGAGTGGTGCAGGACATACAGCCCCCTATGAGTGGGGAGGGGAGAGGTGCAGGGCATAATCCCCCTATGAGTTGTGGGTAGTGGTGCAGGACATACAGCCCCATATGAGTGGGGAGGGGGGTGGTGCAGGGCATAATACCCCTATGAGTTGTGGGTAGTGGTGCAGGACATACAGCCCCCTATGAGTGGGGGAGGGGAGTGGTGTAGGACATACGGCCCCTATGAGTTGTGGGTAGTGGTGCAGGACATACAGCCCCTATGAGTGGGAAGGGGAGTGGTGCAGGACATACAGCCCCCTATCAGTGGGGAGGGGAGTAGTGCAGGGCATACAGCCCCCTATGAGTGGGGAGGGGAGTGGTGCAGGACATACAGCCCCCTATGAGTGGGGAGGGGATTGGTGCAGGACATACAGCCCCCTATGAGTGGGGAGGGGAGTGGTGCAGGACATACAGCCCGCATGAGTTGTGGGTAGTGGTGCAGGACATACAGCCCCCTATGAGTGGGGAGGGAAGGGCTGCAGGACATAATCCCCCTATGAGTTGTGGGTAGTGGTGCAGGACATACAGCCCCCTGTGAGTGGGGATGGGAGTGGTGCAGGGAATAATATCCCTATGAGTTGTGGGTAGTGGTGCAGGACATACAGCCCCCTATGAGTGGGGAGGGGAGTGGTGCAGGAAATAATCCCCCTATGAGTTGTGGGTAGTGGTGCAGGACATACGGCCCCCTCTGAGTGTGATGAATACAAGCCCCAGCTAGGCCCGCAAGAGACAAGGGTTCGCTCTTCTGTAACGAAATCTATAAGGAAGTTGGCACGGAAACTGCAAAGTACAAAAACAATGTTTATTAACCCTTAAGGGTGGTCCTACAATCCACACAACACTCTTCAGTATTGCAAGGAGTAGCACAAAGAACTTGCGTACACAGTCCCCTTTTATACACAACAGAGGGGCTCATGAGTGGGTGGATAGTACATGAAGTCGAAGAACATTACCATTTAGGGTCATTCTCGATTCTAAATCAATACATGGGCGGAGCTAACACACTCCTTGAGCCCGCGAAAACACATGGTCAAGCAAAGCTAATTATAACAGATGTAGTCAAGTCTGGGCATGCGCCAGATGGACAAGAGGGAGCTATTTATAACTGTTGCTAGGCAGATTACAAGAGCAACTAACACAGAGGTCGGACTCTCCTCGTGGTGAACACGTGGCAGCATGTCAATACAAAATGGAGTCCGGACTTCGGCCAACATATGAGGAAAACACGATAAAAGGGAAACACTAATGTTTTCAGTAAATGCTTAATCACATTCTGCCTTAATTTACGACAGACGACCCTTTCAGCATTTACTGAAGACATCTGGCTTCCAAGAATAATCATCGTATATGTCAATTATCATCATTCCTTTAACCTCTTTAGCTAGACCCTTCTGGCGGGCAACTCCGGCAATAGCTTTCTTATCTGGAATGCAGAGTGAAATGCATACAGAACAACATAATGGTCCACATTGAATACACATACAGAGAAGAAATAGAATTGCTATGATAATACAAAAACCAGTTAGAACCTTCCAACCCCAGGCAGTGACCAACGCCCAAAACCATTCAGAAAAGGACCAAGTACCGTTTTCCGTGTGGATTTCAGCTGCTATTTTATGCAGCTTATTGATGGCGTTATAAACGGATGGCGTATGATCAGGAATGAACACACAGCAGCTACTTCCAATAATTTTACAGGCTCCTCCTCGATCAGCTAGCATTACATCCAATACCATACGGTTCTGCAATGCAACAATTCTAGTAATTTGCAATTCCTCCGTAAGATTCCCAAGAGCAGCAGCAGTCTGATTTGTCACAGCTTCTACCACTCTTGTTAATCTTCGGATCTTCCTACTGTTCAGGGCAGCTCCAACAAAGAAAAACAGTCCTAAGTTGAAATCAATATACTGCTGCAGACTGGTGTCAGTCTGATCTACATCGTCAATTGATAAAGTACGTTTATACCTATTTACAGTCACATTATTCAATAATTTCAGATCCTTATGATAAGATGCGGGAGCTAGGAATACAGGAGGTAATAAGAATGATACATAGCATACCCCGGACCACCCAGCCGGCAAACGGTAATAACCTTTATTTCCACATACAAAATAGGTATTATGGGATGCTAGGAAGGTGCTGTTATTCAGTCCGTCGATATTCAGAACAGTTAAACAATCACTGACACCAACAGGGATAAAACCCACACTCTGGACACACAGGTCCGCTTGGGCTTGTGCCACTTGGATCACAAACTTGTCCTTCCCCATAGTGTCTCTAGTGTTCGTAAAGATATAGGGAATGGATTCATTGTCTGGTCGGTACTCTTCCCATTCCCAAATTGTTCCATTCGCTTGTGGATATCCATTCTTATCCTGATGGCATTCTTTATTAAGTCTGAAAAGCAATCGTCCCACTGTCGGTTTTCGAGTAGCAAACAACAGAGTGTACCATGCTCTACAAGAGCCGTTATGAGAGAAAGGAAGTGGTATGAATGGCGTACCTCCTTTCTTCTGATGGGCTGGCATCATCCCACATATCCAACAGTTCGTAGCGTTCGTAGCAACGTGGGTATGATGCAGCATCTGAATGAAAGTGTTATTCAAATAAGATTGTCGATGCTTCAACTCCTGATATGGCAATGTGTAAAAGTAGTGCTCCGCAGGCACTGGAGTCGTCAACACAAGTGTCTCTCGGGCTGGAGTTGCCTCCTCCACAAACCATGTGGTTATACCAACGATAGCTACTGTTAGCATGAACCCCAACGCACAAAAAATCTTCTTCTTCTCCATGTCAAAGGAAACAATACCCTAATATCTTCCTGAAACTAAAAATCTGTCAGAACTCTTCCCCTTGGGCAGCGGTTGATTTCTTCACCAACGGGCCAAGACGGGTGTCGCTACACTAATGCAGGGCTGATCCCCCCCCCTTGCCTCAGCGGCTCTCCGTTTCACTAACCCAAGGGCCGTTCTGACAGTATGTCCCAGTACTGAAGATCTCACTTCCTTGGTCGCAGATGATATCGCCTTCCTCCAGAAGTCATGTGGTCCGAAAAGAGCTCCTCAGTGTCGTTTGGCCTCGCAACACGGCCTGTCTCTGCTGCTAGGACTTCTCGTTGATCGGTCAGCACGGCAGACTCCACCAATCCGGGCGGTACCTTTCGACAGTGCAAGGAATGGATCCAATTCTTCCTGTTCGAGACTCGCACTGCCGTCCTCGTTGCCAGAAGGACTTGCTCAGGTCCGATCCATCTCGGCTCCAAACTGTTCGATCTATCGAAGACCTTTATCATCACATGGTCTCCGGGCCGGAGACCATGTCCTTCGCCAGTAGACCGATCAGGGAGCGCCTCTCGGACCTGTTGATGAATAGAAACCAAGTTATCCGTTAACTGTGCCAGATAATCACCCATCATCACACAAGGTACATCATACACAGCCTTAGGCCTTGGTGGACCCCAAATATTCATTGGTCGTCCAAATACAATCTCGTAGGGCGTAAGGCCGGTTCGAGAGTGTGGCACCGACCTAATTGACAATAACGCCAGTGGCAAGGCGTCTGGCCAAGTCAAAGACGTTGAAGCTTGAATTTTGGCGATCTTAAGCTTCAGTGTACCATTATACTTCTCGACTAGCCCTGCAGACTGAGGGTGGAACACGGCATGGAACTTCTGAGTGATGCCTAGGCCCTTCAAAACATACTTTATAACATCCGCTACAAAGTGAGGGCCATTATCACTCCACAGAAGTCTACAGACGCCGTATCGGGGGAAAAACTCTTTCAGCAATAGCTTCGCTGTAGTCATTGCAGTATTGTCTTTCGCAGGGTACGCCTCAACCCACTTACTGAAGGCGCAAACCACTACTAGAACATACTTCAAATTGTTACAGCGCTCAAGCTGGATGTAATCCATCTGCAGAACCTCAAAGGGTGCAGTGGGTGTCGCAAATCCTCCTGCTGGAGTTCGCGTACCTTTCCCTGGGTTATACTTCAAACAGATCATACAGGTCTGCACCACCCTCTTTGCTGTGCTAGCAATCTCTGGATGCTCCCAGACTTGGGTAAGCAATTTCACAATTGCGGAAGCTCCAACATGTGCTAGCCCATGTGCCATCTGGACCATAGGTTGTACAAAAGCCGTGGGTAACTTCCATCTATCCATCTGCTCATTTCTCCAGCAACCCTCGTCATCCAGTACTCCTTCGCTAGCCCATTGTTCCCGCTCTTTGTCAGAAGCGGTCTTTTGTATTTCTCGCACTTGCTCCTTCGCATCATGCCATCTCTCCACCTGTGACTTCACTACATACATGGCAGTAGTGCCGGGCTGCATCGCAGTCTCCCGTGCTACTCGATCTGCTAACGCATTCCCTTCTCCAACCTTATCAACCACTTTCCTATGGGCGCTACACTTAACAATGGCAATTTTCTTTGGGTATGTCAATGCAGTTAAAAGGTTATGAACTAACTCCCCATGCATTATCTGTACCCCATGTGACGTTAGAAATCCTCTCTCCTTCCAGAGTAGGCCGAAATCGTGCGCTACTCCGAAGGCATAGCGGCTGTCTGTGTAAACATTCACACACAATCCTGTACTGAGCTCACACGCTCGTGTTAACGCTATCAGTTCCGCTGCTTGAGCTGATTTCTGTGGTATGCGTGCTGTCTCCACTATCGTCTGTAACGTGGTAATTGCATACGCTGCTGAAGTCGTACCATCTGGTAGCTTCAGACATGATCCATCCACCCACAACTCTCCATCTACATCTGGAAAGGGCGTATCCTGGAGATCAATACGACCCTTTGTCTGTTCCTCAGTCACAAGAATACAATCATGCGCTTTCTGCGCCTCAGGCTGGGTCTCGGGGTATGGCAACAATGTGGCCGGGTTTAATGTCACGCACCTTTTCAACGTAATATGAGGAGCCAAAAGCGTCAACTCATATCCCGTTAAACGGGCACTGGTCAAATGCTGCGTCTTTGTTTGATTAAGCAGGGCATCAACAGCGTGGGGAACTAACACCAACAGTTTATGGGACAATACAATTCCTTCACTCTGCCGTATTGACACAGCTGTCGCCGCAACCGAGCGAAAACACCCTGGTAATGCTCGGGCGACAGGATCAAGCACAGCCGAAAAGTATGCACACGGGCGCTGCTTGTCGCCGTGCATCTGCACTAAAACTGATAATGCACATCCATCTTTCTCATGCACATACAACGAAAAGGGTTTTGCATAATCAGGGGTCCCTAACACTGGTGCTGAACAAAGGGCCTGTCTTAGTTGCTGAAAAGCAGCGTCACACTCATCTGACCAGGGAATCGGGATGGGCGTGTCTTTTGTCAAGAGCGCTAGTAATGGCTTAGCTATGTGTGAAAACCCCAATATCCACTGTCTACAAAAAGAAACAAGACCCAAAAATGCACGCACGCCCTTCTGCGTGGATGGCCTTGGTGTGTCCAAAATTACTTGGATACGATCTGGTGTGAGTGCACGCCCCTCCTTAGACAAAAGGTGACCCAAATAAGTCACCTTTGGTCTACAGAATTGCAATTTCTTCCTAGAGACCTTGTGATTGTGGGATGCTAAAAAGGAAAGTAAGGCTATCGTGCTTTTCTCGCACAACTCCAGGGTGTCAGCCGCCAACAGGATGTCATCGACATATTGAATGAGGGCGACCCCCTCGAGTAAGGCAAAGGAGTCCAACTGTCGCTTCAAAGCCTGACTGTAAATACTAGGGCTTTCTGTATAACCTTGGGGAATTCTACAAAAACGATAAGATCTATTGTTTAATGTGAACCCAAAAAGAAATCGGCTATCAGGGTGAATGGGAATAGAAAAGAAGGCATTTTTCAAATCAATCACGGAGAACACGGTTGCCGTAGGCGGAACCAGGGTGAGCAACGTCGTGATATCGGAAACCACCGGGTACTGAGGTATCACGATCTTGTTCACCTCCCTCAAATCAATTATGAACCGATAAACCTTTGCATCCGTGTCCTTTTTCAGAATAGGGAGAATCGGGCTGTTACAGATATTATAGGGGACTTCTTCCACTACTCCTACTGCGATCAAATCTTGCACAATCTGTATGAGAGCTTCCTCGCCCTCCTGGGAAATACGATACTGGGGGAGGCGTGGTAGCACCGCCCCCTCCTGGACACTAATGTGGACCGGAGGAATCACCATTTGTCCCACATCCGTGTCCGACGTGGCCCATAATGTTCGGGGGAGGGTAGCCAACAACGCATCCTCTGAGATCGTACACATCCGCCCAGATCGGGGGTAGTTGTCATTTAAAATCACCCTCACACCCTCAGGGGAACAGCGGATTGTAGCCCTAAAATGCTTTAACATATCAAGGCCCATAATGTTATCCGGTGTGTACGGAGCAAGCAGAAACGGACAAGGCGCAGAAAAACAATCAACTTTAAATGCGAGGGGCTGTGAAAGAGGGCTTCGGGAAAGTGTACCGTCAAACCCTACCGATGTAACTATTGAGCCGGATGGGGGAGCCCCCGGAACCAAATACCTAGACAATGCACTACGTGTCGCTCCTGTATCCACTAGGAACTGATCAGTAGAACCTAAAACCTCAGCCGATACATAAGGACCCGTCTGATCGACCGGCACCTCAACTGATTCGGACCCCCATCCTACGCATTCCTATGCATGCTGAGAATCGTGATATCCCAATCGATCGCTGTCCGACACGTGATACTGGTGCTGGCGATCGAAAACATTGGAGCTATCTCGGTGCTGTCCGGCAGTATCGAAACGGGCATTATCGTTGGAATTCCCTCTAAAGTTCGAGAAGCCCCCTCTACCTCTCTGGCCACCCGGAGTGTGCCCCTGCCGCGAAGCGCGCAACGCTGGGCACTCCCTGGCCCAATGGCCCAACTGCTTACAGTACGCACATTGGTTCTTATTCAAATCAAGTCGGCCCGAAGGGGGACCATAAAATCCGCTCCTTCCCCTATTGTTATTACCCCGGCGGGGCGGGCCATATACTTGCGCTAACATAACTTTCGTTTTGAGATCTTTCGACTTCTTCTCCTCCTGGCCCTTCGCCTCGTGCTCCTGACGCTCATAATACTGGGCGATGGTCAGAAGGGCCGTCGGTGTCGCGGAGGACCAAGAACTCTCACTCGCTTTTAACCGGGCCGCAACTGCCGGCAGCAGATTAGCCACGTATTTGTCCGCAAAAAGGTGGCGGCCTGTGTCGTCGGTAAGCGACTGGCCACTAAAATCATGGAACGTTTCTTCAAAGCGCGTGAAGAAATCTGCCACTGACTCATCAACTTTCTGCTTACATGCCGCCAACATATTCCAGTCAATCTTCTTGGGGGGGATTATTGTTTTTAATTTAGCCACAATAGCAGCGGGGAGATCTAAAATATTCCGGGGAGGTTTCTGTGCGGGCTTCCGCTCCCTATCCTCATCCTCAAGGTCAGACCACCGGGCCTTAAAAGCAACTATATCATCCACCTTTCGGACAGATCGCCACGTGTCCGGTGGTAGAATAAGGCCAAAGAACAGATCTATATCCGCTAAGGTCATAATGCAAGAATTCAAGGCCCCCTCGACTTCTTCATAGAAGGCCGCTGGATTCTTGCGGGGGTCAGGCAATGCATTCTTTAATGCCATAACATCGGCTCTATGCCATGGAGTATAAACCCAATTATACACGAAATATCCCTTAGCATCGGCGGAGGTAATATCGGAGCTAGTCCCCGCTCCCTTAGGAGGAACATACAAAGGCGCCGCCTCTCGCATTGGTTTAGCATGCACTATGTCATCCTTATCTGACTGGGAGGCGGATGGGTGGCCCTCTGCTGCAGACGAATCCGACTGCTTCTCCGTTTCCGCTCGTTGGCGTGCTTTCTCTCGAAGGGCCAGTACCTCGTCCCGCAAGGCGAACAGCCGCCGAGCCGCCTCAGGAGCCTTAGAGGGAGAAAAAGCACCGTTACGTATTGCTCTGGCATCCGAAGACACTTCGTCAGGCTCAAAAACATGAGAATATTTTCGGAAAGCATTAATCACTTCATCCGCGAAATGACCCAGAAAATACACTTTATCTCTCTCCTGCCATGGCCCCCAAATTTGAAATAAGTCCTCCTGGGATACCTTGCCTTTCAGCGCACGGAAGGAAATTTGCCGAAGCTCAGCCATTTGCTCGGCTGGCAACATGGACCGCGTGTCTACCTTACCCGAAGCCGGGTCAGAATCTTGCGTCCGCGGAGCAGATGCGCCAACATAAGGGGGTGGAGAGCGATCTAGTAAATAAAAATCGTCATCAGGATTATTAAGGACAGGATAAAGTGGCTGGCGAACAACATATTGACCCGAAACTTGTAGCCTACGCTCTTTCTCTTGTCTATCCGTCTGTTCTTTGTCCTCCCGACGCTTCGCTTCTTGTGCTCGCACATGATCATTCTTTCGTTGCTCTTTATCAAACAGCGCTTTCTCACGTTTCTCTCGCTCACGCACTTCCTTCACCCATAACCGCACACACTCAAACATATCCTGACGAGCACGTCGCTTACACATACACTGTTCCACATACTCAATCTTACGCATATCAAACGATCCATACAAAGGCCATCGCAACTCAGGATCCTTCTTGGTATATTTCCTCCACAATGTGCTGTACATTATGGAAGAAAGACCATGCTTCACGTACATATCCCTATTAGGAGTCCCCTCTGGGGGAGCTGGAGCAGATTCCTCGATGTTCAACCGGTTACCCAGACAGCAGCACCACTTACGGAGTGCGCTAAAAGCAGGCATGTTAGGAATAATGCAAAATATGCAGTATTATCAAGAAAAATGGCACTTAATCGTTGCGCCGTTCCAAGTTTACACAGCTCCGGAGAAATTTCTCCACATTACCTGCCTATATGTGTTGCAACGCATATATGTTCACAAAGACAAATTCAAAATATGACTAGTCACCATCAATCAAACTCAAATAGCCAGACCAGGCTTCAAAACTCGGAGCAAGTACCGTACAACGGTTCTTACCAATCAAGAGTCCAGGTTCCAACTGCCAAGCTCCACAATCGCCCAAACGGCTCTCACGGCAGGACCGACAGAAGAGGTCTCAGTCGATGACCGGCGCCACCCAGATGGTCAGCTCGGAAGGGAAGGAAGAAAAACCTCGGGATGCCAAGGCTAAGACGCCGCTGGCAGTGATCACGTCCCCGGCCAAACTCCTCACCTTCGTCGCGACCAGTCCTTCGAGCATCCGAGTCGCCGATGAGCCCCACGTGACGGGCGCCAATTGATGAATACAAGCCCCAGCTAGGCCCGCAAGAGACAAGGGTTCGCTCTTCTGTAACGAAATCTATAAGGAAGTTGGCACGGAAACTGCAAAGTACAAAAACAATGTTTATTAACCCTTAAGGGTGGTCCTACAATCCACACAACACTCTTCAGTATTGCAAGGAGTAGCACAAAGAACTTGCGTACACAGTCCCCTTTTATACACAACAGAGGGGCTCATGAGTGGGTGGATAGTACATGAAGTCGAAGAACATTACCATTTAGGGTCATTCTCGATTCTAAATCAATACATGGGCGGAGCTAACACACTCCTTGAGCCCGCGAAAACACATGGTCAAGCAAAGCTAATTATAACAGATGTAGTCAAGTCTGGGCATGCGCCAGATGGACAAGAGGGAGCTATTTATAACTGTTGCTAGGCAGATTACAAGAGCAACTAACACAGAGGTCGGACTCTCCTCGTGGTGAACACGTGGCAGCATGTCAATACAAAATGGAGTCCGGACTTCGGCCAACATATGAGGAAAACACGATAAAAGGGAAACACTAATGTTTTCAGTAAATGCTTAATCACATTCTGCCTTAATTTACGACAAGTGGGGAGGGGAGTGGTGCAGAACATTCAGCCCCCTATGCGTTGTGGGTAGTGGTGCAGGAGATACAGCCCCCTATGAGTGGGGAGGGGAGTGGTGCAGGACATACAACCCCCTATGAGTGGGGAGGAGAGTGGGGCAGAACATACAGCCCCCTATGAGTGGGGAGGGGAGTGGTGCAGGGTATAATCCCCCTATGAGTGGTAGGTAGTGGTACAGGACATACAGCCCCCTATGAGTGGGAAGGGGAGTGGTGCAGGGCATATTCCCCCTATGAGTTGTGGGTAGTGGTGCAGGACATACAGCCCCCTATGAGTGGGGAGAGGAGTGGTGCAGGACATACAGCCCCCTATGAGTGGGGAGGGGAGTGGTGCAGGACATACAGCCTCCTATGAGTGGGGAGGGGAGTGGTGCAGGGCATAATTCCCCTATGAGTTGTGGGTAGTGGTGCAGGACATACAGCCCCCTATGAGTGGGAAGGGGAGTGGTGCAGGACATACAGCCCTCTATGAGTGGGGAGGGGAGTGGTGCAGGACATACAGCCCCCTATGAGTGGGGAGGGGAGTGGTGATGGGCACCCCCCAGGTGTGGTGACTGCTGCTAGTGGGGACCATGCTACCCCTGTGGTTTTGCTGTTTCTGGTGGAAGGGATTTCACCCCCCCCATGTGTGTGTAGCATTTCGCGTGTTCGTGACGTTAATTTGTGGGGGTGTCTGACTGACCGTCTGCGTTTTGAGCATCTGTTCCTGGTCATTGATGTACAGTACTGAGATGACCTGTGCGATGGGATTCATCGTTGGTTCAGCTCGTACTTGCTGCTCATTGCTCCGTCTCATACACGTTGAGAATTGGTCCGTCTCGTAGCCGTGGATCGTGTTGTGGCACGAATTGGACCTGATATGCAGCTCTCCCGGATGCTGTGATGTGCTGCTAGTTGGCGACCCGTCTGGCGCGTAGGATTTGCGCATCGTACTTGTCCGTCCGGAAACTGCTGTGGGAACTGCTTCCGGGCGACTCGAATCGGCGTTCGGAGGTACGGCTCGAAAGGGGAAATGCTGCTGGAATCGCAGCCTACGTGTCAGACGGAATTGTGTCAGTTATGCGCATCGTACTTCATCGCCCGGGCGGACCGGCTCCCAGGACGAGTCGGTCGCAAGTTAAGGCTACGGACAGCTCTCGGAGGGCTGTCCGACCCGGATCGGAATCGACCCCAGAGAGTGAAAATCGGGACAAACGAGTTTATCTTTGCTAGCAGGCTAGAAAGGCCCTCATTACAAGTTCATGGCTAAATGTCAATCACTTCACAAGAAACTCTGTGAGCACAACACCTAGAGCCACTAACATACTTGATAAAAAAGAAAAGCTCTCTTTTTCGACTCTTTTCACACTAATCATCTAAATCTTTTCCACATGATACATTTAATATGCACCTCATTTGGTTTTGTGTGGAACAGCACATTTTCAGGAGAGCAGGAACCTGCATGTCTCCATCCATTTCAAAACTTTAAATAAGACTCATACAGGTTTGACTGTCGTATTTGCTCTTATTAACCAGAACTTGGCAGTTCAGGATATAATTTAGTATCTTATATCTTACCTTTGAAAGATACATTGTAGCAATCAAGTCTGTACACGAGGCATACATATAACCACACACGCACTCACATTGCATGCCCACACAGATGCAAACACAAACATGAGCACAGAGGACTGCTGTGGAAGATAAGGGCACACACACATACACTCACACAAACAAAACAAAAGCATACAGGTGCCCAAACACATGCACATCCACATAATGCATGCCCTCACAAATGCACCCACAAACACGCACACATGCAAACACACAGAAACGTGCCATGAAAGACAAAGCACACGCACAAAAGCTTACAGAAACAAGCAAAGGCAGGTGTTGGCAGCCCTGCCAAGTGCCACGCATCACGCGTGATTCTAACACATTTGAAGGCAAGTCCCCGCATCACCGCATTAAAAATAATCATCACGCATTATAGCGCTTCCTCAGTGTCAAGCAGGAGCACTGCAATGTAGTAATTCGCAGTGTCTGTCTGAGCAAAGCTGGCCGTGCTGGTTCATGCTGCTCGCCGCTTGGGGGCAGACTCAGCTGCGCTCCGCTCTGGATATATTTTACCTGGTCCCAACATTCTGATTCACGTGACCCAACGTCATGAGAGTGACTGTAAGGATTTATCCAAAGACTGTGCAGCCACGAAGGGACACGTAAAGGCGGGCCACAAGTAGGCAAGCTGGCGACACTGGCCTGAGGAGTTTGAGGTGCTCACTGTTTTATGCTCAGCCCTCTTTCCTTCAGGTCGGATGACTGTTCTGACTAAGAGCAGTGACGCAGCGGCAGCCGAGCCCGCACAACAACTAACTGTGCAGCAGGGACAGTGGTTCAGTGTAGCCCCTAAGGTAATCAATGTCAGGGACAGTTCAGTTTACATTTCACATTTAACTAAATATTGTATTACCTTGAATGCGGACAGTAGCTTTCACTTTCACCATTCCACAAGTGTCCTGGGCTCCAGTCTGGCACTTAAATCCACATTACCTTTACACAAAAGGAGTATTCCCACCCATTCCCCAAAGCTCTAATAAATGACACTAAATTATAGAAAAGAGTAATGACAAACTCCAGCAAGCATCAGTCGAGGGGAGGTGAGATGCAAGAGTGTAAATATGGGAAAGAGGCTAGGGATCCTTAGTTCCTACATGTTTATTATTTTATTTACCCCAACAAACACGAATGAAGGAACTATGAATGATGTCACTATTACTCGTAAGATTGACATTTAACGAACGGGAGGGTTCTTGTTTAGGTTATCGAGGGCTGTATTGTGATAAATTTACACCAGTGCAAAAACAACATAGCATCCATTTCCACCACTGGTAAAAAGCATGTGCACCAATGCCCTTCTGGCGCTGCCGGACTGCCCTATAAGTCTGTCCGACCCTGGCACCCAAAGAGAAGCAAAGTATTATTCGATGGCAGCCGCAATCTTTAATATGGTACAAGTTCCGTTTGCATAACGCGCCTGCCTGTTGCAGCAAAAAATGTCTGCTTTGTGTGAGTGCCTGTAAATCAGAGCCACTTCTCCCAGCTTTGGTCGTGCAGGCAGCATTTCCTCCTCCAATTATCTTCTCTCTGTAATAGAGCAGCCTCCTACAAGCTGCTAAGCTGTATGAGCTATGAGTTTGTTCTTGTCTATTTCGCATGTTTCACTTGTGTTGCGCAAAATACTACTTTTGTTAAGTGGGCTGAATGTAATAATTGAGTTGACACTACTATAGTGCAATATTTGTGATCGCTTACAAAGCGATGGAAACTCAATCTGAGCAAAGAGTGGACTTCTTCAACTAGCGTCGGAATAGAATTTTTCATTAATTATTTAAAAATTATTTAAAGGGCACAAAAACTTTGCGTTTGAGTAAGAATGTAAGTGAACACAGGCACAGTGAATAAGTAGAAGTGTTCAATAGTAATGCATTTAGGGTGACAGGCCATAGATCCTTTGCATAATAGCTTCCACTCAACATTCCAAACAAAAGCTGGCATACAAATTGACCTTTTATACAACTGTGAATATTGTGTACGGCTATGCTTATCACTCTGGTACTGTTTCTCATACTATACAAGTTTCTAATTCCTTCTTATTGTATGTAAGTTCTTTTTTTTTTTTTTGCAGAGTTTTATATAGCACGAACTAGACCCAAATCCAATCAGGTATCAGAGCGCTTTACATAGCACAAGTTACGTTACATGAGGACACACATTAATTTTTTGTTAGGCACCGGGAGATTATGTGATTTGCCCAGAATCACAGCATGTTTGGCGTTGTTACCGAGACTCGAATTTAGTTCCCCAGGTCCGAGGTCGAGCGTCCTAGCCGTTAGGCCAACTCCCCTCCCTTCTTCTTTGTGACTGTTACTTAACCTATGCATTTTTGCGTGCATCACTATGCTACTATCCCTGAAATTGTGATAGTCGTGTATTCTCACTGGGCGTCATAATTTAATGTCTGTCAGGGGCCCGTAGAGGTTCTCACTGCTCAAATGGGAGTAATTTCTGATATTTACATGTTTTTCATGTTTTCATTGATTAATTTTGCGCGCGAGAAAGTGTCCCTCATAGTCATTGAATTGTCACTCTTAATTACACAAAAATTATGAAAATGTCACAATCTGAAACCTTGCCAGCTATGTGCTTGAACTAAAGTAAATATCTTGAACGCCGCCACCGCCAGGAGTCACACCAAGCAGAAGGTTGTGCCGCCACCGCTAGGAGTCATCGCCAACCATTTGCAGCATCGCCGCAACAACGGGACTACGAATCCCGGCAGCACCAGCGGCGGCGCACAGCACGCACGCACGAAAAGCGCCAGGAGGCGCATTTAAACAGCGTCAAGCCGGCGGAGCGGGGGGAACTCACCATATCTTGAACGCCGCCACCGCCAGGAGTCACACCAAGCAGAAGATTGTGCCGCCACCGTCAGGAGTCATCGCCAGCCATTTGTAGCGTCGCCGCAACAACGGGACTACGAATCCCACCAGCGGCGGCGCACAGCATGCATGCACGAACAGCGCCAGGAGGCACATTTAAACAGCGTCAAGGCCGGCGGAGCGGGGGGAACTCACCATATCTTGAACGCCGCCACCGCCAGGAGTCACACCAAGCAGAAGGTTGTGCCGCCACCGCCAGGAGTCATTGCCAGCCATTTGCAGCGTCGCCGCAACAACGGGACTACGAATCCCGGCAGCACCAGCGGCGGCGCACAGCACGCACGCACGAACAGCACCAGGAGGCGCATTTAAACAGCGACAAGGCCCGCTACGCGGGACGCGTGCGGGCGTGTGCCGGGCTAAGGGCGGGCCGTCTGTGGCCGTCCGGGGCAGACCGTGGCTGGGCTGGGCCACTCCCTTTGGCATCTACTACAGGTAACTTGATTTATGTTAATGCCATTCTAATTCTATGAAAGTGGTGCTTCATATATTTTGAACTTACGTAAATCATAAAGGATGGGAAAAACTACACCAATGGCTACCCGTTCCAGCGCAAGAACTAAAGCTCAACTAAAAACCCCTTTACCAAGCCTGACAGCAATAGACAGGATGTTACAAAAAACTATAGGGGTAGTTGTCAATGCGATTGAGAGCACTGAGAGGCGGCTGTCACTACCCCCTAGTCTGTGTTTGCAAACTCAACAGAACCAAGACTCTGAAGTACATCCAAACATTACGCTGAGCATGGCATATTCGCAAGAATCAATTCTTATGGCTTCATATGCGGATTTTCCTGTCAAGGATCCTAACTGTGTTAATATGTCGCAAACTACACCTCCCGACGAGTTTATGAGACGGGAAAATAGGCTATCTCTTACTCCCAATTTAGGGTTAAATGAGGAGCTTCCGATTATTATTAATGTGTCTGATCATTTGGAGGAGCCAATTAATTGTGTAAATAATGACACTAACACAGTAGGATCAACACACAATGCGATCCCCCTACAAGGAATACAAGGAAAATGTTTAAAAACAAAAGGAATTCACGTAAGAGAGGGAAACTAAAAGGTAATCATAAGAAATCTGTACCAATTTTCCTGAAAGAAAAAGGGGAGAAAAGTAAGCCACAAAGTAGTATTGAAACCCTAAGCTATGATGATAAGCCCACTATACAAGAAGGAATTACATTGACAGATTTGGTAGACTTTATGATAAAAATCGAGCAGTTAATGAAGTCTTTTGTACTGCCAATAGTAGGAAGATTAAAAGTACTTGCTGAAAAAATTGAGGGTTTAGAAAAGCAGGGGGTAGGTAATTCAGAAACACTGGAATATTTGAGTACACTAATTATTCCTATAGCTGCATCCATTGTTAACAAACCAGATGACGTTGCTATCAGTGTTTCAAACCCATCAGAACCCACAATTTTAGCGGCAAGGTGTGATAAGGGTTGTGTACCCCATACCTCACCTATGAGGGCAAATTTGTTAAACCATAGGGATTCTGGATGTAAAGGAACTGAGAAAGAGAAAGGTAAGGGACCCATAGGGAAGGAGGGAACGACAGACTCGAATGTGACTAATCGAAATAAGGCTGTAAACACCTATGATAAGGCCAAAAAAATACATATTGATCTCCCCCCCAGTCAATTCCTTACACAGTAGTGCTGGCAGGGGTACCAGAGTTGAGCAATGGAAAGGAAGAAAATTATCAAGAACTTAAGAACAATGTAATGCATTGGTTGAATTACAACAGACCTTTACCTGGGCAAACACGTGTGGAAATTCTAAATGTTAGGAGAGTACATTGGATTGGTCAGAGGCATAAAGATTTACCAGGAGATTTATTATTGTAAATCTAAGAGATAGAAGAGTGGTGAGTTTTATATGTCATTGGGAACCTAATTATGATACAGGCAGAATTCAAACTGTAGACCTGACCTATTTCTATCCATTAATGAATCTAAGGAGAGCTAATACGTGGTATCATGAGGAGCATAGGTTTAGACATAGAGGCAATGTCAGCCCAAATTTTGATATCCCTTTAGTAAATAGATTTCATATCTTGCAAGGGTTAGAAGATATTGACTGACTTAAGGGGGACCACAGACCCACTGATCTGATCTCCAGTGAATGGACGGAGCTTGAGGACCGAGGGTTGCAAAGTACCACCACAGACACAGAGATAGTTAAGGTGGTTGATATTAGAAAGAGGCAAGGCCTCGTGTGTCAGTAGAGCCCACAAACTGAGGTACCTTATGGGGAAATAACATATTCAAATAGTAATAATGACCTAGTGGTTGACCAGACTAGTGGGGAGGTATGGTCTTTTCTGAGTTGGAATATTGCACGGTTGAGATCTAAATTGGGCAATGAAAATTGGGAAAAATTGCTAAGTAATTATGATGTAATAAACCTCCAGGAAACCTGGACAATTGAACCTGTTCATATCAATGGATTTAAAACCTATTTCTCCCCAGCAGTAAGCTCACCTTATGGTAGGGCCAAAGGAGGTTTGTGTACCTACGTTTCAAATCTGTTAGCAAGTATCAAAATTTAGTTAGTTTTTAATAATATATATTATCACATTATAAGGATCACAATTAATAAAGTTTTTTTTTTAGTGTTGGTTAATTTTTATAATAATATCCAAGGAGAAGACTCAGATGATGTCTTTAGATTATTAGGAAGTAACATCACTTCCGCTATAGGAAGGAGGTCCAAGGACACTTGTATTATTTGGGTTGGAGATTTTAACTGCCCAATATGCAGAAATGTAGAGAGTGGGATATGTGGGGTAAAATTAGATAGAGACATTGGCCTTAGTCATTTTGAACATTCTAGACGGGGGGATTATTTAAATGAACTTATATTTGAAAATGACATGGACTTTGTAAACAGGTTGACTAGTCCAGAAGTCCCCTTTTTACCAACGTTTAATGGCAGAGGGGCAAACACAACCATCGATTACGCCATAATGACCTCTAGTCACAGGGATATGATACAGAATTATAGTATTCTGGATTGCCCGCTTAGCGACCACTTCCCTCTAAGTTTTAAATTAAGTTTGAGATCTAAAAAATATCGTGGTAGGGCCAAATCTAAAGTTATAATAGATAATATTACTATGGCACGTAAAAATGGATATGCTTTAAAGTGGACAAAAATTTCCCCAGTTGACTTCCAGGAGAAATTAATAAAAAGTATGTTGCCCCAATTTTATGTATGTACAGATGAGAAGGATTCTGACATCAATAATAATTTTTTGATGATTATTGCCAAACAAGAAAGTTATTATGGGTCGGTACTATAGGTGGGAATACAAAGCAGAAGGGGTGGTTTGACTCTGAATGCACAAAGGCATACTCAAGTCTAAAGCAAGCCCTACATGCTACGGAGAAAGACATTGGCCTAATTAGAAACTGTAGGAATGTCTATAAGCAAACCCTTAAAAACAGGAAAAATGCTTTAAAGATTGAAGCATGGGATGCTTTATGTGACGCTTCGCTAAGTAAAGACTCTGCTTTATTTTGGAAAGTTGTTAATGCCCCTTTTTTAAATTATAGTAATACAGACCCACTAGATGTGGCAATTACAGAGAGTGAGTGGGCTGAACATTTTACTAAGTTGTATTCCAATGCACAAGATAAGAATGTGCTAATGAGAATACCCAAATGTGAGCATGTACTCACACTAGTAGCACACTTGTACCCGAAATAACAGTAACAGAAGTGCAAAATTGTATTGATGCCTGCCTGGCGGGGAAAGCACCCGGCCCTGATGGTGTCCATGTTGATTTATTCAAAAACAACAGGGAATTATGGGCCCCAATTCTCACACGTCTTTTTAATGCTACCTTAGACAAAGGTCTCCTCCCATCGTGGTGTGAATCCCTGATAGTCCCTATTTTTAAAAAGGGTGACCGAGAAAACTGTCAGTGTTACCGCCCAATATCACTCCTGGATTCTACGATTAAAATCCTAGGAAGAATAATTTTAAATAGATTACATGTATGGGCAGATGAAGCTAAAATTCTAAGTGACCTACAGTATGGTTTTAGGAAAGGGCTTGGAACAATTGAACAGTGTTTGAACTTGCATATTTTAACTGAAAAATGTACTAAAGCCAAAGAGGGACGAATGTTTTTAACTTTTGTTGATCTTACCTCTGCATTCGACTCTGTAACACATAGTAAACTCTGGCTAGTTATGAGTAATATGGGAGTAGACCAATTAGTTATTAATTTTCTTAGAGATCTCTATGCAGGAGCTTCGGCCAGAGTCAGATATGGAAAAAATGGTGAATGTACTGGATCTTTTGCAATTAAAAGGGGTGTACGTCAGGGCTGTGTCCTGGCACCGTTCCTTTTTACACTCTATATTAACAATGTGGAAAAAACATTGATAGCTGAGTGTAGGGACGTGCCGATGGTGGGAAAAAGATCAATCCCAATTCTGCTATACGCAGACGACGCGGTCCTGATGGCTAGAACACCGCAGGCCATGCAAAGACTAGTTACCTCCTTTTCTGATTTTATGAATCAGCTTGATTTAAGTATAAATTGCTCTAAGACATTTACCATGCACTGTGGGTCAGGTGCACAGAGAAAGAAAAAAGTAATTCATATTGGATCTACCCCAGTAGAGGATATTTTAACATTTCCCTATTTAGGGGTTTTAATGGATAGTACAGGCCTATGTAACAATACAATTAAGACTAGGAAATTGTTGTACTGTAAATCTATTATGGCATTGAAAAATTTTAGTCGTAAAATAGGGAGGAAGCCAATTAAAGATATGTTGACTGTATATAAAGCGACTTGCGTAGCTATTGTTACTTATGGGGCGGGCCTGTGGGGGCATGCAAATGTCAGTACTCTACAAGTGGTCGAAAATAATTTTATGAAATCTCTCCTAGCGGTCCCACAGAGTGTCTCGACATATGTTTGCCATGTAGAACTTGGGGAGCCATACTTGGAAGATACAATAAAAGTGCACCAGTTCTACTATGGCATAGAATATGGACTGCGGATGAGTCTGGTCCAAACCGAATGATTATGGAAAATGCGATGGGTTTAGAGAAGTGTGGAAAAATTAGATGGCTGAACTACATTAAGCATTTTTTCACGCTATTAGACATGGGGAATTACTATACAGAACCATCTACTCTATGCAATATATCTAGGAAATGTCTAAAAGAAAGATGTATGACCTACTTGCATGAGACTAGAACTAGAAATGAGATTAAGAAAACCACGGTGGCAGCTGATGAGCAAATCATTTTTTGCAAGTATTTACAGCCGTATCTTAAGTTATTGATGAGTGACTATGAAAGGTTTTTGTTAATACGGTTCAGATTTAACTTATTATTTAGATCACTCAGCTTTCCAGCTATGAATGATTGGTCAAAAATGTTGATCAAATGTCCCTGTGATGATTTATCAGTCCAATCTGATATGCATATACTTTTCTTCTGTAAGTTTTATATAAGACCCAGACAAATGTATGTTGTTCCTTTGCTAAAGATCATGGAAATTAATCGCTGTCGCCCTGCCTTTTTAGCTGTACAGAAATTGGATAGTATTTTAACAGTTGTATATTTCCTCATTTCTTAAAAATGTTTTTAAACTACGAAAATCAATTGTGATCCGAACTTATGTGGATTTTTCTCTGTGTGGTGTCAATGACAGTAATTTTATATTTGTAATCTTATTTTTTGTACTTTTATTGTTATTTTGTTATAATAACCGAATAAAGTTTACTTGAACTTGATATAGAAACATGTGTGCCCTCCACAGCTCACGATGAAAGTGGCACAAAGGCATACATGATTTTTCTCAGACACACAAATATATGCTCACATACCATGGACATATTAGCGCACATAAACTTGAATAACATTTCAATAAAGATTTTATTGTAAATCACTTTTTAATCGTGCTTCCTAAAAGAACTCTGCATCTGGGAACGTAACTGTTTAGCCAGCAGTTGGAAATGGACCAGAAAAGAATTGTAATATGAGCTAATTTCAGAACCATGAATTATTTTCTCTCCTGTCTCCAACACGTAAGGGATTCAATGGCTGTTTAAGAATCACCTAACTGCAATGCGTGCATTTCTATCAGCAGCTCTGCTCGGCGCGCTGCTCCTTCCGCCTGCTGGAGCCGAGGTTCCTCTCTCCTGGGGTGGGCGGGGCTGATGGGAGCTCGTCCAATAGGCAGGACGTCTGGAGTATGCCGAAGAGCAGGGGATACCAAATATTACACAACACCAGAGCCACAGTTGAGGAGCTGTGATTCAGAGTTCAAGAACTCGGTCGGATTTTTCCGCCTAGTGGACGTGGTCCTTTGAACCTTGCAAAAGCGTAGGCAGAGACTAAAAGACGATAAGAGCTAACAAGGCATTAAGCAGGGCCTTATTGTTGTACTTTGTGCTTTCCTGGAATTAACCCTCTACAAATTAGAATGCATGGGTACATGAGCCTAAGTCTGTAGTCTGTTGTGAACTGGTGATGACCATTTATGCTGCAAAGACACTGTTTGGTTGTGCGCAGTTATTCCGATGCTATCCACAGATCACAGTAATAGCTCAACCTTCTGATGTGAGCCATAGTATGATGCAGAAGGAAGGCTCAAGGTAATAGAGACATTGTGCTACTGAACAATCCATCTGATGCTCATACATCAGCATTTTGCAGGTCTAAGCCAAGTTATAAGGAGAGTGGGCCAAAGCCAGATGTGTTAAACCATACAGGTTTAAGGATAACCAGACACTAAACAAGTGGTGCTGAGCAGAGACATTAAAGGTATCAAGCTAAAGAATTCCCAGAGTTTCCTAAATTGTTTGAATACTCATATCTGTGCCAGCATTTCTCCCTTTACAGGTAAGGGTCGTGTGCAAATACCATACTATGTTTATATTGATCAAGCAACTACATCACACCTGTATTACCAAATTATACCATTCTGTTCCAGATCTCCCACATCGCAGTTCCCTCTTTAATTCCATTCCCCCCCGCTGGCCACTCTGATCGTCTGTGCAAATTAAACCAGAGTCGGAGCTGCCAGAAGATAGGCCGCTTGAGCATACTGCTCCTGATGAATAGGCGACTTCCGACACAGTTTCTCCCATTATTAAAACCTGAAAGTTTCTTCCATTATTCATTGTGTGTTACAGCTGATATTCAATACCCATTATCCAAGATACTCATATCTATCATTCTTTTTAATAATATTCTAATGCTTCTGTGATATACCAGGACTTGAACTGTTCCTTCTCTTCACAAAGTTGATCTTCTACTCGTTAACAGTTGCAAACAGGTCTAGATATTCATGTGCTACTGATTTAAGGGATAACATATGGACTTAAATTGTGTAAAGCTTCTAGAACAGTCATCCACAACACAAATGGTATTTTTTATTTAGAATATAATAATTTGTACTCCTGTTCAATTAAATGTGACCTCTAGTACCCATTATAATATGCACCAGTATCACCGTTCTTTGTTAGATGAATTAATCTGTACTATTTTCTATTGTGATAGTTATTCATGAGTTAATGGAATCCTTCATTTGAATCTGTCTCTTATTATTGCAAGCATATTTATAGCTTGCTTATCTATTCCTAAAACTGCCTGGACTAATGACCCTAAAATTCAACTCCATCACTATTCTGCAAATCACCTCATGTTAAAAGGCTCTTTCAATATATCTTTTGTTTGATTTTGGAATGGTACATGTACAAACCAGAGACAAGATAGAGAGTATGAGTTTCCCACTCACAAAAGTATCAGAAGAGCTTATTATGGTTTCCTTTTAACATGTGTTCTATCATATTATTCTAAAGACACACAATTGATGGACGGAATGCAGAACAAATCAAAACATTCACCCCCAGTCAAGAGATCTGGGTCAAATCCATCATTCTTTTGCTCACCATGCCACCCCAGTTTAGACCTGGCCATATGCAAATCAGTCTTGACCCTGTGCCTCATGGGAACAGTCCAGCCCGAACTGCCAAGCCAGGGCCTCCCTGGACCGGAAACAAGCATCCTAGGACCAGTTTCGGGGTTTCACCCCTCTTCAGCCAGGATAGCTTGATTCCAGTGGCACAGTGAGCCCAGGACCCACGTCTGGGCATTCCTGGCGCACTTAGGGCAAGATAGCAAAAGACACACAGTTGATGTACAGAATGCAGAACAAATCAAAAAATTCACCCCCAGTCAAGAGATCTGGGTGAAAGCTGGACTGAGGCACAGGGTCAAGACTGATTTGCATATGGCTGGGTTTAAACTGGAATGGCATGGTGAGCAAAAAAACGATGGATTTAGGCCCATATCTCTGTACTGGGGTGAATGACATGACATTGTTCTACATTCTGTCCATCAACTGTTGTTTTTGCATTTGTCACTCCGAGTGGGACGGGTATGCCCAGACGTGGGTCCCGTGCTCGCCATGCCACTGGAATCAAGCTATTCTGGCTGAAGAGGGGTGAAACCCCGAAACCGGTCCTAGGTTGCTTGTTTCCAGTCCAGGGAGGACCTGGCTTGCCAGTTCGGTCTGGACTGTTCCCATGAGGCACAGGGTCAAGACTGATTTGCATATGGCTGGGTTCAAACTGGAATGGCATGGTGAGCAAAAAAACGATGGATTCAGGCCCATATCTCTGTACTGGGGTGAATGTATGACATTGTTCTGCATTCTGTTCATCAACTGATGATTTTGCTATCATATTATTCTAGCGCTACTGCTCGTATATAGAATGAATGCATGAGAGTTACAAATATGGAGTATATACTGTATACATTTGTTACCGATATCTCACCAGTGTTTATATGTTAATGTTGAATTATTTATATATTCAGTCATAATTGGCAGTATGCTACTAAATACTTATTGTAGGTTCCTATTTCCCTTTTCTTTTCTTCTTTTTTTGTTGTCTCCTGTTTCATCTGCCTTTTATTTTTCATCCTTACTACCATATTTGTTAGCTTTTACCTATTGAAAGTCATCATAAAAATGACTTGTGTATCTAAAGTATTAACTCTTTTTATAGATAATAAGCAATTGAAATTATTTATACTGTTACACAAGATCTACATATTTGAATTGTGTATCTTATCATTTAAATAGCGGTTTGTAATTTGAATCATATATTTGAATTATCATGAATGCCTGTATTTGAATAATGTATTTTTTGTTCTATATTTTCTCTATATTGCGAAATCCAAGGAAAAATTACAAAAGACATTTTTTTCAAGTGATTCATGATGTCAGAGCAGGTGAATGGACTGAAGAAGAGTAGAATGACTCACACGACCAGCCTTAAAAATCCATTGCTTCTGGAGGGGTCATGTACATAAGGTAGTGGGGGTAAAAAGTCAGAGCAAGTCAACAGAAATAGTTTTGTTTCCATTCATTAGTTTGATGTCAGAGTGACCAAATGTTGTTCAGCAGTAGCAAGGAGCATGTTACTGGGAAATTAGTACAGGAATAAGGCGAATGGCAAATGGTAGAAGAGTATGGCTAGGTGTGTGTTTACGAGCAGAGTAAAAGAGGTAAAATCAGTAAGTTAATGTTTTTGAAAATAATAGAAGGTATGAGACACCGGATTACAAATAGGATTCGTGGGGGGTCACTGGTGGGATAAAAGTACAGGTAAAAATAGTAATAAAAAGAAGTCTTGACATCAGCATACTCTTATCATACGAAAGGCAGGGAGTTTAACTTTTTTTAATACAAAAAACTTTCACATTCAAAATTGATTTTAAATTTGATTGTCTTCCAGTTTTAATGCCTTATTGTAATGATTTTAAGTAATCACACAAACTTATTCATTCATTCATTCCATTTTTGAAGCAAAAGCAAGTCGGACTGCTGAAAATAAGCCACCCTGGAAATAGAGGAAACAACAAGTATGTTATTCAACAAAGAGCAGACAAAGCAACCAAAGCGATCAATGCAGAAAAGAAAACGTCTCTTTAAAAGGAGAAAAACATGATGTCCTTAATGAAGGACAAGTCTGACATCACCTTGAAGAGAATGTAACTTCCCAGAGTAAATGTTCTCCATCTTCATTGAACCTGGGAGCTCCAACACAAACCTTAAACTCACTAGCTGCCCCTTTTCATAGGGAGATGATAAAGGAGTTTAATGAAAACAAGAACATCAGGAGTAGCATTTAAAACACGTTGAAAAGTAATTTCACTGTTGCTACCTTTTATTTTGTGTTCATCGAATTATTCTCTAATGTTGGTAACTCCCACCCCCTGAACAGATCCTTCCTCCTAGCTCTCTTTTATGCAGTGCCTGCATTGAGAATAATGATGTCAGAGGACAGAAAAAGAGTGAGTTTTGAAAAGTACCCAGCCAAAAGTGGACTGAACCAAATAGTGAAAGTTGAGCTCGCACTACTTAGCATAAGTAGGCTGATCCTAACCCATCCGGATTACTTGTATTTTATGGGTATAGATGTTCAGCTATGTCATCAGTTATCATCAGTGAACAATATCTCATTACTGGGCACCCAGTCAGTGGGCAAAGATGTGGAAAAGACATGGACAGTAGAGCTGTACCTACACAAGCGATCAGAAATTAGCAAAGTGTTGGTATCCAATGATGTCGCTTTCAATAATTCACCTATTTCAGAAGGAAATCACCCAAGGAGGGTTAAGCTGCCCGACTCTGGAGTGAACTCCAAAGATGGAGGAGCTGGCAAAGATTGCGGCCAAGACTTGGCATGGCTGCCCACGACCCTGGCAAGCAAAAACAGGAGTAAAGTCTTAAATGGGTATAACTGAACATTATACAATAGTTGAAAAAAGTTATACTAATGAGAACCACATAAAAAGTCTGTCATGGAATATTGTTGGGTTAAATAGCAAATTGGAGGACAGTGAATGGTTAAAATTTATAAATAATCATGCAATTTGCTGTTTTCAGTAAACGTGGATACTGTCCGAAAATGATGTAGATCGTCTTACTGAATTTATTGAACCTGTACAACGTTTCAGAAAAGGTAGATTGGTGGGAGGCCTTTTAAGAGTGTCGTGTAAATTAAATTATGAGTTACAACAACTAGTTAAGGCACACCTTTCTCTAAATGCATTGCATGTGAGACTCACAAAGGTTAGTAAGGAAATTGATACCGTTGACATTGACAATGTATACATTTCACGGAGCAGACTCCCAAAGAGCAGGCAATTTGGAGCAATATTACATATTATGTTAAGCACATCAGAGAGGAATATATCAATTCTACCAAAGACAGGAACTTGCATAGGGGTGAGTGCTTGCTGTTTATTGGTGGAGACTTAAAATTCAAATTCCTCTGATGATATTGTCAATAAAGAGGTTTTAGCAGAGGACTACTGTTGAGGTATTTCGAAACCAGACATGAGCTGGACAAAAGTGGATAAGAAACAGAAGACCCTCCCAACATTTCTGTGATTTTTGAATGGTCGAACTGCCTCTGGCTGTCCAGCACGAAAGACCTAAGGAAATGGACAAAAAGGCCTCATTGATTGGTTATATTATAAGCAATGTGGAAAACTGTAAAAATGTGATTGACATGGTTGTTACAAGGAAAGTAGAGTGTGGCCATCATTCCCTCATAGTTAACCTCAAGCTAAACACCAGGGGGAAAAAGACTCAAGGGTGAGTAAGTGGGTGGATTACCATCTTGCAATTGCCACAGCTAACAAGGAGAGCCATAAACTGGAATAAAGGAAAACATTACTATGAAATTCCCCTTTTAATGACATTTTAGTAAAATTTGGAGGTGTCATCCTTAATACCCCCAATGACAGGAATGATATCGTATTGGATGAGTTTCATTCTGTGATATGTGAAATAAGGTTATTGTGGTCAAGGCCAATAAGAAACTCTAGTTAACACCAAGCATCCATAAATGCGGAACCTGGTATGATGCAGAGTGTTATATTATGAAGCATAAAGTCTCACAAGCAGTAATTCTGCTCCATCTTAATATACAGAATTAGCTGATCTTTCAGTCATATAGGCTGGAGTATAAACATTTATTGAGAGACATAAAGCAAGATGCGCAGATTGCACTCTGGGCAGAGTTGAGAAAAGCAGCTGCTTTCAAGAAATCCAAGAGGTTATGGAAACTTGTTACCTGTCAAGAGAGGGGTGCAGTACATTATTTTGGTAATGTATATAGGGACAATAGAAAAAGTGGCCATAATTTTCCATCCTTGAGTGACAGGACCATTGAGAAATATCCTCCGCTGAATATTTTCATTCCAGTGGTGGAGAGAGCATTGGATAGCATGAAAAAACAAAGCTCCTGGCTCAGACTTAGTTCCAGCTGAGTTGTTTCATGGAAACCCAGAACTTTGGGCCCCAATACTTACAAAAGCATTCAATGCGGCCATTGATAATATCCCACACTCCTTGTTTTCTGCCATTCTAGTGCCACTATATAAGAAAGGCGGCTGCAGCAGCCCTTCCATCTACCGGCCAATCTCCCTTGTGGATGGGCCAGCAAGATATTTGGTAAATTCATATTAAACCCCATAATTGCTATTTGCAAGGTCCCGATCCTTCTCTTTTCTGATAATGCGGTTCTGTTGAGTAAAACTGAAAATGCAATGCTTAAACTATTGGGAAGATTTGTGGAATACTGTAATAAGAATGCCTTAACCAATAATTGTAAAAAAACACAAAGCTCATGCCATTGAAGCCGTCTCCGAGTTTGAAGAGGTATATGGAGACCAAATTGAGAGTGTAACGCATTACTATTATTTTTGCATATGTTTCACCAAGCAGTTTCATTGGAAAGAACAAATATCGAAGGTCAGCACTATCTTGCTGCAAACATCGAGGGCCTGGCTTAAGTTTAGACAAAAGGCGGGTTCCCATTGCATTAGTGCCATACTTCAAATGTATAAACAGAAAGCAGTAACTGCTCACTTCAGGTGACTGGGCTATGGTAATTTACATGTGCTACAAGTAGCTGAAAATTATTTCCTAAGAGCCTTCTTAAGGCTGGGACCTGGCACACCTCTATTGGCCTTATATGTGGAACGTGGTCTCACTATAATTTCAGATCTGGGCGAAATAAAACCAGTACTGTATTGGATCAAGCTGGTTAGAGACCCGAAAGCCTCAATATACTTAAAATAAGTGGGGGAAGTGGAAAGTTATGGCAGGGTGGAAGGAAAGTAATTAGTTACTGCATGTAAGAAAGTTATTAACCTGTCAACATTTGTTTTTGTTTTGGACTGACCCTAAGAAGGTTGGCCCTGGCACGCTGGAAATCGTGAAAGAACATTATCAAATGTCAAAGTGAGAATCTTGGTTCACAGAATAAGACCAGGTGGGATAATGGTAGTATATTTTGATTATAAGATAGAATTGGGGTTCATGCATTATTTGGATCAGGTCTAACCTGAACATAAACGTACCTCATTCATTAAGTTTAGAAGGGGGTTTTTCCCTACCAGAGAAGATCTAGTAGGATGTGCTAGGCTCACTAAGGGATGTGAATTCTGTGGCTGTATGTTTGGGAAGAAAGATAACATTATGGACCTCATACTATTTTGTACAAACATTTGCGTTTGCCCTTATTTAGGTCCTGTGGGATAAGCTGAGCTAGGAGTGCTGTAGTATTTTGTCATAGGACAGATGAAGAAGATTTTTAAAGTCTCTAGCTTCCAATTGTGGACAGTTAGGCCACTAGTCAGAAATATACAGGTAACTTGAAATAATCATAGTGTCCTAGTCATGAAATGGTAGATGATCGAGGCCATAGCTACCTGAATAATTGTTGACATATTTTATTGAGATATTTTTGGATATGATTAAATTATGCACTCTATTTCTATGCATGTTAGACCTGCCATCCTTAGAGAGGTCTTTCCCCAGACATTTTGCCTTTTACCACCCGTTTTTCCATAGGACTCTGAGCACTTTACCACTGCTGACCAGTGCTAAAGTGCATGTGCTTCTCCCCTAAAGATGATGACATTGATGTATACCTGACTGCATATTTGTTGTACTAGTAAGTCCCTTGTAAAGTGGTATACCACATTCTCAGGGCCTGTACTTCAAATTCTACGAGTGGGGCTGCATCACTGATTGTGCCACCCACAGAAGTAGCCTTTCGAACCTGTCTCTGGCTTGCCACTGCACTGCCTTTGTGTGCAGTTTACTGCCATTTTGACTTAGCATTTAAAACAACTTGCCAGGCCTTAAACTCCCCTTTTATACATATGTCACCCCTAAGGCGGTCCTTAAGTAACTCTAAGGGCAGGATGCCATGTCAGTAAAAGGTAGAACATGTAGTTTTATGTTTTGCATGTCCTGGTAGTGACAAACAGCCTGTTTCATTTGTTACTACTGTGAGTCTTACCCCTTTCATAGGCCAGCACTGGGAAATCCTTAATACAGATTTAAGCAGTAATTCCTGATCTGAGAGAAGTAGCTTTTTCGTGTTTCTTATCTTTTGAATGCTAATGAGAAATCCTCCTTACTGGTGAAGTTGGATTTAATATTACTGTTTTGTAACTGCCACTTTTAGAAAGTGGACATTTATCTGCACTTATTGTTCGATGTGCCTGACAGCCTGTCTCAATTACACATCTTGTGTGGTTAACAGATACACTTTGTGTACTCCTTCTAGACACCCAAAACACAGAAAGGTGAGGCTCATCTGTCTTCTGAGTACTCATCTGCATTCTGATGGGTCTCCCTGGGCAGAGTGCAATGGGAGGGGCTGACACTTACACTTCAATAGGTAGTGTTGTGTCCACAAACAAAACACTGATTTACCCCCCTGGCAGACAGTACTGGGTTGAAAGGGATTCTTTTGCACTTCAGGAAGCTGCTTTAAAGTCACCCCCTATATCAAAGGCACTTTTGGGTATAAGTACTGGGTCACTGACCCCCTAAAATCAGACACTTCTGGATCTTGAACTGAACCTCTGTAAGAAGAACTGCTGTACTGCTTACTGACTCAACTGTACTGCTTCTCTGGAAGGAATGCTTTTCTGCTTGTTACCCTGCTGCTCTCTGACTCTGCTGAAGGAGAGCAGGACTCTGCCTTCCTTCCAAGTAATCTCCAGGGGCTTGCTGATTTGCCGCCTGTTTTCTGAAGTCTCAGGGACGCACAAACTTTTCTGCAATTCTACTGGTGCTGCTGGATTCTGCCACCTTTGAGTCATACCCTTGCCTGAGGTGCTCATTCCAGTTCTGGGCCTCAGAAGTGGGTTCTGCAGCGGTTTTTCTACAATTCCAACTTTCCACTGCGCCGATTTGAACCGACGCATTGATCTTCGTCGCCGAGGCTGTTCGATTACAGTGGTTCTGCAGCCTGAACTGCCCAACAACGATGCTCTACATGGCTTGACGACGACGCATTGCCTGCATCTCAGCGGAGCTTGACGACGATGAGGCAGTGACCTTACTGCTTGGAAAAGATCGAGGAATCGTGCCCTCGGTGTCAACGCTTGGTTCAATCCAAGGTAATTTCTCAGCCGGCCCTGCGTGGGTCCTGTAGCCAGCATACCCTTCATCGCGATTTGCCTGAACTTTGGATTTGCACCAGTCCCTCATGACTTCATGTAACCTTTTGACCACTAATGACTTTTAAGCACTGTTTTTGCACTTAATCTTTACAGATTTATATCTCAACTTCTTCTGATTGGATGTTTGTCTTTTTAGTCTTATTTGACTCAGATAAATATTCTCTATTCTTCTAAAATTGTGTGGAGTCTTTTTGTGGTGTATTCACTGTGTTACTGTGTGTGTGTGTTGAGCAAATACTTTACACATTGCCTCTTTAGCCTGACTGCTCCTTGCCAAGCTACCAGAGGGTGAGCACAGGTTATCCTTTAAGGTGTATCTAGCTTACCCTGACTAGAGTGGTGCTTCCTGCCTGGCCTGGGTGCATACCTCAGCCAACCAGGAATCACATTTCTAACAATGAGTAATTGCACTTTGTTATGCTATTTGCACAATAGATTAGTATTTGTCAGCATTCTTTGTTTGTTTTATTTTTTATGCTGTGCAGGACTTTATTGTTAGGTACATCAGATTGAAATAAGTGTTGCTATGTTTTATATATTTTAATATTCAATTATCAAGGAGAGAGAGAGGACTAGATAGCTAGTCCGTATCTCCAAGGTTATTATATGTAATCAAAAGAGGACTAGCTTATTTATGCGTGACCTTAAACTATGTGGGTGTGAGATCTACACTAAAAGTGAGTGCGTGATCTTTAAAATGTGTTGCACGCCCCTAGAGAGATTCCTGCAGAGGTTCTGATCGACATTGTTGGTCAGGACCCTTGTGAAACCTGTTGTTCTGCGGCAGATCAGAACCTCTGCCGGAATCTCTCTAGGGGCATTCGCGGCAAATCGCAAGCTAATACTTGGAAAGGGAATCCCCCTCCCACACGTATGGCACCTTAGCGCGTCCAAAACATTTTAAAGATCACACACTCACTTTTAGTGTAGATCTCACACCCACATAGTTTAAGGTCCTGAGGAAAGCCAGTTATTAATGAAAGGCCTGTCTGAAACATGTAGACCACCCACCGGATGCAGGAGTTCCTAATTATTACTCCACCTACATCCATCGCCTTGCTTTTACCGCTACCAGAGGCCCAGATATTAAAGATGACCCCCGTGGGCACTGGGACCACTGGATAGCTTTTAAACTTTCACTTGCACTCCACTATCACTGCACACTCAGTAAAATACCTGCTCCGCTGTAATACAGGCATTGAAGCACACCCGGGACACATTCGGTGTCACTGGGTGGACCCGATGATGAAGCATGCCACCAACTAGGTTGGTGGGTGAGGGCTTCATATGGAAACCAAACAGTTTGCCTTCCCTTCCCATACAGCCCTGAGTCCTGTATCACGCATTAATAGGCTATTCCTCTTTTGATTACATATTATATATTTTAATGACAGCATGGCTCTTCTCTTCCGGCCAAGCTGTTTTACCCTAATGGAAACCACCTTGAACACTTTAGGTATTTGTGGCTCTTGTTACCTTTTTCCAATTTCGTTTTTTGTTGGCCTTATGATTCTTTGCACTTTACCACTGCTAACCAGTGCTAAAGTGCAGGTGCTCAGTCTTTAAAACATAGTAACGTTGGCTTATTCCCAATTGAAATATTTAATTGTACATATAAATCCCTAGCAAAGTGGTACTACATGTACCTGGGGCATGTAAATTAAATTCTATTACTGGGTTTGCAGCACTTGTTGTGCCACCCACTTAGGTATTCTTGGAAACCTGTCTTGGGCTTGTAATTGCAGCCTGTGTGTGCAGTATTAAATTGCCATATCAACCTGCAAAAACCTTCCTATTAATACATATAAGTCATCCCTAGGGTAGGCCCTAAACCGCCCACAGAGCAGGGTGCAATGTAATTAAAAAGTAGGACATATACTTTTAAGTTTTACATGTGCTGATAGTAAAAAACACTTAAATTAGTATTTTCAATATTACAAGACCTGCCTCTCTGAAGGAAAGTAGCATCTGCTTCTTATGGTCACCCCCACTTTTTGCTTTTTGCTCCCACTTTTTTGACTAGTCTGGCTGGGATCCTACTATTCAGGACCCCAGCCTATCTGCTTCCTACTCTAAATTGACATATATGTACTTCGTTACAACCCCATATTGGATACCGGGGTACCCTTATCAGTCCCTAGTATATGGTACGCATGTACGTACCCCGGGGCATAGGTACCCCAGAGGCCTCCCATGGGCTGATGCATGTATTATGCCACCCATGATAGGCCATGCAAACTGGAGCCTCAGGTCTGATACAGCAGCCTGTGTAAGCTGGTGCTTGAACCACTTACGAGAGATATAGGTTCACTTTATCTATATATATCACTACACTTAAAACCTTATAAGTCACCCCTATAGCAGGCCTCAACAACACTGAAGGCAGGGTGCTGGGTTTTACGTGAGAGGGTGCGCCTGAATGAGCAGGGCCCCTCTGCAGTCTTCGGAGACCATTCTCCCTGGCTGTACGTGATACTGCCAGACATATAGGTAGAGGTGCATTATAACCTTGCGGTAAATGCTATCTCGAAAACAACTGCAATGAAGTATGTTGTGTTTGCTGTCAAACACCATGGAATCCTACCTGCACACCAGTAACTGGTGTGGGAGGTATGATTCCTCCCCTCAGAACCGATGTTCTGGGGGTACCTAAGTCTACCGTTACCAACTTTCTCGAGCCTTACAGCACAAAATGGATGCTGCCAGCCACAGACATGAGTCTGCCCTCCTGCTGCTGAGCCAAGCTCACGCAGAGGATGGTCGAACAATAGGTATCCTGTCACAGGGAGGTGTGACCACCTCCCAGACAGGATTTAGTGTATTAGAACTAGGTGGGTGCATGGTCTCCGTGCCAGAAAGTCTGCACGAGGGGCACATTTTGTGTCCCTGTGCATAGTCCAGCTCAAACAAGTTCTGGGAGCCTGCTCTGGTGCGAAACTGGACTAAGGATATGGGTGTAGCCACCACTCTGTCCTTTCCCTCCCCTAGGAGGGTCCCTAGAATCTGTACAACCCCTTCCCCTTCCCGTGGGCATAAAATGGGTTACCTGGCTACAGGACATTAGATTTTACTTGGACAAGATTCTTCAAGAAGATACCACAACACTTCGACCGCCTGGACATGCTGGACTTCACTGGACCTCCCTTGGGTTTCACTTCATCTTCCCTTGCTGTCCCCAGTCTCGCCACTGTTCGTGATCCATACAGGCTCCTTGCTGGACCCTGTGGACCTCCAGCAATAGAGGACATGGGTTTCTGAAGGTCTCCATGGTTGAGCTGCCCTCTCACTGAGTTTGAGGCAGATACCTCTCGTGGGGACCGTATACCCATACCCCTGTGCACCGTGTTTATTTGCAGCTGCACATACTTGTTGTGCCAATTGTAGCCCTGACCCCAACGCATCTTTTCTGAGAAGGACTCCGGCATCCTCGCACACTGTGCCCTGCTAGATGGTATCCTGTGAAACCGTCTGAGTTCCCCTCGCAACTCCTGTACCTTCAGCCTGTGGGTCCGCTTGAGGGTCAACTTTGCTTTATTTGGGCTCCCCTGGTTGCTCCAGGCCTGCCCTGATCTGCCTTGCTGTGGTGAGTCCCCTGGTCCTTGCTGGGCCAGATCGACACTGAGTTTGACCATCTACGTGGTTTGCCGCTGCCAAGGCTTGTTGGTGCTCCCGCCGGACACTGACCCCTCAGCACTTGACATCCTTCGTGGGATGGCTTGCCTCCGGCTCCTGGTTGTCCTAGACATCTCCGGGTCCTCGCTGCTGAAGAGTCAAGATCACTGTCAACACACCTGAAGCACCCGACATCGGTGGGCATTCGTCTACGGAGCCCCTGGTCACTCCAAAGTGACCCAGACTCTGTCCCCTCTGCTTTCAGGTTCTTCTCACCTAGAATCCATGTTTGGATTCCACCGGACACTTTTCATACTTCCAGCAGCAGCATTACTTTGTCAACATCCATAGAAAACGACAAGGGTTTCCAACGCCACTTCGTGCCTATGCACCCGGCTCCTCTGGGATAGGTAACTCTGGCACAAAGGTATCCACGGGTGGGGTGGCTCTTCAAGCTCTGAAGCTTCGAGGGTTGTCTTCGTAATCTGCTGGGAATGGTCTTTAATCTCTGATTTTCCAACCTCAACTTTCCCATTGACTTGTACTGAGCACGCGGTCATGTTCTCACTCTGCACCCGTCCACCATGGGGGTCCCTATTCACTCACCTTGGGTGGTTCCTGTTGTCCCAGCAATTCTACACCTCCTAGACTAAGTCTGGTCCTGAGTCGTGGTTCTTATACCACTTATTTAGTATATGGTTTGGTCTCCCCTGGAGCCCACTGTGTATTGTGCTACTTACGTTGGATTCTTTGCAACTGTATTATTGATTTGTGTTCTATCCTCGTGTAGAAGATACTAGAGAGTGTTATAGATAATAAATACATATTTTTCTAACTACTGTGTGGTTTCCCTTTCATTTAATCAATACTATAATGTTGCGTTCTGGTAAAACAAGGTGCTTAACATTCCTTCAAGACTTAGCCTGATGGCTGCTCTCAATAGCTACCACTAGGATAGCTTTCAATAAAGGTTATCTTCGACCTAATCACCATAAGGGTTGTTTGGACTGGTACAGGGTGCCCACTTTAATTAGTGGACAGCATATACCATACCAACTTCTCACATTGGTGTGCAGCGGTTGGGATTCAAGCCTGCATTGTTTTACCAGAAAATCTTTTGTATTGATTAAATGAAAAACCACTAGTATCTAGGAACATATAATACTAGCTTATAGTAAGTTCTACTGAACTTGGGGTTGGGTAAGTCAAGGGTCTAGGACACCCTTTCTCCAACCTAAGAGAGTTTAGTTCTCACTAGGTTAGGTAGGTGCCTACACTACACCTCACTTAGTATGTCTTCTACTGGGAATGCCACTGGTGGCATCCTGCCTACTATGATAGCTTTGCATTCGCTGAATTGAAAGCCATGTGTGTATCTAGGAAGCTGAAGACGGAAAAAAGCCAACACTCAACGTCTCATAGATGCATCACTGCTAGATGACATTAGGAAGATTCCTGGGTCAGATGAGCAGGATAGTGTGGATGGCACAGGAGAGGAGGATAGGTCAGGAGGGGACACCTTCTATGACCTAGAATCCAACCCTGGACGGGAGGATCAAAATCATCCACGTCTGAACAACTCAGATCCCCCAGAGGGGGACGAAGAAGAGGGGCAAAAGGACCATCCCTTTATTCCTCCAGGGAGAGTGCAGAGTTTACCAAGGAGATCTAGATCTCCCTCTGCTGAGTCAGATCATTCTAGACATTCTGTAGGAACCTCTGCTTCTAGTAAGAGGGATAATTCTTATGACAGGGAGTGCAAACTTTTCGAGCTTGAGAGAGCTAAGTTTAGGCTCAGGCAACAGCAGTTGGCCCTGGATAAGGAGTCCCTAGAGGTTGAGAAGACTAGAAAGAAATTGGGACTAGAGTCCCATGGTGGCAGCTATAGTGTCTCTGGGTTAGGGAACACACCTTTGATCATAGGAACCTGAGCACAATTGTCCCTCCCTTCCATGTAGGGGATGACATCCAGAAATGGATAACTGCTTTAGAGAGGGCCTGTAAAGTACAGAAGGTCCCCCAAGAGCAGTGGCAGCTGTCTTGTGACTCTCCTTTGATGACAAGGGAGGAGATAAGCTCCTCACTGTTAGAGAAGAGGATGCTGACAATTATTCAGTCCTGAAGAGTGCTCTCATTGAAGAGTTTGACTTAACCACTAAACACTACGGAATTAAGTTCAGAGACACCCAGAAAGCACAGACTCAGAACTGGGTAGACTTTGTTGATTGTGCCATTAAGGCTCTGGAAGGCTGGTTACTTGGTAGCAATGTGAATCAGTTTAAAGAATTGTACAACTTGGTTATGAGGGAGCAGATCTTTGATAATTGCCAAAACCAATCGTTGCATCAGTACCTGGTGGACTCTGATCTGACTTCTCCCCAAGAATTGGGAAAGAAGGCAGATAAATGGGTCAGAACCAGGGTGAAGCAGAAAACTAAACTCAGACCAATGGTGGTGATCAAAAGAAACCAGACTCTAAGAACTCAGATAAGGGTGGGGACAAAAATAAAGATCAAAAGTCTTCATCAGGGCCCCAAAAACCTGCATCTGGGTTGGAGTCACAATCTAACAAGGGAAAAGGCAAAAGGAAACCTTGGTGTCCTATCTGTAAAGAGAAGACCCATTGGACAAAAGATGCCAATTGGCCAAGGAATTTACTCCTACCACCACTGCCCCTAAGGCAACTGCTTCCCCTAGCCTAGTTTCAAGTGGTGGTACACAGAACAAGGGAATAGTGGGGTTAACCTTGGGCTCTGAGATGGGTTCTGGCCTAGTCAGAACTCCAGATCAGGCTGTTCCATTCTGTGATGGAGGCATGGATATTGCCTCCTTATTTGTTAGTCCCAGTAACCTGGGCAAATACAGACAACAGCGTTTAATAACTGGTAAGGAGGCCATGGCATACAGGGACACAGGTGCAAGTGTCACAATGGTGACAAAAGTTCTTGTGGATCCTGACCAGATCATACTTGGTGAGATGCACCAAGTGACCAATGCTAGCAATGTCAGGACAGACCATTCCTTCGAAATTGTTAATTTCACCTGGGGAGCGGTAACTGGTCCTAAGAAGGTTGTGGTAAGTCCAGACCTCCCTGTGGAATGCTTGTTGGGCAATCATTTGGAGACTTCAGCCTGGGCTGAAGTGGAACTCAGGACTCATGCAGCAATGTTGGGCATCACTGCAGATGTGTTTGCTGTGACTAGGTCACAGGCCAGAGAGCCACTGAACAGGCTCTGGATCCTGAAATGATGGACCAGGTGCCTTGCAAGAAGAGGAGTAGGAGAGGTAAGGCAGTGTCTTCCTCCCAGGCTCAGAGAGAGGGTCAGTCTTTTGTGGAAGACGACTCCAATCCTGTGGAAGGAACTGTCTCAGATGAACTTGAACCTGATCAGGTTGAGGTTTTGGGGACAGGGGGACCTTCTAGGGCAGATCTGAGCCAGGAGCAGCAAACCTGTCCCTCTCTTGAACCCCTCAGACAGCAAGCTGCTGCTGAGGCTGCAGGGAATGTCAGTGGATCTCCCAAGATCTACTGGGATGAGGGGCGTCTATATTCAGAGGGTAGAGACCCCAAGCCTGGTGCCACCAGGAGGTGGGTTAAACCTCTTAAGGTTAGGGGCTTCCTACTCTCCCTAGCACATGACATTCCCCTAGCAGGACACTTAGGCCAAAGCAAGACTTGGGACAGGCTTGTCCCTCACTTTCACTGGCCTCATATGTCAGAGAACACAAAGGAGTTTTGTCGCTCCTGTACCACTTGCACAGCCAGTGGTAAGGCAGGTGGTACCACAAAGGCACCCCTGATACCATTACCTGTGGTGGGGGTTCCCTTTGAGAGAGTTGGGATTGACATAATTGGTCCCATGAACCGTCCAACGGCATCTGGAAAATCTTACATCTTGGTGCTGGTGGACCATGCTACCAGGTATCCAGAAGCTATTTGCCTTAGGACCACCACAGCCCCTGTGGTGGCCAGGGCCCTCCTGGGGGTTTTCTCCAGGGTGGGTTTTCCTAAGGAGGTCTTAACAGACAAAGGTACAAACTTTATGTCTACTTACATAACTGCAATGTGGAAAGAGTGTGGCGTTAACTACAAGTTTACCACACCCTATCATCCTCAATGCAATGGGTTAGTTGAAAGGTTCAACAAAACACTAAAGGGCATGATAATGGGGCTCCCAGAAATGCTCAGGTGAAAATGGGATGTTCTGTTGTCCTGCCTTCTTTTTGCCTACAGAGAGGTGCCACAGAAAGGGGTTGGCTACAGCCCTTTTGAGCTTTTGTTTGGTCACCCAGGTAGGGGTCCACTGTGTTAGGTGAAGGAGGGATGGGAGTTACTTCTCAAACCTCCCAAACAATATATTGTGGACTATGTACTTAGTCTCTGCTCCAGGATGGCTGAGTATATGAAGAAGGCACCCAACAACCTTGAGGCTAGCTAGGAATTGCAATAGGCCTGGCATGACCAAAAGGCTGTTTTGACTGTTTACCAACCAGGACAGAAGGTGTGGGTGTTGGAGCCTTTGGCCCCAGCAGCTCTCCAGGACAGTTGGAGTGGACCCCACACCATACTTGAGCAAAAGGGAGAAGTCATTTACTTGGTGGACCTTGGAACTCCCAGGAGCTCCTATAGGGTGCTCTATGTGAACAGGCTCAAGCCTTATGTTGACAAGGCAGACATGGGCTTGCTCATGGATACTGATGAGGGACAGGAGGAAGAAAGAGACACACTCCCTGACCTCCTCTCATAGAACCCTGATGATGGCTCAGTCGATGGTGTAGCTTTGGCAAGCAACCTCACTGAGCAGCAACAGTCTGATTGCAGGAAGGTTCTCAATCAGTTTAGGGACATGTTCTCACTGACTCCAAGTCAGACCACCTGGTGTGCCCATGAAGTGGACACTGTTGAAAACCTACCTGTGAAGAACAACATTTACAGGCAACCTGACCATGTCAGGGACTGCATCAGGACTGAGGTCCAAAAGATGTTGGAATTGGGAGTCATTGAGCCCTCAACTAGTCCTTGGGCTAGTCCAGTGGTCTTGGTACCAAAACCTCACACCAAAGATGGCAAGAGAAAGATTAGGTTTTGTGTTGATTACAGAGGACTCAATGCAGTCACTAGGACTGATGCTCATCCTATTCCAAGGGCAGATGAACTTATAGATATTTTGGCCTCAGCCATGTTTCTGAGTACTTTTGACCTTACAGCTGGCAATTGGCAAATCAGACTAGCTGAGGATGCCAAGCCAAAGATAGCATTTTCAACCCCTGGTGGGCATTACCAATTTGTGGTGATGCCTTTTGGCTTGAGGAATGCACCTGCCACATTTCAGAGGTTGGTGAACAACATTCTCACAGGCCTGGAAGACTATAGTTCAGCTTATCTAGGTGATATTGCTGTCTTTAGCTCCACCTGGGAGGATCACCTGGTCCACCTGAGAAATGTTTTGGAGGCTTTGCAAAAGGCAGGCCTCACTATCAAGGCTACTAAGTGCCAGATAGGGAAGAGTCAGGTTGTATACCTGGGCCACCTTGTGGGTGGAGGCCAGGTTCAACCATTGCAGAGCAAAATCCAGACCATCATGGAATGGATTGCTCTAACTACCCAGACTCAGGTCAGAGCTTTCTTGAGCCTGATTGGGTACAACTGAAGATTTGTAAAGAACTATGGGTCCATAGTGACTCCCTTAAATGATCTTACATCAAAGAGAATGGCCGAGAAAGTTCAGTGGACAGTTAGCTGTCAAAAGGCATTCATTATTCAAACTGATGCATCTGAGTTGGGGGTAGGGGCTGTGTTATCACAATTGAATGCAGAGGGTCAGGATCAGCCAGTAGCTTTCATTAGCAGGAGGCTGACCCCCAGAGTGAAACATTGGTCAGCTATTGAGAGGGAGGCCTTGCAGTGGTTAGGGCTCTGAAGAAGTTGAGGCCATACTTGTTTGGAACTCACTTCATTGTTCAGACTGACCACAAGCCCCTCTTATGGCTAAAACAGATGAAGGGTGAAAACCCCAGACGTTTGAGGTGGTCCATTCCCCTACAGGGGATGGACTATACAGTGGAACATAGACCTGGGAGTAACCATGCCAATGCAGATGGACTCTCCAGATATTTCCACTTAGAACATAAAGACTCAACTGGGCAAGGTTAGTCTCATCTTATTTTGTTTAAGGTGGGGGGTTTGTGTTGGAAATTAGAATCTGCTTCTTGTGGTTACCCCCACCTTTTGCTTTTTGCTCCCAGTGTTTTGACTAGTCTGGCTGGTATCCTGCTATTCAGGACCCCAGTCTATCTGCTTTCTCCTCTAAATCGACATATACGTACTTTGGTACAACCACATATTGGATACTGGGGTACCCTTATCAGTCTCTAGTATATGGGACACATGTACCCAGGGCATAGGTACCCCAGAGGCCTCCCATGGGCTGAAGCATGTAATATGCCACCCATGAGAGGCCATGCAAACTGGAACCTCAGGTCTGCTACTGCAGCCTGTGTAAGATGGTGCTTGCACCACTTACGAGAGGTATAGGTTCACTATATCTATATATATCACTACACTTAAAACCTTATAAGTCACCCCTATAGCAGGCCTTAACAATCCTGAAGGCAGAGTGATGGGTTTTATGTGAGAGGGTGCTCCAGCATCACCAGGGCCCCTCTGCAGTCTTTGGAGACCATTCTCCCTGGCTGTATGCGATACTGCCAGACATTTAGGTAAAGGTGCATTATAACCTTGCAGTAAATGCTATCCCGAAAACGACTGCAATGAAATATGCCGTGTTTGGTGTCAAACACCTTGGAATCATACCTCCACACCAGTAACTGATGTGGGAGGTATGATTCCTCCCCTCAGAATCGAGGTTCTGGGGGTACCTAAGTCTACCGGTACACACTTTCTCGAGCCTTACAGCACAAAATGGATGCTGGCAGCCACAGACATGAGCCTGCCCTCCTGCTGCTGAGCCAAGCTCGAGCAGAGGAAGGTCGGACAATAGGTATCCTGTCACTGGAAGGTGTGTCCACCTCCCAAACAGGATTTAGTGTACTGGAACTGGGTGGGTGCACGGTCTCCGTGCCAGAAAGTCTGCACGAGGGGCACATTTGGTGGCCCTCTGCATAGTCCAGCTCACACCAGTTCTGGGAGCCATTTGCTCCTGCTCTGGCGCGAAACTGGACAAAGCACATGGGTATAGCCACCCCTCTGTCCTGTCCCTCCCCTAGGAGGGTCCCTAGAACCTGTCCAACCCTTTCCCGTGGGTATAATATGGGTTACCTGGCTACAGGACATTAGATTTTACGTGGACAAAGTTCTGCAAGAAGATACTACTAAACTTCGACCGTCTGGATACGCTGGACCTCCCTTGGGTTCAACTTCGTCTTCCCTTGCCGTCCCCTGTCGCACCACTGTCTGTGATCCATACAGGCTCTGTGCTGGACCCTGTAGACCTCCAAGACAACAGAAGAATCTCCCTTGGGGTGAAGGAGTCACACCCCTGCAAGCGCAGGCACCTTAACGCATCTGACTGGTTTGCTGCTCCAGAGCTCCTGCAGACACCGAAGACTCCAGCAACACAGGAGGTGGGTTTATGAAGGTCTCTGAGATTGAGCTGCCCTCTCACTGAGTATGAGGTGGATATCCCTCGTGGGGACCGTATACTCGTACCCCTGTGCACCACGTTTATTTGCAGCTGCACATACTTGTTGTCGTGCAACAATTCAGTGCATTGGGCCATTTGTAGTCCTGACCCCAGCTCATCTTTTTCTGAGAAGGACTCCAGCATCCTCATACTCTGTGCCCTACTAGCTGGTATCCTGTGAAACCACCTGAGGTCCCCTCACGACTCCTTTGCCTTCTGCCTGTGGGTCCACTTGAGGGTCAACTTTGCTTAATTTGGACTCTCCTTGTTGCTTCAGGCCTGCCCTGACTGCCCTTGCTGTATTGAGTCCCCTGGTCCTTGCTGGGCAAGATCGACACCGAATTTGACCATCTACGTTGTTTGCCGCTACCAAGGCTTGTTGGTGCTCTCGCCAGACACTGACCCCTCAGCACTCGACATCCTTCGAGGGCCAGCTCCCCTCTGGCTCCTGGTTGTCCTAGACATCTCCGGATCCTTGCAGCTGAAGAGTCAAGATCACCGTCAACACACCTGAAGCACCCAATATCGGTGAGCATTCGTCTATCGAGCCCCTGGTCACTCAAAAGTGACCCAGACTCTGTAACCTCTTCTTTCAGGTTCTCCTCTCCTAGAATCCACATTTGGATTCCACCGGACACTTTTCATACTTCCAGCAGCAGCATTACTTTGTCGAAATCCGTAGAAAATGATGAGGGTTTCCGACGCTACTTCGTGCCTATGTACCTTGCTCCTATGGGATAGGTAACTCTGGTACAAAGGTATCCACGGGTGCGGTGGCTCTTCAAACTCTTAAATTCCAAGGGTTGTCTTTGTAATCTGCTGGGAATGGTCCTTAATCTCTGATTTTCCAACCACGACTTTCCCATTGAATTGTATGGAGCACGCGGTCGTGTTCTCACTCTGCACCCATCCTCTGTGGGGTCCCTATTCACTCACCTTGGGTGGTTCCTTGGGGTCCCTGCAATTCTACACCTCCTAGACTAAGTCTAGTCCTGAGTTGTGGTTCTTATACCAATTATTTAGTATATGGTTTGGTCTCCCCCTGGAGCCCACTGTGTATTGTGCTACTTACGTTTGATTCTTTGCGACTGTCTTATTGATTTGTGTTCTATCCTCGTGTAGAAGATACTAGAGAGTGTTAGAGATAATAAATACATATTTTTATAACTACCGTGTGGTTTCCCTTTCATTTAAGCAATACTATAAGGTTGCATTCTGGTAAAACAAGTTGCTTAACATTCCTTCAAGACTTAACCTGAAGGCTGCTCTCCATAGCTACGACTAGGATAGCTTTCAATAAAGGTTATCTTCGACCTAATCACCATAAGGGTTGTTTGAATTCGTACAGGGTGCCCACTTTAATTAGTGGACAGCATATATCAGGCCAACGTCTCGCACTCTCCCATGGGATAACATTGGGGTTACATTATTACATATAATGAGGATAACTTCCAAGTGGGAACAGGAACAGATTTCATGTTTGGTGTCTTCAGAATTGTAATGAAACATTTTCTTTGATGGTAACTTTAGATTTTGAATTCAGTTTTGAAAATGTCATTTTCAGAGAGTTGCTATTTTCCTGCCCTAGCTATTTAGTGCATGCAGCCTGTCTCTGGGTTACAAGATGAGGTGTAGCTGGCAGTTGTTCTTTGTGTATTCCTCCCAGACCGATATGCACAATAGTGATCTTAGGTGTGCCTGAATGGGTTATTATTGGCAGGATGGGGGGTTGAACATGGGCACAGCCCCACTTACAGCTGAATAGGCGGTGTCCTGACTTTACACAAAGGATTACATACCCCTGTAGTTAGTAGAGCCTGGGCAATGGAGGTAGGAAACTGGAGCGCTTCAAACAGAATCCTCTAGAAGTTTTTTCCAGTTCAAAGAAGACACTAAGAATAAATATTGGACCTGAGACACCAACTCTTTAGTACACTTCTGGACATCTGGAAGAGTCTGCCAGGAAGAAGGACTGCTGTGCTGCTGAAAAGACTGCCACTGCTGGACTTCTGCCCTGCTGTGCTGAACTGCTGCCTCGCTACCTCTTGCCTGGGTGAGAAGAAATAGAACCTGCAACTTGTACCCAGGACTACCAGAGTGACTCCAAAGGTTAGTCTCTTGAACCAGCACCTGGACGCTGCAACTGTGAGCCCTATGCTGCCAAGTGCTGCGTGGATTTTTCCATTATGAGGACTTTGCATCTCTGCCGCTGCCTCATCGGTACCGCTGCTGTGCAACACATCCTCGACGCAGGTCCCCACATCGCCAACCCCTCGTCGACAGCATCCTTGACAACGATGCAGTACTCCGCATCGCAAGCCTTCCAGCGTCTTCTGAAGTAGCTGATGCGCAATGCATCCTTGACACAGGACTTCGCATTACAGGCCCACTTGTCAACAGTCTCCTCGACAACGACACAGGGCCTCGCAACGCATCCTCACAGCTACCCAGAACCGACGCTGTGTGACACATCTCCGATCCTGACCTCACATTGCCTCAGCTGTGCAACGCATCATCTACATGGGACCTCCCAACTCTACAGAACCAGAAGTTAAGGTACTTTTGTTCAGAGGGCCTAAGTGGGTCCCTGTAGCTGGCCCGCACTCCATCAAGGTCGGCCTGAACTTTTGACTTTTTTCCAGTCCGACACAAACAGATATCCAGTTGGCATGATCGCGGGTAGCTACACAACAGACAGAGGAACAGTTGGTTTGAATTTAGAGTTATATTGTAGTCACTGTGGATTAGTTGGTGAAAAATACTGTCAAATTGGAACCAAATTGGAGTTACTTAATGTAACTACTCATGCTTATTGAGCGCTGAGGAAGTTTTGGCAAAAGGAGCTTGACAAAACACCTTTTGGTGAGAGGAAAATAAGATATTAAAAGACTGATACTTGAAAAATACGTTTGAGAGTTCCTTTGTGAAATTTCGCCTGCTCATCAGGAATGCATTCTTATCCACCAATTTGCTATTGACATCCAGCAGCAAGTTTCATGCTGTGGTAATGATTAATTTATTGTAGCAACTAAAAGAATTTCAGGATCTTTTGAACAGTGGCAGGACTTTGGGAGCGGTCTGAACAGAGCCTTTGGGAGTCATTGACACCTGGAACAAAAAGAGGACATCAGTTTGCTTAGAGGAAATGGCTGGGTTGGTTTGTAGAACAAAGCTTGCATCCTGTTATGGTGCCACTGTTTGAGATTGTGAATTGTTTGTCTATCCATGTAGAAGGAGGTTTGATGCGGACAAATAATACATGAGTTTGCAAATAGGGAGCTGATGGCCAGCACTCTTTAGTATATCATTTATTGAAAAACACACGTTTAGTAAGACATTTTAAAAATAAGCATTTGGATGTGCAGGACAGATAAAAGTCATCCGTTTGTTTCAGTGGTGGCCAGATAATAAGGCATTACATTTAAAAAAATGTATTAAAACATTATTGCTTTGTGTGATAAATTGGGTTGTTGGTTGAGTGGATTTTTAACCCTGCTCAAGAAGCAGCCCAAGGCGAACCACAAAAGTCACCAAATTAACCTGTGCATAACCCTCTGGTAGCTTGGCCTAACTTAGAGGCAATGTGTAAAGTATTTATGCAGCACACAAACAGTAATAAAGGAAAAACACAGCACAATAAAAATTCCACACCAATTTAGAAGAATAGAGTACATTAAAAAAAATATTTGACACCACAACAACAAAAATCCAATAAGTAGAACCGAAGTTATGAATATTGAAAGTCTAAGGTAAAAACTAGCACCTAAAAGATCAAATCGCCAACCGCAGACATGTAGTCTTGCGAGACCGATGAAAGTTAAATAATATGGCTAATCGTGATGGAGTGTGAGCAGATACAATCAGTGGATTCAGCTCGGTTGGTACTTACCATTGAAATTTGAAATGAAAGTCTCTGAGAAGGTAGAAGTTTTGAGGGGCAAGGCTGCAAGCGGTGTCCAAGGAGGAGGCATAGTCGTCATCGGGGAGCTGCTGGATGAAGTCGCAGTGAAGATCTCTACGTTCAGACTTAGTCTGTTTTTGGAAGTCGAAAATCTCCATTGGGACAAAGCTGGAGGCTGTAGCCAACGAGAGTTCCACGAGGCTGGATACCCCTGTAGCAAAGGATCAGTAAACAGGATTTGCGGCTGCAGAGCAGAACGTTGTGGTAACTGCCATGAAGTCAGGCTGACTGGCGATGCACCTTGTTCAAATAGAGAAGCAGGTTGGTCCTGGACTCCTTTCTGTTCTTAGAACAGTTCTTAGCCAAAAAGTTCCTAGTTTCGGATTTGGCTAACTGGGCATGTGTAACACCACCATCAAGAGCCCAGGACTGGAGGGGCACCAATTGGGGGGTTAGGACTCACTCAATTTGGGTGCGGGTTCAAGATGATTAGAGCCTTTAGTATCCCTGAGGCTCTGTTCAGTAGACCATGTCAACTAGCCCTTTTAGTCACTCAGATATTCCTGGGTTCAAGAAATTAGGCAGGGCTAAAGCAGCAGGTCAAACCTTTGAGGGTTCAAGTCAGGCTTTGGGCAGCAAAGCAGGCCTTCCAGGTGCAGCAGAGAAGTTCTGTGAAGTACACAGCCGACCACAGCAGTAGGCAGTTCTCTAGGAGTCCTTCCGCAGGTCCAGAAAGTGACCTGAAGAGTTTGTTTGAGGGTCCTTCTTTGAAGTAAGAGACGTTTCTAGGGAATTGCCTTTGAAGTGATTGACGTTTTCTGCATCCCTTGCCCTGGCTCCAAGCTGGCTGCATGTACAATGCAGGGGTGACAAGTCCTTTGTGTAAAGGTGGGGCACAACTTAATCATTAGCAAATAGGGCTTTGCCAGCCCACATCCTGCCAGTGATGGCCCATCTAAGCACACCTAATCCCTCCATTGTGTGGCTGTCTGGGAGGAATAAACAAAGTACAGTTACACCCAGTCATGTTACTCAGGAACAGGCTGCAGGCACCAAATAGGGCAGGAAAATTCCAACATTCTAAAAGTAAAAAGAACAGATGGACGGGGTGCCGAATAAATCAAGCATTCACCCCCAGTCACAGATGTGGGTAAAATCCACAGTTTTTTTGTTCACCAACCCATTCCAGTTTGGACCCAGCCATATGCAAATCAGTCTAGTCCCTGCTCCCCATGGGAACAGTCCAGTCTGAACTGCCCAGCCAGGTCCTCCCTTGACCAGAAACAAGCATCCTGAGACCAGTTTCAGGGTATCACCCCTCATCAGCCAGGCTAGCTTGAATCCAGTGGCATAGTGAGCACAGGACCCACGTCTATGCATACCCTACCCACTTTGGCCAGCAACTGCAAAAATAACAGATGATGGACGGAATGCTGAACAAATCAAACATTCACCCCATGCATCCTTTTTTTTTTTTTATTATTAAAGACCTTTATTGAACCAAAAAAAAAAACCACAGTTTGAACACGCATCCTTATATGCAGGGAAGCGACATCTTGCTGAAATCCACAAGTGTCAGGTTCCATTGTGAATTTTATGGATTTGGCAATTAAATTACTATAACTTGCCCCATTTAAGAATGAATACTCACGCCATAAGGTCAGTAGGGTTCTTGCTTTTGATTGTAGCTCGAGCAGTTTACTCTGAGACATTTCAGGACTATGCTTAAATGTAATGTTGAAACACTGGGCCTAAATTTCTTTTAAGTTTCTGCCTGTATTTTAGGTGCCATTGTTTAATTAAATGTTAGCCTTTATTTCCCCGTGATGAGTAGTTTTATACTGCAATGCTGATTACGTCATCAAAAGCAAATTTTCTGGGCTTTTTAAACTATTTTATACACTGTAAATAAACAGTTTTGATTACCCTCCATAAAATAAATCAGTAATGTGAGAAGCTGGCCTGGCATATGATGTCCACTATTGTAAGAGAACACAAGGAAATGAAGGACGGAGTGCTGAAACTTTTTAGACACTCACCCCCAGTCACAGATCTGGGTTGAATCCATCATCGTTCTTTAGCTCACTTTTCCACCCCAGTTCAGACACAGCTATGTGCAAATCAGTCTTGACCCTGTGCCTCATGGGAACAGTCCAGCCCGTACTGCCAAGCCATGTCTTCCCTGGACCGGAAACAAGCATCAAGGGCTAACAGCTCTCATGAGCCAGACTAGCTTAAATCCAGTAGCAAAGTGAGCAAGGGACCTGTTAAGTGCTAAGGGGCTGTATATACGGTCGCTCATATGGGGTAGGCCTATACTGGCGGGGCACACAGACACCAGAGACCACCACACTCAGTTGCAGTTCATACCGCCGGCCACGAGCGCTGACATCACAGTTTATTTATACCTCCTGGCCCGAGCCCGGCCCAGGAGGTGAAGTGGTTACAAACTGTGGTAGGGGCCGGCTGGCTCACTACATCCCTCCTTATCCATCAGGGTTCAAACAACAAACTAAAATAAGAAACTAACAAAACAAACGCATAGGTAATAACAACATGGTGCACCATCTCCATCTTCTTCAGACAGCTCGATGAATGTTCAGCACCAACAGTCTCTCAGCCTCTGGCTGGGGCGAGGGTTGTCTCTCAACTGATAAGGTCCTTTCTGTTGGGATGCGCTCGCCTCGGGTCTTCCAACGATGTCTTCACCTTGGAGATTCGTCACTCCCCTTTGCTCCCCATCTTTCTCCAGGGATCCCCTGGATACGTTCTCTCCCATGTTATTAGGATATTCATCTTCGGGAGGTTCTGCCTCCATCTCTCCTGGGCCAGCTTGGTAAGGTCATACCAGTTTTTTGAACCACAACGCATTTCTCGCTATTCTCCTATCCCCTCTCTGAGTCGTCACCATTGTTCCTTGCACTTTCACCACCTCCCAGGGTTCTGACTCGAATGGCGTTTGGAATTTGGACCCTGGGTGTCGGTCTTTCATGACCACCGTATCCCCTCACTTGAGTGTAACTTGCTTCGCTCTTCGTTTTCTGCTAGCCATCTCATTCGCGAGAGTGCGTCTAGCCTGAATGGCTTCCTCATTCATAGTGCCCGGTTCCCATGCAGCGCTCACGGGAACCACGTCTCTGACAGCTCGCCGCATTATCAGGTCACTAGGCGCACACCCTGTGATGCTGTGTGGTGTTTTCCTATATGTTCGTAGAAACCTCTGCAGACACTCCTCCAGGTCCTCCCGCCTGGAGATTCCAATCCGAAGGGCTTTGTTGATGGTCCGCATCAGCCTCTCTACGTCACCGTTGGCTTGAGGCCATTGGGGCTTTATTTTCCTGTGATGGATGTTGTGATGCTCCATGTATTCACAGAACTCTTGGCCATGGAAAGGAGGAACGTTGTCTGTACGTAGCACTTCGGGGGTCCCTAGAAGCGCAAATATCTTTTCAAGGGCCAGCTTCACATACTCAAAAGCTGTAGACCTCACAAGTTCCACAACTGGAAACTTGAAGTAACAGTCAAGTATAACTAAGGTTGCCCTCCCGTCGGGGAAACTCCCAAAGTCCATACTGACCGAGGCCCAGGGCTTTGTGGATGGTTGCTCAGTGATTATGGGTTGGACTGGCAGTTCCCCTCCTGTGATTTGGCACTCATGACAGCTCTACACTTTCTCTTCCACCATGCGATCCATTCCAGGGAACCATACCTTTGTCCGCAACCCTGCCTTGGTCTTCTCAATTCCCTGGTGCCCTTGGTGAGCCAGGTCAATCGTTCGCTTCCGCAGCTTGGCTGGTATTACGATCTTGGTTCCTCTGAGAACGATCCCCTCACTACTTTTGCTGAGCTCGTCTCAGCTTCCAGGAAGTTCTTCCACGCATTGGTTTTGAGAGTTTCTTTTACAGCCACCAAACACTCGTCCTCATCTGTGCCTATTCGAATTTCCTTCAACGACAACGCTCAGGCCAGGATTCTCCATTGATGTGCTTTACAAACGATTCCGCTCCTTCGTCTACCTCGGTTGGATTTATTTATTTATTTTATAGTTTTATATAGCGCTGAATCACCCCGAGGGGTATCTCTGCGCTTGGAAACAGATGACTGATCAGGCCCGAAGATTAGAAAAGATCGGTTTTTAGTAGCTTTCTGAACTGTAGGAGAGGCATTTCACCACGGAGGTGCTGGGGGAGACTGTTCCAAAATCTGGGAGCCAGATAAGAAAATGCTTTGCCTCCCATACGCGTTTTGTTGATTCTAGGAATCGAAAGAAGCCCTGGAGTGTAGATGTTAAGTTTTCTAACAAGATAAGAGGGGCTGAGCTTATTCAGAGCTTTAAATATCATACAGCCCATTTTGAAATCCACTCTTTTTTTGACTGGTAGCCAGTGCAAATTAGACAGCAGGGGCAGAGAGGGGGTCCTAGCGGGTGCCCCGATTACCAAACGTGCTGCCGTGTTTTGTATTACCTGTAATTTACCCAGTGAGGCTACATGCGTAGAAAGAAGCAAGGCATTGCAGTAATCAATTCTGCTCATAATGAGTGCCTGTATCAGGGTCTTTCTGGTGGAGCTGGGGAGCAAAGGGAAAATTCTCCTAAGCAGGCTCATAATATGATAACAAGTGCCAACAGTAGTATTAATGTGGGTATCAAGGGTGAGTTTCAAATCAAGTTTGACGCCCAGATTTTTGACCTCCTCCTTAAGGGTAGGGACTTTACCCAACTCCTCAGGCCACCAGCTGGGCGACCAGCTGATGGTCGCACCCCCAAACCACATAATCTCAGATTTTTCAGAGTTCAACTGGAGGTAGTTTGTTTTCATCCAGGAGGCAATTGCACTCATGCCCTGGGAGAAAATATGTTGTATGTCAGGTCTATTTTTATCGAAGGTGAGGAGGAGTTGGGTATCATCTGCATAGGAGATGGGATTAAATCCCAGTTCCCTCATAAGTATAGCCAGGGGGATCACGTAGATGTTAAACAAAGTCGGGCTCAAACATGAGCCCTGAGGGACACCCCTGGTAACCTGTGAGGGAGCAGAAGAGAAAGAACCAAGAGTCACAGCCTGAGTTCTGTTGGTCAGAAAATCAGACAGCCACTTCAATGCAAGACCTCTGATCCCAATCCCCTGTAATCTGGATAGCAGAACTCAATGAGAAATGGTGTCAAATGCTGCAGAAAGGTCAAGCAGCACCAGAAGTGCCGCTTGACCTTGGTCCAGAGCCATCCTGATGTTGTCTGTTACTTCCACTAAGGCAGTCTCTGTGCTATGTTTAGCACGAAAACCAGATTGAGAAATATCGAGTGCACTTGTAGACTCAATGAAAGCAGATAGATGCTTATTACTGTGCTTTTCGGTGATCTTGCTCTGTAGGGGAAGCAACGAAATTGGACGATAGTTGGTTAGTTCGTCAGGGGAGATTTTTTGATTTTTACGTATTGGAATAATTTGATGACTCGGCGTGTTGGCTAGCGGGTGTCTCGACAGATAATTCACCGGGTTGTTAGCCCCTGGGCGGTAAACCACCTCAAAGTTGTATTTTTGAATCTGTACGGCCCATCTCTCTATCCTCGGCGGGCTGCTCCTCGCCATGCCCGTGCATAGGGGAACCTGTGATTTGTGGTCCGTGATTACTTTAAACCTATGGCCACAGAGGTAGATGTCAAAATGCTGACACGCCCACCTTATTGCCAGCGCCTCCCTTTCAATCTGGGCATAACGAGTTTCCACTGCAATCAACGCTCGACTATCATAGACAATCGGCACCCAATTCTCTTCGCCCTCATGTTGTAGGAGTACTGCTTCGAGGTCCACTGGACTCGCATCAACCACTAATTCCGTGGGATCCCCTGGCTTGAAATAGGCCACCATGGCCCCTTACAACAATGCCCCTTTGATGTCTTGAAACGCCTTCGCTGCTTCCCCGGTCCATTGCCACTTCACGTCCTTCTTGGTCAGCGCCCTCGGCGGCTCCGACCGTGTCGCCAAATGGGGAATGAAGCGGCCACAGTAATTCACCATGCCGAGGAAGCTCCTCACCTCTGACTGATTCTACAGAATGGTTGCTGCCTTGATCACTTCTACCTTGGCAGGGTCCACCTGCAATCCTTCCTTCGAGAAGCAGTAGCCGAAGAATTCCACATCATTGGCGTAAAACTGGCACTTCTCTCTATGGAGCGTCGATCCCTGCTCCACCAGTCGTTGTAGAGTGGCCCTCACCTTCTCATGGTGTTTCTCGAGGGATTTGGAGACGATGAGTACATCGTCACTGACATTGATTACTCACATGAGACCAGACAATGCCTCTCGGATGGCATCCTGGAATACCTCCGCCGCTGAGGATACCCCAAAGCTGAGTCGTTTGAATTGCCACAATCCTACATGGGTTGAAAACGTAGTAATGTAACGGCTGGACTCGTCAAGTAATAGTTGCTGGTACCCAGAATTGAGGTCAACTTTGGAGAACCACTGCGCTCCGTTAATGTCAGCAACTATTTCATCTATTGTAGGGGTAATATGTCGTTCCCGTCTGATTGCAGTATTGGGCAAGCGTATGTCCACACACAGTCTTATGGCTCCAGGTTGTTTCGGTTTAGAAGCTATCACTAGCGGGAACACCCATGGGGTGGGACCAGACACCTTCTCAATCACTCCCATTCTCTCCAGCTTGTCTAGTTCAGCCTCTACTAGTGGCCTTAGGTGAAATGGCACTCTGCGGTGCCGCAGTGCCGCCGACTTGACTTCTTTTAAGCACCCTAGACCCTCAAACAGATTGGGAAACTCCTCCATAATCTTATCGGCATGCGACTGGTGTATTTGCCTTGCAAATCTCACTAACCCTAAATCCTCTGTGGAATGGCAGCCTACCAGTGTGCCTGCGCTGTCTTTTGTTACGTGAAAGCCGGTTAGTGCTGATTGATCTCCATGCGTGACTTCCACCTCAATCACTCCTTGAAGCGGAATGGGAGTATCTCCTCCATAGATAAAAATTCTTGCTCTGGTGTGTTTTAGCGGTGGTTTGGGTTGTAGTAAATCATATTAAGCTGCATCAAGAATATTCACTGACATGCCTGTGTCAATCAAGGCTGTGATTTTGTTCTCTCCTATATTGATCAGGCACATCGGGGTGGTCTCTTCCTGGAAGTAGTCCGTCCAGTGTACGATATTACGAAGACTTAATCTTCCTCGTCATCTTTGGTATTCTCATGTTCTGGAACTGACCTTCCCCCTCCTCTGCTATTTCCGTTGCGCTGACCACCTGTCGGGACGTTCCCGGTTTTCTTGGCTTACTCCCCGGTCCATGCGTCCTTGACGCGCTCATGCACACCTTTGCGAAGAGTACAAATGTTCCGCACTTGAGGCACGGTTTCCATTGCACCGGACACCCTCTCGTGGATGGCTCTCGAGCCCACAATTACCACAGCAACGACCCCCTGAGTGTCCAGGCACACCGCCTCTACCCTTGCCGGGTCCCTTCCTGATGGCTTCCACTCTTTCCTCCTTGACCACCTCAGTGTGTCCCGATGCTCCGCCAGCTGTTCTTCTCGCTAGTGCCGACTCCATCTCTCCTACACAGACATCTGCCAGTTCATGAGATCGACCTAGGACCAGTATGTTGTCTAAGGATATTCCTGGCTGCCTCAGGATTAGCTTTCAGACACTCACCCCCAGTCAAAAATCATCTGGGTTGAATCCATCATTGTTCTTTTGCTCACTTCGCCACCCCAGTTCAGACACAGCTATATGCAAATCACTCTTGACCCTGTGCCTCATGGGAACAGTCCAGACTGTATGACATTGTTCTGCATTCTGTTCATCAATTGTTCTTTTTGTATTTGTCACCCCGAGTGGGATGGGTATGCCCAGACGTAGGTCCTGCGCTCTCCATGCTACTGGAGTCAAGCTATCCTGGCTGATGAGGGCTGAAAGACCGAAACCGGTCCTAGGATGCTTGTTTCCAGTCCAGGGAGGATCTAGCCTGGCAGTTTGGGCTGGTCTGTTCCCATTGGGCGCAGTGCCAAGACTGATTTGCATATGGCTGGGTCCAAACTGGAATGGCATTGTGAGCAAAAAACGATGGATTTCGGCCCGGATCTCTGTACTGGGGTGAATGTATGACATTGTTCTGCATTCTGCCCATCAATTGTTCTTTTTACATTTGTCCCCCCGAGTGGGATGGGTATGCCCAGACGTGGGTCCCGTGCTCTCCATGCCACTGGAGTCAAGCTGTCCTGACTGATGAGGGCTGAAAGCCCGAAACCGGTCCTAGGATGCTTGTTTCCAGTCCAGGGAGGTCCTGGCCTGGCAGTTCAGGCTGGACTGTTCCCATTGGGCACAGGGTCAAGACTGATATGCATATGGCTGGGTCCAAACTGGAATGACATGGTGAGCAAAAAAATGATGGATTTAGGCCCAGATCTCTGTACTGGGCTGAATGTATGACATTGTTCTGCATGAATCACTGACAGAATATCGAAGGTCAGAATATCGACCTACAAAAACATCGCAGCAAGAATACCAAACTCAAGAATATCGACAACCTATCTACATTATGGTTAGTACAAAAATATCGAAAAAAAATATTGATGTCAAAAATATGGTTGTTAAAAATATCGTTTTTTATTTAAGTTAAAAAAATAATGTAAAATAAAGTACATAATACATATAAATAAAATAAACATAGTTAAAATTATTACAAAATGTTTAAAAATTAAAAGTAATATATATAATATATATATAAAATGTAAAAAATAAATTAAATATATACATATAATATATAATATATATACTTATTGATATGATTAATAATTATTTTAATAACTTATACATTGTTTTGAAAAACTTATAAATTATAAATACATCTATCCACATAAAACAATAATATAAATAAAAATGTAATACATATATGTAACACATTTAAAAAAGTAAAATTAATTTAAATCGTTTTAAATTTAATTATATACTACATTAGCTAAAATAATACAAAAAATATTAGCTAGCGGAGGGAATAAAATTACTACTCCAACATCAAACATTGCAACAGTAGGGAAAATTTTGAATAGCGTAGGGGTTAAAATTAGTATTCCCACTCCAGTGAATGCAACAGTAGGGAAAGTGTTGGATAGCGTAGGCGTTAAAATTACTATTCCCACTCTAGGGAGTGCAACAGTAGGGAAAGTGTTGGATAGCGTAGGGGTTAAAGTTACTATTCCCACTCCAGTGAGTGCAACAGTAGGGAAAGTGTTGGATAGCGTAGCAGTTAAAATAACTATCCCCACTCCAGTGAGTGCAACAGTAGGGAAAGTGTTGGATAGCGTAGGGGTAATAATTACTATTCCCACTCCAGTGACTGCAACAGTAGGGAAATTGTTGGCTAGTGTAGCAGTTAAAATTACTATTCCCACCCCAATGAGTGCAACAGCAGGGAAAGTGTTGGATAGCGTAGGGGTAACAATTACTATTTCCACTCCAGTGAGTGCAACAGTAGGGAAAGTTTTGGATAGCGTAGGGGTTAAATTAACATACGTATTAATTTAATAATTTTTGTAAAATAAAAACATATTAATAATTAATTAACAAAAATAATAAATACCAATAAAATTAAATTAATATTTACTTAATCATAATAAATTACTTCCCACCCTATTCCCCTATAAAACCACAACCCGCTACAACTAAAAAAAAAACACAATTAATTTAATTATCAATTAATCAATTATTAAAAATTAATTACCAATTAATAATAAATTAAGACTAAATTAATAATCAACAACAAAAAATTAATAAAAATGTATTAATTATTTAATCATAATAAAATTACTTCTCACCCTATTCCCCTATAAACCCACAACCCGCTACACATAAAAAATAACATAATTAATTTAATCACCAATTAATAAAAATGAATTACCAATTAATAATTAATTACCAATAAAATAATTAACAATAATAATAAATACAAATTAATAATACATTAATTATAATCAATATAATGATAAATTAATGATCCAATAAAAATTAATTACCAATGAATAATTAATTAACAATACATTAATAATCAAAAACAATAAATACAAACATTAATTAATTATTATAACTAAATTACTTCCCACCCTATTCCCCTATAAAGCCACAACCCGCTCTGATACTAAAACGCAAAATTTACTTTAGAAAAAAGTAGTAATTTTTAAACATTTAATACATATATTTAAAAATAATAAAAATGCAATTCAAATTTTTTAAACATACCTATAAAATCCATACTAAAATACTTAACACTAATATAAGTATCGATATTATTAACAACAATATTTTTGCTAACGGTATTACTTACTTCGATATTACTTACTTCGATATTTAAAAAAACGATATTACTTACCTTAAGGTCGATATTCTGGTCACCGATATTCTTGACATCGATATTCTGTCCCTACGATATTAAAAACTCAATATTATTGTAGGTCGATATAAAACATTCGATATTTTGACTGCGCACCGTTCGGCATTCTGTCCATCAACTGTTCTTTTTGCATTTGTCACCCCGAGTGGCACGGTTATGCCCAGATGTGGGTCCCGTGCTCTCCATGCCACTGGAGTCAAGCTATACTGGCTGATGAGGGCTGAAAGCCCGAAACCGATCCTAGGATGCTTGTTTCCAGTCCAGGGAGGACCTGGCCTGGCAGTTTGGGCTGGACTGTTCCCATTGGGCGCAGGCTCAAGACTGATTTGCATATGTCTGGTTCCAAACTGGAATGGAATGGTGAGCAAAAAAACGATGGATTTAGGCCCAGATCTCTGTACTGGGGTGAATTTATGACATTGTTCTGCATTCTGTCCATCAATTGATCTTTTTACATTTGTCACCCCTAGTGAGATGGGCATGCTCAGACGTGGGTCCTGTGCTCTCCATGCCACTGGAGTCAAGCTATCCTGGCTGATGAGGGCTGAACGTCTGAAACCAGTCCTAGGATGCTTGTTTCCATGCCAGGGAGGACCTGGCCTGGCAGTTTGGGCTGGACTGTTCCCATTGGGCGCAGGCTCAAGACTGATTTGCATATGGCTGGGTCCAAACTGGAGTGGCATGGTGAGCAAAAAACGATGGATTTCGGCCCAGATCTCTGTACTGGGGTGAATGTATGACATTGTTCTGCATTCTGCCCATCAATTGTTCTTTTTGCATTTGTTCCCCCGAGTGGGATGGGTATGCCCAGACGTGGGTCCCGTGCTCTCTATGCCACTGGAGTCAAGCTATCCTGACTGATGAGGGCTGAAAGCCCGAAACCGGTCCTAGGATGCTTGTTTCCAGTCCAGGGAGGACCTGGCCTGGCAGTTTGGATTTAGTCCCAGATCCGGAACCGCTACCAGTTGGTGTTGTGCTGTGCCTGGAGGGAGACCACTGCTCCCATACTGCCCTGCCTTGAGCTGACGCTGACGCCATCTCAACGCGCCCGGAGGCGCTTAAATTCAAGCGCGGCTCCCGCTTCGCGGGAACCGCTACCAGCTGGTGTTGTGCTGCGCCTGGAGGGAGACTACCGCTCCCATACTGCCCTGCCCTGAGCTGCCGCTGCCGCAATCTCAACGCGCCCGGAGGCGCTTAAAATCAAGCGCGGCTCCCGCTTCGTGGAACGCGCGCGGGCGCGCGCCGTGCGAAGCCCGGGCCAAGGGCGGGCCCGTCTGTGCCCGTCAGGGTCCAACAGGGGCCGGGCTGGGCCTGCCTTATAAGCTTCACAACACGAGCGTCTAAGTGGACGATGTGGTGATTGGACAATGGACTAGGACCCTTATCCGTAGAAGTAAGCTTGTTGAAAGCATGTGCTTCTTTTGTATCTGTATTGCTGTTCTGCCATCTTCAAATACTGCAAATGCAGAGGCCAAGACAGTGGGTCAGACATCATTATTGTCATATCTCACAGGGGCTATGGGTGCCCAGGGAGGTGTAAAAAGAGCTCCCAAGGCAAGAAAAGGGCTACCCCAAACACCATTTATAGGTAATAATATAGGGGGCTCAAGAAAACCTACTACGCATGCCCAGCTAACGAGCCAATCTTTGGCACTAGAAAAAATATCAAAAAGCATAGACGAATTGCACAGGTACATAGAGAACGCACTGGGAAAATTAATTGAGAGAGTGGCAAACCTGGAGGGGATCTCAATGGGCAAGTCCTGTATAAAAAAACAGGGGAATTCAATACATGCCCAGGAAAAGACTTCCTCAACTGGGCTGACAAGCATGATTAATATGGCTATCCCTAACACAGTGACTAGTGGCAATATCTCTGGATCCCCCATCCCTGGAAATAACGCTAACATGGGTGTCCAAAATTCTACCACTGAGATAAACAAATTGGTGGGGGAGGAGAAAAGATATAAAAGTAGGCTAGGGCATAATGACAGGGACTCGCGGCCATTCCAGGAACTCCAAGCACATACTTGCCTTGAATTACCACCGGAAGCTACACCATATGTGGTAATTCTAGCCAACGTCCCAGTATTAAGGTCACCGGAACCAGAAACATGGCTAGAACTCCGCAATAATTCCCTCCATTGGCTAGGAAGGCACACCGGCCTCACGAATGTGCTATTTAAGCATTTTAAAATGGCAAGACGGGTTGCGTGGGTGGGCAAAGAAAGAAAAGAGCCACAGGGTGACTGTGTCGTCCTGACGTTTAGTGACCCGAGATTAGTGCACGCAATATTAAACAGGCTAGAAAATGCTTTCTTTATTAACAATGCAATTAAGGTGTTCCCATTAGTAGCTTTTTACCCTCCATTCCCAGGCCCACATAGGTTAAACGGTAAACATTCTAATGTGGGCCCCGATGTCAGAAGACCCATAGGGGACCCCTACAAGGGACACCTGGGAGGTGCGGGTATCCCACTCTACAATCGTTTTGAACCCCTAACAGGAATGGAAGAATTAGACTGACCCCTTGCCATGCCAGAGAGGGAAGAGAATCAAGGGAAAATGGATATGACTGTGAAAAGGGGGAGATGTGTATTTAATAAGGGACTCAAAACGAATTGTACGAATGTATTGGATCAATCCCGCCTAAAAATACAAGTAATGTGGAGGATAGAGGCATAGCTCCTGCAAAATGCCCAAGTATAAATGGCCAAATCGATTTTACCATAACAGTCACCCAAAGGACAAATGATGGAGAAGTGAGCAGTCGAAATCCTGGAAAAACGTGTAAAATATTAACTTGGAATATCGCTGGCCTAGCGAGTAAAGTAAAAGATCCCCAGTGGCTAACCTATATTAATGACTATGCCATAGTTTGCCTACAGGAAACATGGGCAATAGAGGAGATGCATATAATTGGCTTTCAAACATTTAATACCTCAGCGTGCATTAGCAAACAAGGTCGTAATAGAGGTGGACTATGTACCTATGTTCCAACTCGGCCAGTGCCTCCCACGTGAAAGTTAGAGAGGTCAGCGTCTATTATCAGATCTTGTCTCTGAAGTTATGTGAGCAAAGGGATGTAGTTCTAATAAATCTATATAACAATATTCCTAAAGCGCAGCAAATGAACGTTTTATCGAACTTAGCTACATCCCTAAAAAATCTTGAAGAAAAATTGAAGGGAGACATGTATACCATTTGGATGGGTGATTTTAATTGCTCGTGGTGCCAATTTAGTGAACAAGGTATCTGTGGGCTGGGTATTGATAATGAAGACATACCCTCACATTTTTCGCATACTTTTTTGGGAGACCTGTTGAATGATATAGCTTTCCAATTTGATCTTGGCCACGCGAATGAATCATGTTTGTCTCCCATTTTGGTTCAACCAACTTCCAATGGAAGGGGATGTAACTTGATCATTGATTTTGTCCTAATATCCAACAGGTACTCCCGTAATGTACTTTCCTGCAAGACTCTCGATCTCCTTATGAGTGATCATTATCCTATTTGTTTAGACCTTGCCCTTAATGGGCAGGTGAAAAAACATGATAGGAATTCGCAATACAACAGCGATATTTATCTTGCCAGCACGAACGGATATACTCTAAACTGGACAAAAGTGGATCCCGGGGCACTCCTCCTAGGCCTGATCAATAATAGTAGAGGGGATATAGTGACATGCCTTTCACAGGACAGGGAGGATAAAGATATAATTAATGCTTTCCTTAACATCTCAGAGGAGGCCAGGAAGCTGCTAACAAGTAAAAAACGACATGGCCAGCAAACTCCCCAGGGCTGGTTTGACAAAGAATGTACGAAGGCTTATACCCATTTAAAAAAGGCCTTACATAATGTAACGAGGTGCAGGGATAAAATAAGGCAGGCAAGATCTTTGTATCAGTCAGCGCAAAAAAATCGTAGGGCAACATTAAAAAAGGAAGCAGGGGCAGCCTTACATGAGGCCTGTATAAACAAAGATAATACCGGCTTCTGGAGAGCGGTTAATGCCCCTTTCTTCAATAACAGAGAGACAGACATTATAGATATGGTCATTAGGGGCGATATGTGGGTAGACTTCTTCTCAGGGCTTTATAGGGACGAGTCCATAGATGGTAATATGACAGATATAGTCCCACTGAGAGTGGATGAAAATATTGATCGTTGGCCGTTCCCCCTAAAGATTAATATTACCCTTGAGGAAGTCATTAAGGCTATAACTGATAGCGCTTCGAGGAAAGCACCAGGGCCGGATGGCATCCCGGTGGATGTCCATAAATCTAATATAGGTTTATGGGCTCCTCTTTTAACGAATGTATTAATTAGCTGTACCCGTCATGGGTTAATCCCTACTTGGGCAGATGCCATTGTGAAACTCATATTCAAGAAAGGGAATAGAAATGAGCCGAAGTGTTACTGCCCGATATCTTTATTGGATGCTTTTATGAAAATAGCAGGTAGGGTCATTTTAAACAAGTTGGAGATCTGGGTCCAAGAGACAGGTGTGTTATCAGCATTTCAATATGGTTTTCGACCAGGTCTAGGGACTGTCAAACAGGGACTTAATTTGTCCCTGATAATCGATAAATATACAAAAGTGAAGAAGGGTAAACTTTTCCTCACCTTCGTGGACTTAAGCTCCGCTTTTGATTGCGTTAAACATGTTATGCTGTGGGACACTCTCCAAGACCTAGAGTTGGATCCTTCCTCGCTGTTATTCATAAAGGAACTATATAGGGGGGCAGGCGCGAGGGTACGGTTTGGGAAACAGGGAGAATGATCAATTAGGTTCCCCATAAAAAGAGGAGTAAGGCAGGGGTGTATTCTTGCCCCATTACTCTTCTCCCTCTACATATATGTTTAAAAAAAAAATGTATTGCACATAAAAAACTCAATACAAACATGGGCCTACAACCACCAGGGCCGGCCGCTAATATATACATGTTCGACATCATCAAGGAAGAAATAGGCCCCCTGGGGCTCAGACGAATTAACAAATTACCGAGTGCACCTCAGAGGTTATCAGGTTACATAACTTTTAGAAATACAAACAAAGAAAGAAAAATAAAAGAACACCAAAAAGCAAGGCGGAAACCATCGAAAAAGGGGCGTCTAACCACGGCCGGGGGATCACACAGTACCTACTCCACCCTCGGGTGGTCAATGAGGATGATCAAGGGGGAGGTGGGGGCGACGGGAGAGCCACAACCATCTACAGGTGAAATGCAATAGTCCGGGAACCTCAGGATCAGGGGGACAAGGCAGCATCAGATGTGTCCACGAGGGGGTGTGTGCAGATGTTCCCTCGGTACGCGTTCCACTGGCCCCAAATTCTACCCCACGCCCCCGGCCTACCCCGAGCCACATACACAGTCTTCTCTCTGCACATGCACCAATCCATGTTCTCCTTCCATACTGACACGGTGGGAGGCTGCCGGGAACCCCAAAGCTGTGCAATGTCCCTCTTAGCAACCATGTTCCCAAGGGCCGCCCACCGAGTCTGAGCCGCATTATAGTCATTAGGCTCCCACACGTTCAGCAAACATCGGCAAACCTCAGGCAACAGAGCGACCCCAGTGACACATTCCATGAGAGCATGCACCCGGCGCCAATACTCCGCCACCTCACAGCACTCCCAGAGAACATGGAGAAAAGTGGCGCTGAGCCCACAGCCGCGCCTACAGAGCCCTTCTTCAGAAAAACCCATCAAAACTAAATGAGGGCCCGTCACGTAGACACGGTGGAGAATTTTAAGCTGGACAAGACGGAGACGCGCGGGTATGGCCACCTCCTTAGGGGAGGACAGCGCAGACTGCCAATCCTCATCGTCCAGTTCCACCCCATCCCGGATCCACGCCTCCCGACCTAGTGCCCCTCCCAAGAACGAAAGGCCGGGAAGCCCTCCCATTAACGACAACCTGTGCCAGCGGAGCAGCGTATAAGAGTTTAACCCAACTAATAAATCCCGCCCCGAAGCCAAACTTTGCCAGGGTGGCCCAAAGATACGGCCATTCTATTGTATCAAAGGACATCGTGGCGTCCAAGGAAACCAAGATGGCCGGCTCTGAAAGATATTCCGCCCTTGCAAGTACGCCATGTAGGCGCCGCAAGTTAAGGGCCGTATTCCGGTGCGGGATAAAACCGGATTGGTCCGGATGCACCAGATCGCAAATAACAGTAAGCAGGCGGTTCGCAAGAACCTTGGCAAGGATTTTCGGCTCGGCGTTCAACAGAGAAATAGGCCTGTACGAGGCGCAACGGTCCCGAGGCTTACCGTCCTTGGGAATCATGACTATAGTGGCCAGACGTTGGTCATCAGGGAGAGAACCAAGTTCAAGCGACTCCGAGAACATACGACGGAGAAATGGCGCAATTTTATCTGGTTGCAGTTTATAGAGTTCAATCGGAAGTCCGTTGGGGCCCATAGCCTTGCCTGAGCGAAGGGAACGAATCGCGGTAGCAATCTCGTCGACCGATAGTGGGGCATCCATCTGCTCACGCTCATCCACCGACAGGCAGGGCAAAGCAATATCCTTCAACAAGTGACGAGAGTCAGCCTCATCTCTAGCAGACACCGGGGAGTACACAGCACAGAAGTAGTCCGCAAAACACTCCACAATCTCACCAGGGTCAGTCACGCTTACTCCCTCCGACGTCTGAAGCACGGGGACCACTCGATTCACTCTCTCCTTCTTATCAAGCCAAGCAATCAATTTACCCGCCTTATCCCCAGCATCATACAGTCTACCCTGCTGTTCCCTATACATTGTCCGAGCAGCATCCGTAACAAGGGACTTATATTCGAACTGCTTCAGGCTGAGGGCGTGGAGCCCGTCCTGAGTGACACCCGTCTCCAAGGCAGCCTCCAACCCCGATATCTCAGCCTCCAACGCAACCACCTCCCCGTTCTTAGCTTTCTTGGCCTCCACGATCAGGGATAGGGCGTGTCCGCGGAGAACCGTTTTGAAAGCCTCCCACAGGGACACTAAGGACAAGACGGACCCCTCATTCTCAAGAAAATACTGATCAAGCGACTTAATGAGACCCTTGCGAATCTTGGGGTCACGCAAGTACCAGGGGTTAATGGGGGCGATCCGCCCAGCGGATCGCATCCCGGTATCGAAGAGGAGCCACAATGGGGAATGATCGGAAATGCCCCGGGCCAGGTGCTTAACCTCCCGGACCCGGGTGGTCTGGGCCGCGGGCATAAGAAAATAATCTAGTCTGGAGAGACTCCCGTGGGCCCCGGAGTGGAATGTGTACTGACTCTGTGTCGGATGTATCAACCTCCAGCAGTCCACTAGACCGAAAGTGTCCAAGAACCCGCCGAGCCATGCCTGGGCGGCAGAGAGGGATCTGGGAGGGTAACGATCCAACTCGCCAGAAATCACGGAATTAAAATCCCCACCCACAAGCAAGAGACTATCAGGAAGTTCAAGTAACATACGACCCACATCAGAGAAAGTGGAGGTCTGGAGGCCCGGGGGAACATAGACCGAAACCAATGAAAGAGTCTGCGCCTCCCACCGTCCAGTCAAGGACGCATAGCGCCCTCTATCATCAAGAGTGACTTTGTCGATCTCAAGCGGGAGGGAAGATCGCAGAAAGATGCCCACCCCTCTGGATCCAGTGGTGAAGCCAGAGTGTGCAACCAGTCGGTAGCCCCCCTGTTCATAGCATGACATACATTGCCCACCAAGTGCGTCTCTTGAAGAAATACCACCTCAGGGGCCAATCGACGCAAATATTGCAACACAACCCCACGTTTGATACGGTCCCCCAATCCGTTGACGTTCCAAGACATCAGTTTCAACCCGTCCCCCCCCATCCCAACACAAGAAGCTGGAGTCCCCGGGCATGCAGCCAGACACCTGAAACTGAAAGGGAACAAACACACCGCCTTGAAAAGAAAAAACACACAACCCAACAACCACTGCCACCCTCCCACCCCCACACCATTGCAACTCCCCCCACCCTGCACCCCTGCGGACTATACAGCCCCCCCAACTTGCAGTGTGCCTGTCGCCCTAACAATCCCATGCTACAAAAAGACCCTAGAGGAGGAAAGGGACCCGTCCCCGCCCGCACCCAGACGAAACATTAATAGACAAAATATACAGTTGAAGTAGAACCTGGCTGAGCGCAGAAGGAAATGTCAAAGTGGAGGACCAAGAATCATTCCTGCAGAGGCCCACCGCCCTCGGCACCGCCAGTACGCCCGGGTCGTTCGCCCCGGTCCGGCAGGGAATCCAACCAGTCACTCACGGTGTCAGGGCGTTCAAAAAAGATAATCCGATCTTCATATTCCACACGAAGCCTGGCAGGGAAAAGCATAGAGTGTTTGATTTCCAGATCTCGAAGACGGCGCTTCACCCCCTGAAAGCCCATTCTCTGTTTCTGAACGAGTTGGGTGAAGTCCGGGAAGAAGTTAACGGAGGAATTCTCATATTTAACTGGGCCGTGCACCCTCGAGGCCTGCAGGATCGCATCCCGGTCTCTGTAATGAAAAAGTTTTGCAATGATAGGCCTCGGGGGAGCTCCTGGTCGAGGCCTACCGCCCGGGACACGATGGGCACGCTCCACGGCGAAGAACTTGCTCAGGCCTGAAGGAGCAAGATGATTAAGGATGAGATCTTCGACCATGAGGTCCACCGGACGATTGTCGGAAGTCTCCGGTACACCTATGACACGGATATTGTTGCGTCGTGCCCGACCTTCGAAATCCTCCAGCCGCCGGGACATCGTGTCGTTTGCAGACTTTAGATCGCCAAGAGTTGCCTGGAGGTCTGATACATCCGTAACAAGAGTGGATGTCCTCAAGTCCAGCGATTGAACCCTCTCATTAGTCTTAGAGAGATCCGCCCGAATTAACGTAACATCAATGGCAACCGTGTCGATTTTACGGGCCAGAGCCTCGTACTGTTGGGCAATGGTCTCCCTTATGCCGTTGATGGCGCCCATAACGTCCTGCAGCGACAATTCCGTAGGGACGGACGGGCCCCCACCGGAGTCCTCCATGACGGCAGTTGCTGGCCCGGGGGATCCTTTACCCTGGGTATAACGATCCATGATGTTGCTCTGGACTGGTCCCCCACGCTGGGATGTCTTGGTCCTCCGTTTCTCGGGATCCCCCTTGCCCGCCATGTTGAGCGATGCTCACCGGTGGGGTTCGCCCGGACCGATAGCAAAGGGGCGCCAGCAGATCAGACACAGACTGTCCGAGAGCCCACTCGGAAGAGTTGAGAAAAAGGCACAAATCAGTCCAGTACAAAGGCCGGAGGACGCCCCAGCCGCGCGAAGTAGCTCCTCGATCAGGCCATGCAAAAGCGAAACTGAAAATGGGGGCGCGGTCATTGGCAAGGCTCCGATGCCGTTGTTGTTCAACTACTCCCCGGCCCCACAGTTCACCAAAGCACCGGGCACAGCTTCCAGGTGGGCCTCCACAGTGCAAGACGCTGTATTTCAGGTCGCCCAGGTCCGATTTACGTTCTGAAAAGAGTTATGGATTCAGCCAAGGTTCATCTTCCAGAATCCGTCCACAAATCCAGGATAATGTCAGGATAAGTTGCGAGGAGCGGCAAGGGTCCGGGGAGCCCTGTGCTCACGCGACCATCTTGGATGCGCGCGAAGCTCCTCCCCCTCCCTCTACATATATAACCTGGGGCAATATTTGAGCGAGTTCCAGCATGACTATCCAAACATTAAGGGCACTCCTGTTCCCATCCTATTATACGCAGACAATGCAGTTATAATGTCACGGACACAGCTGGGTTTGCAAAAGTCGGTCTCAAACTTTGTTGCTTATATGTCCGAGCGGGATTTAAAAGTAAATATCGCCAAGACATTCACCATGAGCTGTGGGACAAAATTGAGTGAGACATGTGATATTTTCATTGATGATAAAAAAAAAATTGCAAGCACGGATACATTTTCATACCTAGGTCTAACCGTGGATAGGAGGGGCTCTTGGGTAGCAGCCACGAACAATAGAAAGCTGACCATGATGAGAGCCATAGGAGCTGTCAGTAATTTTGCAAAAAAACTAGGTGGAAGACCTGTCCCAGAGCTGTTGGCCATCTACAAATCTAAATGTATTTCAATAGGCACATATTGGGCAGGCATATGGGGTACTGAACGTTTGGACCATATACAACGCTGTGAAAACTCTTTTTTGCGCTATTTACTGGAGGTCCCTAGTTCGACAGCCACTTATTGTTGTCACAAGGAACTTGGCCTAGTATATATTTCTGACACTATAAAGATTACCCCTCTCCTTTTATGGCACAAGATATGGGTATCGGTCGAGACGGGCTTCAATAGGGACGTAATTGTGGATTGTCTTAAGCTGGACGGGGTGGCAAATTTATCTTGGATTAGTTACATAAAGAACATGACACAGGACATAGGCCACTCTGAATATTTTTATGATCCCAGTAGCTTGGAATCCGTTTCCAGAAAATCCCTTAAGACACACTGCCTGAAATATCTAGAGTACAAATGCTGGCTTATTGAGAGTAAAAAGAAATCGGTCATGGCTAATCATTTGATGTCCACTTGTACAGGCCTACAACCCTACCTAATAGTGGTACAAAGTAGTTTCTCTCGTATGCTTTTGGCCTGTTTCCGCAGTGGGTCTTTTTTTAGGATGGTTAAATTTCCTGATATTAATGATTGGACTAAATACCATCCTATATGCCCCTGTGATGACAGTTCTAGATTGACTACAATGCATTGCACTTTATTTTGTAAACATTATGCTGTACCGAGGAATATATTTTTATTGACCATACTTAGAAGATGGAAGCTAAAACAATGTAGAATAGGTTTCTTAAGATTACAGATGCTAGAAAATGAATTTATTATTGTGGCTATCTCTTCCTTTTTAAAAGTTGCTATAAGGTCTCGGAACACCATGTAAAGAAATCATGAATATCTGGTGTTTCTGTACCCTCTTGTGTATATATATGTAGTATATTATGCATTGTTGTTTTTATATTAATTGTATTTTTATCATCGTGTTGAGTGTATTTGAACTTGGAGAACTGTATTTGTGTCTAATGTGCTTTTATTACTGTGATTTTATGATTTTATGATATAGAATCGAATAAAGCTATTTTGATTGATTGATAGTCCCAGATCGCTGTACTGGGGTGAATGTATGACATTGTTCTGCATTCTGTCCATCAATTGTTCTTTTTGCACTATTGTAAGTGGGTACCTTGCACCAGTCCAGACAACCCTTATGGTGGTTTATGAGGTCTTAGACATCCTTAGAAAGCTCTCCAAGTGGTAGCTGTGGAGAGCAGCATTCAGGCTTAGTCCATAAGGAGTGTAAAACTGCTTGTTTTACCAGAATGCAATTTTATAGTATAGAGTAAGTGAAAAAGAACCATACAAAGTATTTATAAAAATATGTATTTATTATATAATACTCTCTAACACATAGAAATATCTCCTAGGCAGAGATATGCACAATGCACACAATACTTTAGCAAAGAAACACAGTAAATAGATAAAATACACAGTGGCCCCGGGGGTGGGGGAACAAACCATATACTAAGAAAGTGGCATAAGAACCACGACTGGAGTCAAGACAATGTCGAGAGGACGTAGAAGTGCTGGGACCCCAAGGAACCACCCAAGGTAAGCAGATAGGGACCCCATAGACAGCGTGTGCAGTGTGGGAACACAACCGCGTGCTCCGTACAACTTTACGTGTACGTCGCAGTTGGATTTTTAAAGATAAAGGACCCTTCCCAGTGGACCCTGAAGGAACCCTGTGAAAGAAGGTAAAGACCTTCTGTCTGTTAGAGAGTTCTCAGAGAAGTTAAAAGAGAAAATATTTCTTTTTTATGAAACCCCTCACTCACCAACCTGGTTGGTGACATGCTTCATCATCGGGGTCCACCCGAGCAGTCGAATACCACTCGGGTGTGCTTCCACGCCTGATTACAGCGGAGCAGGTTTGTTATTATATCAGTACGTGTAAGTGACGTGTGTGAGTGAGTGAAATAAAGTTAAAAGTAATCCTACTGTACTCCCTAACAAATTTAATATGGAGCAGCAGGGTCACGATTAAAAAAGTGGTGAAGTGTAATACTAATGTAGGTTTAATTTGACCTAAAGTATTATCCAAATATTGACGGTCTACATGTTTCAACCTTAGAGTATAATCACAGGTTTTCGTCAGGACTTATCGACACACCGGGCGGTCTACACGCACTAAGGTGCATCCAACCCTGGAGCGTCTGTGTGCCACCTACATATACTTGCGAAGGTGGTAAAAAGGGTTCAAGGAGTCCTCTGTGTACAGATGAACCTGAAAAAAGCACATACAGTTCTGGGCAATCAGAAAATGATCCATTTAGAATTAGAATGAACAGTGCCCATTTTCGTGTGAACTCTCATTTGTGCGCATATAATCACCTCATTCTGAGTTATGCGCCCCATGTAATTACCATTGGTTGTTGGAACCGAGCATTCGTTCCATATTATGCGAGATTAGCATCAACCCACTAAATCATTGTGGAAATCGTGGGTGTCTTACGGCTACACAGCAATTGTGAGTATACTTGATGTGTGATTCTATAGAGCGGACAAAGACGCACGTGAAAAAAACTCTATTTGTGACATGCGTGCGCTAAGGAAATTATTTAAAAACAGAACACGGTGGAAAAAGGAAACGACTCAAGACTCACTCGCGATTCTTACTCGAATCGTGTCATGGGCTCATAAGGGAGACAGACGGTGCTGCATTACTGTTGGACAAGAAACACAAAACACGGGCGGCAATGGTCAGAACACTTAACTCTAAGTGCCTCACGTGTGCGTGGCCACCAGCTCTTCCCTACATACTCTTACCTCAGCTCACCGACTGCCTGCCACAAACCTGCTGTGCTTCCCCCAGGCGCCCGGATGTTACTGAATGGGCAGCAAGGCTTCAACTAAATACTCCTCACTTCCTGGTCACATGACTAGTGGGCGTGGCCTGGAGTGAGGAGACAATTTTTAAAGCGACAGGTCGATTTCTGCCGGTGAATGGCTAGTCATAGGTGAGAAAATAAAGGGAGTCAAGAGTGATTATTAAACATATATTTACATGGAATAGGACCTTCCACACGTAGGAGGAATGCTACAGAGAGGAAAACAGTAATTCAGTTAAAATTACAAGGCACAATGAGGTTATTTGTTCAGCACAGAGTTCCAAGGTATGCAATCGTTCATACCATGTTTGTGGGTGGACAATCTGTGTATCCAGCGTTGTTCTTTTTCATACAGAAATTTCTGTGTGTTAGTACCAGTCACAGTTTCAATTATCATCCAACGCATATCGTTGGGTGTGTGATTGTGTTGAAGAAAGTGTTCTGTTAGACGCGTGGTTTGTTTTTTGCATCTAATAGTGCTCCTGTGCTCACAGATCCTCTGCTTCACTTTCCTTGTTGTCATCCCTATGTAACGAAGTTCACACGGGCAGGTAATTAAATATACTGCATTAGTGGTGTTACAGTTTGTATGTTTTCTTTGTGACCATTCTCTGCCAGGTTCTAGGGATAGTGTTTTTGTGGCTGTGGTGAGATGGCACACGCTACAGTCACCGCATGGAAAATGACCTGTAATGTTAGGTAGTCCCCATGAATTAAGGACAGTACATCTTGTTGGTGTTTCTGGTTGTTTTGGTCTGGTGTGTACCAATGCATCTTTAATACTCCTTGCTCTCTTGAAAGAGAACAAGGGTTTTTCCCATTTTAGATTGCCTGTATTCAGGATGTTCCAGTGTTTGTTGATTGTCCTTGTGACCTGGTTCGAGATAGTACTGTATGTGGTGACGCACGTAAGAGGCGTGTCCGTCACTTGTTTCAGATTGGGTTCCAACAGTGCCTCACGGTTCTGATTAGCAGCCCGTTTTTTGCAAGTTGCCAATATCTTTTCGGGATATCCTCTGTCTGACAATTTGAGTGACAAACACTGGAACATCCTGAATACAGGCAATCTAAAATGGGAAAAACCCTTGTTCTCTTTCAAGAGAGCAAGGAGTATTAAAGATGCATTGGTACACACCAGACCAAAACAACCAGAAACACCAACAAGATGTACTGTCCTTAATTCATGGGGACTACCTAACATTACAGGTAATTTTCCATGCGGTGACTGTAGCGTGTGCCATCTCACCACAGCCACAAAAACACTATCCCTAGAACCTGGCAGAGAATGGTCACAAAGAAAACATACAAACTGTAACACCACTAATGCAGTATATTTAATTACCTGCCCGTGTGAACTTCGTTATATAGGGATGACAACAAGGAAAGTGAAGCAGAGGATCTGTGAGCACAGGAGCACTATTAGATGCAAAAAACAAACCACGCGTCTAACAGAACACTTTCTTCAACACAATCACACACCCAACGATATGCGTTGGACGATAATTGAAACTGTGACTGGTACTAACACACAGAAATTTCTGTATGAAAAAGAACAACGCTGGATACACAGATTGTCCACCCACAAACATGGTATGAACGATTGCATACCTTGGAACTCTGTGCTGAACAAATAACCTCATTGTGCCTTGTAATTTTAACTGAATTATTGTTTTCCTCTCTGTAGCATTCCTCCTACGTGTGGAAGGTCCTATTCCATGTAAATATATGTTTAATAATCACTCTTGACTCCCTTTATTTTCTCACCTATGACTAGCCATTCACCGGCAGAAATCGACCTGTCGCTTGAAAAATTGTCTCCTCACTCTAGGCCACGCCCACTAGTCATGTGACCAGGAAGTGAGGAGTATTTAGTTGAAGCCTTGCTGCCCATTCAGTAACATCCGGGCGCCTGGGGGAAGCACAGCAGGTTTGTGGCAGGCAGTCGGTGAGCTGAGGTAAGAGTATGTAGGGAAGAGCTGGTGGCCACGCACACGTGAGGCACTTAGAGTTAAGTGTTCTGACCATTGCCGCCCGTGTTTTGTGTTTCTTGTCCAACAGTAATGCAGCACCGTCTGTCTCCCTTATGAGCCCATGACACGATTCGAGTAAGAATCGCGAGTGAGTCTTGAGTCGTTTCCTTTTTCCACCGTGTTCTGTTTTTAAATAATTTCCTTAGCGCACGCATGTCACAAATAGAGTTTTTTTCACGTGCGTCTTTGTCCGCTCTATAGAATCACACATCAAGTATACTCACAATTGCTGTGTAGCCGTAAGACACCCACGATTTCCACAATGATTTAGTGGGTTGATGCTAATCTCGCATAATATGGAACGAATGCTCGGTTCCAACAACCAATGGTAATTACATGGGGCGCATAACTCAGAATGAGGTGATTATATGCGCACAAATGAGAGTTCACACGGAAATGGGCACTGTTCATTCTAATTCTAAATGGATCATTTTCTGATTGCCCAGAACTGTATGTGCTTTTTTCAGGTTCATCTGTACACAGAGGACTCCTTGAACCCTTTTTACCACCTTCGCAAGTATATGTAGGTGGCACACAGACGCTCCAGGGTTGGATGCACCTTAGTGCGTGTAGACCGCCCGGTGTGTCGATAGGTCCTGACGAAAACCTGTGATTATACTCTAAGGTTGAAACATGTAGACCGTCAATATTTGGATAATACTTTAGGTCAAATGAAACCTACATTAGTATTACACTTCACCACTTTTTTAATCGTGACCCTGCTGCTCCATATTAAATTTGTTAGGGAGTACAGTAGGATTACTTTTAACTTTATTTCACTCACTCACACACGTCACTTACACGTACTGATATAATAACAAACCTGCTCCGCTGTAATCAGGCGTGGAAGCACACCCGAGTGGTATTCGACTGCTCGGGTGGACCCCGATGATGAAGCATGTCACCAACCAGGTTGGTGAGTGAGGGGTTTCATAAAAAAGAAATATTTTCTCTTTTTACTTCTCTGAGAACTCTCTAACAGACAGAAGGTCTTTACCTTCTCTCATTTAAGGATACCCCCTTCTTTGTTTATTTTGTGTACCTCAGGGGACTGGGAGTACCCCTTACAACTTAGTTGTGAAATCCCTTTCTCTCTCTTTTGTTATATTGGAACCCTGTGAAAGACAGAAGGTTGGAAAGCCTTCCCACCCGTAGATGTCCTAGTACCCACGTTACCTACACCAGGGAAGCCAGGTGCATACGTGTGAAATGGTGTCGGAAACCGCCGTCGAACCAAATGGAGGACTTCAGGTAAGAGCCACTGCTAGAAGAGGAGAAACAGTCCGGTGGAATCCGAAGATGGATTCTTGATAAGAGGTACCAGCAAGCAGAGGGGCAGAGTCTATGTCAATCAGGAGTTACCAGGAGACTTCGAAGACGAATGCCCTCTGATCTCAGGTGTTGCAAGATGGATGACGATGACCTTGACTCTGCAGCTGTGAGGACCAGGCGACGCTGAGGAGGACTAGGAACCGTGCACAAACTGTTTCATGACGGATGTTGAGTGCTGAGGGTTTGGTGTCCAGCAGGAGCACCAACAAGCCTTGGCAAAGGCACTCAATGCAGGAATCAAAGAAGGAGCAAAGACGGGACCAGCAAGGTCCAGGAGACTCACCAAAGGCAGGGGAGTCAGGGCAGGCCCTGAGCAAACAGAGGAGCCCAAGAGAAGCAGAGGTGACCATCAAATGGACCTACAGGCCAGAGGCACTGGAGTAGTGAGAGGATCTCAAGCAGCTCACCAAAAGATGCAAGCCACGATGCACATGATGCGGTGTGGCTGAAGATTCTGGTCATTGGAGGTGTTCGAGGGTGGGACTACTTGGAGACCGAAGATCTTCTTGCAAGGAGGCCAACAAGCCTTTGCAACTGCAAGTTAGACACAGTGCACAGGGGTTCAGTTATTGCATCCCTCACCAGGGATACTGGCCTCAAACTTGGTAAGAGGGCAGAGCAGACCTCGGTAGCTGTGGAAAACCACCACCTGTGTTGTAGAACCTTTCTGGGACCGGAGGAGATCAGGATCAGCAGACTGGTTGACTTAGTTGCGGTGCCTGCAAATGCAGGGGAGTGACTCCTTCACTCCAAGGGAGATTTCTTCAAGTATCTTTGATGCTTCACAGGCCGTGAAACGTTCCTGTATGATGCACAGACGATGCAGCAGACTCGAAGGGAGACAAAGTCAGGGCTAAACGAAGTCCAGCAAAGTCCAGGGTGCCCAGACGGTAGAAGTGCAGTGGTGTCTGATCTGAATCTAATCCCATGACGAATCTAGGGACCTACACCCAGGTAAACCCTTAAGTACCCTAGGGAAAGGGTTGGGAAGATTCAGGTGACCCTTCCAGGGGAGGGTCTGGACAGTAGGGAGGTTACTCACATGTCCTTTGTCCAGGTTCCCACCAGAGCGGGAGCCAATGGCTCCCAGGACTGGTTTGAACTGGACTGTGCACAGGGACACCAAATGTGCACCTCATGCAGACTGAGTGGTGCTGGCAAGTGCACCAACCCCATCCCTGGGAGGTGGTCACACCTCCTTGTGACAGGATGCCTATTGTCCTACCTTCCTCTGCTCGAGTTTGGCCCAGCAGCAGGAGGGCAGAATCATGTCTCTGGTCGCCAGCAACCTCTGTGTGCTGTCCAGGTCAAGAAGGCCGGTACCGGGAACACTGAGAGCCTAACAGAGGGCTCTTCCAGTGCTTGGAATCATACCTCCCTTACCGTTTACGTTGTAGGGGTATGATTCCAACATGTTTGATACCAAACATGATAGGATTCCTTGCAGCTGCTTTCGAGATGGTCATCGCGTAATTACGAGGTGCCCCTGTATATAGTATATGGCTGCTTTACTGACAACCCGGGAGAATGGACTCCGTAGGCTGCAGGGGTGTCCTGCTCATGCAGGGGCATCCTCTCACTTAAAACCAAGCACCCTGCCTTCAGGATTACAAAGGCCTGCTATAGGGGTGACAGAGGTTTTGAGTGAAGTGACCCTAGATATAGGAAACCTATATCTTTAGTAAGTGGTACTAGTAACAGCTTACACAGGGTGCAATGGCAGGCCTATAGCTCCATTTTAAATGGTCTCTCATAGGTGGCAAAATACATGTTTCAGCCCATGGGGGACCTTTGGGGTACCTATGCCCTGGGTACCTTAGTACCCTATTTTAGGGACTTATAAGGGTACCCCAGTATCCAATCTGGAATGTACTTAAGTACTCAAGAACAACAGTTTAGGGAGAAAGCAGATAGACTGGGGTCCTGATTAGCAGGATCCCAGTCAGACTAGTCAAATACAGCTTAGCACCAGGTAAAAAGTGGGGGTAACCATAGAAGCAGATTCTACTTTCCTACAATTAACTTCGCCATCCCTCCTTCCATCACCACTTTGGGGTTCTCACCTACATCGGCACAGATTGCTTGTACAGCAGCTGCCTGGAAATCATCTGTCAGCGTGTGCTTTCCGTTGTACAAGCATGGAACAGTCTTCCGTGCACAGTGCAGGCAGAAGGCCCAGGCACTAAAGCCCGTTTTGCATATCCTCCAGCATAAGACAGGGCCTCCGACCCCATAGATGAGTGGCTCCTCGCTGTAATTAAAAGTTCAGCCCCATTAGGCTTTGGCCTATACCCACTGTGACCTTCGAAAAGAAATACTCTCCTTGGCAACATATTAGACCCATACTGAATTTACATTGAGCAGCACATCTGCCCGCTGCTCATTGCCTATGCGAGGGAAGGTCTTATTGTGTGAGTGTTTAACCAATAATGTAGGTGACACCCTCAGATTGTAGGTGACTTGACAGGTATTGTTCATGTGCTACATTTCCCCAGGGAGTGGAAAGAACGTTGTTATTTTATCAAAGTGACACAGCTTACTTTTTCCACCCAGACGACCCTTATACAGTTTTGTAGTGCTCTGTTGTCGCAGTATACGTTTCAGCGAGGGTTGAAGGAGGATTGAGATATGTTAAACCTTGATACTACGATTCTTATCTTTTGATGATTTTTCAAACTGGAGGAAGGTGAAGGGACTGCTTAAAGAAAGAAGTATACAGAAGTTCCACTTTTTAAGAAGGAGCCAGAACACATTTTTTGTTCGAGCCTAGGCAGAAAACATGCGCTGTCTGCAAGCCCTGTTGTATTCAACAAAGCCACTTTATTCCCACCTGCTACTTACTATTGGTTCAGTCCTTCGTAGCTCTTCTTTGCTGCATCCTAAGTCGTTCATGCAGCCGACACCTCACATCCGGTCAAGGCTAAGGAGCACCGGCCAAGCACAGTCTCCTTACGCTTACTTTCTTTATCTGTTGTTTGCCGCAGGGGGCCACTACAGCGGTCGACGCCCTAGTGCCACCGGGGCACCGGTCACCGCTCCCCACCCCCTCCCAAGGGGGACCGGTGTCCCCCTCCTCGAGCTGTCCGGAAGTGACGCGCAAGCACGTCTTTTCCTGGCCCCTGTGGGGAGGGGGAGGCTATTTAGCCTTCCCCCACACTCCTGGCTACCTCTTTGTCGCCCACCACGCCACATCGCCACGGTCTTGCCTCGTCGCTGTGATCCCGGTCCTCACCACGCTGTGTTCGTCTTAGCGCTGCTGGGCAGTACCAGGTTGACGGGGCCCTGTGGCGCGGATAGCCATGGGCGGAGGGGGCGCAAGATTTAGTCATGGAGGCTGAGTTGTTAATGGGCAGTGACCGGGAGGGGGCGGCATTAGCAGTGCGCGAAGTAATGCTTTACCGCATTCTGAAAATCCCCCTTAGGCCTAACGGCGAGATCCCCCCCAGGCCTAACGGTCAGAGCTCCCGACTTGAGAGCTGGGTAAGCCAGGTTCAAGTCTCGGGGTCGGCTCAACATACGAGATCAATGCCCGAACCCCCCGCCTCGATTGGGAGTCGCGGGCGGTGTACCCCCCTCGTCGGGGCCGGCAGTGCAGCTATCACCCCTGCGACCGGAGGGGAGGTAGCTCAGGGGGAGAGCGCATGTTTCGCGTGGTCAAGGTCCCAGGTTCAATCCCCCGGCACCGGCAGCAGATTATCCCAGCACCATGTGACTCTGGGCGACAGCTTGCTAGACTTTCCCAACGGCCCCCAGCCCTTACGGGTGATTGTTTCCGGCATTTGTAGGAGTCTCTGTAACTTAATCACCCCCCCCCCGCCACATAACGGGTTTAATGCCCGCACCCCCAGTCACGATAGGGAATCGCGGGTGCGTGCTCCTTGATGGGGCCGGCCTTCGGGGTTTTTTCCATCCATTCACCCTCCCCGCGCCTCGAGCGAGGCTCCCAGGGGGGTTCGAGGCAGCGGGGCTCGCACTTTCAGAGTCTCGTGGCCTAATGGTTAAGGTCTGCGACTCTCACTCGCAAGGTTCAATTCCCATCGACCGAGTGCGGGTCGATCCGGTGTGGAAGGGTCCCTGCTAGCGTCGATTCAGGGTGGGGGGCTCTCCGGCTGCGCTGAGGGCGGGGATGCAGCTCCGAGAGCGCGGCCGTCCCGGGGGGTGCCAGCCTCGTGGTCGCCTCTGCATGCTCGCTCGATTGAGATGGCAATGGCCCCCCCCGTCGGCTACGCTGCCGCTGAGGGCGCAGGGGGGCATGCAGCAGGCCGCGTGGTCCTAGGCAATTGGTGCGCTGCCGCCGAGGGTGCGGAGGGGGGCAGGCTGCGGTGCGTGCCGCGTGGTCCTGTGTTGCCGCCAATGTGCGGGGATGCGTGCGCGAGCCCTGGAGCCGGGTCACCACAATGGGAGCTCAGCGTTTGGCAGGCCATTTATCCCAGTAACCCCCCCGGGAATCGATAGCCCGAGTAAGAATGCTGGAACATGGGGGAGGTTGCGTGCGGGCACACGCGAAGTCAGGCACACTTATGGTATGGACTTGCGGTCCTTTAGTGCAAATCGCTTAATCTCCCCATGCCGGAAACCAGAGTTCAAGCCTCGAGGTCGTGTCCGCATCCCGTGATTCGTGGCAAATCACTTATCTCCCTGGGCCTGAATGTGTAATGTAAATACGGCGCTAATGTAAAGCGCTCCAATACCTTCGGGTCGAGTTCGCACTATATAGATATGTTGAGCTACAAACAGAGGGGGAGCATCAATTTCGCACTGTGCTTGGATGATGAAATAAGGTTTTATAACACTTTAAAGGTAGCCTAAAAGTAGCGCCTTTACGAACAATGCAGACAATCTTGTGACACGATATGGTGCTCCAGCTCCAAACGCTGTGCTGGGTGAAGCGCTCCAATAACTTCGGGTCGCACTCGCGCTAGATAATATGCAATTAGGAGCCCCCTCTTTGTCCTGCCTCGGAAAGGACGGGGGTTGAACTATGTGTCTTCACGGCTTGGAGTTAGGTGGGAACCCTGGCGGCGCTATCCTTCCTTTGCCTGTGACATGTACGTGTTAATATTCCCGGTTTTGAACGGGCTGCATGCTCTGCCGCCACTGCCTAGTGCATGGCTCCCTGGTTTAGGATTGGTCGTAATTACGGCAATTCGGCATGCCAATTCACCCAATGATTGAGCTGTTTCTGAAAAATAAAGATGCCAATAGTGCTGACTTCTTGTAGGTATGATGTTACGTGTATCATATAGCTGGATGCAATGACAGATACAGCATTATACAAGTCGGCCTGCTCCCTATGGTTTGGGCCTAATGGGGTAGTTGGTAAATCGCGTAGGCATGTTACTGGTTCTATCCGGATGTCGGAAGGAACAGCGACATACAGGTCAGGAGGCCCACCACTCTAAACTAAGTAAGCAAGCACGTGTGTTAAGCCTCGTCCTTATTTATTTTGCCCACGCCCCCCCCCCCCTCTCTCAGCCGACTCGAGGCCCGGGGCGGCACATATACAGCTTTAACACCGCAAGCTTGTGGTCTCTGAGCTTGCAGAACGGACACTGCTGTCTGTGACCTCGAGCGGGCCTGTGCCGGGCCTGCACGTCTCCTCGAGTGGTAAGTGCAGGCAGAGCCCAATGATTGCTTGGCAGCCGGGAGATAAATATGTGTGAGTAACTGAACTCGTGCTTATGCGGGGCGTCCAATATCTCCAGCCGATTGTGCGCCAAGAAAAATGAAAATTATATATATATTATATATTAGCGCCGATGCCACATCTTTGCCTAGCAAGCGCGACTTTGGTGCAGGAAACCAGGGTAGAGCCTTGGGGTTTCGTCCTGTGATTTTGAGAAAATCTCTTAATCTCCCCGTGCCTGAATATGTAATGAAAATACTGTCCTCATGTGCAGCCGCCGACTTTAGTGCAGGAACCAGGGTTAGGGCCTCGAGGTCACGTCCTGTGTCCCGGGGAAATCACTTATCTCCCCGTGCCTGCATATGTAATATAAATACGGTACTCATGTGCAGCCGTCTACTCTGGTGCAGGAAACCAGGGTTCGCGCCTCGAGGTCGTGTCCTGTGATTTTAGGCAAATCACTTAATCTCCCCCTGTGACTGAATATGTAATGTAAAGGCAGGACTCATGTACAGCGGTCCAAGACCGTCGGGTCGAGTCTGCACGCCTTGCTGACTGAATGTCTAATCTAGAATGTGTTGCTTCTAGTACATAAGACACTCACCAGTTCTAGGCTTGCCCATTAGGCAAATGGTACGCCACCGGTTGGTACTGCGGCTATGTTGTACAATTGCGAAGCCTGAAAGAAGTGGTATAAGGAGGAGATATGATGGAATTAATTTCCGTTGTTGTGTGCTGCACTGTTTGACTAATATTAATACATAGAGGAGCATGTCTATTTAAAAACAGTCCCACAGTATCGAGGTAAGCACAGTTTACTGCATGTGTTGGAGCAGCTACGACATGAACCATGCTTCGCAGGCGCCCTCACACATGCACACAATTTGAAAAAAGTCGTTATAGGACCACTCAATGCAAATACAGTTAGGGGTACAGACCAAGTGGGAGTTCTTTCCAGGTAGGGGGTTGACTGTGGAGCCACCGAAAGATTTCGACCTATACCGACAGATTGCATCACAGGTCCCGCTGCCCTAACCTTTTGCTGAAAGGTGCAGGGGTAAGCTGTTATTGTTACTGTTTCTTGACATCCAAACCCCCATTGCTTAAGGCCTCGCGCTCTCAATTGCTTTAGCCTTGGGCAGGGCGGACCATAGTGGGGATAGTCCTAACAGAGAACGGTCATTGGGCTATGTTAGGACCAGTTAAAGATGGAACGCTGCTTACAGTCTAAAAGAGGTTTGCTATAAGTCCACAACCCTGCCCCTCCAACGTGCTGATGTCGGCCTTTATCTGAGCACGGTGTTAAGATGGGAGGGACAAGTAAAGGAGCAATTTACAGCTGTGGGGCTAATGCTAGCCAGGCCTAATAGTAACGGTCACCATTGTCCAACTAGTCAGAGCTACGAATTGTATGGCCTAGAGACTACCGTACACGGGTATGTTTGTGTAATTACTGATATCGGTAGGCCTGCAGCATCTGCATGGTTGGTTTTGCTCGCAAGAAAGTGCCAGTCATAGGCCGTTAGCAGTCACTCATAGTTGCACAGACATGGTAAGAATCACACAGAGCAAACTGAAAACTAGCCACCCTGGTGGGTGGCTAGCTCTTGGAGAGCAACACAACCGAGAAAGAATGGTGGTTTATTATCTAATGCGAATGGAAGCATTGATTAAGCCAAAAGATGGGTGTAGCTTAGTGCCCCAATCGTATTGAATACAGGGATGCATTGACATAGCGGCAAAAGACTAAGTGGTCAAGACGTAGCGCCCACTAGGGCCAAAATCACAGCACAAAGTTTACCAGTGGAATTTGACCAAGTGGTTGCTGGTGCGCCACATGCGAGCGAATGCAAACTGGCGCTGGGGACAGTCGGCCACAAGTTGGTGCTATCTGCATACTGTAGAGATGACCCAACAGGCATGGATCAATGCAGTTGGGATTAAAATCACTGGTGCCAGCTGAACATAGGAAGTGGCCGCTTGCCATGAGACCTGGCATGTAGTCGCACAATCGTCAGGAGTTCCGTAGAACTGCCTTGCGGCAGGAAGCGCGCGCGTATGCCAACTTCTAGTTTGCGCAATTGGGTTCTCTAGGTACAATTGCCATGAATAGCCCTAGGTCGGAGATTGTGTGTCACTCTGCCTACAGGTGGCATTGCAGTACGTCTGCCTTGGTGCTAACGGGACAGGGTATTTGTCCCTTGACCTTGAGGAGCGATTCATTCAATGCTCTTCTTCAAAGAACTATTCTCACCGCTGTTATTTCAGTGTTTTGGAAGGTACCACTGTAGGATACCTACCAATAGTTCATCGTTAATCCGATGACTTGCTGTCCACCGGTCCGTCTTCAAGACCGCCTCATGGCGCCAGAGTTAAATCATGGACCATTAGGTTTCAATTGTTCAGTTCTGTCTGGGCAATCAACCCGATCGGGTCGCAAGTGATCACTCAGCTGGTTAATTTTTACCAGAACCCCCGACCCAGCATCCGTGCACGTCAGTGGGAACAAGAGGGGCCTCTAGAGAAGTACACCTCCTCTTCAGTTGTGTGGGTTCTCGGGGGTCGGAAGTGCAGACAGTCCATGGCGGGCAACAAATTGGCCTACAGCCTCGTTATCATTAGAGGGCCCCCATTCCCACACTTGGTAGTGGAAGCGGAATCGACCGAACACCAGATTAACTGGGAATCGAAGTATCACTGCATGCGAAAAGGGGTCTCGCGGTGAGGAGCAGTGGGCACTGCGTGACTAACTTCTGTCTAGGATGCGGCCTGGAATTCTAGAAGGCACAGCATTGCACAGTGTAGGCTGTAAGCACAGTGCCCTGTGGGGTGCCAGGCAGAAAACATTAGCATAGGACTACCTACATGCCACGTTATTTAGTATAACGTCGGTCGCATGGCGACGCAGTGCCCGCTGCATAAGCCATGGGCGAGCTTGCTATTCACTGAAGGGAGACACCTAAGGCTTATTAAACACAGAAAGGTGATAGTCCCACCATGTCAGAATGGAAGCAATTTTGAAATACTACGCGGCGAAGCCAGAATTGTGGCTTCGGTAATCTTCTTCAACTAACAAGCCTTGTTAAGCCATCGGCACTGGGGTAGTATAGTTGTCATACAACAAGAGTGCGGTGGTTCAAAAGTTTGGAAACCCTACGTTAGAGCCTTATGGCGACAGGGCATTATTGACCGTCTCGCGGTGAGGAGCAGTGGGCACTGCGTGACTAACTTCTGTCTAGTATGCGGCCTGGAATTCTAGAAGGCACAGCATTGAACAGTGTAGGCTGTAAGCACAGCGCCCTGTGGGGTGCCAGGCAGAAAACATTAGCATAGGACTACCTACATGCCACGTTATTTAGTATAACGTCGGTCGCATGGCGACGCAGTGCCCGCTGCATAAGCCATGGGCGAGCTTGCTATTCACTGAAGGGAGACACCTAAGGCTTATTAAACACAGAAAGGTGATAGTCCCACCATGTCAGAATGGAAGCAATTTTGAAATGCTACGCGGCGAAGCCAGAATTGTGGCTTCGGTAATCTTCTTCAACTAACAAGCCTTGTTAAGCCATCGGCACTGGGGTAGTGTAGTTGTCATACAACAAGAGTGCGGTGGTTCAAAAGTTTGGAAACCCTACGTTAGAGCCTTATGGCGACAGGGCATTATTGACCATTCAGCATTCTCAACATTCAGGATAGGGCCGGTAATTGCACCGAAGGTTTCTGCTGGTTCCCACAGACTTGTCTGCCCCCAGGGTTCTATGGGTCAGAACCTGAGACTTGAGGGGGCACCTCCTGCTCCGGCGCCCCAAATATGTCGATAGTCTACGCTGGGGTGGAGGTACCAGGAAGGTCCTGACTACTACTGGGTTTCCCCCAAGCGTTGGGATCAACCTAGGTGGGACCACAAAGTCTACAGTTCTTGGGAAGCATCCAGCAGTAGGACAGTCAGCGTCAGATAAAGTATCAGCGAGTGGGTAACAGACAACAGCTCCACAGCAACACCGAGCCCTGGGAGCACGCGCACAGCACAAACACAGAGCTCCTACCATAGGGTGCCGAGTAGCAAAATACAAGTAAATAGGTTTAATAAGGCGGGCCTCTGGCCTTACAGCGGTGTGAAATCACTTTCATGCAGAGGTAGGCCCAGGTGAGAATGGGGCATTTCTTAATGTCTGGAGGACCATCGCGGTTGGTGGTATCTCCCAGCGGTGCCACTGGTCGCGACACTATTTACCTCACTTAGGGGATGCGGCCAGCCAACATATGGTGCTGCCGTCCCAATAACTGGGGTATCAGCGGGCCTAACGCAAGGGGACATTATGTCAATAGAACATTTGGCACGCCCTGGGTGTCACTAAAACTCGGCTTCAACGGAGCAGGAATTTGGCACCGCTGGGGATGCTCTGGGTTTGCGGGGGGGCACCCCCCTGCCACCCTCCCACTGGGGAGCATGATGGGAGGGGCGAAGTAGGACTTAGTCAATCCTCAATGCTTGAACTTTACAGACAGCGCGCGATGCTTAAACCTGACAGATTCCCGAAGCTGGTATGCCTAGGGGGTTTCATCACTGAGGGATCTGTAGGGGCATAATTCCCATAAGGAATAAGGGATGGTGGGCAGGGGCAAGTCGCCCCTTGCCCATGGTCACGCGCTGTCAGCTAGGAGCACTCCTGTGCTCCAGGTTTAGCAATCAGAGGGGACTGTCCATAGGTTAAGTAAAACCCTTCTCACCATAATAGCCAAAGCAGGCAGGCGGGTGGGGGGAGTGGCACATAGCAAGTGGGCTGCTGTCCCAGAGATGGGCACGCAGGTCCAAGCACACCCGGTGCGGAGGGCGGCTGCTAGGTGAGATCATCAAATTGATGGTGCTTGGCGAGCCCGGGTGCTGGCATCCTCCCGCCCAGATTTGCGAAGAGGTGTAACTTTCCCGCAGGGAGGTGAATAGTTCTTGGCACAGCTTCTCGGGCCCCAACGGGTCCTTTGTTTCAGCAGACACTATCTGACCCAGGATAGCGTCTAGGGCTTTGGGACATAGATGGGGCCATCTATAGCACCAGGAGCTATAATGCTCACTGGTAAGTCTTGTGCCTGTGGTTGCACAGGATCTCACAGGAAAAAGGTTTGAGTCCCGCTAGCACTGTCAAGTGTCATAAGGTGGCAAAAATTCAAACTCTCTTTCTGCAGGGATGGTTCCCTTCCAGCTAGTTGCAGGAAGCCCTCGTCAGGAGAGGTTGCAGGTAAGACTATAGCGGGTTGGTGGGGGGCCCTGGTTGCGACGGTGAGCCGCCTCCAGGGCTGTGGCGGAGTTACAGGGCGATCTGGAAGCAGGCCGGTACAAAGGGTACCTCTGCGCGGCACCATAGGGGGTGCCTGAGCCAAAACCGAGGAGCCTCATGGGAGAGTCCCGGAAGCCGTGTTGGCGCCCCACTAGTCCTGCGGGCGGTTGTGGGCCTGAACAACCGGGGGGTTTGCTATGCGACGCTCCGCCCCGAGAGGGGGGGGCGTGAGTAGAAGTTACCAACGGCACGTGATCGTAGAAAGAATCACCTGGATAGCAGCAAAGACGGGCTTCGCTCCCGCGCTGCCCGGCTTATCAGGCGGGCAGGCGGCCCAGTTGATTGCCTGCCCTTGGATCGCCCGTAAAATAACCCACCCATTACATATATGGATAATGTAATAAACCTGCAGCAATTTTACCCAACTCAACAGTCTGTGTGTGTGTTATTTGGGTATGCATTTTGGGGCAGGGGGGACAGAGGGGTGCCCCTGGTGGTACTATGCCACCGACCGCGGCCCCAGCAGGGGGCCACTACAGCGATCGGTGCCCTAGTGCCACCGGGGCACCGGTCACCCCTCCCCACCCCCTCCCAGGGGGAGGGGGCAGGGACGCCGACCGGTGTCCCCCTCCTCGAGCTGGCCGGAAGTGACGCGCAAGCACGTCTTTTCCTGGCCCCTGTGGGGAGGGGGAGGCTATTTAGCCTTCCCCCACCCTCCTGGTGACCTCTTTGTCGCCCACCACGCCACATCCCTCTCTACCGCTTACCCGGCGTAGGCATTGGGTGGGAGGGGTTTTCTGAGCGTTGTAATGTTTCTTTTTTCGTTGCAGGCGGAGTTACAGGGCGATCTGGAAGCAGGCCGGTACAAAGGGTACCTCTGCGCGGCACCATAGGGGGTCCTGAGCCAAAACCGAGGAGCCTCATGGGAGAGTCCCGGAAGCCGTGTCGGCGCCCCACTAGTCCTGCGGGCGGTTGTGGGCCTGAACAACCGGGGGGTTTGCTATGCGACGCTCCGCCCCGAGAGGGGGGGCGTGTATAGAAGTTACCAACGGCACGTGATCGTAGAAAGAATCACCTGGATGGCAGCAAAGACGGGCTTCGCTCCCGCGCTGCCCGGCTCATCAGGCGGGCAGGCGGCCCAGTTGGTTGCCTGCCCTTGGATCGCCCGTAAGATAACCCACCCATTACATATCTGGATTATGTAATAAACCTGCAGCAATTTTACCCAACTCAACAGTCTGTGTGTGTGTTATTTGGGTATGCATTTTGGGGGAGGGGGGACAGAGGGGTGCCCCTGGTCGTACTATAGCAAACTTATAAAAAAAAGTTTGCTTTACGCCTGTTGTTGCTTCCACCCTCCTATCACCCTCCAACACAGATGTAGCGTTTCCCATAATCAGAAGGCACCCCCCTCGCTGCTTCCGCTCACCCTCCGACACAAATGCAGCGGAGTGCAAACATTCAGATATGCCCAGATGTACCAAAGACATACTACATGGCCCGGGACACCACCACTAAACACCTGCTGTGAGTCATGGTGGCAGGTCTACCAACTCATTCTATTCCCTCCCTCCGAAAAAACAAGGATCTGTGTTTGGACTGAAATCGCTATTGTGTCCCCTGTAGAAACAACACTAGTCAACTGTATCTTGAGGCATTTATCCTCTGACTGCACCCCTTACACCATAAAACTGGAGAGCAGACTTTTACGGTAACCAGCAAATTAAGTGGGTGTGTTTTGAAAGCAACATCTCTCACAAAGTCTTAAAAACCACAGTGTTGACACATGCACCAGAAATTAGGCCCCCAAAAATGTAATTTTAGATTTTTAATATAATAATGTGATTTACAATTTAACTACATGCAGTTTTGAAAGCCAATAGTGCCATTTCTTTCATGGAAGTTCCATAAAAATTAATAAACCGAAAATCTCCAGTGTAGTGCAAAATATAACGTTCTGAATACAATGCAAGGCAGTGCTCCATTTTGCTTTTTCTCGTGTGGCGGGGTCCTCAGAGCATTGAAGTAGTTTGTGTTCAAGATGGCCGCACTTCTCCATAAACTCACGTGCCCACATCTGTCAGTTCGCCTAGGCATGGTCAGATCAGGGGCTGAACATTGACCCTTCCTGATGCACGTTGTTTACAGTAATGCCCATGCTGTCGTATTAACAGGATGAAGGTAAAGGTGCCGAGCTGAAATCCAGACGATTATATCAGGGAGACGAAATCTATGATTAGCTTGATGTGTCACGAGACAGGCATGTTGCTGCTTCTATCTTTAATCCAAATATATAATGCAGCAAGTAACATAGCACTTACAATAAGCCAGTACTATTGGCTTTGTCAATGTTTGTTAGTTGCATAACATAAATAAGCAACAACCATGGCTTCGTAGAATAGCATATTAAAAATCCTGGGAATATCCACTTTTTCAGCAGGCACAGTTTATATGCAATACAACTCAGAGGGTGACAGATATGGGCCCCGGAGATATTGTTCTCTGCGTAAGCAACATACCCCACTTCAGCACCAAGATATGAAGTTTCCCGTTACTTGCAAATGTTGTTATTTACCATACTTTATTTCGAGGGTTGACAATGCCAATGTCACCGAGCAGTATAAGCCTCTTTTTAACCAGAACAGGATGTGGATTCCATTCTTTCCCGTCTGCACATGGCCTTTGTTTCCATAATTATTCCGCTTTATCGGAGAGATGTGAAGTAATTGACTACTCTTACCACTTGCTTATGGTGGTATCAACCATAATTTGTTCCTTGAGCGGATGACTTGTGCGCCACAACCGCCTCACTGCCGCGCAATGAAGTTCTTTTCTCTGCTGCCTTTGTAGTAGTGTTAGCCTCAATAATTTATTCAGCAGATGGAATAGGGTATCGACAGAGAGCCAGACAAACCACCTCATCACAGCTATAAAGTGGCTTTCTTTTCTCTGACACCCTCATAGGCACTTCTTTGCAATCACTTATTCCAAGGAACAGCATAAATCGCTTCACCATCGCGATATGGAATGTTTTTCTATACCACATTGCTCGATGCAAAGGAGCGGCAGCAATAGTTTTAGCTTTTTCCCCGCAAATGTCTCTCCTACAGAATTTCCCTTCGTCCCACACGGGCTTCCCTTCTTTTTCACACATTCTCTCCGACTTATTTCTCTCGTTTTCTTCACCTATTTTCCTTCTTTCTGTGCAACCTTTACTTATTTACCCGCAATTTGTGTCTTATCTAAGTACGGGAGACCTCCGCTCCACCCGCAGAATGTGCGGAGATTTGCCTCCTCCTCGATCCGCGGAGAACGCGGAGAAGGCAAACCTTTGCACACTCCGTGGCGGAGCGGAGTTGGCTAGCCCCCCCCCCCCGCCTCCACCCCTCCTAATAACAATTATTATAAATTACATAAAAGTAAAGAAAAATAACTTACCTGGACTGCGGAGTCCCCGGGCTGCCTCCTCCTCTTCTTCGCCGTCTCTGCGAAAACTGCGCATGCGCGCGCGCGCGTGCGTTTCTTGCGAGAAGGAGGGCAGCCCGGGGACGCCGCAGTCCAGGTAAGTGATTTTTCTTTACTTTTACATCATTTATAATTAATTGTTAATAGGGGGTTAGAGGCGGGTGGCATAGCGGAGCGGAGTTTGTTCTCAACTCCGTGGCCCTACGTGTAGCCCCGCTACGCCCAGGGCTACTCCTGTCCATTTCCTCCCCCTTTCAATCAGATTTCCCTTTCTCACAGATTTCATGCTTTCTTCTCAGAGATTTCACCTGCAAATTCACACTTAACTGCACATTTCCTTTCACGCGCTGTCAGCGAAAGCTAGTGTAAATAAAAACAAGCACTGGCAAAGGCAGTAGGTTTCATCTAAGCAAGATCTATTGGCTTTGTCAATGTTTTCTTTTTTACATATTGCACAGCAGCGCAGTCTGCTGTGCATTATGGCTCAAAATAACAAGCATTTGCAGTGCAATAATTATCGCATTACTAAACATTTGCGCTATTGGCGTTGCATTATTATTAGCAAAGCCATTAGCTCAAACTTTCAGCAAAGCAAAGCCTATTGCATTGCAAATGCTTGTTTTTTTAATTAGTGATCTCGTCCTTGAATTCTTTTTTTTCTGCTTTTGTATGTACCATGAAGGAGTATGATTCACAATTTTAGTCTGTGTGACTTCAACAAATACCACAGTTGTTTTTCCACATCCTATGTAAACATTAATTTTTATAGTTTACTTCTTAAGGATTAATTGAAAATGGAAAGAAATTTTTCTGGAAAATTATGGATTTGAGATACTCCGTGTAGGCAAGAAATGCACATTGCATGTGCGATAAAGTATATTAGTCACTGAGGAATTCTGAGACCTTATAGAGGTACGCGGCTGAAGGCCAATTTTCGTCATGTCTTGGAACTCCGAGGTGATTTGCAATATCCTTATAATGTATGACTGGGGGTACTTTATTCAATATATATATTATTTATTTAGTGCCTGACACCATCACCGCCATGACGCGTTTCAGCCCACGTGGGGCCTTGATCACATGAATATAAAAAACAGTAGCTTGCCCCTTAGCCTTCCGCTACCAGTAGTACCATTTTTATTTCCTCATGCCAGCGTCTACAAGCATAGACACTATAGCGCTACAAGTTAGTGCCAAAATGTAAGTGTTAGCTTTTCCAATGGGTGTTGGTTTAGTTAGCACAGTACATTTGTTTTCTTTTAACAAACATTTCTTATGTACTACTCTTTGTTGTGAATACAAGAGAGGGTAAGGTCTTGCAGGGCTCTGCTAGACCTAATAGAACACAACCCCTTCTTAGTATACCTCCTTTCAAATGAAAGGACTTGGATATTTCTTATATTGGCCAACCTTTATATCCTTCCCTCCATTATTTCTGAAGTTTCTTGTTTTTACATTTAAATTCTCAAAACTGAATAGGTTCACCTCAGGTCTATACATAAGGCTACTATGACCATTAGACATGTAGGTCAGATCATGGTGTATTTACTGACACTTACACTCTACAACCTCTGTATTTTGTAGAGCGGTGCTCCCTTCCTGAGCGGTTGCCAGGTAGAGGTGAGGTCCTGTACCCAGCAATAGCGGGTAAGGTGTTTTTTTTCCAACTTAATCATCCTTTGCGGATCCCTCAGTTATGATCTATTTGAATCACAGTGTTTACATTTATTTAATTCACCTGACATTCATCATGTTCTTTTGTCTGCAGGTACCGTCACATTTTGATATTGACAGACCAAAGATTGCGTCTTGATCTGATATCCTTTTTTGTTTATTTCACCTAATCTCCACAGCAGCATCAATTCCCAAGGTCCTGACGAAAGCCTGGTCCGAATATGGACCAATATGGCTGAAACATGTTGACCAATAATCACCACACCATAGTGGTTTAAATCCATACCGCTGGTGTACTGCTCTTTTAATCCTGACAGTAGGCATATTTCTATTAAACTGTTGCTTCATGCCCACTAGCCAGTTTTAGATTTCACAGATTTTTCACATTTCTCTTCACATTATTTGGTTCTTTGCGCTGCGACCTCACTCATACGTTTGGCTCATCACATGTGGATTTAGAATAACCTCCATACTCCAACAAAACATCCCAGAACTCCTCCCTCACAGTTTGGGGGTTGTAGCCCTCAAAGGAACTAGGTGTTTCCTTTGTTAGGAGAATCCCTATGATGAAGCATGTCACCTTTGGTGAGTGAGGGATTACGTCCTACAAAGGGATCTGCCCTTGGATGATTTTATGAATACTAAATGTTTATTTAATACACTCTCTGAATTCTTTTGAGGGAGCGTTATCAATTCATATTTATTTTTGATATATGGCTAGACCCTAGGATTTCTATATATTTGTCAAAGATCATTTTACACCTGGATTTAGTGTAGAGCGTGCTCACCGCTCCTTAGGCCCGCGTCCCAATCCTGGCTGCCCACCGAGGCCCATCATTGCTAGAATCATGAACTTCAGGGACAGAGATACGGCTCTCCGTCTAGCAAGGGAACGAGGTGAAACCACTTGGCAGGGCTCAAACGTTGCTCTGTACCCTGATTTCACTGCAATGGTGCAAGAAGCACAGCGAAAGTACTATTGTGTGAAGGCTACTGTGGTGTCTGCTTCCAGCTTGCTGCTCAGCCAGTGATGGTATAGAATTTTAGTATGAGTGTATGATGTCATAGAGTGTTGTATGCATGCATGAATATGAGTTGAGAGGAGGGCTGAGCAGCAAGCAGGCTGCTCCTGTTGGGGTTTTGTTTCTTCCTTCATCTGTACATTACTTCATTTATTTATTTCCTAATAAACTACATGAAGATACCATTCTGAATACGGACCATTCTTCCATTACAACAGCTACCCTTCGAAACTTAGGACTTCATTATGGTCTTTTATACCCGGCCCGCTTACGTATCGACGTCAATGGCCATTCCTGCATCTTTGAATCACCCGCGGAGGTGTAGAACTTCTGTAAGACTTACAAAAACAGCAACAGCCAGCAGAAGAGAGATGGGCCTGGCACTTCTCCCCCACACAGTGGCTCAATAGCCAGCGTCGATCTCTTCTCCATGGAATAAACTGCTCTACCTGTTAAGGTCTGCAGTCTCTTCAGACTGAAACTTTTCATTAATGTTCGACAGATTACATATCGTTGATCACTATTTCACACGCTGGGGACTACCGAGTGTTGCCTCCCCCCTGAGAGTTTCTCATGTTGTACTGTTTGCTGATAGTAATTCATCGTACTGTACAATCAGACCCCCCAGGGGTCTGATTGTACAGTACAGCGGCATGGATTAGCAAATTTAGCTGCACAAATATGGAAATTTAGCGGCACAAATATGGAAATTTAGCAGCATTTTTGTGGCACTTTATTTTACTCATAATCATTCATTTTCAGCTTTAAAACAATGGAAACTGTTTTAGCAGAGTATTCCACTTTGAAATAGTCAACCTGGGATATGGAAAAGAGGAAGCAGCCCACAGGTGATGGCTGCTATCCCTTGGAAATGCAATCCTCCATTTGCTTTAGTATTGGTTCTGAGAAGCCCATCAAAGATGGCCTGGTAGCATGCCGTAAGAAATGGCATTCTAGAACCTATCTTAGTCAGACCCTCCAGGATTTCGCGATTTCGCGGTTTGCCGTGAAATTGGCACTTTTGTAAAAATGCCCCTATTTTTACAAAATTGCCAGCGAAATCGGCACACTTTTACATTTCTATGATAATTCTTCACTTCAACTCCTAAATTAAGGCAATCTTTGCATCTCACAAATGCTGCTGCCGCTCTCCAGTCTTCACAGTGTTATCTTTATCGCCAGTTTAATGGAATCTTTCATGTGGTTTAAACAACTGTGTGAGTCAAGGCGCAGAGCTTGAAGGAAAGCACAGCCACATTTCTTGCACACAGCCGGGGCGAGCGTGGGCTATGCTGAGAATGTGAGGCGAAATCTGAGTAGGAGAGCGAGCAGGAATGTGGAAATGGGACGTGTTTATTTCCAGAGCCAAGGCTTCTGAGAAGGAAGACAAAGCTATGAACTCTGGGCGGGTCCCTCTCGAGCTTCTCATGCTCCACAGCTCTGTGTGGCAGCGTTGACTCAAGTATGACTTAAATTGTCCGGGTGTGCCATTCACACTGTGGTGGGGGGTAGGCCTGCTGGTCAGATGAGGCATTAGACCGACCGACCCGCCTGTGGGCCTTCTCTTAAAAACTCTGTTTTTAGAAATGTTGTGCTTATCCTACAAAGTAGGTCCTTGATATCTAAAGGTAGGCCCAGTTGCCTCAAAGAAAGGAACCATTAACTACAGACAGGTCAGGCACATGTGCCATTGTGAACGTTTCACATTTGCTATTAATTTGGGCAGTGGGCTGCAATGCTGGCAATTGTCTTGTTCGCAAATTGGGATATTTCAAATTCTCCGAGAAGACATGTGACTACACAGAATCATTTGGCTGCTCTGAAGTCAGGTTTCAGCTGCCTCGTCCTGAGAATGTGGCTATGTGCCATATCACTTCAGAGCAGAGTGCTGCTAAACAGCCCTCTAAAGAAAGCACCTTCCCACAAAAACCAATGCCCCCAGAGCATTCACAATGTCGTTTACAACTAGGGCGTTTACTGGATGCATATGATTACGGTTCGATGGGGTCAGTTCCTGACGTCTACGGATGTGAGGTTGGGTGCGGGGGAGGGGGAAGGGAAAAATTCACAGATTTGTTTCTCCAGTTCTAATTTGTATATAACTTGTTGCTACATTTTGCTCTGCGTCTCCACAACTGCCATATCGCACTGTCACACCACTCATGGTATTGACCATTTCACCTGACTTGGCCGACCACAACTGTCTTTTCTTCATCCCCTGGAATGTTAGGGGCCTCAACAACAACACAAAAAAGGAAGCATGTTCTTCAATACCTACAAAGACATCACATAGACGTGGCGTTCTTACAGGAAACCCATCTCCTGGAATCCACTAACATTCATTTTGCTGCCAGCTTGGGACCACACCGCTATTTATCCAATTATAGCTCATATGCTCGTGGCACAGCGATATTGATACATAAGCGCCTCCCGTTCGACTTACATAACACTCACTATGATCCAGATGGCCGGTACACCGTAGTGACAGGAAAACTGATGGGCCACTCTCTTATTGATGGGTGGAGATTATAATCTGCTATTACATCCTACACTGGACAGCTCCGCCCCTGATACCAAGCCCCGAGCAAGACGTGCCCTCATTGAACTGTGCGACTCCTTGCACTTGTTTGACATTTGGAGACGTCGTATCCCCACAGTTAGCTCATACACAAACTACTCGGCCCAACACAATACATGGACCAGGTTGGACTATTGGTTATGCTCCCCCGGCTTAGCCACTTGGTACACTTCAACTACGACACTCCCCATAACATATTCTGACCTTTCCCCTGTGGTGCTACAGGTTCGTGTCCCAAGACCCGAGGGAAACGAGAGACAGTGGCGATTTCCGGGAAGAGTCTTGAATGATGATCTATTTTTCACCGAGATTAGAGAGGCAATAATTGAATATTTCGAATGAAACACTCGATCGGTAGGGGCGGTCCTTTGGGAGTTCTTTAAGGCTTACATCAGGGTAGTTAGCATTGCCAAACACGCAGGAGTGTTAAGGGATGTTAGAGGGACACTAGCCCGCCTGAGCAGCAACTGGAAGCTACTGACAAGGCACAACTCCACTCCACACAGCGGATGGCACCAAGCGGCGCCTGGCACTACTCACAGAATTTCGCGAGGCAGCCGATAGGGAAATTCATTTCCTGAGCAAATACGCAACTGCCTGCCGTTATGGTGAGGGGGAGAGGCAAGGACGCACCCTGGCACGTCTTTTGAGACCCCCTTATGGAAAAACCTACATCACAGAACTCAACTCCTTCTCGGGACAACTCCTCACTGATACGGTCGATATGAGAGATGAATTCCTGACATACTGCAGTACACTGTACACTTCCAAAACCAGCCACACCCCGACCGAACTGGAAGAATATTTCGCAGAGATAGCTCTGGTGTACCTTTAGAAATACATGCAAAAATTTATGGCTGAGCCCTTCTTCACTGATGGAGAAGGGCTCAGCCATAAAACGGAGACGCGATTGAAGCACTAAATGGATCCACTGCACCAGGCCTTGACGGTTTCACTGGAGATTTTTACAAATCCTACAAAGAGTTACTGGCTCCCAAACTACTAGAAGTTTATAGCGAGGCACTGGAGCGGAATGAGCTACCGCCCACTCTTCGAGAGGCTGTGATAGTTCTACTCCCTAAACTAGGGAAGGATCCTTTTCTCTGTGGTTCCTACAGGCCGCTATCGTTATTAAACTTAGATTATAAAATTCTAGCGAAGACGATAGCGACACGGCTCTCATTGCTGATGGACAAAATTATCTCCCCCGCTCAATCGGGGTTTGTGCCTCATTGGTCCACCTCCCTAAATTTGAAGACGCTATGTGCGGTATTGCACAGAATTAATCCAGAGATCCCAGCCGCGGCAGTCCTTCTAGACACCGAGAAGGCTTTTGACTGGTCTGCCATTTCCAGGAGCGGCATATGCAGAGAGGGCTCCAGTTTCATACAGGCCCTCTGCTGGTCTCCATGTATGCGGACGATGTAATTTTGCACGTTCGGGACCCACAGGCGAATCTAAAACCCATGATCAGGGAAATCGTCAGGTTTGAGCGCTTCTTGGGTCTGGGAATAAATTGGCACAAGTCAATTATTTTTCCTCTTACTTCGAGCACTACTCGCTGGAATTGTGAGTTCCCCCCTGGAATGGTGCGGCAACTCGACAAAATACCTGGGAATACATATACATCTGGATACCTCCCAAATAATTTGACTAAATTATGGCCAGGCGGTGAATAAACTAGAGGAGCAGTTTGAAAAATGGCTGCGCCTCCCCATGTTGATCGCTGGCCGAGTGGCTCTAATAAAAATGGTTATTCTTCCGAAATTTCTCTATCTGTTTAATAACATCCCAATAGCGCTCCCCAATAGTTTCTTCCTGACACTACGCACTCACCTCATTAGGCTCACAGGGGGCGGCAAGAGACCCAGAGCACGTTGGGAGGTTATGACACATCCTTATGGTAGAGGCGGATTTGGGGTACCCAATCTTCAGTTATATTACTTAGTCGTTCGGTGCAGCTACGCACACTCCTGGTATCATCCTGATGCCAGAATCCAGTACCGACGTCCGGAGGCTGACTTGGTCCTCCCGGGCTCTTTAAGCACGTTGCTCCCACAGGGCTTACCCCGGGACCCCAACGGCATACAAAGTGTCTCAACCACTAGTTGGGTCTGGAAAAAAATGATCAGACTTATGAGGGCCCCCATGCTATACTCACCTGGGCTTCCGATAATCAATGAGAATTGGATCCCAATCACCGGCGAGCGACTGGTGCAAAAAACGCTCTTCAAATACGACATCGGTAAAGCCGAAGACTTGTTCACTGGTGGGCACTTTTTCTCTATCTCAGAAGAAGAGAAATTCAAAGAGGCAACGTTCATGGACAAGTTTATTCTTAACCGAGTATGCTCAGCGATGAGACCGCTGCTGCTGAATTTCCCACTTGAGCCAGACCCATTTGTGCCACTCTCTACAGTTATTGAGTGTAAGGGGGGATAACATCTCACTTCCAAACTATACTGAGCATGCACAGACATCATTCCAATTAACAACACCAAAATTCGGGGGAAATGAGGTTGATCTGGGACATCCAATCCTAGACGACCAATGGACTGCATGCTGTATGCAGACAAAGGAAATTTCCTTGAACAGTCGCCATAAATTAATCCACTTCAAATTTTTACAAAGGCTCAATGTCACACCAGAGAAACTTCATAAGATAGACCCAACCAGACCCCACTTTTGTTTGAAATGCGTGGCCCGCACGCAGATTTTGCATACACCTCACTTGAAACTGTGGCAAAATGAAAGCAGAAATATTTCGAGTCTTGGGCAACATGGAGCAAATGGATATTACGCCCACGCCAGAGGTCGCATTGATGGGGTATGTAGTCAACTTCCCAAAGGGGTTCCGAAAACTCATTGCCTTGCGATTGTTGCTGGCAAAGAGAGAGATTGCGCTTAGGTGGGGGACAAAGGTAGCCCCTACGTTACAAAATTGGTTAGGCAGTCTTACATATTGCAACAGCTACAGCGAACTGTTTTGCAGCGCCTTACCCAGGAAATCCCATCCAAAGGATATATGGGGTCCCCTCAAACAAAATGCAGACACATCATAAACACTGCGTACCACACAACAGGAACATGGGATTGTCCCAGAGGGTGTGGGCTGAACAAGATAACGCATAGGATCAGACTAATTCAACAATTCAACGGCATCTGCATTCTTTGACACAACCTTGCAGGCACTGCATCGGAAAGTGAGACAGGCTTGGGGAAGAGGGCAGGCGGGTCGGAAGACAAATGCTGATGTGCTACCAAAGTTTGCAATAGTTGTTAAAAGTGGCGGACGGTGGAGATGTACTTTCTTTACGACAAGATTTTATATTGTGTAACGCAAATCAGCAATGTTTTTATTAACATACTCAATTCAATGTTGTACTTGAGAAACTGGTAAATAAAGTTTAAAAAACAAAGGTCAAGAACACAAGGAGCGGCACACCAAGAGACTGCACAATTCCTTTACTGTGCACCAAGAGAACGCGTTTCGGCGTGTAGCATTTTTCGAGTGAATTTTTTACAGCACATTCCACCAGAAATAGGGGTAAATGTTCATGGACATAGTAAACATACTTAGCATGGAAATATAGCTTTGAGGAAAGACATGAAAGCCCATTGGAGCTTATTAGCGGCCGACCGCATAACAGGGAAATATGTGGGCACATCACCTAAATTTACATACAGGCGTCCCAGCTCCCTGATGGATCGTTTAGTACATAGTTACTCTCAAGACAGTACCAAAACCCAGTAGCTAACACCAGCAAGGGGTTTTACGATTTGCAGTTCGTGCAAGGCCTGCAGAAAAAGTAAAAGTCGAAGAACGTACTTGACAGGCATAGGTCTGACAAAGACTATCGTGAAGTCGATTAACTGTAATAGTGATTTTACTGTTTACGTGCTGGAGTGCCCTTGTGTCCTCCAGTACGTCGGCAGTACTAAACCGTGATTTCAACGATCCGGTAGCACGACACTTCGCCGAAAAACTTATAAGTGACAGTAATCATGGACAGGGTTTTACCACACATATGGGGGGAGATAGGGAGAAACATCTTCGGGTTCTTGAGTCAAGATACATAATTGATCTTAATACCAAAACTTTCAATGGATTGAACGGTGGGGAAGAACTTGCAACACACATAGTCTCGTTGAACCTGATCTTCTCTCATGATTATTTTAATCTTTTTACGTTCACCTCACTTATACCCCATCATCCAGCTATCTGACATAAGTCTTGTAGTACATAGGTACATATTTATAACCTACTACTTGGGGGTTATTGTCAATATTGAGTATATAAGATGTCTCAGCGGGTTCTCCCTGTTCCTAGTCATTTTCACTATAATTTTTAGGATAAACACTCATTTCCCACTCATCTTGATTTAATATGCAGTAGTATACAGCTCTTTCCTATATCTGGGGTAGTGTTGGGACACAATGGGTGTGGTTCTTGAATTAGAGTACATAACTCTTGATTGTTGATAATTGATGGTGGCAATACAGGTTGGTTGCTTAATAAAGTACATAACTTATGATTGGTTAAAAAGCAAAGGGTGTGAATACTCATTTGAGGGATTTTTCCCACGTTTAATATATTCTCAAACAGATGAGATGCAAGATAAAGCTAGGCAACAGTATATTACTGGAGCCGTCCAATCACCACCATCATCACACTGAACCAAACAAATCGCCACCTTCATTGCCGTTTTTATAATTTGTGAAACACCAAGACACTTTGTGCTAATGGACATTTTTGTAATGAGATGGATTCCCATGCACAATTGATTCTAGAAAACGTTACTGTAAAGAATTATTTGAATGATTTTGGATCAACTTTATTGAGACATTTTTATCAACAGAGGCACGGTGTCTCTCACTTCGACTATTTTTATACATTTTTAAGGAGAGGGCAGTAATCGCGTATGCGTAACTAATGAATTGCAAGTGTTAAACGCAATTGTAAATGCTCATGTGAATTTTGAAACATGAACTGGAAGTTGTAACTTTGTTTAGAGTAACCTTGAATTAACTTTATTGAAATGTTGCGAGCAATTTGCGTTACGATGTAAAATACCAAAATGAATTGAGATATTTAGTGCCCTTAAATTGTGTTATGAGAATGCATTAATTATGCGCATTGATTTTTGAGATAGCGTCATTGACATCTTTGTATATATGTTTTCTTTATGTATACATATATTTCCATGCTAAGTATATTTACTATGCCCATGAACATTTACCCCTATTTCTGGTGGAATTTGCTGTAAAAAATCACTCGAAAAAGGCTACATGCCGAAACACGTCGTCTTTGTGCACAATAAAGGAATTGTGCAGTCTCTTGGTGTGCCGCTCCTTGTGTTCTTCATTTGAGGACAACTATATATTGTAAATATCATGTTATTGTGGTCGTAGTTTTTAATAAAGTATAATAGTATAATTATCATATTGTGACTTTTTTATTCATTATTAGGAGTAGAAAAAACCTTACCTTCTCTGGTTTCTTAGGCCATGATTCTTTCCTATGATATAATTCCACTACTGACTTTAAACATGGCCTGTCTCAGTCGATTTTGTGTCCATTACTGCAGATGATGCAGGTATTATCGCAATTAATGATTTGATCCATACTCTTTTTGTTCATTGCCAGATAGTTCCAGCCGCCTTTCTATCCTGCTTCCTTCTCACCTTTACCAGCTGTTTACAAATACAAACCTAGGGCCTCACTGTAGAAGGTGGTAAATTGACACTTCTGTGTTTTTAAACATGGATCAAGTGCTGCCGCAGACACATAATCACTTGTTCTAATATAATCTCACCCTCAATGAATCCCTTCTATGTCCATATGCAGCAAAGCTCAAAAAAATGGATTTAAAATCCGTTTTATTATTGTTTATTTTTCTTCTGTGTGCTGAACATTGAGGGTGGGTCAGTGAGGTAACAGTTCTGAAGAGGGAGTGGTGGGCACTGCCTTCAGTGCGCATGATGGTTTGGCTGGCCGTCTCAGGCTAGCCACATGGTCATGCACACTTAAGCTCTCTCTAACCCAGCTGTGTTGACCGGTTGGAGAAAGCAGGCACAGTCTCCTAGTCTGTCTAGGAGTGCACATTTGTGGCACCCAGGCCAATCCTGAAGCTGCTCTCATGCATAAGAGCAGCTTCAGAATTGGCCACAGGGCAGTCTGGGAGCCTGTGCCTTCCTGCAGTGTTGCCAGAAGATTGAAACGCTGGAGTGTGGCAGGTAAGTTCTTTTTTTGTTTTTCTCTGTCACTTTCATCCACCCTGCCTGTTTTCCCTGACAAGAGTTGCTCCTGATTATACATATTTACACCCCAGACACGCATCTTTATTTTTTACAAAGGTTATTTCTCAAACCTTTTTAGGGCTGCGCCACCACTATGCTGAGTGGAACCGAATTGTAAGTGCAATTGAGTTAAGTTATACGTTTGGTAGAATACACAAGTCGTCATGCTTAAAAAAACCTGTGTTTTGATTGGTCCAGGACTGCATTCTTTATGGAGGAATGATAGATAGGAAACAGCAATAACAACAACAGATGAACCACGCGTTGCGTTTGCAACACAGTCTGAACAACAAATTCGCCTTAACCACGCATTCCTTTACCACGCAAGTCATTTCAACGATACGTCTCAGGTAAAGTGATGTTGGACTTCAAAGTCCAATGCTTTCTCTCCTGTTGCGCAGACTAGGGTTGGAATAGTTAAGTATACTGTTCCAAAGTCCAGTGCTTTCCCTAAGGCAAGTCGTTGTAAAGACTTGCATGGAATAGGAATGTCTAGTTAAGACACATCCGTTGGTCCTACCTCATTGTTAAGGAACTTGTGGTTTAACCATGTGTGGATCTGTCATACAACTATGAAAGATATACCTGGAATTGCGGCTAATAGTGATTTTCTTCCTTTTTCCCTCTTGTGAATGTTTTTATCCGAGTAGGACAACTATTTGAAGCTGTCATCTTCCCTCCCGTTGTTAACATAGAAATCGTAGATTACATCATAAGGGAGTGGGCTTCCCTGAGGAATTTAGGAAAATAACTTTCGTCCTCAACTCTTAAACCACATTTCCAATAAACCTATCTATGTTTGTTACTGCAACAACAGTGAAAGCTTTGTAATAGCATTGCCTCACTAACCTAAGCCAACATATAGACTGACTCCATGTAATAATCCCTTATATGCCCACAATGCTTGGCACATTCATCATTCGACTGTGGTTGCACTAATTAAGCATGCATACCCCTATTGTGTTTTCTAATTTAAAACCTGCTGTACTGGCTAGCTTTTGAGCACAAGCTGGGAGTGATCAGAGCAGAGCACACTTGTATAAGTGAAGCCCAAATAAATGTATCCTTTTGGATTTATATAGTAGCTTGCAGTCTTAAAAGCATACACCATACTTGGACTGAATTTGTGTCTTCTAATGAGGAAGGGCGGTTTATAGCAGGATTCCTGGAAATTAACGAGTTTGGCCATGTTGACAACAGCACTGTTTTTTTCCTGTGGAATTCCTTGTCCCAAGAGTTGCTGGGAGTTTCGAGCTCACCTCCAGTCCTTTCTTTCTTACCATAGTCAACTTGAAAGGCCACATACTGTGATTCCCCCTCGAATACGTAAGAAACAGGTTTTTGTTATTGGTTCTTGAAACACAATTATATTAACCATACTTGATTTTACCAGAACACCGGGTAAGACTTTGCAGCAGAGTTGCAGACCACAGTTAAATGTCCTGTGCCACTTCAATTCCTGAAGAGTCATCATGGGTGCTAGTCAAATTGCCATGCCCACCTAACTCTCTCTCACACGCACAGCCGCACACTCACAATCTTTCTCTTTTTCTGTTGCTATATTCATCAGATGTCTGTCTGCCAACCCCCAATGGGAATATTGGAAAATACTCTTGTGATTCCTGGTAAACTTTCTGCAAAAACCTGTGTTTTTCTTAGAGTGAAAGTCTACTCTGTCCAGTCTGCCCATTCTCCTTGGTTCCATCACAACAATAAAAAAAACAAGAGTGAGTTATAAGAATGTTCTTCAACAAGAAAGTACGGGAATGAGAAAAGTAGTAAGTCATTGAACAAGCCGATCAATGAGTGATCCAAGGAGACAGGCAAAGAGGGAATCCAAGTGAAAGTTAGTTGGAAACAGTGTGTCAATAAGGAAGTGAAAAAAAAGTGAGTCAACACAAGAGTAGTTCAGAAAAATCCAGCAAATGAGTTAATCATAAAGAGGTGAGTCAGTGATCATTTGTGGTAATGAGGAAGTTAGCAATATAGTGTTAATGATTCACAAGTGAGTCATAAGAATGTGCGACAGTAAGAAAGGGGGTCACTTGTAAAGTGTGATCAATGAAGTGAGTCAGAAATTGAGCCAATATTTGCTGCAAAGAGAGAGTGAATCAATGAGGCAACAGAAAACTTGGAAACAAGAAACTGAAACAATGATACCGTGAGTGAGTTAATGATGAAGGTCCAATTAATAAATGAGTCAGTTAAAAAAATTGTAATTGAATGAGTTAAAGAGAAATTGAGTCAACTCGTGAGTGGAAAAAGAAATTAAGTCAAGGAGAAAATAAGGGAATCATGAACTAATAAATGAGTGAACCTGGAAAGACCAAGTGAACAGGATGTTAATGAGAAAAACAAAGAGTATGTGTGATATAGTCAATGAGTAAGTGAAACAACGAGTGGATGAGTGAATCTTAGAGAAACTAAATTAGTCAAAAATAAATTCCAATAAGTCTGCAATGGCTGGAGATTTTGGCGTATCCCTTGGGTGACATCACCCCAAGTGATCTCAAATGATGCAGGGATAATTCTCATGTAATCTACAGTTAAAGCTTGGCAATAACATGTTCTCAAAATCTGATTATAAATGAGAACCTGTTCAAAGAGAGTGGAGAAAAAGCAACGTAATGGCCTTACTTAGAAGAAACCCGTATATCTGTCATTTAGATATGTTTTGGTGCATAAGAAAGACTTAACGTCCAGGGCAAGCAATCACCAGCTTAGCACCACTAGTTTGTCATACCGTGGACTGATGTCGATTGTACTTTTCTGAATTGAAGAATGCCACAGTTTCCTAAACAATCTTTCATTGTTTAAAGAAGTTTATGGTAAATAGGGAATAATTTGTTTTAGGTTATTTTCACCAATCTTACCCACGTGTACGTTCCTGAGTCCATCCTTATTTTTAGAGTAATTGTACCAGTAACATTATATAGCAGTGACCAAAAAAGGCTGGTGCCACCAAATCAGTGGTGCAACGAAACTTGATGCCCCTCCTCCCCTGCAAGTTACATAGAGGGGTCCCACATGCTCTGGTCACATTCAAGCCCACCACACGTGCACAGTGCCGGAAGGGTTCCACTGGAGCTCAGGGACTCTTTCGCACCACGGGGGCTGCGGGGGCTATCATTACGCCACTGCACTGAATGAACATAGAGTCATTGTGGATTAAATAGAAAAGCTAAGCAAAAACAGTGATATCACTGTGTTCCAGCTAGTGAAAGTGTGACACAATAATGACTCACTGCCAGTGCTTCATTTGAGCCAGTGGTAGACGGTGGAGGCCACCGCCATTCATTTTTGGAGACCGGCATTTAGTTTTTGGCATCAGACTTTTTCCTAGAGAAAGAGAAACACTATAAAACCGTCACAAAAGGATAAACCAGGACCCTGCATGAGATCGATTAAGTGGCAGTGTGCGTCTGGTGGTGTATTAAATGGGCATGAGGTGGATTCAGGCTACTTGGTGCACCAACATTTAATTGCACCAGCGGTAGGCAAATGAGCAGCGCTTTGGGCAATGGCACTCTTTCTTTTAAAAATTAATCACTGCTCACTACATATTTTCACACCTGAGATAGTTGTTGGCCTTATTTAAGATGTCTCCTGAGTAGTGAAACTGTCAGTTTATGATGACAACGTTATGGGCTTCATGGAGAGTGATGTACCATAGACTAGTTATATCATTGTAGCCTGAACTGAGTAGCTGCCACATTAAGGCTTCACTGAAGGCCTCAATGGGCATCACCAGCAATCCTATAAAAACACTATGGTTTGATTAGTGAAGCTATTACATAAGTATAATACCCCATTGGCCTTGGTACTGCTGCTGTGCCACACTCTTGACATCACTATGGCATATTTAAGGCAGCTGCAGCAGGATGAACACTTTACTACAACCTTGCGCCATGATGGTGTCACTAACTGGGATTAGGAAGTTTACAATGGATTAGTTAAAAAAATTTCGACAGTACAAATAAAAAATATATTGTCCTGAAACTTTGAAAAAACAAATACTTTTTGGCAAAAAAAAAAGATGGGTTTAAATCTCTATTGAAATGTAGTTAGCTGAGAAATGTTTTAAGACCCACGTTACAAGGTGGTTGATAATTTTTTATATCTAAGTTAATGCTTGTTACTACACATATTGGAATTATGAGCTTTGCAGTTTTTATTGGACACAGTACAGGGTGCGATAAAAAACATATCCCTGGGTAAATTTCAGGAAGTCGTACCTGCTAATATTTATAGTGTAAAAAATGAAAGGTAAATTCCAGGACATGTGGATTTTGTTGTGGTAAGCACCAAACATATGCATGTTGTTTCACATTCAAGAGGAACAACTCCTAACAGGTGCTATTTATCACACCCAGTAAAAACATGGTATTGCTATTTATCAGGTACAATAAAAAATTGCACCTATTACCCTTGGTCAGGTCATAATGAGGGCCTTAGAGGGGTAAAGGAAAACCTATGGTCTTTGAATCATGCCTGTTGCCCATAACAAAGGACAGTCAGGGGATAATATTTTAACTACTTTACTTAGTTTTGGTTTATACTTACAGTTTCAAATAAACTTAATCAAATTCAGGGTTGTGCTTGCTGGGTTTTTGGTCATGAGGTTTAGAAGGGTACATTCAAAGGTTTTGGTGTGTGCTAAATCAGACACACATTTCTCATATTAGGATTTGTGCTAATTGAGATTCACATTTATACTTAGTCATGTTCAGAGCTGAGCAAACACATGTTCATGCTTAGAAATGTTCAGTTTAAGCTTAGGTTCAGAAGTGTCCTTTTTCATATTCAAGTATGAGATCAGTCACATTCATATGTCATATTGTCATTTTTTCAGATTTTTGCTTAGTCATATTCAAATTTGTTCTTAGTCACATAATGATTTATGCTTAGTCAAGTTCACATTTCAGCATATCCTCTTCAAGCAGATTTTTGACTGCTGCTATGCCACCCATAATCCGTAAGCATTTGCATTTACCAAGTGACAATAAACATTGCGTAAAGTGAGACATTCATTAGGATGATTGTTTTCTTTTCTTTTTTAATCGCTTTTCTCGCAACGCTGGATGGACTGGTTTCAGTCTCAACGTGCTCCAATCGCTGAAACACGGATGGGGCTCTTGGCTACAAAATAGTCACTTTCTCTTTAAGGTTTCATGTACAACATATATGTTTAAACAGAACCCCTTCTCTCAGTCCCACCTCATTTACACAGAAAAATCACAATATTAAATATACAAATCTGATAAAATACTTAACAGGAAAAAAATTAGATTGCAACCACAAAAAAATATTTAATAATAACCTTTTTCAGTTTTTCTTTGTTTTAATATAAAATAGCAAGAAAACATTCTCGAACTGTGATAATACACATCCTTTCACGACTCCAGGATTACCCAATCCTTAGTGCAAAGGCCAAAAGACCCTTGTATTGAATAAAATAAAAAATCTGTTTATTTCCCATCACTGATTAAGGTAAAAGATTGCACTTTAAAGTTGAAAAAATGTCATAAATGTTTAAAGGGACCAAACAATTCCAGGTCATCAAAGAAAATCAGAGCCATTCCAAAAATGTTAGCTGCCACCACAGTTTGTTTTTGGGTGTTGTAGTGCTTGCTTTGTCTTGCTTACTTTCAAGCCTGAAGCGTAAAAGTGCATTGTGGGAGCGAAGCGGTCACTTGTCAGTTTTAGAGATGTATTTTTACATTAATTAAAAAAAATTATGAATTGCAGACCAGAGAACTGTTACGTGTTGAAATGATCTGCTATTAGATTTCATTTACAAATCGTTTCTCACTTTCCTAATTATTTATTCATATTGGATCTTTCTTGGAATTATGTAAAATGGAATGTACTGCGGTGGATCAAATACTTGTTTGGAAAGGCGATTTTCCCTGGAGAAATATTTTGAAAAGTAATAGTCTCTGCTACGTTTGCCTTTAACAACTAATCACACCATGTATTTTTATGTTTAGGAACTGAAAATATCTACTTTTAAATATTAACTTGGAAATAAATCAGACTAGAAATTGTTAGCATGCCAGCCCTGATTCTTAGTTGTCACTTGCTGTTTGACCAATTTGGTTATTATCAAAAAGCTTTGAAGGAGCTTTCATAGAACTTTCATTCCATTAGTAAATGTTCTCATTAAACAGCATTCTTGGATTTATCTAGTTAGGATATGATTTTTGAGTATTGGGGGTACAGTCTGGACTTCTTTAATATGATGCCATTAATCACTTTGTAAATAGTCAAAATGAACTTTACTTCTTTGGTTAGCCAGTGTATGACTATGCAATATTAGGGTGGTCTTAGGGGTTACTTTTGCTGGGGTATTGTGTAGGCCATAATACAACCTCAAAGACGTTTTAGGTGAGCAACAGGACCCATTATTGGGCAGATGAGTTTTGCTACTGACTGAACTTGCATTTTATTATTGACTTTTCGTTTATGACACTTAATTGAGTTAGCATTCAATCACTGATTGATCACTGAATGCATGTGAGCATTCTGTATCAAAGTGGTTTATGGGACTTGGGGAACTAGAAAGCTACCCTTCAAATCAGCCCCTCCAACAGTCCTTGTATTCTAGTACTTGCTGATCCTGTATTCTGTGTGGTCAGTTGCCCGATACCTAGCCTTCATTTTGCCATTCCCTATCAGAAGATACAATGAACCTTCATGACTCTCAGATGATCACTTATTCACTGTTGAAAACAGTGTATTTTCCTGGCACTGTAGTATGTCATGTGGTACTTCCAGCAAGTGTGTTCTCGAGTTGGCTCTCCTATTACACTTTGGAGAAGATAGAGAGGAACACTTTTGAATGGCGGCAGAAGAATAGGTCTGTGGGACAGGGGATTCTATGTCCAGGAGCCTCAATGTTTTATGCAAACATTAAGGCTCACTGGAAAGTGGTTCTGCACATGGCTCGTTTTTATGCCCCTGACTACTCTCCTTCGTTTACTTATAAGATGCAGGGATCCTGGCTCTCACAGTTACAGATTAAATGAAGGACATGACCCTCCGTATGAAGAGGTAAAAGAGTGTTGATAGTATCTTCAGTGCGTAAGGTAAAGTGAGAAGTCAGTGATTACGTTTTATTGTCAGTAATAAAGTGTAAACATCTGTTTTTCACCGCCATCTTAAACCCTAGTTTCCCCTGCTGTCCCTACGCATTGCCTCCCAGACAACCCTGCTGCCAGCTCTCAGTCCTAATCAGAACCACATCACACTACTGCAGAATTTGCACACAACTCTTTACATCAATGCACTTCACTCTGCACCATTTTGTGCACCTGATTTATAGTTAGCACACTTGAGAGCCACATATTACTGTGCCAGTATCCCTCTACTTGAAGCACATCCTTTGCTAGTATTAGAGAAATCCCAACAGCTCTGTGACAGCACCCCAGTTAGCACCAATAGATACTCCTGCTGTCTTATTATTCCACAATCTGTTCTTTAGCCCTGACTGGCAGCACCCCAGATATTTCTGGTTGGGATGCTGATGGCTCTACAAATGAAGTCAAACCTGGCTTTCATTACAACATGCCTTTCCTTTACTTGGTCCAACAAGGCTGTGCTAATGCCCTTCATCCATTGCCTTTCACATTACCTACTGTATCATGACAGTGGTGGATTGCAGCTTCTTCTGTCCTGCCAAGACTCAACGCAATACAAGAAATGCTACAGGATATCTTCGAGAAGATTAACTGAAAAGGAGACTACCAAGTTTACATAATATGTTCATCTAGGAATGAATCTGTGTAGGTGGCAAATGCAAAGAAAAGCATTGTGTTTTCTTAATCTTGACATTTGTATCATTTTCAGAAAGATTTAGTGTTCACGTCCGGATGAAGGGGTTGAACCTCAGTCAGGGGGATTTTGCAGTTTAATTGGGTTGTTTTTTAGTTTATCTAGACATTTTACCCTGAGGACGACACTGCAAGGTTCCTGCATAGTAAAATGAATTGGATATCACAGAACTAACAGCAGCATAGACCACAAATGTCCATAACATTAAATAAATAAATAATACTGGCATACAGTGGTTCTGATTTGTGTCTTGCACCAGTGACATGTTTTAGAGGCACAACTTCTAAGTTCAGTTTTACAGCTGACCAAGCAAGGTATAGGAAGAGGCACTCATTTATCCACAGCATAAAGTGCGAACTGGTGAATTAAGAACTTGAACTCAAAGTTTCTTAATGCAAGGTTTGACTTTCTTTGAAGGCCCACAAGCTAATGCTAACTTTTACACCCACAAATATAATAGAGTATGCAGAGGAGGATTTCAACGCTAGTGTCAGCTTTGTTATTGTTTATTGCCACCATAGATCCTGCACACAGAAGTAATATGGCAATAAAGCAGAGGTGGCAGAGCTGGAAAATACATTCTTGAAAAGCTGACAGCAAAGATGAGACACGCAGCTGGGAAGTAAAGCAGGTGATACAGAAACGTTGAAAATAATGATTCTTAGAAGAGACAGAAGAGTGCATTTACATCATTTGTGTAACGTCCAACTCTAAAATTCAAAATATGAATTTGGATATTGGAAATTTAAGATCGAAAGATCAATACTCTCTAGTCCTGCTCTCCCACTTACACTCCTCTAGGGCTAGGTCTCTGCTGGATTTTCAAATGAACCATGGAGTGCATGATCAATTTTGATTAGTATGTTCGTCATATGCTAATTTTTCCCATGTGGATATCCTGAAAAGCCATCCCTAGATCAAGTGTATTATCTTATTGGTGCAAATGTAGACCAATTAGCTCACTCCTTTCAGAATCTTCCCTTCATCTTTCTCATACAATGTGAAAAAAGAGCTAAGTCAGAAGTAAAGGCTCAAGCCTTCAATGCTTTGTGTACCTCTTGCTTGTATCTGCTTGCCTCACTGTCTTTTAAGACAATTCCATTCCATCTCGGTTCACTTCAAAATAATGAAACAACTTGTTAACTGCAGACCAACAAACTTACAGCTTCAAAACGTAGGCCTAAGTCCTGTGACAAAACCTAAACATTAGAAGTCTTTTCAGGATGGAGGCCCACAAAATTACCATTTGAAAGTCCAGACCCACCTGTCAGTTTTAGGAGACTACCATGTGATCCTTCAGGCCAGACTATTTAAAAGTGATTGTATCTGTATACATTAAAGTCAAGGAATTCTATCTGCTGTATTTAAAATTAAAAAAGAACATATTTTTGAAGCATCATTGCTTTTACTTGCTGCCAATAATATCTATTAGTTTGTCTCTTGTTAGTCTTTTTTGACCTCATTCAATTTGCAAAAAATGACCTTAATTAAATCTCAATATTTATTGATCTTGACTAAATCTCTTTATATCTATGTGTGACATAGGCTTCTTAAGGACTAAAACAGACGGATAAGTCTGCATCATTTGTTGTATAGTTTGCTGTTAGTTTTTAATAGTGGTAATTTGTAACAATCTAGTTGAAGTAGCAAACGCAAGGGTCATTCTTGCTGATTATCGTGGGTGAACTACACCAGGGCATTACTAAACAGGGCAAATGTTATAATAAATTGTCTACCTCTTAAACATCTTAGATCCCATGAGGCTTAGAGCATGAGTTACTGTTTCTTAGAAAACCACAAATATCAGGGGAGTCATTGCTACCCCTTTCTAATGCAATGTATTAAAACTACTGGTAGGTTCCTCCTGTTGTTGATGACAATGTAAGGAGTCACGTTTATAAAGAGTGCTATGATAGTTTTTTATATTGCGCAACGTCTCTACTACTTTGTTACGCACATGAAATTCTGCTCCACCCTATCAAAAGCTTTTTCTGCATCCAATCTAACACAAAGAGATAGTAGACATGTAATGGCCTCATTGGGAGGCGGGAAGGGGTGTGGGGTAGGAGGTTACAGACACATTGAAACATAATTACTTTTGAAAGAGATTAAGAAGCATGTTTCAGACATAACATTATTTTGTACTAGGTATGTTGCTGGTGAACAGAATGCATCCTTTGAGTATTTACTTTAGAATTAAAAACCCAAAGGTCTAATGACTCTTTAGCTGCCCTCATGCTAATATGAAACTTGAGCCTAAATTGATACCTGGAAAGCTTTGAAAAACACAGTTTCAGTGTCAAGTAATATTGGACATTTCTAGTCATTACATTTATTTTACTTGGTCCCGGCTGATCTCTTTGAAATTCTAAGACTTTTAGAAACACTTATGAATGCCAAGCAAGCTTTGAAATAGCAAGCACAGTGACATTCTGAATAATATTCAATAAATGCTGTGTCCCCCCCTACTTCCCATTATGAGAAAATGCTATTGAACTATAAGCCCACAGACTGGTACTGGTATGCAGGTAATCCAAAATTAAAAAAGCAAGATTTTCGAGGAATTCAGAAGGAAGAGCAGGCAACACCTACATTTGCACATATGATGCATTTGTAAGTTGTAGAGCACCTTTAAAAAGCTCTTGCACATTTTTTCTGTGATTAATATTCACGTCTGTTTAATCTTTTATTTCTATTAAATATGGTCTTTGTCTTGTAAATATTCAAATAACTATCCTACCAATCCAAGCTCAGTTTAATCATCACTTTGTGATGTACGGTTTTAATTGTGCCAATTTCGCTCCATTAGAAATACAATGAAATGCCATCAGTTGAGAGCACACTTTGCTTTTTCAGGGGAATTAAGCCATAGTCAACAGTGTGTCTCTCTTTCGGGTATTGATGTCATGTTAAGATGAAGTTAGACATCATTACTAAACCAATCCTAGAAATGATCTCTCCGGAAAGAGTTCCCACTCACTACAAATGCTTGTGAAACGTTTCACAATCCTGAAAATAATACTTTAAGCTTCTGAGAAAAGAAATCCCAAACCAGAACTCATTGGTTCACCTGTAATGGCGATGTTTATTTCTGAAGTTTGAAGGAAGGACAGCGGAGCAAATTACTATGTCATGTCTTGTAGGCAGTATATTTTGCTTTCCAGGAGGAGAGGTTAGCTGGGTGATTTTATAAATTTCAATCGAAAACCTTATTCCTGAAACATACTGCAGGAAGGTGAGCAGAAATGTTAATCCATTTTGACACATATGTAAGAAGTCCCCTTGAATTAGGGATTCTCATTTTTTTCTAGATTCACAGAAGCCGTTCATTGAACAAGAAGGCACGAGATGCTTCTCTGACCATTGGGGTAGATGTGTCCAGAGGAAAGTAAAACTGTTCATCTGAAAGCTTTTACCACCTTCTTGCCCTCAACCGTTTGCTGCCACAGAACCAAAGCAAGCAAAGAGAAAGGCGTGGGCGTCTGTGCTGACTTCACAAATCCCAGCTGCTCCCTCATTGCATTCTAGCATAGTTGCTGCTGGGTGTCCATATTTGTTTTGTGGTCTGTCCAAAACAGAAGAATTTTAAAAAAAGTCATTTGTAGAAAATAATAAAACAAAACGTACAGACCTCAGGGCTTTAGTATGTGCACAAAAGAAGATAGGAGAAAGCTAAGCTGGTGGCTGTGTTCGGGTCCCAAGAGGATGTTGATTTTATAGGTGCTGGGTGTGGCCGAAGTACTATTATTGGTGTTTTAAAACGTTTTAGTATTTGTGTTTTTTGCGTACCCAGAATTGGAGTTATTTCCGAACGTAAGGATCTACGGGTGTTTTTTACACTTGCCCTGAAACAGAAAAGAAAGAAAGGTGGGTGTAAGCAGACATGGCAAATCAAGGGCACGAAGAGGGCGGGATGGGTGAGATGCTTGGAGGATGAAGTGGTAGTTATGGTGCTGATGACGCAAAGATGAGAGGGCTTTATTTTACAATCATGTTCAAGAGGATTCTATGATGGCGTTCAGCAGAGGCACAGATTGGTCAATTAAATATTCTGCATACACATGTTAAAATAAAACTACTATATATCTGACAAACTAAGAACATCTTTCCAATAAAGGAGACCTCTGAACTGACATCCTCTGTAGACTGAAAGCAGTGCAATGGAAGAATAGGAGTCTATGAAAAAAGAAATAATAATGCAGGATTGTGAAGCATTTTGGCTTGGATTAAGGGATGAAACCGTGAACTGACTACGCACAGAGGGATGTTTAGAGAAGTTTGTATTTTGTATGTAAATTTACTTACTATTATCCCTCAGCATCCCCTGAGATATCTTATCTACATTTCCCTTACTTTTCCCAGTATATTATCCTTAAACATATCTTTGCATGGCTGCCATGGGCCCTGGTGCAAGGAAAAGGGCTTATTTCAAGGCTATTGTAGTAAAATACAGCAGTTATCAAGGATCCCTGGGCCCTCGGGATCTAGACCCCGGTGCCACTGCACCTGCTACGGCCCTGCGGCTGCCAGTGAGACGGAGTGAAACCATGGGCTGTTCTGGCCTTCAGTATTTAATGACTGGACAGGAGGGAAGAGTTAAAGCTGTGGTCCTGCTACCTTGGTATGCAAAATCTCTCAAAAGCCCCTGTTTTTCCCCATTTCATTTCATGTTACAACCTACATCTTGAACAAAGATGATGAGAAAATGGAAAAGGACCAGGGGAGAGAAAGGGAGAATTTGCCTTTCCCTACAGTTGCAGTGTTCAATTGAAATTAGCATGACACTATGCGATGTATTAACCCTGTGTTAGTGTGGATAATTGTATGCGAAGGTTTGAGTTACACTCTGGGGAGGCAATAGTGATAATGAGACATCAGTGTGTACTCTCTGTACTTGGGAATATTATTAGGATCTGTAATATGATGCCTAATTCTACTCATTAAGGCCTCAGCCTGTAAGTTTAGTAACTTGGGGTATTAAGTTACCTGCACCACTTCTAGCATCTCAAAAAGCAGTCCTTGTATCCTGATCTCTGACAACGACCCTGCCGACCCATGCATAGACCACTGACACAGGCTGGCAGATTGAGCATAGCTATGGCATTTTTGAGCAGCTCCTGTGGCAGCTTGCATTCATTAGCTAGTAGCACTATTGTATATTTTCAGAAAAACCCTAAAATATAGTTCGAAAGGCAAAAAATAGTCTCCGAGCACTCAAAGAATCGAGGTTGAGTTTGTGATATCAACAGTTTGTTCTTTATTTCCACATCTGCTTTTCAACTTCACCCTCACCAACACATGTTTCGTCTAAGCTGACAGTGTTTCAGCAGACTTCCTCAGGGCTACAATTGTAAATGTTACATAGTTTTAGGGAGGAGTACCTTAGTACACTAGATACCATCACCTAGGTCTAAGACTCAAGGATACTGTGTGCTCGAAAGATAAGTGTGAGTAATCATAGTCTCGTGTACTGCTCTGTATTAAATCATTTCTGGACCGTCTCAAGCCAACCCTAATACATAAGTTATAATGATTAGCTATGGTTCGGTTCATGAAATATAGTTGTTGGAACCCAGAAGGTAAGCAATACTTATTGTATTCATGCTATTCCGTGCATGTGCTGGCAACACCTTGGTTTTTAATGACTTAACGCTGATTAACTGGCCCAGGAACAGTGTTAGCCCTTGTGAACAAAACTGGCCAGAAATAAGCAAAGTACATAAAGTGGTGTTATTTCTCCTGGCATAGTGCTTTTATTGACATTTCTTCATGCGGTGCATCAAATAGGGGAGGATTCTCCTGTGGACAAATATATTTTCTTGCTGTGTCGGAGAGTTTTTTATCAGGTTTAGTTTTCACACATGCCAGAGGCATAGTTTGCTGCTATGAAGAAAAGGTACTCCTGGGCACTGTGGCAGACTCTGATGTATTGGATATTTCATTTGTTCCTCTCCAGAAGTCCTCAGAAATGTATTGGATTTTTAGCCAATCTACGTAAGAGCTGGTGCTGCAAATTCCACTCAGTCCTTTAAAAATGTTCTTGAGAGGAGTAATTAGCTCACAGTCAAAGTTCTTTTTGAGAGATCTTGTTCACCATATTCACTTAGGTAGGCCAATGCTTAGTTGGTGTACATTTACATTTTTATTTTTATTTTGAAAGGGGTTAGGGGGCTTATTTGCAAATCCCTTGCACAGCTGGTGCTTTACTTATAATATGGAAAAAAGTGACGTACCGTCGGCACAGGGGGTTTGCAAATAAGCCCTTAAGTTTGGTTCTCAGTCCAGCTATGAGATTGGAGAGGAGGACAGCTATTAAAGGCTTACTTATGTATGTTTTTCTCTAATGGCATTTGTTACTGTAAAGAATGCAATTAACTGTCGAGTACAGGGCCCGACCCACAATATTTGTTAACAAGTGTTATAATTTATCATGCAGGGACCTACTGCACTTGTGAAAGGTTATCATTTTAATTTGTTATGGCCCTAAGTTTATGCTGTTAAAATCAGAAGTCTACTAGTCATCGATGAAGGGAACTGTGCCAGAAAATGTTGTTTCTCATTCAGGTGAAAAGAACTTCATGTTTGGATATTCATGAATTTCACTAAAGATTCATTATTTTTATGTTTTTAACACCTTCGCTGCCTTTTGCCTGTTAATGAAGCGGGCGTTTGCTATAGGGGTCAATATCTTTCTGTTAAGGGTTGCTGCATCTCTCAGAGCTACTAGAAAAATTTACTTCTGAGGGGGTTTGAGATTTAGAGTGTTGTTGGTGTTCTACATATGCACTGTAGGAAGAAGCAGCTCCCTCACAAAAGACAGGAAATTACCTACTCAAGTGGGATGTCCGCATGTATTTAATGTGTGAGGCACAGCGGCTTCATGGTCTACCACTAAATGTGAGCTGCTATTTTTGAAGTTCAGAATTCAATGAGGTGAAAGCAGAATTGGTTTGCGTTCTACAAATATACAGACATATTTTGCCTTTGCAGACACTCTGTCATTTTGGCCTTGATACTGGACTTTAAATAGAGATATTAAAATGCCACTGTGATCAAGAGGATAGTCTCTTACATAAGTCTCCACATGTACTTGTAAGCCATGGCTGAACTATTTCAATACATTCTTGGTCTGTTCTAAGCCGTATGCCCATCTCGGTAGTTCACTGGTTTTAAATCCAGGCATTTCTTTTAACAATACCCTACTCCCTTATATAACACTATGTCCCATGTCACTGCTCTTCTCCTTGCCATTAGACATGAACCTAAACAAAGAAGGGGAGTTAGCTATACTTTAAACATCAACCTGTAATTTGAATAGTAGTTCTTCGCCATTGGCATATTTGCAGATATCCTTAACCACTGTTGATGTTTTAAGTATATTTCTATTCTACTGCCAAATGACTTAAAAACAAATGTTCCTCTTTTTCCACACAGAATTACTTCTAGGATGTATCCACTGAAAATCTACTGCTTTTAGAGTCCAACAACATGTGGATAGGATCTTAAAGTCAACATGCTGCAATGTTTATAATATATTTTCCCCATGTTAATGTCTAAAACAATTTGAAAAAACTAGCACAACACGACGATTTATTTAGATAAAATTTTCTAGAAAGGACTGATCATGCCCCTTTAATTTATGTACTTATAGTCTGATCAGAGCAAATGTTGACTCCCTAGTTCCTAACAAAAGAGAGCCTTGCTACCTCAGAACACGTGTAAGTTGCACCTCTCCAGGATTACACCTCAAGGGACTTCAAACAACCAAACACTAATGCTTATAAACATTAGTCAAAACACCTCAATTCATGCCTTTCTATATTTAAATATCTCACTAACACTTTAGAAACAGTTACATGGAAGGCACCAGAATCTGAAAGCAAAGAATGGGATGCCTCCTAGACTCTTCCTGAACATGTATGGCAAAAAACAGAAAGCTGGTCTCTGTCTTTACATAACAAAGTTGAAAACAAAATATCCCTCTCCGTACACCAAAACATATTTAAAATTGAACTACTGTCCGTGCAAACTGCATTTGCAAGACGGTTCCCTGTCCAAAATAAATTCAAGTCAATCCTCCCACAGAGATTACCCAGATTTAGCCAAAATATCTTCTCTGGATCATTGCAACTAACTATCCGAATTATAAAAATCACAAGAAACAGAGGTCTAGTACAAGAAAACTGCATCCACTCTACTATGTAGCCACGTGCATTACCCCCCACCAACTCACAAAGCTTATATTTGGCAGAAGAGACACTGTTTATTCACTAAACTCCGAAATCATGAAAATACCCCACAACTTTGAAATTCCTGTAGGTCATTAAAAACTATGTCCTTACTATAGCCATTTACATGTCTGCAGTGATCTACACCTCTAGTAAACAATCCTTGACTCTTCAATCAGACCTTACCCATCGAATCTCTTATTGAATCCTACCCTAGTTGAGGACTACAGTTTCATTGCTATTTTTCTGATATTGCCACATATATATTTGAACAAGGAGTATTTCTTTGTTTAAGTTCCTTTGCAATGCTGTAAATTCCAAAGGAGCCGAAAGACCTTCTAAAGTATGCACTAGGAAGTCTTAAACTTCAATTCCAATTGGCTGCCCAGATTAAATAAAAAATATTTCCATATTTAAAGCCTTTGAAGCACCCAGCATAGGCTATCAGCCAGTATTTTTGGCTTAAGTGTAGTCCTACATTTCTGCATCCGCTATCTGTGTGTATATTGGACTCCTGCAAATCCCAGTAACTGTTCTGACTTTTAGCTTGCTCTCAGAATTTAAAACCATAAATTATTGTGATTAAGCCTGCCACCTCAACCAGCTATTGGCTTATAATTGCTGTTGGTGTGAACGTCATTACCTATAACATGTAGAGAAGTAACTATTTATACTTTTAAAAAAGGTGGATAGATGTTATGTATGGTATTTTATGACCTTCTTGGAAAAAACATTATAATGTTCCTTACCAGTTATAGAACTATTTCATAAGATTAAGCCCCGTTCATCCTGCATAATGTAGGTTTTGGCCAGACAATACCACAAACATCTTCCAACCATTGACTGTAGTGTGGCTCTGGTTTCCTATATTTCCTTCTGGAGTCACATCCAGCCGCGGTCCGTGCAGGTAACAGCGGTGGAGCGGTGAGGCTGCGTGGGGGGGTAGATTTGGGGGACGATGTTGAGGGAAAATTAAATAAATAATACATTTTCCCTCGGCATCGTCCCTCGCATCCCCACCCCACACGGCCCCACCGCCCCACTGCTTTTACCTGCACGGACCGCGGCTGGTCACATCATAACATTCAGCAGCAGTTTTCTGCCATATCTAAGTCCTGCCAAATATGTCTGATAAGGAAGATCTTATCTTTGTGAAGAATATCCAGTCACTAATGTTGGCTCTGTGTTTTTTCCTAATTGGGCCAAAGGAATTGTATTCTCTTAGGATATCCTAAACACCCTATTCTCAGCCAAATACACAGGCTGGCTATCTCTTCCAGCTCCTTTTAATAGCATTCTTGGCTTATGGCATGTGGCTGGTGGTCCACCTCGATCCTAGTGTTTCAAATAGTGGGTGGTATCTATACCCCAAATGCCACAGCTGAAAGAAAATAAATCAGCTTTTTATTTTGTTTAGTCCTATAAACGCACAATGGTTGCTTGCTTATTGAACGACTGTTAAATGATTTACACACTCCCTAAAGACCGATACAAAGCTGCTGAAAGAAATTGATCCCAAACAATCTCCTTAAACAATATGCAAAATTGTGGGTTCCAGTCATCTAAAAGAGAGTTGTCCAATTGAGTTACCTTATCATAAAAAGCTGCGCTGTCTCAGCACAGAGCCATACATCCATTGTTTATGCTTCAGACTTCTAAAGTTAATACATATAACTTGGTATTTCTCTGAATTATTGCATGAAATGAAGACAGCGCAAGTCGGAGACAGTGAATATGGATTATCTTTCTGTGTTTCCGGCTTGTGCTGTCTCTATTTCATGCATTAATTCAGCAAAATACCAAGTTATATGTATTAACTTTAGAAGTCTGAAGCATAAGCAGGGCAAGAGTCAGGGTAATGAAAGGTGGGGATAGGGAGACTTGAAGCAGATACATGGTGTGGACAACAAACCGAGCCACATGACTCCTGTTTGCCACCAACGCTCTATTCTCATGGACCAAGCAGTAAAGTCAAAGCATTAACTTCTAATGTATAACGTGGGAGGGAAAGAGATACTTAAATGGTGGTTGAATTGCAAAATGTGAAACCAGAAATCCTTTATGCTCGTTTCCCAGCTTTCTGAATGTTCCTGATCTGTAAAGTGAACAGCAGCCCAGAGCTGTTGGTCACCAGGGGGCCGCAATTAAAGGTCAGGAGGGCCGCATGCGGCCCCCTGGTCATACTTTGAGTATCCCTGTTTTAAACTGTATATAAACAACCCGATGGTACTTCAGCAGGGAGTTACGTTTGATATCTCTAGGGCGAGCGACAGCCAGATGCTGTTGTATGCTGATGACTGCTGGTAGCAAGAATAGATAATCCAGTTCAAGCCTTATTAACAAAAAGGTCTCAGTGTACTTTGAAAGTAGTGAATTATCGTAAATCCATTGATGTTAAAGAGTATGTTAAATGTCCCTCAGTTTGCCTAATGAAATAAAGCTTTTTTATCGAGAAGCTAAACAACTTTCCATTCTTAGGGGGCAACTGTGTCAGCATCTGCAAATTTGACTTCAACACATTGGTTTGTTAGCAGTAACTCAGAGATCTTTGAATGCAACTCAAGGGTTCACAGAGAAATAGCGAACAAGAAAGCTTACTCACAGGAGCAGATGATTCAGGCAAAATTGGGAACACTCATGAGCTATGTGGCAGAGAGATTGAGATTAACTACAAGTGTAAGGATAGTGTATTGAATTTATAAAATCAGCCCTAGCCCGACAGCATGCTAGTCCTTCTATTTTAGAAGCAGATTGCAGTACTACCCATCACACCACTATGAATGAATTTCGAAAAGAAAATGATTTTGCCTACCATAGCAGAAGTTCTTGGTGTTCAACTCCTGTGATAACTGGCCTCCTAATGGTATGCTATTTAAAATGATTTCATTAATGTCTCTGAATAATAAGATGTTGACTATTTGAGAGACTACCTCAAGAGTTTTAAACAATAATTTGTATGTCAATATATGTTGAAGACGTGATGAACTGATACCTTCATGTTATCTCATGTTTTGGTTGTATTCAATTTTATCATAAAATTGCTTTATGTAGGTCTTTTGTACCTTACAAAAAGAAACCTGAGCATGTCTAATGGTCCCTTTATAGGGATCCAACATGAGGGGGATCCGTGACAACCTCCTTGTACTAAATTAGATGAAATCCACATTGAAGTTAATCTTCTTGGAGAATCACTTCTATTGTTGCATGTCTGTAGCCAGATTTTCTCATGGATACCGTGTTGCCTTCAGATGACAGACATATTGTATTTAATGTGACAGACATAGAGCAAAAAACTTTTTGTTCCAACTTTTCCAACCTGCTCTGAACACTTTTTGTATTTTTCCATTGCTGTATCCATTGGCGAGTGAGGGGATTCAACAGTTAATGGCTACAATATGAGATTGGATAGCTTCTCCAGGTAAATTATGATATCTTTGATTATTTTAGTAGTACTATGAACATTTTAACCTGAATTTGATGAGAGGGAGGTGGATCTTTTGGTTGACTGCTGTAATTCACACATCTAATTTTCAGCTAGTTCTTTATTGTGTTTGAAAGTTTTGAGTGCATAGGCATTTACCATTACAGAAATCTTTGGTCTCTAGCTCTGTTCCATGAGGGATCCTAGGAGGTACTAGCCCATATTAGATGCAAGTTTCAGAAAATCCTAATTTTGAAGTTGCCATGACAACAGTGAGTGACACTAATCATTTGAATGTATTGAAAAATGTGTTTACCCCCACTACATAAATTCTTCAATAATTTATCACAGATTGCGGCAATTGCCGTAATCTGTGATAAATTATGAAATAATTTATGGTGTAGAGGTGAACACATTTTTCAATACATTATTTTGATCTTTGTCCCTTTCCACCACACCTGGGTCACTCCCTATTGTAGTAGACACTAATCCTTTGAAGGAAAACTGTATTGGGTTTTAAAATCTTTCTAAATCTACAAGCTGAATTTAAGATACAGAAACTTATTTTATAAACATCTGAAAATGTGAACCTTTGTATGTTGGAGGAGATTGGTGACAACAATTAGGCTTGTGCATATTGTTTTTGTGGTTTAACCCTTTCACTGCGGCGGGAATTCCGCCGCAGCGCTGGGGGGGGTTTGGGGGCAGCGCGGTGGCGTGGTGCTCATGACGGAGCCACTCCGTCATGAGCCACGGTTGAGCTGTGCTCATGACGGAGTGGTTCCGTCATGACTCCGCCCACTGCGCTAATCGCCCGCACAGGCGGGGAATTAGCGCCGCGTTTGCGGCGCGGCCGCCAACGGCCGCAGCATGACGGAACCACTCCGTCATGAGCACACGGCGACCGTGGCTCATGACGGAGTGGTTCCGTCATGAGTGGGGAAGGGGTTAAAGAGAGAGTAGTTTTGTTTTCCCTTCAAATTGAGAGTTTAATGTTCTATATCTTGTATTCTCATCTTTCATTGTACAGTGAAATACAATATCAATATATGAAAAGACTGTGAACTCACAAACACAAATGTTGTAATTTGTAAATGCAGGAATACGCCTCAAGCAAGCAACTGTGGTTCTTTTGAAATAACAACCATAAGGAAGATTGCCTTGTGATTAAAATGTTCATGGGCTGTGATCATATATGTTAACTTGGAATAGAGGTCCAAGACAATTGCTAGGTTACATGTACAACCATCTCTACATCATAGAGCATTACACTCTCAATTTGTTGGGGAAAGCACTTTCTATATAAATCAAGGGAGGAGTAGTATGCTCCACCCTTCCCTAAAGTGTTTTTTCTCACCATTATATCATTTGTGTATATTGGCAATTCAAGTTTAAAAAAGTTTGTCGGATCTTATTTCAATTGACAGATTTGATATGTGACTCATTGCAAATAAAAACTCTATTTTTTTCATTCGCATTATTGCAGATGAGGAAACAGTTATTAATTTAGTGTGTCAAGTAGGATTTTTCCAAGCGTGCATAGCAGATCTTGGAGATGCAATGGTAATGGGTGGTATGGAGAAATTAATTTATCTTATTTTAACGAGCCACATGTCTTTGTACTTCTCCACCTATTGTAATATGTGGTGAGCTTGCTTAATCTCCAACTTTACTCTAGTTCTCCCCTTCTGTTGCCATCCTTTCTAAGGTATGCTTCTTGCTGGCAAAGACTGACAAATAACGTATTTTTACAACTGGATTGCTCATTTCTATTGTTGAGTCAGCAGCAGAAGTTCCTCAGCAAAGGTGGTCAGCCGAGTCTTTTTCATGTCTCCATAAGGCTTCCAAATCTGGATACAAGCTCCATACTGGGAGCACCCTAAAGGGATTTATGCCCCAGTTTAGGGTTGAATTCTCTCGGGGCCAGATGTGCGAAGGATTTTTGCATGCTCAAATGGGTTTTAGACCCGTTTGCTCATGCAAAAAACCTGTGGCCCATGTACTATCCCTACTTTTGAGTACTAGCCCTACTTTTGAGTCCTGGGTTTTATGCACATATATATAAGCATAATGAGAGCATTCCTCCCGCAGAGAGGGGATTCTGAGAACGTATAATGAGTGGGAAATAATTTAAGCAGTTGAGCTAAAGTTTCATTCCAATGGGGAGGACAAATCCCATTGGTGTATGGGTGGACTTGAATTGATATTCATGGCATAGTTATGGCCAGCATTATTGCGGATCACATCACAGGTAACGCAACAGATTCTAACCAAGGAGTCTCTTAAATAAATGTCTCTGAGCCTGAAAGTGAATGTCTGTGAAATTAGCAAAATTACTATTACATCTTGCTGTAAAAAAAGAAGAAACAGCTATGATTTCCTCTCAAAATGTTCAAAGATCATGAACATGTTCTTTCATTGTATTTATTAGCTGCCCAGACGCATTGTGGAATGAATACATTATGTAAAGTATGTAAATTAGATAGTAACTCTCCATTATCCTGACCAATTTCCAAAACTTGGTCCACTTGGTACAGGGCTGTTACGGTAAAATATTACACTAGCAAACTACCTGTTATCTCATTATGTTTCCCTTTATCTTTCCCTTTATTTGGATTAGAACTGGAAGAGTATTAGGATTAATACCAGGATTGGGATAAAAACTGAGTTTTCAATTAGAATTAGGATTTCAGAATAGGATTAGAGTATAGGGAATGATAACTGATTTAAAGGAGAATTATAATCTTAAAAGTTAAATCTCAAGGGAGTGAACTGGTGGTGCTAGTCTACAAAAGTCTCCTTGAAGAAGTTCATAAGATGTGCATGGAATGCTAAAGTGTATTTCCAGTAAGCAACAAACTGCTTTTGTAGTGTTCTGCTCAACAGGGGTGTGCAAAATGGAACCTTCCACCCTGATAATCAAAGTAATGGAACTAACTGTGCCCTGTTTTGCGCTTTATAAGATCCACCAAAGGGCAGTTGCTAGGGTGAGAGATTTCAAATATGACCCGCTAAAATATATGTATTGGTAATTTTTGTCTTTTTGATAATCCGATTCACTGTTTTGACCATTTTGGTAGTGCATGTCTAATGGTGTGAGAACATAATTTAAAAGTCCCATGCAGAGCATGCCTTGGACAGGAGACCAGACTTGTACCACATATGTTTCTCTGCTCCTTCCCCCATTTTAGAACATAAACAGCGCTATGTACAAAATATGTATTTACTCCTCCAAAGTTTAGCTTGAAAAATATTTTCCTTCGGATTTAGCTTATGTTAACCGTTTTTCAGTACTATTCTATACCCAGACATGTGTGCCTACTAAGCAGCTTATTACACGTTTCACAGTAAAATCCCGCTATAAAATATTTAGCTTATTTGAAAGGGGCCTGCGGGAAAGTCCTGCTGCAACATATTTTTCTTATTATGTAGCTTATTTTAACTGGTTTTGCATGAAAAAGTATTGCCTCAAATATTTTGCGTACTATGTAGCTTATAATTACACATATTTTGCACTATAAGATGTGCGAAAAGAAATTTAGTTTCGTCTGCAAATTATTTTCTTATAGTTATTCGGATCAATACAACAGAAATGCCATTTTTAATGTAGCCAGATAACTGTGGTAATCAACTTTCACATTTTTTAATAAAATTCTTGACTCCATTGTTCAGCAAGGTTAGAACATTCAGGGGTCATTTTTGCATCGAAAATGCATAACTTCTAAGCTCTTTGAGCGCATGAGAGGAAGAGGACTTCAAAAGCATTGTCTTCACCAGTGCTTAATGTATTGCACCTGATTGAAGTTGGTGGACACCAGCACTTATTTCTGGAGATTACGACTTAGTTTTCATAATCAGACTGATCCGAAGCAAAAGACAGAAAGGCAGAAAAGGGGGAAAGAACAAGGAAGAGAAAGATAGGAAAACAGCAACAATGGGAGAAAGCATGGATGAACAATAACCTACAAGGCTGAGAAAAGAAGACATGATGCATACAGTGTTGAAAGACAAGAGGTGAAGTCAAAATTAGTCAGTCTTGGTAGTCTGCAACCACAACATTTGGCAACACCTGGGTTGGACTCCTAAGAAAATCCATGGGCTCCTGCAACTCTACCTGCCATTCTTACCCTATTAGGATCTGCACTATTTAGATACCCTGTAGCGATGGGCACATCAAGGACTCCCTCAGGCTTTGAAATAATACACCTACAGACTGACTGTAAAGGACAAATGCAGCATTGAGTAAAGCACTTTATATCAATAATGACCTATGTTAAACATTTGTCTGGACTAAGAGTATAATTTTCTTATTGGCATGGGTGAAGTGGTTTTCAAGGCCATCAAACGTCAGAACACAGAGGCCTCTCTGAAACTCTAGGATCTCAGAAGTGAAGTGGGATGATTCTCAATATGCCAATGCCTCTGATAGACTAACTGGCTTTGGCATAGAGAGCCACACACAAGCCTGGCATTTGTTTGACTCCGCGGCAGCCATTCCAACCTTTAATTCGTATTGTTCTTCTAGGAACTCACATGAGTTCCTTTCTTCAGAGCTCATCTGAAAACCGTACAAGCCAAATAGACTTGCTAATCTGAGAGACTACTCCAAAGCTTTGTTGTGGCAATGGCTGGAGTTTGTCACCCTTGCTATTCATATTTGTGTAAGGTGATAGGGGAGTGTCTTGCAAGAAGATCAGAGGTTACTTACAAGGCAATTTTTATTATGTTTATGGTATGACTATTTTTGCTCTGAAATAAAATATGCCCAATGCCCCCATATTGGTGCTAGCCATACTTGGAGTCATTAGCATAACTCTAATGCAGGCATGATCTGCATGGCTAACTGTGCAGCAACACAGTTTTGTCACAAATAACGGCCTTCATGCAATCGCCTTCTCTGAAGACCAAAAATGTATCCTTTCGACATGCACTCTTCTCTAATAGATTTCCAGGCTATGGACAAGCGTATATCTGAAATTACAAAAGAAACACTTCAGTAGTTAAACTAGCCTTCATTTCTTATGAAAATTCCAACTTTTGAACTAGGTCCATCTTTGACCAGAGGTCTTCCTTTTTCAATTTATAGACAAGCCTTATTCTCTAATGAGCAACATGTCCAGTGACAGGCATGTCCCCTCTGTGACAACCAAGCCCACATCATAGCCAACCCCTATCTTTGATCTGTTAGATCACAAAAGATTCTGATTTTGGAGAAAAAAATCCTATTTTATTGTCGAATTTCCAACTTTTTACAATGTCCCCATCTCCCATTACAAAATGTCACCTTTTAAATAAGTCATCTCTAATAGTTAAAGCCCAATTCACTGGATACACTTGTAGCACTGATGCCCAAAATGGCACCCTTTAGAGAAGCTTCTATCTTGTTTAGCTAAAGCTCAGACCTTTGGAGAATAAAATACCCCAAGAAACCAATTCTCCAGCAAATGGTAGATGTGCTATCTTTGAGGGCAAAATACCCTGTCAGTGGACTAGCCCGTATCCAATAACCACTAGATCTCAAATTACTAAAATTCTGTCCTTTGGATTCGCTTCCATAGCTGATGGTCATTACTCTAACATCTGTACTATGTTCTGCCTGTAATCACTTTGCTAAAAAAACTCCTTTCCAATTGCAAAATATCTGACATTTTGACAGTTCTCTCTCTGATGGTCAAGGCGTTTTCCTTTGTTTAGCCATCTCTGATACTGAAAACTTCATCTTTGCACCACTACATTACTGCTTCACAGAATTCAACTGTCTAAATATGTTCCTTTCTCAAATGGTCAGTGTTCTAGACTTTGGATAAAAAATAACGCATAGTGAACAATAGCTGAGCCTTTAGTAAGGTCCCTCTCTATGATAACCAACGATGTCCCAAGACCCCGCTTGCGTGGTCACAAATACCCGCTGGGCAGTCTTACTTCTCTAATGGCCATACCGTAGATCTTTGGAAAAACTTTCACCACTCTTGACCTGATGGCCAGCCATTTTGCAGGCCCTATCTCTGAAGACGAATGTTGTAGTCTGTGAACAGTCAATCATCTCTGGTGGCACATGTTCAACCCTTTTAATACGTTTCCATTTATGAAGGCCACCATTTCAGTCTTTTGGCAAGTCAGCTACCTATGATGGCATAAACTTTATACCTTTTGAACAAACTATCTCTGATAATTAACAATCTACGCTCTAAGCAAACACTCACTGCTGATACCCATATTGCTTAGTTTGGGCAGGGTCTGATCCCTTAGCTCCAATGTTCAAGTCTTTGTGCTAGTTCCTTCCCCTAGTCATACTGCCTGGTTTTGGGTATATTACTGACAAAAGATCCAATCATTGAAAAAGCTCCCCTCTCTAAACATCAGAACTACAGCACTGAGCATGGGCCCAATTCTGATGGTGTTCATAGCTCCAATCTTTGAATAATCCTTCATCTTTCAATACCAGATCCAGGTTGTGAAGCAGACCTCCAACTTGTATCAGAAAAACACAAGATTATTCACAACATCCTATCTCTGATGGTCTGCCTCCAGCCTTTAGGCAACCCCTCATGTCAGGTGGCTAAAAGTGCAGTCTCTGGGAGAGCTCTTTTCTCTAACTGGTAAATTCATAACTGCTAAGCAGATGCTCATCCTCAAGGCAGAATCCCCTATCTGTGAAGAATCCCCCCCAAGATGGTCACAAGTCCTGCCTTTAGATGCATGTCTCATTGTTAAAGGTCCATTTATACACACTCTCTAACCTCTGACGACCAAAGAATAAAGGATATAGACTTCTTTCTGGGATCATGATCTCTGCTGGACCGTTGGTAAAAAGTGAGACTCCATTTAGAGCTGGATGGAAACAGAGATATCTATGTTTAATCTGCATAAATATGATCCAGAGAATATCAGCCAAACAGGTGGCATGGCTATTGTAAAACTGACAGTCTTTGTTGAAATCATAAAGTGTAGAGAAGTAAGGAACCTACCCAACCCTCATGACATTGTGAAAGAAAGAATAACCCTTGTCCAGTTCTGAGAGAAACTCCCCAAACTTCTACAAATCTTAAGGTGTCCAGCTTCAAAACTTAGATTAATGCGCTCGTTATAAAGCTGGGATCCAATCATAACCAGTGACTGTAAATCGCCCAGGACACAATCAAGAAGTGTTGTGCCTTGTAGCTTTTTGCTGTATTAATGCCATATATCTGTTGGTTTACCCTCAGTAGGTTTGAAGTCTCATGCCCTGTGATCTTTATCCGCATAGACATACCTTTAAGAACTAACCTTTCCTAAAACAGAGGTTTCATAGGTGCTCGCGGAGCCTGGTATGGTTTGAAGTAACTCTATATCTGTCAAATGCTAGAGAGTTGTTAGATGACCTGCCTTGTCCCTTTCTAAAACACACCGCCGCTTAATGGCACGAGTCTCTAAACTGGAAAGAAGATAAAGCCTCTGTCCCACTACATTTTGAGAAACTTGTTAGTGAATTTGGGTTATTGTTGTGAACCACTCTATTTAGGCTTTGGACCATATGGAAAATTTAGCAACAGTGGTTCTAAAGATGGCAGCTGGCATTAGCATTGGGAATTGCACTATAAATACTTGCACTCATAGGTACTTAAAATTCTATGCACCTGAGGCTTCAGAGATGTTTACTTAGGACGGGTATAGAGCCACTGGCTGATACTACCTTGAGGAATGTGTTAGACCACTGTCAGTATTCTCTGAGGTGCCCACAGGGCAGATGTGTTTACAGAGCTGGCTGGTTCTTGGCCATGACATGCCTTCAGTTAGAGGAGCCATTGATGTTTTAGAGACCCACCATGTCCAGGGCTGATGCTCCCAGTAAACACTTCTGGGAAATGCTCCTGTGGGCTGCAGTGGCCCAGATATGTGTAACCAGGATTTAGTGAGAGCCTAAGCTCGGTGCCAAATTGATGGACTTGCAGTGCACTGTACATATTATAGGATTGACAATATCCGCAAGTGTTCAGTAACCACAGGTCTTTTTGTCAAGTACAGTCTGCAAAAGTCGGAAGAAGCATATGAAGTTCTAGGTAGTTATCTTATCTGGGCTGGACCTTTTGCCATCTACAGGTGCTTCAAGGTAGACACTGCTGTGTGTTCTAGGGGTCCACATGTAAGCACTCTGCCACTTTACAAGAAGAATGTGAAGAAACTTCTCAAAATACACCAGTTGCTCTTCAAGGTTGGACATTCCCTAAGTCCTGTTTATGTGGTTTAAGTCAGCAGTAATTATTTTTAAAGCATGAGGTTGTTTTGGGACTATGAGCTCTCTTTCAAAAGACAAACTAAAATATACATTGTTTGTAAAGTGATGCGTCCAAAGACCATAATGTGAATGTGCATTAGACAGAGGGCAGTGCATTGAGGGAGCAATGGTAGGGAAAGGCATATTCCAAGAAAGATCTGTGAAAAATTTGTTTCTCTGAAGACTTCTTTTCAACAACTGGGACAAAATAATTTATATTGTTATATATATTATATTATATTCCACATTTAAAAAAAGATTTTTCCACACCAGAACACTGAAGCTTACTGTTTAGACCAGGCACAGGTGTACCAACAAATTCGCCTGTGCCTGGACAGACTTTAGGAAGCCGTCAGTGGTTGTAGCTTTGGAGTGGCTCATTATACCTTAAAAATTTCCCTTGGCAAAACACACACTGGCCTGACAGTCACTTTTATCACCAGCCTCAGCTGGGGATTGGTGATTTTTAAGACTCATCCTCGTCTTATTCCTATTTACAATGTGCGATCTCCCTAGCTTTTTCGTCTCTTCTCTCTTTAGCTGTTTTAATGGCTGTTTTACTTTCTGTAAAGCACAGAGTTTTCTTTTTAACACACCATAAAAATACTGTATATATCAGAAACACTTAAACAAAGGAATTCCTGTGTTCTTTGTGATTCCTGCAGTGGGATCAGTGTGGACTCCCTAGATTCCTTTTAGATAGGGTCCTCACTGGAGGAACAAGATGTTAGCTCCTTCTCTCCCTAAAAAGTCAGAGGGCTCTCTGTGTAAGGCAGTGGCGAACAGAAAATATGTTAAATCGGCGAGCAAAACTCTATGCTTTGCATAAACATAGGAACGTTATATAGCAGAACATCCCATTAAAACAGCAGGAAATCAGAGAAAATATGTAGGTGGGCCACACCTGAAATAAAATAAAAAGACTAGACTGGCCCTTTACAGACCCAGCGCACATGTTTTGCACCTGCTATGAAATGCAAAGCACCACCCCATCCCTGGATTCAACTGGACTTGTACAGGAAAGTCACACTGTCATTTGGAGGTAAAAATAAATAAATAAATGAATATGTGAGAGGGGGAGTTCCTTTTGATATCATTACCATACCTCCCCATCCTGGCTCCTACCGCCCCAACCTCCATTATTTCTCACAAAGGTGCCTCTTTGTTGATTTGTGTCACGCCCCCACCCTTCCCTCCCCCTCCCCACCTCCCCTCACCGCACCGCCTTGTGCCGGCCGCCGCAGCATCCGCAATGCTCACCGCACCAGTGGCATGCCCTCAAGGGCAGGTAGCAGCACATACAGGGCACCACCAGGGACAGTGCAATGAGGGCCATCCACCGGACACAGAAGTGCGGGTGTCCCAGGTCACAGGAGCAAGGGTCCGAAAACTCCCCCTCCGAGTCTGACATGCAGTGATAGAGCATACTCTCGGCACACCACATACAGGTGAACTGGTAGACACAGTCGCTGATGGGGTCCGGAGCGTCCTGGCATTGGCCTCGACCATTCTCCTCGTTGCTAAAAACGTCCCTGCAATACACACAGCGTGATGGCACTGCATCTTCTTCCACCTGCTGTTGCTCCTTGAGGCTTTTCAACTTGGGGGAGGGGGCCCCATGGATCTTGCATGAAGGTGAGCCTCCCTTGGGATCTCGAAGTGGGCCCTCTGGACCAGCTGCTGCTGCTGGGAAGCGGTACTCGTTCTCCTTTGCCTTGCCCCCCTTCTCAAAGTGAACACACATGTCTATCTTGTCAGGGTCCGGCTCGCGCTTCTGCACCACGGCCCGACGGTAGTCCTCGTAACCCTTCGACACCCAGAGGTCCTTGCACGGGTTGATACTCTCCAGTTCCTCCTCATCGTGGAAGGTCAAGTGCTGCAGAGGTTGTTGGCCCTGCAGAAATCAGAACAGAATTATTACGTGAGCTTCTCACTCTCAAATTCATCAACCTCTTTAAGGCAGAAGCTAGGCTTGATGCAATCCCCTGTTCGTATGGGTTTATAACACTCAGGCTGGTCTACTTTTCTAGAGCCTTTTTAACTCAACTGTATGTGTTTACTAATGATAAGCATAAGGAGGTGGATAGTCATATGGATCCATGTCACATAGAGACTATTTTCCCATTCCTGGACTGTAATTTAACAACTCAAGTAATTAATAAAGATATAATCATGTTTCATGCCATTGGAACCAATTTGACTTAAGTACCAGATTGCAATGTGTTGGTTGCTTTACCCAAAGCAACCACTACTTCAGTTTCTGTTGCACTTTTTGCTTTCAAATCTTGAAACCACTGGCTTTATCTTCACCTTTCTTCACCTTTATTTCTCTCTCATTTTAACATATTCAAATTGTCTCTTACCAAAGGTGTCTCCCGCATATCTTCAAATGCGCAATCAATATACCACACCTTAGAAAAACAACAGCTGACACTTCCTGTTCCTCTCACATTTCTCACATATCCTCCCACAATCTAGTTGGCACTCTAGCCTGGTTCTTGGTCTCTCCTCTCCAACTGGAACCCTGTATCACATGTTTCTAACTTCATTACTTCTTCTTACACCACCAACCATCAGTCAATCATACTTCTCCTGGATCTGTTGCTACTTTACATTGTACTAAATGTTTTTGTGCCCACAGACAATCTGACACCATCCTCAAAGGTTTCTCCCAACTCTTCAGCCATTGTATCTGTCTTCTGTTGCTCAGCCCTTTCCACATTCATGCCTCCTTAGTTGGGTGGCTCCCAAGTTTCTGTCTAAAGCCATTTTCTTTTCTCCATCCTCATGTGGGGTATAATTTCTCCAATTTCTGTTACCACATGCGTGCCAATGAAAACCCAATGTTTTCTTCTTCTCATCTTTCACACCTCAGCTTCCCGCTCAAATCTCTAAATACTATCAGACATTGTATTGGCTTTGTGATCCCTAATGCTTAACTTGTCAAGAAAATACATTATCTATTGCATATCTGAAACAAACCTACCTTCCCTGCATCCTGGTGGCCCTCAAAGTTTTGCCCGGGAGCAGTTTCCTCTACCAGGCTATATCCTGGTCAGACAACATGCCTAGTGTGGAAGTATTAATCAACAAGCAGCCAAGCGCAAGGTGGTCATTAGTCTCCACTTCACCAATTACAATTCATCTAGTTAACCAAAATGGAAAGACTCCATCTTGTTGACTCTTTCTTTGCTTCGAAACCAGCTGTCAAGATAAGTTGTCCCACATTTTACTTTCTTCCGTTCTACTAAAGGTTAAAGGGGCATTCCTTGGTAATGCACTATTAATTTTATGTTGCACGATTGTGCTGATGGTGCCGTGCGGTGGCTAATTGCTCCCTTGGTGCTCCCTCCTTGTTCATTGGGAGCCACAGGCAAGCCGAACTGCATGTAGTTGCACATGGTTCACCTTTGTTGGTTTTGTCTTTTTATCAACATTTGCTCACTGCATATAGCATGGTTCTGTGGAACGAGTGGGAGGAGAGGGAGGCCGATGCTTGTAGAGTTACAAAGATGACAAGTGCAGTCTTACTTTTATCTCCATGCCTGCGGACCCGCTGAAATGCCAACAGCTGGGGAGTTTTGAATCCTCTGACCTTGCATCTGAAATAATCTGAGCATCATTGAGGCCCCAAAAGACAACAGTGATTTTATGGCATATTGTTCTTTGGGAGGCATTAGGACACCAGTAGACAAGTTGTAGAAAACTGATGAGTATTTTGGACATTTTACAAGTGCTCCTCAGTTACACCACTGCTGGAAGAGTATTAAGGGGTTGCAACTATCATATTACAAGCTGGTACTGAGGAGCTAAAACCAACTGCCTCCACTACAAATATCTATAACTCTTTGTCATTTTGGAAAGGTCCTGGGTCTGCAGCCTAAAACAATAGTCAGGGGCTTCTCCCCCCCATCTATCCATTTTTAGAAGGTGATCATCTTGTCTCACCGGCAAATCTGATAGCAATGGCTGAGTCTGAGCCATTTATCTCAAAGAATATGTTCAATACGCAAAGAGGACACATCAGAGTATTATTTGGAAGAAGGGCTTGTGGAGGCCCTCAATAACTCAGTTCAATACTCAGTTAGAAGGGCTCTGGCGCAAATCTGATAAATGTCTAATTGCAGGCTTATTTGCATTAACAAGGATACAGTGCTGTAGAACCCATTCAAGACCTATTAAACTCTGCAAATTCAGCACAGGCAGAGGATTCAGATGGCCACTCAGACCCTTCTCAGGGGACTCTACTCCCAGAATCAGGGAAACGCAAAAGAGTTTGGGACATAGACCAAGGCCAGAAGCCAAATAAGCCTGTTGTATGACTCAAATGACATAGTTCATCTGAGGTCTGAAGATTGGGTTCCTTTGACAGCTGTGGTAGAATGTGTACAAGCACACTTTATGAAAAGCTTTGAGAAGGAGGTCCACGATCACCTCCAACGGAATGTCCCAGACCAGTTCTTTCAAGGAAGGTTGTGGACACACTGGTACCCAAATTTGATAACCTTCTTATGGAAAATTTTACGGGACACTAAAAAAGGTATCAACTGGTCTTGGCAGGCATGGAAAGATACATTACTAAACCTCTCAGGACCCTCACCAAGATACTAGAATTAGCCTTTCAGGCTAAAAAGACGAGATTTTCAGTTGCTTAGGATGTTTTGGCATGATAGACTCAATAGGATAAATGGCAGTTGGGGAAATGCAAATTGTGCCATCTCTTCTGAGAGGTGCTGCTCCATCAAATTGTGAATACTTTCACAGAGGTGGACAAGGCACAATTGTCTAGACAGAGGGTCGTTCAACCTGGCCTTTTTGGCAGTGCTGGATGAAGCAGGGGACGTTGGTCAGGTCACATGTTCATTCAAGTCTCCCGGAGAGACTTTTAGTCCTGAAAATGAGTACAACAAGCTACAGGGAATGAGCCTTCTTCCCTTCCAGGTCCAGAGGCAACCATCCTAGATGTGGTGGAGGTAACTATCGAAAAAGCTTCGCACTCAACAGAGAAACTGGATTTACAGGCTAAAAAAACTTCCAGTATTTCAGGCGGTTTTGTGGGGCAGAGTCCGACTTTTTTTGCGCCACTGGGAGATAGCGCAAGACGGCAGGGTCATGGAAATGGTTCAGGGTTTCAAACTAGAGTTTTATGGTACCCCAGTCAATAGTTTGCTTCCATTCTGTTGAGTTTTTCCTTTCAAGAACTTTTGCTCTAGGAAGCACTATGCCGATCCACTGGGATTGTGCGGCAACATATTTCTTGTACAGAAAAACAAGGAGGTTACAGGTTAGTATTAAATATTAGGGACATCAATGGTTGGATTCTTTAGAGGCATTTCAAGAAGGAGGGTTTGTATCTACTGAGAGATCTTCTAAAAGAGCCAGATTAGATAGTCAGCTTGGACCCCAAGGATGCTTATTTACCTATCCTTATTTTCACACCACACAGAAGGTTCCTTCAGTTGCAATGCAGAGATCAGTGGTACGAATTCTCAGATCTTTCCTTTGGCCTCCCATCTGCTACCTGGTGTTTCACCACAGTAATGAAGCCTGTGGTGGAAAAGTTGAAAGCCAAAGGGATTTAACTAATTGCCTGTATGGGCGATCTAATTATCATGGTGCAAAAGCTGAATCAGGTGATGCTTCACCTGTCTTGGGCGATCCATCTCTTGTGAGCGTTGGTGTTGATAATAAAAATAACGTACTCATGATGACTCCAGCACCATATATCGAGGTTCTGGGGTTCCAGTGGATGGATCAAAGCCAAGCTACAGTTAACCGCACAGAAAATGAAAGACATCAAAAAGGAACTCAGAGCAGCTTTAACCAAGCGGGCCCCGGCTTTGAGGCTAGTAGCATGGATTGTTGGCCTCTTGAATTCTTTCTTGGCTTCTTCAATACAGGAGGTTTTTCAGTGCCTTCTACACTACAGAGACTTATGGAGCTTGAAGATTTGGCCTCTTCACAAAGGGTAGTTGTGTGTGGATCAGATAACCCTGTCGACAGAGGCCAGAGGGGAGTTATCTTAGAGACTGGAAGATATGGAAGCCTGGAATAGCAGAGCCACATTTAGTTACCAACCAGAAGTCATCATAGAGCCAGATCTCAGCCAGTGGGCCTGGGGAGCAACATGTGGCTTGGTTTCCACAGGAGGCTGCTGGTCGATAGCAGAGCTGATGATTCACATCAGTTGCCTGGAAATCCCTGTGGACTCATTTGCCATAAAAACCCTACCTCCTTGGAAGGCAAATCGTTGCACACTTCTTCGGATGAACAACATCTCAGCATTTCATTATATAAGCATGTTAGACAGTACATAGTCGAGAATGTTAGTGGAAATAGCCAAGGACTTCTGGCATTTCTGTCTGCAGCATCAGATTTCAGTTTTAGCAGAATACATTCCAAGAAAAAGGAATGTTATAAAGAAATGGAATTCCAGTCATCTGAATTGGAAGTTACACACATAAGTGTTTCAAATGTCGTATCACAATTGGGATCCTTTTGTGCTCTACCTCTTTGCATCTCAGTTGAACCTCCAACTGAAAGAGTTCTCCAGTTGGTGACCAGACGCAGGGGTAAAGGCACTGGATGTGTTTTTTCAAAATTGGAATGGAAATTTTTAACCTGCCTTTCCACTGTTCATGTGATCCCTCAAGTGCCTGCCCAAGCAAGGAGACTAAAAGTGGACTTGGTTCTGCAGACTCCAATTTGTAAGGCACAACCGTGGTTCCCACTTCTTCTACAGATGTCTCGGGATCAGCCAATCAGGCTTCCTTCATTCACGGAGATTCTGCAGGATCCAGTTGGACTAATGCAGCCATTGAAACTGACAGACCAACTGAGGCTCGTTGCTTAGTAGTGTTTTTAGGAAACATTGGCAAATGCCAGGAATTTTTCAACAAGCTGCCCTGTATATCAAACAGGCTTAATCCAGCAATATCAATTGACAACATTTTGCTTCCTATAAGAGACGGCTGTGTTGGTGCAAGAAACGGAGTGTGGAAACCTTGGGGACAGATTTCCACTTAGTAATAAACTTCCTATCTCAGTTGTCAACAGACAGATTGGCTTACAGGTCAGTAGGGAAGTAAATAATTATAGATCTGCTATATCGCCAGGTTAGGCCCCAATGAAAGGAAGGCCTCTTGGCAAGCACCCATTAGTGTGGACATTGATGTGAAGGATTAGGTATTAAAATACTCTCAATCCAAGCTGTTCCATTTTGTGGGGTGTGAATGTAGTGTTGATGTTTCTGGAGAGATGGCCAGACAATTTAGATCTGTTTAGCAAACAATTGTCTGCTAAACTAACTATGTTGACGAGTGTCAGATGTGAGAGCATAGGATTTAATTGGTAGAGAATTGTCTCCAGGTGGAGTTCTTCTCCATATATCCAGATAAACAAAGACTTATTCTAGGTTTGTATCATATCCTTACCTCACAGACAACCATAAGATGTGTATAGTTCAGTGCTTGAATGCATATGAAGAAGTAAGATCAGACAATGCAGGTCAATAACTCATTGCCTTGCAGAAGTCATTCAAGCCAATGACACTACCTACTCTTTCCAGGTGGGTAAAATAGCTTATGTCTGAAGCAGGTATAGATATTAGAAAATTTGCAGCACTGTCAACCAGAGGTGCTAATGGCTCAAAGGCTTATAAATTAACTTCTAGGTTGGAAGAAATTATGAGAGAAGTAGATTGGTCTTTAGAATCAACTTTTAAAAGGTTTTATTGTAAACATATTGTAGATGTTGCTTCTTTTGTTGTGGCTAAGCTTTTAACAAGCATAATCTGAGTCTCTCGTCCTGACATATAATAAAAACTTTTCTAGCTGACCCGTCATGAACATTCAATTCTATTAAAGACACCGAGGCAACAGAGGGAAGAATTATCCTACCAATGCATGATTGTGGATATGATTATCGTTTACACTTACATTTGTTTGCATTAAGATTCCTCCTTTCCCCACCCATATTTATTGAGGTAATTAACAAACACATAGGTTACTTCTCATGTTTCTGTTTGAGGGAACAAACAGAAGCGGGAATAAGGACGGTGGCTGATCTACGGAACGAATACAAGCAGGAGTATGTCTACGGGCCAAAAATAAATACACAGACTTGTTCTGCAGTTGAAGTTGTGGCTGTATGTTTATGGACTGGCAAGTAAAAAGATTAACAGAGAAAGAAGCAACAAGATGGTGTCTCGATATTTTGATTAACGAGATACTGGTGAATGGTGGACTGGAACATGATGAAATGCATGTGGGTCATAGGAGACGTAGTAGTCTGTATGTTTTTTTTCCATTGGCTGCTGTACGTTTTCAGTAAAGAAACAGAAGCATAACGCCTGCCATGTATTTTATAGAATTGAAAGTTCTTGACGCATCAGCTAGAAAATGTTTTCTTCATGTTTCTCTTTCTCTTCTTAGTGACATTTTTTTTTCATGGAGGTTGAGGTTGCCTTAATAAGGCAGGGGAGAGGGGAGGGAAAGAGAGAGCAGGGTGGAGAAAAAAAGGGGTGGGGGGGAGTTTTAGACTGAAAGGGTGAGGAAAAGGTAAAAAGAGATTAGAGGTGGAAGGATGGGTCTTCCATGGTCTCAGAATAAGTGACCATATTGTGGGGGATGTGGAGGTAATGGAGGTGGTTTGTGGCATATTAGAAACCAATTCTGGCTGTCCCCTTGTGAACCACAATGAACTTAAGCTGTACTTATGTGCAGGTGGGTGTGAGGGTGGGGTAGTGTGGTCATGCTTGACGAGGGTAGTAAGATGCAAGTATGACGCACGATAGGGTGGAGATGGTACGAGGGATGTAAAAGCCACTCTAGGTCTGGTTATGGTGCAGTGTGCTGAGGAGATGGCAAACTTACTGTTGGTCCAGGTAGAGGACCGTGGGGTAGGGGGTGTGTAAGGGAACGGTGCCCAGCCTGTAGCAGCACAGGAACTCCGTCCGCAGTGGGGCAGATGAATTACTGAAAAAGATGTAAAAATAGTGAGGACCCGTGTCAAAGGGGATGCAAGGAACTATGAGGGAGACTGTGGTCGGGGCGGTGGAGAACAATGTCTCGTCCGTGGCATTCTTTACGCATCACTCAAAATCGAGCAAAGATAAGGGGAAATCCTGAATAGAGAATGGTGAAACACTGGTGTGTCGATCCGCTGCCAGTGAGTGGGCAAGTGAGCCTACAAGTGAACTTACCTCAGAGCACCAGAGGTTGAAGATGATCCGGGGTGGCAGGAACGCCGTGTGCGTATGCCTGTGCATACATTAAATCCGGAAGCGGCAATCGCAGATGGGCATGCGTACACCGAGTGAACACTAGAGTATCAAGTGGTTCGGTCATGGAAACCGGTAGGCGCCATTATGGGTGTCTTGCAGATAGGGAGATTCGGTGGGTAAAGATTGGGTAGAAGGGAAAAGGGGATGACAGAAGAAAGTTAGTCAGGTAATAGATTATAAATGGTGCGCAACTGCCATAATTGAGTCGCAGTAAAGAATTAAGCAACTAGCAGACATAAAATATGTTTGATAGATTGTGGCACTATTATACAGCCGATAGTAATCGTAACAATACCAACGTTCAATTGAACAATTAAATACAAACCGGCGCTGCTGGCGTTGAGCAAGGCACAGTAATGGTGATTGCAAAGTTATGTGTGAAGTATGCACATATTATATTAGACATTGGGTTAGCAAATTTCCAAACAGAATGTAGATGGAGGCAGTTGGTACATTATGAGTGTCACCACCCAGAAGTTAGGGGTACTTAACAAGTAGGTGGGTAAAAAGCCTTAGGCTTAACAGTAAGTACAGTGATCACAATTAAAAGCATACAAAAAATTGTGAGGAAAAAGAGGACGAGCTGTAGTTCAAACCAGGTTAGTCCAGTCCTCCATACGGTTCAGTACAGTATGGAGACTGTTAATGTGTACGATCCATTTAAGCTCCTCCTTATTGAGGATTCCATTGATGTCGGTGCTTGGAGGCGGTGGTAGGATCATGTTGATTACTTGCCATTTTAAATCATCCTCCCTTGGTGCAGCACTTGACTTGAGAAGTGCTACACCAAGGGTGCATTTGGTGCACTGAGAAAAACACATTACTTGCTTACAACAGCCATCACCCTCGTGCACTGTGAGACTCTCTACTCTTCTCAGGTCCTCCGTATTAGACGGAACTGGTTTTTCAAAAAGGATTATTTTCAGGAAGCTCAAACTCTCGAAGAAACTGATCAATAGAGGTTACCCCCGTAAACTTGTCAAAAATTCACTCAAGCAAGCTTGGTACTGTCCTAGAGAGACGCTCCTGACTCCCAAATCAAAAAACAATGAAGATCGGATGGTATATGTAACAACATTCTCTCCAATTTTGAATTCGGTCAAAAAGTGTATCTCAAAACATTGGCAATACTTAATGCTGGAAAAATGACTCTAGGACGTCCCTCATTTGCTTTCAAGAAAAACAAGAATATAAAGGACCACCTAGTCAGGGCAGCATTACCCCCAAAAAAACTCACAAACACTTACTGAGATATGGGGCCTCCCACCAACACTGGGCCATTATCGCTGTGGGGGTGTAGTGTTTGCCACTTGACCATCGAAAGTAAGAAATCTGTCTATGGAAGCATTGATGTAACCATAAAACACTTTTCCAACTGTAAAAATGTTGTATATGCGATTACATGCCCATGCAAACAAATTTATATTGGGCAGACCATGCAGAAAGTCAGGATTAGAATAGGTCAGCACCGGAGCAGACTGGGATGCCAAACACTGAATGCACCCTTGGTGTAGCAATTCACAAGTCAAGGGCATACAGAGGATGATTTAAAATGGAAAGTAATCAACGTGATCCTGCCACCGCCTCCAAGCACCGACATCAATGGAATCCTCAATAAGGAGCAGCTTAAATGGATCCTACGCACTAACAGTCTCCATACTGGACTGAACCATATGGAGGACTGGACTAACCTGGTTTCAACTACAGCTGGTTCTCTTTTTCCTCAGAAATGTTTGTATGCTTTTAATTGTGTTCTCTGTACTTACTGTTAAGCCCAAGCCTTTTTACCCATCTACTTGCTAAGTACCCCTAACTTCTGGGTGGTGACTCTCACAATGTGCCAACTTCCTCCATCTACATTCTGGTCAGAAATTTGCTAATCCAATGTCCAATATAATACGTGCATACTTCACACATAACTTTGCAATCACCATTATTGTGCCTTGCTCAGCGCCAGTGGCACCGTTTTGTATTTAATTCTTCAATTGAACGTTGGTATTGTTACGATTACTATCGGCTGTCTAATATTGCCACAATCTATCAAACTTTTGTCATGTCTGCTAATTGCTTAATTCTTTACTCCGACTCAATTATGGCAGGATGCGCACCATTTATAATCTTTGACCTGACTAACTTCCTTCTGTCGTCCCCTTTTCCCTCTGACCCAACCTTCACCCACCGAATCTTCCTATCTGCACGACACCCATCATGGTGCCTACCGGTTTCCATGACCAAACCACTTGCCGCTCTAGTGTTCACTCGGTGTACGCATGCACACCTGCGATAGCTACTTCCAGATTTAATTCGTGCACCGGCATATGCACATGGCTTTCCTGCACACCCTGATCATCTTCAACCTCCGGTGTTCTGAGGTAAGTTCACTTGTAGGCTCACTTGCACACTAGCCGGCAGCGGATCGACGTACCAGTGTCTCACCGCTCTCTTTATTTCAGGATTTCCCCTTACCTTTGCTCGATTCTGAGTGGCCCGTAAAGACCGCTACGGACGAGACATTGTTCTCTCCCGCCCCCAACCCTCTCCTACTTTGGGTAAGCGTTCTTTTGGAGACCACGGTCTCACTCATAGTTCCTTGCGTCCCCTTTGACGCGGGTCCTCACTATTTTTACATCTTTTTCAGTAATTCATCTGCCCCACCCCGGACTGAGTTCCTGTGCTTCTACGGGCTGGACACCATTCCCTTACACACACCCCTACCCCGCAGTCCTCTACCTGGACCGACAGTAAGTTAGCCATCTCCTCAGCACACTGCACCATAACCAGACTTAGAGTGGCTTTCACATCCCTCGTACCATCACCACCCAATTGTGCGCCATAATTGCATTCCACTTCCCTCGTCAAGCATGACCACACTACCCCACCCTCACACCCACCTGCACATAAGTACAGCTTTAGTTCATTATGGTTCACAAGGAGACAGCCAGAATTGGTTTCTAATATGCCACAAACCACCTCCATTACCTCCCCACCCCCTACACTATGGTCACCTATTCTGAGACCATGGAAGACCCATCCTTCCACCTCTAACCTCTTTTTACCTTTTCATCCCCCTTTCATTCTAAAACTCCCCCACCCCTTTTTTCTCCACCCTCCTCTCTCTTCCCCTCCCCTCTCCCCTGCTTTATTAAGGCAACCTCTCAGCCATTCTGTTTCTTCTGTCCTGATGATGATCCCATAACCGCCGTTGGGGATCAAAACGTCTTTGAAAAGCACATCTTGACTCCAAACTCTTACTCATGATTAATATGGAGCTTAAGATGTTTTTCTCATTGTGACTACTGTAAATTATGTATCACTAAAAATTCACTCCGTAGTTATATGCCTGAGGTCAGGAAATCTGTTGATTTCCATAACCCTGTCACTTCCTGCTCACTGCATGATACTATATGTTGTTCGAGTTTATTGACTGTGTAAATCAATACAATCTCTTCCATTTGGAAACTAACATACGCAACTCTAATTGTGGTTTTGTGGTTATGATTGCATCTTTTCCTTGATAGAGATCGCTGTCTGTAGTAACATACTGCTATCCTTGGTCCCTTCTGACTTACAGTGTTCCCTTGTCCTTTGTTCACATACATGTGCCAAAATCTAGGCATTCTGCTCAACAGTGTTTTATACCGAGCCATGGTTAATGAGAAGTGAATGATTAAATGTGCACACCAGACAGCCAAGGACATGCACCTGACAGAGCATATGCTAGTAGTAAGGGAGTTTTGTCCCAACATCAATGCAACATATTTTACATAACTACAGTGGGTCACCAATGAAAACAGGCAAAGAGTTTGATGGTGCACAAAAACTGTAATCCTCATGTGGGGGCAGTGAAACAAAAAGCAGAGGCTTCTCCAATGAGTAGCTAGTGTGCTACTGTTAGGTCTTCTGCTACCTGTAAGTAGCTCTCCTGTATGCACCCCAGGCTCCTAAATTAGAACCTTTTGCTTTGTTGAATAAATATATATGTGCCAAAATGGTGTATTCAAGATGAATATATGTGCATTTTCAGAACTCAAAAGCTGAAGTTCAGAGAAAAAATAGCAGAATTTTCAAAATATATTTAAAGCTGATTTTTGAGTGATACATCGTGTGGAGAAACTTATTAATAATGTTATTACTTTCATGCCCTGGCACTGCAGCTGTGGCTAAAATCTATTACCTATGTAGAGGTATTCCACATTGACAAAGCCGTTCCTTACATTACTGCTGGCAGCACTGCCTGATGCACTGAGGAGATCGCTGTTGGTAATCTTTCATACACTGGACACTGTCTGATGCAGTCACCATTACAACACTAATAATATTAGTAGCTTGAGATGATTTTCATTTAGCATAAGCAGCTCTTATTACACAAAAGGTTGGAGACCCCTGTTCTAGAACAACACATCAACATCCAGCCTCTCCTACCCACATATAAAATAAACATCTACAGCTTTTCCATTCTACTCTTCTTGAATTTGATACAATGGTAGGCTACAGTGAGACGGTAATGCTCTGTGCAGTTTAACACAGCAATTAAGGTTAGTTGCACCAGACTGTGCAAACACCATGGTGTGTGCTAAATTGCTATCTAGGTGCAGTTTAGATGTAAATAACATATTTGGTGGTATATTCCACAAGGCTGGTAGAGTTGTTTAGTAAAAGTGAAAGCACTTTGCCTAGTTTTGTTGAGTTTTGATTCTTTTAGTGATGAGAGGACACTCCACCCACAATGTTTTTGACCACAAACCACATTTTTTTAACCATATTTATAACACAACTGTAGAAACAGTCAAATCAACCTGTTATACTAAACAATATAATATTTTTCTCTATCTTGAAAGATATTTAGGAATCTAGGCTCTAAAGTACTCTTCAAATTAGCAAACTAGGTTATGCAATATTCACACCAACTGGTTTCCACATGGGAATGCAATTTGCGATGCGACCTATGTACTAATAGGTTGCATAGCAAATTGGATATCTGCACAGAATATCACACATGAGCCTGCCTAATTAATAGCAAGTAATAAGGTTCCAATTTATGGCCACCTGCAAGTGGCTGTAAATGCAGGTAAGGAGACCTGCAAGAGGCAGCAGACCAACAGTCTTGCATTTACATTCCAAAAACTGAAACTTTTGAAAAAGCAGCATCTGTCCATTAAAGAGACTGATGCTGCTTTAAAAAAAAAGAAAAGCTCCATGCTTGGGAAGACATCAGGGAGAGTAGGCTCTGCTCCTGTCGAGGCTATCGTCACAGTTCCTAAAATGGAAGCTGTTGAGGTGTTGGTATCTGATCAATGGTTTGTTTCTGCAATTGCGGTCACAAATCAGTGACATACTCCAGTCTAAAACATAAACAGGAGGAGGACTCCTCTTTCCTGTCTCCTTTCCTGACCCATATAAGGGCTTTTGTAAATAGGAAAAAAGTATTTTGCGATCCCAAATCCTGTAATTTTGAGAATCCTGGGCTTTGCAGCCACAAAATTCCTTTGAACATCAGGTCTGTACTCTCTCTAACCACAGAGAGGGATCAAAAGAGTGTTATAGTCAAATTGTAGATTATTTGACTGGAAAGATCACCTCACTAACATGTACTTGAAAGTTCCGGAGAAAATTAATCCACTTCTGAACTAGCTATACATACCAAATACACTATATCCCATCTAATGTCTTTGTTTAGACTACTCGATAAGAAAGACTTTGCTCAAATAATTAAATCATGCAAAATATTATGCTTTTCATGCCAGCTACTACATTTCTTGGAATCCCCTCCTCACTGCTTTCTCTCCACCCTTGCACAGCAGGAATAGGTGGAGGAATCAGCAAACATGAGCCTGACATATGGAAGCCTGATCACATCTAAGGCATATGAACTACTTTAAACCCTCTGCTTCAGTCAAACGCTGGTCATTGGGACTTGAAGCTCCGCCCACTCTCATCCCATATTTTTTTGGGGCTTGTTTCATTGTCCTCTGTAAACTGTGGCTTCATTGGTTAATAGGCTTAGTAGTCCCTCCTTAGTACCGCCTTGTGTCATTTTATAACCTCCCATGGCGACCCCCCTGGTACGTGTGTTGTTACTCAGTATGCTTTAATTACAGCCTCTGAGTACTATTTTCTGAAATAGCTTTGTCCTGCCTGCTGTTGTAGGCAGGACATGCTCTCTCGCAATGCTTTCTTTTTTATTTTTATAGAGAAAACGCATTTGCAATGCAATAGGTCTCGCATTTCTGAAAGTTTAAGCTATTGGCATTGTAAATTACAATGCCTTTTATTTATCTGTTTTAAAAACAACACATAAATAAAAGGCATTGTCATTTACAATGCCAATAGCTCTCGTAAATGTGAGACCTATTGCATTGCAAATGCTTGTTTTGTTTGGCAGACCCTCTGTTTCCAGAAATTCCTGAGCAATAGAAAATCATTTTTTCCGGAACCTACCCTGTGTATCCTTAATTAGTACTGTCATTGTGGTCAATTCTTGTTTCCTGAACATGTAGGGGCAGATTTATGTTAGACTTGCGCCACTTTTACACGGCCGTTGCGTCACTTTTGTGACGCAGCGGCGGCGTAAACCCTGTGCCACGTTGCGCCCCATTTACATCTTGATGCATCTATGGAGATGCGTCACGGTGTAAAGCCCTGCGCCACATTAAACCTGCGTCAGGTTTAATGTATGCAGGGTGGGCGTTCCATCGGAAAAAGCCTCGGACTAGTGACGCAGTGAAATCTACAAGATTTCACTCAGTCACTTTTCCGACGCTACTGCGTCAAAACCTTGCGCCTGCTTGAAGCAGGCGTAAGGCATGACGCAGCATGTTAGGTATGGGCAGCCCCTAAACATTGCTGGAGTTGCATCGTGCTTGCGACACGACTCCAGCAATGCGCCGCCCTTACGCCATCAGATGCGTCACGCATCTGTTTATCCTTGCGCCATGATGCGCTGCATTGTAAATGCGGCGCATCTGTGGTGGCGCAAGGGTCAACTTGCGTGACGCATCTTTCCTGGCACATCCCTGCTGATTTGCAGGGTTGCGCCAGGAAACATAAATTTGCCCCGTAGTATTTATCAGTCTATCCTTAATTCTTAGCTTCCACTTGTTTCAGTATTCAGTCTTTTCACATTTCTTGTTTCCCTTTCTTTGCTTCCTTGGTTCAGATTGTGCCTTAGTTCCCAGTTTCCCAATGTGCTGTATTGTTTGTTTCTTTCAAGTGTATGTGTCTTCCCGTCTTTCCTTTTAAGCACTATTCCATTGTTGGTGCGTATTAAAATCCCTACTCTTGTTGTTACTGTTTTGCATGTGTCATTGCCAGAATTCATGGGTATCTAGCTCGTAATCAAATCAAAACAGGATTTATAAAGCATGGCTACGGTATCCAGGTGCTGAGGGTCTTGGTGTTTCAGGTGGGTTCTGTTGAACAGCCAGTTCTTGGTTGCCTTCTGGTATTCTAGGAGAATTGGAGGTCCAGAGGAGCAGACAGAAGTTGTTCCAGGTTTTAGCCACGAGGTTGGGGAAGGAGCTCCCTTCACTACTGCTTAAGCAGATACAGGGGGTGCAAGATGGAGACGGAGGTAGGTGCAGGTTTCTGGAGGGCTGGTGAAAAATCATGCGGTGGTTGATGTTGGCTGGTCCTTGGTTGTGCAGAGCTTTGTAGGTGTGAATCAGCATCTTGAATTGACATCTCTTCTGTCTGGGAAGCCAGGGGAGTTTCTTGAGGTGAGGGGTGATGTGGGTCCATTTTAGGAAGTTGACGATGAGTCTGGTCACGGAGTTCTGTATGGTTTGCAGTCTCTTCAGGAGGTGAGTGGTGATTCTCGTGTAGAGTGTGTTGCTGTAGTCCAGGTAGCTAGTGACAAGGTCTTGAGTGACAGTGCATCTGGTTCTGATGGGGAGCCATTTGAAGATTTTCCAGAGCATGCACAGAGTGAGGAAGCAGGTGGAGGAGACTGCCTTACTCTGGGTTTTCATGGTGAGTTTGCTGTCCAGGATAATGCCGAGGTCACGAGCATGGTCTGTTGGTGTGGGCGACAGTCCTAGTTCTGAGGGCCACTAGGAGTCATTCCAGGGGTAGGTGTTGTTGCCGAAAATCATCACTTCTGTTTTGTCAGTGTTGAGTTTTAGGATCTTGTTTTTCATCAAGTCGGCGATGTTCATCATACACCTATTGTAGTTGGCTCTTGTGGTGGTGGAGTCTTCTGAGAGCGCGAGGATGAGCTGGATGTCGTCTGCATAGTAGGATATAATGTTTAATCCATGAGCCCAGACAATGTTGGCCAGGAGGGTCATGTAGATTTTGAACAGAGTGGGGCTGAGGGACAAGCTTTGAGGAATGGCGCAGGTGATGTTCTTGGGTTCTGAGGTTACCGGTGGTAGGCTGACTCTCTGGGTTCTTCCGGTGAGGAAGGATGTGATCCACTTGAGGGTGTCTCCTTGGATTCCAATGAGATGTAGTCTTTTGATCAGGGTGTGGTGGGATACGGTTTTGAATGCTGCTGAGAGGTCGAGGAAAATTAGGGCAGCTGTTTCTCACCGGTAGAGGCGGGTTCTGATGTCGTCGGTGGCAGCGATCAAGGCGGTTTTGGTGCTGTGGTTAGTGCAGAATCATCTGGTTTAGGTAGTGTCCAGAAGATGGTTATTCTCCAGGTGTTCTATGAGTTATCAGTTGATGGCTTTTTCAAAGACTTTGGGGAAGGGGAGAAGAGAGATGGGATGGGAGTTTTTGAGTTTGCTGGGGACCGTGGATGTTTTCTTGAGAATGGGTTTGACTTCTGCTTGTTTCCATTCTTCGGGGGAGATGGCCTTGGTGATGGAGGCACTGAAGAGGGTGGTAAGCTCAGTGCTGATCTCCTTGCCTCCTGCTGATTTTCTTGCGCCCAAGGTTGAAAATGTGGTGAGGAAAGGGGTCCGCGGGGCCTACTGAGTGCACAGAGTTCATGATTGCTGTGGTGTCCTGTGTGGTAAGCTGGCCCCAGGTGGTGAATCGTTGGTTGAGGCTTGCTTGCTTCTGTGGAAGGGATGTGGCTGAATAGGTCGGGGAAGTGGACTTGGGGTCAAAGTTCTTGTAGATGATGGAGATCTTGTCTTGAAAGAAGACTGCCAGGCTGTCGCAAAGTTCCTGGGATAGGGTGATGATGTTTTCAGTGGCTCAGCGGTTGGAGAACTCTCTGATGATGTTGAAGAGTTCTTTGATGTGGTTGGTGCTGGTTTGATGTGGTCCACCAGGGCATTCTTTTAAGTCTCCTTTAGGAGGTGGTGTTAGTGGTGTTTTAAGTTGACTGTGAGTATTGTCTCTATATATCTTTTTATAACATCCTTGAAGTTATCAGGCACACTGACGCTGCCCTTGTATGTATGTTCAACTTGTGGATTTTTTTCAGACAGTATATTTAACAGCAGTTGTGGGTAAAAAAAACGTACTGAGCCTCATCTTTACTGTGTGAAGCACAAGAGCATTTTAACTCACATCCTTTTACTATCGCTATTGTTATCTGCATGTCTGCCATGTCTTGAATGTTAAGTATGGATTTTAATTATTCTTAAAGCTGAATTGACTTGAGTGCCTGTTATTCAAGAGTGTTTGCTTTCTTTTGAACCTTGTGCAGGGCCTTTTCATCAGATCCTCCTTCTTTTCCGATTCCCAGTGTGAAATTGTGTAGCTCTGTTACCAATATTCTTTTCCTTTGGTCTCCCTTGTCACATGACCCTTGACACTCCCTGGATAGTGTGGCCTAAGCTTGATAAGGACAGAGTCAACAGTAAATTCTTTGGGTCGCTTTGGACTGCAAACTGTCTATACCCACCTTGTTTCCTCTATGTGTCCCCCAAGCTCTGTCCTTGGTCCTCTCTTCTCGCTCTACCCAATGCCCCTATAGGTTATAATGACCTCTGCACTGGCCTCTAATCATGTCTGGTTCTGTGGAATACCATGCACAATTTGGCCCTATGACGAAGGGATTTCTCTTAATACATTAAATAAATTAATTAATTTTAATCTAGCATATGTTGACAAATTATTAATTTATGGAATAAGAAGCCATGAATGTGACAAACTGCACTAGCCAAATCACGGCACTCCAGTTTGGCCAGAGACACACTCCGAATCAGGAGTAGGCTATATTTCAATTAGTGTTATTCTTAACTGGAAGGAATTGCTGGTGTAGCAAGACCTCCAAGTTAGTATGTCTTACCATGTAATAACAGTGATTAATATGGTGTGTATACTTACAAATTACTTCTAAGTTTCCAATAAAGTGTGCTGTCATCCCATAGCCAGGGCCCCTCTGCTGTTTAATGTAATCAAGCACACACCAAGGCCAGCTGGTCAGTCAGTAAATTGAGGGATACAGTTGACTAATGCCAGTCAATTTGTGGGTACTGGCCTGTATTTCAATTTCATTATAAACCTATTTGACTTAACGCGGTAAACTCTGCAAGAGATCGAAGGATCTTTTGTTTTAAAGTGCATGGACAACACTTTGCTCTGCACCACACTCTACTTATTCATCTCACTGGACAAAAGACTGATACAGTATAATTCTATGAACTTGCTTTCCACAGGATAACACCATAGCAAACTAGCAGGTCCCCTCTGAATGCTACAAAAATCCAAGTCTTTCTAAACATGTAGGCCAAATTTCCCAAAGAAGGTGATCTGGCTCTACACGCAGATACATCAGACATACATTTGTGACTGGAATGACAAATCAGGAATGGTCTAGGTGAGCCCATTACCAGACAACGAGCAATAGGTTAACAATGTGACGATGATTATTCTCAAGGGAGAACAAACTGGGCATGAGGAGAGTGATGAAATAGCTTTTAGTCCAGTAAATCCTTTTGGGATTGTTTCTCAGAGCAATATTTATTTATGATTGATCAATTTTATCTGGGCTACAAAGCAAAACTATTGTGAAACTGTAAATGCTACCAACTGCAGTTGTGAGACTGTTGATGGGGCAGAAGGGGGATGCGCACCACTACAAAATTGGCTCTCAGGATCTCAGAGAGTAATTGTAAAGATGATGCTTATTGTCCACAGGTGTGTCAATAGTCATTGTTGCATATAATATGAGAGAAAGTAAAAAACACAAAAGGCATTGGTGTAACCTGATAACCCCCACTAAGGTATTCTTCTGAGTTCCCAGAACTATGTAAGCATCTAGATAAGAGGGAAAATGCTATATCACAGGAGCCGGTCGTAAGTTACTAATGTATGAAACAATCTCATCACTTTCATAATGGGGAAAACCAACCACCATTGCGTGGCAAGGCACTCTGCAATTCTTTTGGTCTAGCTTGCAGTATGCTCCACAATGGGTCTACTCCCTGTTGCTATTGTCAGGCTACCTCTCCCTTTCTCTCCTGCCTCTCTCGGCTTTATGTTAGCAATATTTGGCTCTGATCCTCATTAAAATATATTTTTGAAACCAATTAATTCTACTATAACATCTATGAATGTTTTTTTACAGGTTCCAGGTGATTAAGTAAATGGATATTATATATTGAGCCATACTCAGGGGCGTAGCTTCTGGGGTGCTTGGGGTGTTCCAAACCCCCAATCAATGTACATTTTGATAAATAGTTGGCTACAGGTGCTTTCAGTCGGGTATGGTGAGGTGTCTGTCAGATTTCACCAGGAATTTTGACATACACACAGACCAAAACTCACCCACACTCTCTCTCCCCCTGTTTTGAAAGGCCTCATAAATGTTGGTTATTTTACAAAATGTTGTGTTTTCTCTTGCCAAGTGGCCCTTCCAATTCGCATTCCTCTCGCCTTCCACCGCTCCTTAGACCTCTTTCATGCACCCTGCTTGTCATTTAACAATATATGCCAGCGTAATTGTTGGAAAATCTGACACTTAAATCACCCCACCCCCAATCTTACTTATCAAGCTACACTCTTGGCCATATGCCTGGAGCCTAAGGTAAAAAGAGAGTCATTTTTAGTTGGTGTGACACAGGTTCCCAACATCACAAAGGGCCAAGTTTGTTTTTTTATGGGCTGAATTCAGTGAGATGCTGCATAGATCTGCTTGATTAACAGACATGTATTTAACATCAAGGAGTATATGTTGTACATGCTATTGACCCCCATAAGTTAGGTCTGGGTAGCCCAAGTGTCATCATTCTGCAACATCCATCTCCTGCATTTCAGAGCTGGTGCTAATCTGTACTCAAGTGGGCTCACACCCCAGTCTGGAGTGTAGAAATATTTGTGTGGATATGAATCAGTCTCATCTACTTAAGTAGTGTAATAAGTGCCTAAGCCTGGTTATCAGTATCCAGGAATCTTATTTATAATTTTTACTTCCAGACAGCTGCAAAAAAACTCTTTATAGGAGGGGTGAAGTAATCAAATCAACGCATAAGTCACTTACTCACATGGGAAAAGCATATATTCACTCTCATTTCTACAGGCCCCTGTGGCTCACCTTCACACTTGAGGTATCACTAATGTTCTTTTTCACCAGCACAGAGAGCAGGACACCCACCCGGAGGTTACCCAAAAGGGTCTGGCTATTATTGTAGGCAGTGTTCAATCAGTAATGAAATACAAAGAATCTTGTGAGCTGGTGTTGGTTTAACCCTCTTAAGGGCCAGCCTAAATCTAAGCTCGCCTAGAATCCCTGACTGAGACGCAAACTGCATACAGACCGAGGGCCAATGTCAGAAATAGGGGCTACCCCTGCACACTGCAGCAGGGTTGCACCCATTGTCCTAAGTCACTCACTGAGATTAATGGTAAGCAACACCCACTTTGCTACATAACAAAAGTCAATACCTGGGGGCAGATTCCTCTGATTTTTTTCCATCTTCTGCACTATCGTACCTCCTAAAGGTGGTACCAAGATCGCCCCTGGAAACCTGAATACTGATTGCCTGGTCTCTGTCTAAAGGCAGTCCATGCAATCATTGGTTCCCTCAAGGTTTCCAGGAGAGACCACACAGCTGTTCCTGAAGGAAGATCTTCTTTCAACGCTTCCCCACATACTGGGGTGACAGTGCCAATGCTGCCTGATTGGCAGCTCACCTTCGAGCTCCTTATTTAGTTCTGCAGAACTCATCTCTCAAATCTATCACAGCATTCATATTTGCAATGCAACCACTCCCCTTGAGGAGCACATCCAGTGATTTCTCTGCAGGCACCAGCACGTTGGAGGGGGATATAAAAAAATTGTATAGCTCTATGAGGAAGAGGCATTTTTCAGATCTGTTGAAAATTTAGGAGTCAAAAGTGTCTCCAACTTTACGGTGTGCGACTTGGTTTAGGACATATCACTAATAATTTTTTTTAATAAAATCCAAGCCGCAGTCTTAAAAGAACTGTTGTCTTTGCAGAAGAGCTATCTGATGCAAGCATTCCACCTACGAGCAGGCCTAAATATTTATCACAGGGCACTTAGGGCAATTGCCTTCTGGATCTGTCGGATTCACCGATTCCTTGAGAGACTATGGACCCAATGTACAAAGATTCCTAATAAGAAATCGTAAATTGCATCAAATAATGATTTTCAATGTCCTATTAGGAATCTACTAAAATGGATTCAGTACAAGTGAATGTAGTTCACAGTCCGGCTTCTTTTGAATGCATTGGTAATTTCTGAACCAACCTATGCATTAATAGATTGGTTAAAAAAATACTGATTCGTAGTGGGTCGCAATTCGACCTACCTTATAAATATGAATGAGGTAGATTGCAAATTGATACCTGCTATGATTGATTAGAGTCATAGGCATGGTGACCTGCTGAAGTCAGCAGACAAAAATGTCTGTAATTGCTTTTAAATAAAGCAATCTTTTTTTTAATGCATCCCTTTTTTTCCACAATGGAAAACAATGTACGTTTAGAAATAAAATGAATCATTTTGTAAACATTTTTTAGGAGCAGGTAGTGCTCCATGGGACATTCACAAAAGGGAAGAGATCCATTAGGGACTTCTTCCAATTTGCTAATGGTTACCACCAATTTGGATTTGGTGGTAAAGTATTAATGTTTTGCAACTGGATTTCGATTGCAGGACATTAATGCATAACTTAAAGGATAGGTATTTGGAAGGGACACCCTTGACACGCCCCTTCCAAATACATTTTAAAAAGCCATTTTGCTGTCCCATTTTTAGGTTTCGCCTGAGCCAGTGCATGTGCTGATCTGCGAGACATTTGGTAATCGGCTTTTGAAAGTTCCACCACAGGCTTTTGGTGGCCTCAAGTTTGCGTGCACGTGAGCGTGCACGCGCGCAGCCACCATCTGTCTTTCCTCCGTCACACAACTGCCGCTTCTCCCCCTCCCCCACCACAGACCGCTTCTCGTGGCCGCTCGCCACGCTTGATCGCGATCACTTTCACTTTCGCGGCCAACTTACAGATGGCAACGCGACCTCCCAGCACGAGCGTCTTTAAGCTTGAGCGCTTTACAGCACAAGCGTCTTTAAACTTGAGCGCTCTACAGCACAAGCATTTCTGAGGGTCTTTAAGCTCGAGCGCTTTACAGCACAAGCGTTCCTGAGCCCGAGAGAGAACCTGCACACTAAAATTAATCAACTCACCGGAGCTTCTTCACCCGCAGCCTCTATCAACACAGTGGTTCGGAGTACGAAAGTGTCTCATCTCGTAACTCCAACACAAGAATGGAAGTCTTGAACACAAGCAGTTCTTAGCTAATGCTTCTCACATGAGTACATTAATACTCGCTCTTCGTACCACACGATCTCTTCACGCCTCATTTCTGCTTCAAAATACCTGGAACTTATCTACATTTCTGGCCAGTTCGTTCCTCGATCCACAGAGTGCCATCTTAATTGCAGCTCTCTTCCTCCTACATTTCCGGCTTCTACCATAGAGCTGAATTAAACTTCACTGCCTCCTGTGGTCAGCAGCAGTACTGCACATTTCTTTCTCTCTTCTCCACTTTGGTACAAGTTTGTGACTGCGTATGTCAGCGATGTGCACGCTTTGTGCAGATCCACCCAGTGGTGATGCATTATGCATATTCGTCAGCTCCTTCTGCACACGCTGCTGTTGACTTTTCGGACTTAGGGTGCTGTGAGAGGTAGTCAGCCGCGTTTGTGCATTCATGCTTGTACCCTAGAGTGAACTGATACTTCTGAAGATGGGGGGCAGGGGGGAACCACTTTTCAATCACCAGCGGAGGATGGGGAGTTGTGCCAGCGAATAGTGGTATGAGGGGTTTGGAGTTGTTGGTTACTTTGAAGTACAATCCATACAGGTATAGGTGGAAGTGTGCACACACCCAATTTGATGGTTAGCACCTCCTTCCCTATGTGCACAAAGCATTTCTCTGTGCTGGTTAGTGCACTGCTTGCAAAGGTAATTGGCCTTCATTCATCACTTCCAATGTATTGAGGTAGGACAGCTAGTCCGATGGGGCTGACTTCTAATATTAGCTTTGCCTCCATGGCAGTATCGAAGTATGCCATAGTTTTATTTTGTAGTAGTGCGTCTTTGTTGTTGTGAAATGCTGTCTCTTCTGCCTTTCCCTTGACCCAGAGATACGTTGTCTGGGTTACATTTTATAGCGTTCCGTAGAATTAAATGTCATACTGTAGGAACTTACATTTGTTCCGTTATCGCATCGGCTCCTCTCAGCCAGGGCACTCCGACTTGGTGCACTCAGCCCCAGCCTATGGACGCATGCTGGCTCAACAGCAGTTCTCCCAAAAACAGAGCACTTCCCCCACACTTGGCAATTGTACAAACTAGCGCTCCGACCTCCACCACTCACCATGCACTTTCACTGTGGAGGGCACCGTACATCACTGGGGGTGCACACACTCACCATCTGCCAGGGGAGGAGGGGAGAGGGCACTTCCTTAGCAAGCTCTCCCCTCCTGCTGATCCACACACCAAGGGCCCTTTCACCAGCGCTCGTCACGCTCTTCCCAGCACAGTACAACCAGGAAGAAAGCGCTCACCACACGCTTCTGCCCATCAGCCCCGGGAAGCCAACAAGCCTCACAAGATCACTGGAGGAGACCAAAGGGATGCACACAGGTAGGCCAGCACAGGTGTTTCCCAGGCAAAGTGGTAGTCCTTCCAATAGCCCAACAGGCAGCAGTCCAGTCCCCTGGATGCCGTTCATTGACCGATTACCATAAAAAATTCAGGATCACTTTGGGTTTGTTGAGATACATTATACCAGTTGTGTCTGTTTGCCTTTCTTCTTCAGTATCAGAAAGCCTGAAACAATTGCACAATGCTGTGGTAAGGCTTCTCTAATGTCAAAAAAGACAATGATTGCTTACTTCCAGCATTTCATAATTACCGTGGCTTCTCAATTAACGCCACATGGAGAGTTCAGGGTTCTGTGTGTTTGTAACCAAGCCTTCTATTAAGTTACCCCATATGCTTTGAAAAATGTCTTGCTTTAGTCCCTTTAGTTCCGTTTTCATCATGGCATTTCGTCCTTCTTTCTGTCCCTAATTTTTAGAAAGCATGATTAGAAAGAGAAGCATTATCAGTGCACGCAGTGTTACTCTGGAACAATCTGGACCACCACTTTTGAACTATACCTTTGGAAAGGCTTTGAGAACTCTTCTCCTCGCAGCCTAAGTTTGTTAGATCAAGGCCTATGTGAAATCTGGTCACTTTAATAGCACCTAGGTGCCTTCTTCATGACACTTGTACATTCCTAAAACACATCAAACATTCCTGTTATGTAAGGCTTTCTTGCACAGAGAGGCGGTATCAAAGGCGCTCATAGAGAACACATATGCCAACAGTACTGGCACATGTATGCAGAGGAATTTATCGGCACACTACTTATTCACACCGACAACATCACCAACAAGCATTGGCATAGCCAATAGGTCTCGCCTTTGGGACCTTATAAGTGTTTAGCCATGCTACAGTTGGTGTTCTTGCACTAAGGATATTGTGCTGCATAACTAAATACTTATAAGGTCCAAAAAGTGAGACCTATTGGCTATGCCAATGCTTGTTTAACTTTAGGACTGTAAAATCGCTTTGTACATCAGGCCCTTATATAGGCTCCATCTCTTATATGGTTCAGGGCATCTGTTTAGATTTTCTGAAACTTTAAAGTTTGCATCTGTACAACTGAATATTGCCTATTTAAAAATGATAAATTGGAATACTATCACGCAGATGAATCGTGAAATTAAGACTGAAGATGCAAAAACAAGCGATTTATCCTTTGTTGCACACTGCACAAATCTGAAATCATGCACTGTAATTACTTAACCTACTGGTCTGAAAGGAAAACAGTGTTATGATTCTCTTTGAAAGATTACCCATGACAACATTGTAACTTCATTTTAAGAAGTAGAAATTTAACACTGAAATGTACCACCGGTTAGGAGGAGGAGAAGCAACTCCACGAAGTTATTTGTCCTCCCTGCTACTGTGGTGTACAAAATATGAATCATGTTTTGTTTCTTTATTCCATGTTACAAAATGCACAATTTTGGTTTCTTAAGAAAAATGTCTCCACTAGAAATAACGGACTACATAAGCAACTTTGTACTTATTAATGGCTCTGCTTACTTTTACAGACTGTTATTGTGTGTTTTTTTTTACATCTATTTATATTGTAATATTAATCATTTTTGTATATTTTGTGCTATTGTTGTTGTCTATGGTGGTATTTGTAATAAGTCTCTCATGGTTGTGTGTCCTAAGTTCTTTTCAACTCTGTTGTTTTTGTGTTAGCATGATGTCATCTTCCATCGAAGGGAGGAAACCTTTGTGAAACTAACCCTGGGTACGCTGACAGGGCCGGCTTTAGGGCAGTGCGACCGGTGTGGCCGCACTGGGCGCTGACCTTTGGAGGGGGGTGCTGACCTCAGGGGGGGTCGGACATGGCGCCACCAGTGCTAAAGCTGGCCCTGTACGCTGATCCTATGTCACATTAACAGAACTGGAGATAAATGCATCTTAAAAATATCTTCCAGAAAAATAGAATCATGAAACTATATTTCCAGAACTGAGGTATTAGTAGAGCCTCACACAAAGGATAACAATGAGGGAAATGTGGCAGTGGAGCAGGCACTGATTAATGCTGTGATCATTAGCAAGGGCTCCCATTTGGCCATTTTTCCGGATCACCTTCAGTCTACTCTAAACTATTAAAATCTAACTACGTGCTGTGTTTTCTCAGCCTTTCAGCTAGTTATTATGGATTGCATTACCACTTTTCCTCATTTCCACTTTCTTCATAGAGTCAGCATAATTGATGCAAACAGATCTGGTCTGAGGTGCTACCTGGCCCAGGTGTTGGAGCATCTTACCTGCGCAGGAGGGGTGGCCGCCTGGACTGCACTAAACCCAAAATCTTCTGAGACCGGTGACCGCACGTAGCAGCTGGACGAAGACTCACTGGTTACTATGGTGATGTGTTTTGGTAACATCTCCTTCCGGCTGTTTGAGGATGACTCACTGTCTGTATGCATCTGAGGACATTTCAGAGAGAGAGAGAGATACATAAAACAGTGCTTCATGATATTAAAGAAATTAGTAGAGGAAAGAGAGCGAGAGGGAGGCTAGAAGAGCATGTAGGCGATGTTGGATAAGTTGGCCCAGAATAAACTACACTTCTACAGAAACCATTAACAATTAAAATAATGTGGAGCCTAAGAATAAGAGTTTGTCGTATCCATGTGGCAACTCACACCTGCCTCCTACAAGGACATCCAACTGGGAACAGCCCTTGTCAAATAATGATCAGCTATTGGCTAGACAAAATGACCTCTTTGGAGGATGTAAGAACTTTCTGCAAAAAATAAGTGGTTTTGTTTTTACAAAAATCTAGGTAGAATTCTGCTCTTGTTGGGTAGAATTAAAGTGTGGTTTTTAGAATTTGTTTGTTGTCTAGGAGGATTTGTGGTCAAGAAAGGATGTATTTCTGCTCTTTAGTTGTAGTAAAGAAGTGAGGTTTTTTTGACAAAGTTTGCTCTATTTGGAAACAATAGTTTTACTAATTAGTGACAACTGTTGTTTAGATAGGAGCAAGTGTGCTATATTGGAGGAGCAGTGTAGTATGTAGGAATTGTGGTTTAGATTAGAGGTGTTGTCATCTATTTTGGAATAATTGTGGTCTAACTAAAAAGAACAGTAATTTAGTTGTGAAGAACTGTGAATGCAGAAATATGCATTTGCTAGAAGAATATAAGTAATCTCAGTCCTCCTGGAAGGATATACATTTAACTGAAAAATGTGTAGTCCAAACAGGTGGGTATACTTTAATTGACAAGAGTGTTGCCCTAGTGCAACAGAATTGTGACCTCATTTGCATAGTTGCTGTTTAGTTAGAAGACATGTTTGACTCTGTATGAAATGGCAGCTGTTTGTGGAGAACTGCCATGTTAGAGGAGCAGTAAATTGCGTTTGAGTCGTGAGGAATTTTGGTGAAATTGTCACCTTGTTAGAAAAATCCTCACAATGCATTTTAAAGGGAAAGGTTCAAACAGAAGCCATCCAGAAATAGTGCTCCTTACTGTACGAAGACCAATTAAATGTTGGGCATTTTCAAGGTTAAACGTGTGGGGGTACAGACATCACCCAACAATACTTTCGTAACCCAAGTCAAAGGAGTCTTTCCAATCTATGGGTCTGATGAGTCTTCTCGAGATTTAGGTCCAAAGTTGTTTCTGGAACTACCTCAACCATTCACCATCCTGAAAGGCCTTACAACATGTGGTATTTTAGAAGCCATTTGAGACATTATGAAATGAATCTGGAGCAGTTAGGCAGTATTCAGTAGTGTACGCATCATAAAATGTCTTATCAGGGGATGCATATGTATAGGCATGTTTATGAGGCATGACCAATATACGTGAAACATTTGCTAATGATTTCATGGGCAAAGTGAACAAAGCAGGGACAACCTCTGCAGTTCTAGTAACATTTTTATAAAGCAGCTACACCTGTGCCCAAACTTTAAGGATTTTATACATAAGATCTGCAAAATGTTCATGTTGGACATAGAATATAGTTACATCTTGCTGACTTTAACTTAGTGCCAAGAATCTTTCCAGGATAAAGTGTGATCAACAAATGAGATGATAAATAACAAAACATATTTATTTTTTCTCTGTTGGGCTTTAAGAAGCAGTTTCAACATAAATTTGATCATCTTGCTCTCGTCTGGCTTTCGGTTCAGACAAGGATGTAGATTCATCGAAATACCAGCATTGTCAAGAGGTATAACACATACCCTTCACCCCCAAATCCTCTGATATGTGGTTGAGGGATGTAAGTAAGAAAAGGGAGTAGAAACTACAGGAAGCACACTTGGTACTTAGAGTCATGTTTACATTCTGTTCCTTCTACTGCTTTCCTGGCCCTCAAGACCAGGGGTTTAAAAGACAGAGCCAGAGCTGGGAAAGGTCAAGAGCAGGATAGAAATTGAGCAATTTTGAGATGGAGCAATTGCTGTCCATTAACTTCCAAGACTAGAACCAATTTTAATGTTATCATACATTTTTATCTATTTATTTCCCTTTATTGCTGTGTTGCAGTCAAGGTCTGGTCACATTACAGAATAGCCTGGGGAGAATGTTCCAAGAATGTACTTTGCGACCAACTCCATGAACTTACAGCGATGATGTCGTCCAGCCCGTCCGCATCATCCTGAGAAGAGGAGGATGAGGAGGTTGAAAGGGAACCTGTGCAAGAGAGAGAAAGAAGAGAAACATATCACTTCATCAGATGTAACAACTTCTCAAGGCGTTCAGCCACACTGCCTCAACATCATTCCCCTAAATTATTACCAGCAGTTACCTGGCACAGCTTTAGCAGACGCATACATGGCCTTTACCTGGCCTAGCACTACATTCACCAGTACAGCACCCACATAACAATACCAACATTCACCTAGAATAACTCAAGTAAGCAGTTGCCAGAAGTCATACAACGGAGTTCCACAACACTAACTACCTGCATTTATCCTTCAAATTTTCAATCATTATTTCATGACGGCATAAGTGGCTTGTGCTTGGACATCATGTGAATACCAGTGCAGATTCTTATGTGAATAGGGGCTTTTTTTAGCATGCCATTTAAAAAAAAGTCCATCCTGGAAATGGAGTTCCCAAGAGTGCTTAGTTTAAAAGATATAAAACATATTTGGAAGAATTGCTTCAGATTTTGGATTTAGCTCTGACGAGAAGCAGCAATATCAGTCATTCAGAGCTCATGTAATCAAGGAAAAAACATATTCACTCCAGTCATCGCGGGTCGGTCATTGGTTGGTCAGCAGCAGTGCAACTTTGCACTTGGTAGAATGTATTACTACTTGTCAGCCATTCTCTTGGGAAGTTGTTTATGTTTCTTTTCATAAGGTTATACATTTGACCACAGGAGTCTCGAAAGTCATCTTTCTGGGGGGAATGCTCCTTCCCATCAGTTTCACGCACATTCGGACCAATTCTAACTCCACTTTACTCATCCGGATAGAAGAACAATTGCTTGCCCTGATGCCTGTTCCCCTTGGTTGTGAGGGGAATATACCACAAGTTTCATCCCCTGCAATCCAACAGCCAAGTTTCCGCCATCATAAAGTCACAGAGGTGCATACTAGAATGAGACACTGCCCCTGTAGCAGTGGATTCATTGGCAGATACCTTGTATATTGCATTTGCCTTGTGCATTTGCAATGCATTTAGATGTGTTCCGTGTCTCATTTTTAGGCAATTGAACTCTTAGCATTCTTTCATATTTGTCAACTTGCTATTATCTAAACTAGAATTTGTCTGGTACTCTGCAGATGTCTAGAAAAGAGAGCAATAAAAGATGTTTAAAGAGCGCATCAAGTTTGCTCTGGGCGGTGAACAGCACCACCTTATTTCGCTTAGGCAGCTCAACCTTATTTCCTCTATATTTGTGATCAATGGTACAATGACATCAGCCCAGTTCGACTTCTGTTACAGCCTTACTTTGTTCTCCTATGACTTCCTTGTTCTTACTGGTGCTTGATCTTGCTTCTTTCTGTGAATAGCGTTGAGCCCATGGGTGTGAGGAGGCAGCAGTACATGCTGTAGGATGTTCCAGTCTTTGCATCTTTGGGACTCATTTATAATAGTGGTCCACTGAATGGACTGTGCATGCTCTTAATATTCAAAAAGTGTCTGACCACACCACAGATGGAACCAGCTCACTGATAATTACACACAGCAGAAGTCTCTAACCCTAGAGCAGGCAACTTGTGAATCCAGATGACAAAGAAATGGTAGATGGAATACAACTTCAACGCAAAATAAACCAGAGAGGCAATTGAGTCCAAAACCCCTCCATAGGGGAAAATAAAGAAATGAGGATTGCTTTAAAGATACAAAGATCAGAGTCATGAAACTTGGGCCATCTGTGAGTAGTGAGGGCAGGCTCAGGGTCCCAGTCCAACCAGGGAGGAAAGTGCTATGGAGGGGTAAGTGAGTGTCATTCTTGCTTGTCAGTGGTCATCTATTTACCTAGTCTACTATAACCCAAGGTGGAATATTTGTTAAATATGGTTCCTTGCACACAGGACTGGTGCTTCCAAGCAGCCCACCATCAGATGGATAATCTCTTGAATTCTGTTGTGTATGAGAAAGTGACCACCACTTTGGGTGGAAGATCAACATTTCACTATACTAGGTATATAGCTGCTACTTCTTGTCACCTAGTTTTCTAACTTTTAAATTGTTTATTTTTATTTTAAGAAAATAGATGGAATAGGTCAATGTAGCCACTTTATAGGCTGCTATATTATTTTATGTTGAACAAGAAGATACCGATTTTCTAATGAAAAATTAAAACAAATTACATTTTCTATGGAAAAGTGTTCTGGGATACCGGCCGTGTTGTTGGAAAATTGAGTGCTTATGGTTATCTATGGAGATCCCCCTGAAGGAGAATGTAATGTGTTGTGATTACTACTCAGGGCGGAGCTAAATTCCACCCTAGGTATATTTCAAAGGAGTGTATCGAAAGATCGTGCAGATAGCTGTGCTGTCAAACCTAACCTAAAAGATTAATTATTTTCCAGCTTGGATGCATCTTGAAGGATTGAATGGTGTGAAATCTACCTTTATGTTGCAAATATTAATAGGCAGACTACTGAATTATACATTTGTTTAAACACGTACCGAATTGCTTTAAAGCACAAACACCACTCCACAAAACAGAGAAACAGGAACACTTCGACAAATATGAGGCATAGGAACAGCAAACTATTAACAATGATTCCATTAGGCAAAATGACAGGCAGTATAAAGACAAACCTTCCTGTATAGTGCAGTCAGCTATACCTCTCTGTCCAATTTTGTGTGCTTCAGGATTTCCTTGTGCTTTTTTCCTTGGTGACCATGCAGCCTTGAAAATAATTGATGGTCTCTCTACCTGCTTCTATTGTTCCAGTGCTAGAGTTATAGACTTCCGTCTACTTGCACCCATCTGTCCCCCAAATTCACTCACTCACTCCTCCACCTACTCACCTTCCCACACTCACTCTTTACCCATCCTCTTGAAGCATTCTCACTCAGGTTCAGACAATGATACGCATTCACTCATGTTGCCCTCATTCAGCCATCCCCAGACTCACTCATCCATACAACCACATATAAACACACAAATCCATGACACGTGCATACACAATAAAGAGCTTGACCTTTGACTCTGCCAACACTTGACACTTGTTTCAGAAGGCAGTCATCAGCTGATAAGCCAACAGGCGGATATGGAGTGGGTTTGGGAGGCAGGGCACCAACTACTCCATGAAATAGACACTTCAGCCTGCAGAAGGGGCACCTAGACGTACACACACATTAAACTTTGTCATGCAGAAGGGGTGACAGCTGTTTGAAAAAATGAAGACTCAGCACTGCTAAAAGCAATTACTGTTCCAAGAACTTGAGGTTTTTGTCAACAGAAACTACTGTAGACCCCGGCCTGCGAAAGCTTCACTGTTGCTCCAGGATCTATAGACCACAGCCTATAGACTAGACACCTAAAGCCCCAAGAACTACAGACCTCCAGCTCAGCCTTTAAAAGAGGCCCCTAAGATTTAATGAACTACAGACTGGTGCTTGATTTGGGCACCTATTGCTATTTACATTATAGACCTCAACCTGCATAGAAGTCAGATACTACTCCAAAACATGTAGAGAGTATTCTGCAGAAGAAGATACACTATATTCTAAAAAGCATACGCCACAACATGTGGGAATAAATACACACTGCACAAGCTCTGTGTGACTTGACCCAGCATGAGGAGGATAGTGTTGCATTTAAAAGCATGGACCCAGGCTTGAAGGAGGGGACACTGGTACATTTCAAGCAAGAATAAGGAGACATACATTGATCTGAGCAATACAGATATCAGCAAGCTACAGGATGGCACACTCTGCTCCAAACTAGGCCTATAACCCTCAGCCTACAGAAGGAGAGATGCACTGCTTTGCCTATAGCCCTCAACCTGCAGAAGGAGAGATATACTGCTAAGCCTATAACCCTCTGCCTGTAGAAGGAGAGATGCACTGCTACGCCTATAACCCTCAGCCATCAGAAGGAGAGATGTGCTGCTACGCCTTTAGCCCTCCATCTGCCGAAGGAGAAATGCGCTGCTACGTCTGTAGCCCTCAGCCTGCAGAAGGAGAGATGCACTGCTACACCTATAGCCCTCTGTCTGCAGAAGGAGAGATACACTGCTTTGCCTGTAGCCCTCTGCCTGCAGAAGGAGAGATGTACTGCTAAGCCAATAGCCCTCTGCCTGTAGAAGGAGAGATGCACTTCTACGCCTGTAGCTCCTTTGCCTGTAAAAGGAGAGATGCACTGTTACGCCTATAGCCCTCTGCCTGCAGAAGGAGAGATGCACTGCTACGCCTATAGCCCTCCGTCTGCAGAAGGAGAAATGCACTGCTTCTCCTATAGCCCTCCCCCTGCAGAAGGAGAGATGTACTACTAAGCCTATAGCCCTCAGCCTGCAGAAGGCGAGATGCACTGCTTCTCCTACAGACCTCAGCCTGCAGGAGAGATGCACTGTTACGCCTATCGTCCTGAGCCTGCAGAAGAAGAGATGCACTACTTCTCCTATAGCCCTTCATCTGCAGAAGGAGAGATGCACTGCTTCTCCTATAGTCCTTAGCCTGCAGAAGGAGAGATGCACTGCTAAGCCGGCAGCCCTCAGCATGCAGAAGGAGAGATGCAGAGCTACACCTAAAGCCCTCTGTCTGCAGAAGGAGAGATGCACTGCTTCACCTGTGGCCCTCTGCCTGCAGAAGGAGAGATGTACTGCTTCGCCTATTGCCCTCAGCCTGCAGAAGGAGAGATGCACTTTCGCCTGTGGCCCTCTGCCTGCAGAAGGAGAGATGTACTGCTACGCCTATAGCCCTCCGCCTGGAGGAGGAGAGATGTACTGCTACGGCTATAGCCCTCTGCCTGCAGAAGGAGAGATGCACTGCTTCCCCTATAGCCCTCTGCCTGCAGAACGAGAGATGTACTGCTAGGCCTATAGCCCTCAGCCTCCAGAAGGAGAGATGTACTGCTTTGCCTATAGCCCTCAGCCTGCAGAAGGAGAGATGCACTGCTTCACAGTCTACAGGACTGAGCATACACTGCTCCCAGAAGCATTGATCACTTGAGGCCATGTGCCTGCAGGTGGTACTGGGGCACCTGTAGGTACTGTCCCCACCTTCAGCGAGCTCCTCCACGGCAGACTGCACACTCCTCTCGAACGTCACTGCATCAGCAGGGCTTTGGAACGTCAGGCCAAATTTGCTGTCATCCACCTTCCAGTGGTGAAAGATGGGGTTCACCTTGTTGTAGACCAGGTCCTTCTTTAGTACGCACTCCAGGATGGTCTGTAAACAAGAGAAGGTAGTGTAAGCTTCACAAAAAATGGACATAAAATAGAGTCCAGCAAATGGTGTTCATCTTAACTCAGAAAAGAATTTGAATCCAGTACGTGGAGGGAGAAACAGAGATCCACCAACAGACGGACAAACTGACCTTGTACTTCAGGAAACATATGGGATATTTATCCGCTAAGATAGAAACGTTGATAAACTGCCTCTGGAAGAAGGGGAAGTCTGTTCTACTCTAGAATTGCCAGATTTCCAATACATAAATTAAGCATAAATATAATTATTGCACCTTGCCTCGAGGTGGGGGGTGGCAGGATATACTCCATTTAATATATTCAGTGAGGCTGTGTCCCAGCTTCTCATGCAAAGTATTTAAGTGCATCCCTATATACATGTCAGGTCTAAACAATAACGGCCTCATTACGATGTCGGTTGGAAAGCATTCCGATCGACTCCTTGTCAGAATCGGTTCTGACCAACTCAGGTTCAGGAAGTCCGACCGACCGATTATGATGTTTCCGAACACTGTTCGGTCGGACTCCCATTGACTTCAATGGGAGTCTGTGATCCGACCAACAACACATGCTTCCATTGAAAAAAGGGTTGCTTGTGGAAAACATTGCACCCTGTAGCGGGTACCCCATTGTGACTGCCACACTGTGTATGCTTGTAAAGAGGTGTCCCATGGGTACCCCCACAGGCCCAAACCGGATGCCTTCAGGTGAAGGGGGGCTTGCTACAGGCCCCAAAATCAGTTTACGACAGCTGTTTTGTGTCCGACTGACCGATTCGGAAAGGCTGTCCAAATCTGACATTGTAATACGTCATGAGAAAACACGGTCCATAGACCTGTATGATTCGGTTCCGACAGACTCGGAGTCTCCGAATGCCAGTCAAAACCTAATAGGAAAAACAGAAGATTACCAATCCATCGTAATCGGTATGTCAGAAATGGCTCTGAGTTGGTTCCGACACGGGTTAGGAAAATCCGAATCCTGTTTGGAGCTTTTCCGACCGACATCGTAATCAGCCCCTAAATCCGTCAATCCTTCATACTCCATTATAACTAGAAATAAAACACTTTCTAGAGAAAACTGAACCTGAAGCCTTCATCTAGCCACACCCATTTCACCACCCTTTGAGGTCACTGGAATTTTTTTTCATAATCTCCCTTAAATTTTGCAGGAGGTGTTTTAAATCAGTGTTGTCGAATAGAAAATATGTTGGACATGCGTAATTTACACAGATACACAAATGTGAAAACAACTGAGGCTGTATAAGGACAGATGGGCCAGCTTATTCTGCCCATTTCCCTGTTTTTATGAACTACTTCAGTTCCAGTTCATCATTGGCTCTCCTTTTGGACTTCTGTATGTCATCTGTATGTGAAGTGACCCTGGAACTCGTACTGCGTACTGCGCAATTTCATTTGTTTATCTCCCTTTATGTGAAGAAATTCCTGACCTGCCCCACGCAAATCGTCGCTTCTTTTCCTCCACTCCAGAACCTCCACCTGTTGAAACATGCTTGCCTCAAATACTACACTCGAGGTTTTTAATGTATTTAAAATATATACCTTTCCACTCTTCTCCTTAAAACTTTGCAAATAAGGCCACTATATTCCTGAATTTCATTCCTGTTATGACTTCTTCCAGATTTGCCAATGTGCTAAATGGTCAATTTAGTCTAAATCTAGCATGGCCCTCGTGAAGTGTGGAAGAAGATCCAATGAACCCTTTCTTCATACCAAAGCCCCCCCACAGGCAGCAATCCAACTATGACTCGTTACATCACATATTAATACACACGTACCATTACAATGCGGGTATTACTATGTGATGTCAATGACAACGACATACCATTACATCGCAAACTTTTACTACGACTATACCTTTACCACGCATGCCATTACAACGCAAAGGCATGCGTGGTAAAGGTATACTCATAGAAAAAGTTTGAAAGGTAAGTGACTCTACCCTGCCCTACCCTAAACCCTAATTTAGTACCCCTGCACGACCCTCCCTCGACCCCCAGTCCTCTCCAATAACACTACACTACCCTGCACGACCCCCGACACTACCCTAAACCCTAAAACATTACCCTACACTACACAAACACCACAATACTACCCTAAACTATAAAACACTACCCCCAGAACGACCCTCTCCCTACCTTCACTCCGGTCCCTACACTCAAACACAACCCTGCACGACCCCCCGACACTACACTAAACCCTAAAACACTACCCTGCACTACACAAACACCACAACACTACCCTAAACCCTAAAACACTACCCCCTGCACGACCCTCCCCCTCCCCCTAGTCTGGTCCCTACACTCAAACACTACCCCAGATCGACCCTCCCACTACCCCCAGTCTGATCCCTTCACTCAAACACTACCCTGCACGACCCCCGACACTACACTAAACCCTAAAACACTACCCCACACTACACAAACACCACAACACTACCTTAACCCTAAAACACTACCCCTAGCACGACCCTCCCCAGTCTGGTCCCTACACTCAAACACTACACTGCATGACCCCCCGACACTACCCTAAACCCTAAAACACTACCCTACACTACACAAACACCACAACACTACCCTAAACCCTAAAACACTACCTCCTGCACAACCCTCCCCCTACCCCCAGTCCGGTCCCTACACTCAAACACTACCTTGCACGACCCGACGCTACACTAAACCCTAAAACACTACCCTACACTACACAAACACCACAACACTACCCTAAACCCTAAAACACTAACCCCAGCACAACCCTCCCCCGCCCCCCAGTCCCCTCTCTACACTGAAACACTGAACCCAGCACAACGCTTCCCTACCTACACTATGCAAACACCACAACACTACCCTAAACCCTAAAACACTACCCCCAGCACGACCCTCCCCCGCCCCCAGTCCGCTCCCTACACTGAAACACTACACCCAGCATGACCCTCCCCCTACCCCCAATCCCCCTTACCTCTCTCTCCTCATGGTTCCTCTCTCCTGGTTCCAGCGTCATCTGAGGGGCAGTGCACGTCACAACGTCGTTGTGAGGAAACGGAAGAGCCTCAGTTTCCTCACAAAGATGTTGATAGCCATTATATCGCATACGTTGTAAAAGTGCATGCGATGTAATGGTATGTGTAGTAATGGTACGCGTTGTTACATCGCATGCGTTGTAATGCATGCGATGTAATGACTTGCGGTGAAACAGCAGTGTTGTAATGATACCATAGCTGCCCTATCTCCGTCATTTTTGAGAGACCAATCTGGACTCAGATGATACTCCCAGGTCCAGCTGACTCTGGTCCAACTTTTAGCTGTCAAGGATCAGTCTCTTGCAGTACCAAATGGCAGTCAGCTACAATTTTTCTGATGTGGCTACTGACTTCCCATAGTGGGAGACTTCAGCTTTGATGGGACTGGTGCTGGTTCCAGGGGGTCAGCCAAATGACCTTTGAAGTCACTTCTTTTGTGTGGGGCTTGAGAGCAACTTTTCCCAAAGCCAGGAGCCACAGGCACAGTCCTCTCTTTGCTAACCCAAGGTGCAGCAGGTTCAGTCCAGCAGACAGTACAACCTCTCATTACCAAGTCCAGGGGTCAACAAACCAGTCTTTCTTAGTGATCTGAGGTTCAGAGTGCCTGGGGCGCCATATGTATGCCCAGAAAGGGCCCGGAGGGGGGTGATGAGGTCTCTAGCCAATGGGCAACCAGGTCCCCTCCCTCTTGGTAATGGCTTACCGGCTATGTGTGACTTCCAGCAATTCCAGAGCGCACTATTCTGTCCACTCTCAAGATGTCTGAACCCTTCCTTGGATATTAGGAGCTTGGTAGCCACACTAGATGTGTGGCTACCTGTGGACTACACGCCCACTGGAAAACTGGTTTGAGCACTAGTCTTACATCTCTGTCCCCATTGCCAGTCTGTATACCTGAACAAATGGCATCCCTTCAGTGGTGTGATCTCCATTTTCCCACCAAAGTCAGCATCGTCTTTGAAACTCGCTTTTTGGGCAAACACTCTGAGTGACTTCCTGCAAAGGGGAAGCAACACCTCTCCCTGTAGCAAGCTGCTATTGTTCCTAAGCCTGAAAGAAGTTCATACGCCACCACAGGAGGGCAGAAAGCAATCTGGTGGCCAGGAACCATGTGAGGCCCCTGGATAAACTGGGTTACAGAGGGGCAACTTTGTAAACATTCCATTTCTTCAATCGTGACATTAAATTCAACTTGGTCATCAGGTCGGGTTTAATGCCACAATTAATTTGATACCTTACAGAATCCCATCTAAGTAGTCACATACAGAAGTTTGCCAGGCTGAGGGGTCAGCCGCTAACCCTGTGCTAGCCAATGGGGCTTCTAACTTCCCCATGGCAAAACAACAATTTAGAAGTTTGCTGTTAGGGCATACATATAAAAGAGACATGTCCTACTAAATAATATACAGCTCCCTACCTAAGGGGAGACTTACACACATTGTTAAGGGAAGTGGGGGCTATGTCATTGGTTTGAATAGTAAAGTCAAATTAGCAGTGTTACCACTGCCCTTCCTGTCTGCAGTGGCAGACTGGGAGACATTTTGTACTTAATCATACACAGGGTGGTACAATCAGTGCTGCAGTCCTGGGGGGAAACTCTGCCTTACATGCCCTGGGTACCATATACTAGAAGCTTATAAGAAAGTCAGCCTCTGCCAATTATGGGGTAGCCACTTTGACATACAGGGAAGGGGTTAGAACACTGGCACTGAAGTCTGGCTATGAGGCCTCGGTGCACTCTCAGAGTCGATAAACCAGTAGAATGAGTTTAAAAATGGGGGTGAACATTCAAAAAGAGTCCTTTCCTTACAGTACCCCACAAAAGCATTGGGTGGAACTTCCACTTCAAGTTTTGGTTTCAAAGATGCAACGTTGTGTGAGAGACTTACTCAGGGCAACAGCTGTGCTCCCACTGTCCACAGTTCCACTAATAGCTCTGTTTATTGCAGTACAACTATTTTGATCAATTGGATTTTCACCATCGAGTCCTACTCATGGGTTTATCAAACATGTGTTAAGCCTCATTACCCATTCCTATTTTCCATGTCACACAGTGGTTAACTAATTTTGTCCATGCTTCATCATAGGTCAGTATTGAACCAATTATGTACTTATATCATCCCGGCTGAATCTGCTTAACCAATGATTTGTATTTGTGTTCTTAATGAGCATTGTAAGCTATTCCACCTTTAGCTGGTCCACTCCCTTTTCTATTGTTTTGTGTCTTTTTTTGTGTTCTGTCTTTTGATCATACAGTACAAAGTATGAAGATATCAGGAGGGGTGTTTTAAAAAAAATAGGATAAATACATCATAAAAGTAAAAGAACACTTATATGTCCCTCCATCTCTCATTGTTGGATATCTGGGTTAAACCGTGCAACATCTTGGTAGCTAGTAACTATTTTTTTTATTTTCTGCTATATATTTGTATTTTATTTTATAATTATTAACGTTTGTCAGCAGTTCATGTAAACCATACAAAATTACAATACTAGCCTGATTTAAAATATATAGACCATATAGAGATATTTAACTACTCTGTGGCAGTCCCCTCATGATCTAAGATGAGACAGTATATCAAAACTCACATGCCAAATCCCATCTAAATGTTTACTGGTGTACCATCCAGAACGCGACAAAATATTCCAGATAAGCACTCACTAACGATTGGAAAAGGTCTACTATACTCTCCCTTTATCTGATGACCTTCCCATGCATCATAAAAAGCAGCTGGATCTCTCCACTTCCTACTCTCACCGTTTGGATGCTATTCTGTTAGGGGGTACCCCAAAGATCCTCTTCTGGTTATAGACCTCCAGTAACCACCGCCCCAATTTTGTAATGCTCCGGGGGGGGTTCCCAGCCCAAAAGTCATAACTTTGTACCTGGTTGCATCGAATCTTGGTCACCACTTCCCAGGATACTCCTTGAGTTTTCTTTCTAAGTGCTCCACCCCCTTTAGAACATGAATAGAACAGTACACTGGCTGAGTACTCTGAATGCCTGTGCATGTGATGCTGCAGTGGCGTGCTGATGATGTGGGATGATGTGTGTTTATTTGCAAAAGCCTTCTAACTCCCGGTGGGGCGTGTAATTATCAATGACCTACTTTAAAGGAACATACTGAAGGCAATGGAATTATGTGTGATGCTACATTCAGTACATGGGCTTTTTGCACCATCCACCCATTATTATCAGCTTCAGTATACTTTGGTTAAGTATTTCCTAAAAGAACTTCAATCCTGTTTGTGGCAACTACAAAAAAATGGACTGGACTTCGTGCTCTGAGAAGTAATTCCCGCACCTGAATTAATTTAATTAAAGAGAAAGGACTGATCTCCTGAGGTTGACCCCTTCATTTGCATTATTTTCCTCACCAGCTCTTTTGTATTATAGATCTGAGGACCTTTTGCTGTTAAGCGATGTTTCACGATTTCAAACCGTTTCCGTTATGTAAGCCTTATTTTGTGTGTCTTCTTCCATCTACCATGTGAAGTAACACGGTTGCCTGTTATTGGTTATGAGGATCTATTCTGCTGCGTGTTTCCCAATAAATCAATCAATCAATCAATCAATCAATCAATCAGGTTTCTTGTAAAGCATGACTAATCACCCATTAGGGTTTCAAGGCGCCTCACGTGCGTGACCGCAGGTGTTGCCTCTCATTGCCATGGTGGCACACCTGGGCCATGATGTGTGTGTCCTGGGTTCTTCTGTTAATATGTGCTGGTGCCCTTGCAGAGAACCACACTGAGGGTGTCTTGTGGCATGGGTGTCTTCTGCGATTCATGGTGTTAATGAAACTATCAGTGTTGAAACGGAGTGCACCAGGTTTGTGGGCACAAGAGACAACCATGGGAGTCACAGAGTTGCTGTGACATGCCTGGTTTGTGGTGGAGTCAAGTGAACTGTGGTCACATGAATTCCTGCATTTTTGTGTGGTCAGACTTTGTGCCTGACTGTTGGGTGACTTCAGAAAAGTAACTAAGTGTGTCAATTAAGTTATAATGGAGAAGGAGGGAGATAACTGACACCCTGCTCGCCTACACACGTCCCTAGTTTTGGCCACACTTACCCAAATGGTATAGTGGGCAAGAAGGATTGTTTTGAAATATGTAGGCCTTTGTCGGTCAATTTTAATGTATATAGGGCCTGAAACACTGAAGACTGTTTAACATATGTTAACTGCTGCTGTCTGCAATGGACATTGTATGGGCATTGTAGTCAGGTTTCCAGTTGCACTGCCAGAGTGTATGGTGGCATAGGGAGTCACATGCAGAATGTATGAGAGGTTATCATGTTGCCTCTACAAGTAGCAGGTGTGGTTCTTGCGCACCCTGTAGTTGTGTTTAACTTCAGTTTGTACTTTAAAGCAAACATTAATGAAAATAAATTAGCTAAACATTTCATGAAAACAAAAACATGTTTTTGAGTAGTCTTGTACCCCAACTGTAGCTGCTATATTGCCCATATTTAGATCTAAGTATTTGTCCCAATGAAAATGTTCCTCCTCTGTTCTGAAGATCCACCTTTTCTTCTATACATTTTCTTGTACTTTTCTGTGCTTAAACCCGAAAGCCTGGTCAGCGCTTACTGTCTGATCGCGTAGCCGCTCCCCTCGAATTAGGTACCGCCGCAGCTGCTGCCCGTCTTCAGCCCGCTTGGCCTTGCAGATCATGACGTGGCTCAGGCCGCCCCCACCCATGGGCACCCAGCCCCCACTCGAATCGTCCCGGGTCATCACCACTGCTCGAACCCGGACCATGTAACTGAAATGAAAAAAAAGCCTGATGAATTATTTTGTAGTTCACCACCATCCACCCAATGAACAGACAACAACAAAATATATTTCAATTACATGTACTTAAATTGTTTATTTTGAGTTTTTCTAAATAACTTGTGCTGCTTAACAAGTCATTTAAAATGTTTAATTGTATCTGTTTGGCAAACCGCTGTGTAGAAATTTGGGAAAATAGCACAAATCCTAACCATAACTCTATACAATTCAAATGGGCAGCCTAAGCGAAGAAGCAGAAACTTACATTAAGCAGAACAGCAACAAAAAATGATTGTACCCTTGAAATGCCGAAGGTCTGTTCTTGGCCACTAGGTAGTCCATTTTGAACTGGAGAAACTGTTTTTTGGGCATTATTTTGAGAAGGTACATGAGTTAGGTTATTATTATTATTATTTTTTTAAATACCACTATATACGTAGAAATCTTTTTTTTTTTAAATAAAGCTAGTTTACCGTATTAATTTACAGATCAGGAAGTTTAAAGTGACAATTTAATTACTTGTGTCTTTCTTTATTTAGTTTGAGTTTTTGTAAAGCTCAGGCTACTTTATAGCCAATTCTGAACACTTTTTGCAAAAGCGCTGCCTAGGAAATTGTAAAAGTATAACAAATTGAAAGTTGGATAACATTTAAAAGCGCATCCTAAGAGGGGTTGCAGAGCTGAAATGTATATTGACCGTAAAAGGCAACTGAGAGCAGAAGGTGAGTTTTTAGAAGGATGCCAGAAGCTTAGGGAACAATGACCAGAGGAGAAAAACATGGAAAATTTAAATAGAGGGTGGTGGGTATGGGTCCAGAAATAAAGTGTGAGAAGCAGAGTGGATGGGAAGGATGAGATATTAAGAGTAGTCTGGGAGGGAAAGTTGAAAGGGGTAAGCCTTTGAATATATTTAATTATGATGTTGAGAAATGGTTTTGGAGTCATGAACAAAAGGGGAGCCAGCACAAGGCAGGATCAAGTGAGGGGTGATGTAAGAAGACGTTAGTGATCCATTAATCCAATCAAGGAGGAAGAAAATTTAGAGTAAAAAGCTGACGTTTTGTGGTAACGACCAACCGAAGTAAGCTCATCTTTTCTAATTTAATTAATTGGCTATTTAATGTAAGAAAGCTATTGTTTTATTCCTAAATATCAAATGCTGATGTGCTGTTTGTACTCAAACATACAACCAATTTACTACAACATTTATTTTTAAAACAGTTTATAAAAATCTATTTCAAATGTTTCTTTACAGAATGTCAATGTATTGGAAACAATGCATAGAATTTTGTGTAAATGTTTTCATTAGACTCACACTCTTACAAGCACACCAACCTAAGCATGTTTTCCTCCTAAAGACCCTTTTGGTTTATATTGATCTACACCACATGATTCCATCATTTTCACTGTCATATACATAGTATCCTCAGCGGCCTTTCATTAAAACGTTGATGCTGCGTTTTGGTATATTCAATTTAATTTCAACCTTCATCAGGACAAAAAACATACAAAAACAATTTACATACACAATGCTACTAAGAGCATTTAGCAGTGTGGTCATCTCTTTCCAATGTTCCACAACTAACAAAAAGTCGCTTTTTTCCTTGTATCATTGTGTCAAATATTGCACCCAGATTTTGTTCAGAGGATGATAGTTCTACCGATAAGGTTGAGAAGAAAATAGAAATGGAAAAATCAAATCATAGATTAAGAGGCGGTAAATAGAGATTTTCGATTAGAGAAACATCGAATGAGAAAATATATATGAATTCACTGAAAACCAAGTAGTAGACCTGGAGTTGTGCAGTCAGTGAGGAGAGGAACAGAAAGGAATCTATGTAGCACAGATTGTCTGCTTTGAACATCACAGGACTGACCAAAATATATTATGATAGAGGCCGGAGAAGAGAATTATATGGAGAAGAACAGAACTCCCAGGGGAACAACATACTAAACAGAAAGGGGAACAGTGTACCAACCAATAGACAAGGCGGGAACGCTCAGAGAGTAGAAAGAAAATCAATAAAGAACAGAACTAGAGATGCCTTGCATTTGAAGGCTTTGAAGCATATAGTAGTCACAGTCTTAAGGTCTGCACATAAATGAAAAAAGTAAATAAGGAGGAACATTTGGAGTAGCAGGAGCGTGTCCGATGTGGTTTTATGAAAAGATGAGCAGTGTTTTGTTAATTAGGTCCCTGCTTCTATTGCTGCTTTTCTCGCTGTTCCAACATTGGCTTTTTTTAGGTCGAGCCTCGGTAGGGCATGCGCTGCTCTGTGAGGCATGCTGTATAGAGGTATGGAATAGAAGCTCTGCCCATTTCCCGTCCTTCTTTTTAATTGGCTCCTGTTATCGTTGCTTTTGATTTGATAAATAGGCTAGTAGTCCCTCCTTGGCACCACCTTATCTGCATTTGTAACCTCCCAAAAGGACTGGACTTTTTACTTATGTTGTTACACAGTCTGTTTTATCTGGTCTGTGAGCAATATTTTCTTTAATGATCTTCCACTATTCTACCCATGACGTGCTTTCCTACAAGACAGCACACCACCCATTTTTATAATTTTAATGGTAATGGCTACGAGTCTGCTTTAACTATAGTGCTGCGCTTATTTATTTATTTATTTTGCAGCGCTGTCCGCTTTAACTATAGCGACCACACTTATTTATTTATTTAATTTACAGCGCAGTCCGCTTTAACTATAACAGAAGCGCTTTTTTATTTATTTCATTTTCTAGCGCGGTCTCCTTTAACTTTAGCCGCTGCGCTACAGAACCTTTGCGTATTTATTTATTATTTGGGTGAAAGTGCCCCATACCGTGCTTTTACTTTAATGTTGGCCATGCCCCTTTCTTTAGACTCTGCTCACTGTAACCTGAATACGGCGAGCAGCATCTAAAGAAAGGGGCACGGCCAACATTACAGTGGTCTCGCATTTGCGAGAGTTTGAGCTACTGCCATTATAAATTACAATGACTTTTATATGTATGTTGGTTTTAAAAACACATAAATAAAAGACATTGTCATTTACAATGCCAATAGCTTAAACTCTCGCAAATGCAAGACCTATTGCATTGAAAATGCTTGTTCATTGTCTGCGATGGAGGCAGTAACTCAGGCATGGATGTGGCATTGTGGTTGACTGGCTATCACAATGGAACACACAGTTGCACACTGGTCGCAGGCCATTCACCAGTGCAGTAAGTTCAAGGAATGCTGTGCTACTGGCAGTACACGGTTAACTTGCATGGGGCATCCCCCCAAACCGTTAGACAGAAATGTGTCAAAACTGTGAAACAAATGTGTGGCAGAAGAAAATGAGAGAGGTATTCAAACCCTTGGTGTGTTGTCACTAAACCATAATTGAACATGCCAGCTGAGCATAAGGGAGACTTGAGCATTGCCGAAGAGAGAGGTGTGACTAAATCAGGAGAGATACGTTACCACACCTGGTCAATAAACCAAAAGAGAACCCTGATACCAACACAAGAGTTGGACAAGGCAATAAAAATGTGGCCAAACAGTAGCAGAGACATGCAAACAATCTATTTGCGACATAGCGACAAACTTTAAGAGAGGCTTGAGATGAGGTCTTAATAGAGATACTTGAGCAATGCATAAAATACATTTACTCAAACTATAAGACAGGCATGTGAACAAACTGTAAAAGAGATGTGACCAAATCATACAAGAGACATGCAAGTGAACCTCTAGAGCAACGTGTCCAAGCCCCAGGAGAGACAGGAGAACAAAGTGTAAGAGACATGTACACAAGCCTCAAAAGAGGCACTAGCCAAACCGAAAGAGGGCCATGTAACCAACCATGAAAGACGTCTAACTAATCTATAAGGGGCACATATCCAACCTATAAGAGATATGATCAATGCATAGGAGACGTAAATAAACCATAAGATAGACATGTGACCAAAGGGTAAGCAACACAAGTCACCAAACCATAGGATAGACACGAGACTAGGTATAATATATTTTCATCCAAATCTAAAGTGAGACGTGAACAAACGGTAAGAATTATACACACCCGAAGCATGACACATGTAAATACACCAGTAAAGAAACGTATAACCAAATCATGAGAACGATGTGCGAACAATCTGTAGGATAGACACGTGAAAAGATGATAAGAGAGATTTGCAACCAAACTATAAAAGAAACATGAGACCAAACCACAAGAAATGTATGCGACCGAACCATGATATACACAAATAGACCAGCAAAGAAACTTGTGGCCAATTAATAAGTGAACAATGAAACAAACTGTTAGAGAAACATGTACCCAAAGCAATGGGGAACTTGAAACACATTTTAAGAGAGGCATGTGACCAAAGCACAAGAGAGACATGCGAGCAAACCACAGGAGCAACGTGACCACGCCATACACTAAATAAAATAAAAATAAACGTGGGGGAGAGATGTGGCGAAGTCAAAAGGAAGAGTGGTTACAACAGCGAAAGAGACATGTAAGCAGACTGTGCGAGAGACATTTTTACGTCAGAGGAAAGTAGTGTGGCTGAACCATAAAACAGACGTGGCCCAACCCACTCGGGCGGCATGCTAACAAACAATGGTGCAACAGGTGCAGTGGCAACGAGTCCCAGGAGCTTGAGAGGCGGGCTAATTATTGCTGTATTTTGCAACCAGCAGACGTGGGGCGCATTTTCCTTTCCTACGTTCTGACCACTGAAAGAGACCGCTGTGGCTAACTCATACGTGAGACCGTGGCCCTGCCATGGCAGAGGAGTGTGCCCAGGCCGCATCCGTCACCTGAGTTAAAAACAAAAGGCTCTGTCTGGTTCTGATTTATATGTACGTTTACATCAAGCATGCCAAAAGAGCATTTTACACCTGCAGAATCCTATCGGCCTCTAACGGCTCAGCAGAGCGCTCGCTGTTGCTAGGGAATTGTTAAATGCAGTGTTATCTGCTGCAGCTCTGCTCAGTCTCAATCGTGGTGTCAGGACACTGCGGATCTGCGTAGTGGGAAGATTCAGATATTCTGGCGCGATGCAGTCTCTCTCTATTCTCCTCACACCGACTTTGGTAGGGGGGGGGGTCTTTTAGACCCTCCACCTGACTGTTTTCAGAATGAACGTCAATGCCCATTCACAATCATGTAGAATCCTAAACATTTATTTCCGAGCTTCGGCAAATGTTCTGAACTGTAGACTGATTGTAGTTATAATTCCTGGACTGTAAGGCCTAATACAATTTTAATGAAAAGAAAATACCACAATTTAAAGACCGACACACATGATTGAGGTGGTTATGGCTGTTTTCGTGACGTCACCCCTAAAAAGTAAGTGCCAAGAATCCATGAAACAACGCTAAATCTCAGCCTGGAGGCCGCCTTCAGGCCTCCATCTTAGCCAAATGTTACATTAAAGCCTAACCGCGACCCTGAGCCGAAGCAACAAGTTACTCACCCGTGGACCTGGGTAGTGGACACTCCATCTAACTGCAAGTGCCTCACCTTTTGAATCGCTCCCATACCAGACTGGATCCCCCAAACTCTGCAATAACTCCTGCTTACCGACACTCCGACAGGCAGGGCCGGAATGGCCGTAGCGGGCACCGGGCGTTTCCCCTGGTGGGCCTGAGGGAGGGGGGGTTTGCAGCCGTGGGGGCTGGTTTTATCACTGGGGGCCAGTTTTGCAGCTAGGGTGACCAACCGTCCGTAAATATCACGGACAGTCCGTAATTTCGGCCGTCTGTCCGTTGCCCGTGAAGGATTCTTTAACGGACGCCATTTGTCCGTAATCACCGATCGCACCACCCTAAAGCCGGCACAGCTTCCACCCACCTCCCTGCTTGACTCCGATGCTGTTGAGGTCGGGTGTAACAGACTCCGATGCAGTACCAAAGCTCAGATACCCGGCAACATTGGAGAGGCACAGCGGGATGGCAACCCTCACACCTTCAGCCCTTGATGAGCTGTTAAGAGGTGCATGAAGGTGACTGAGAGGGAGGGGCTGCAGCTTCAGGCACAGGAGCATCTATGCAAACAGCCCTGAATGGTTCATGTCTCTGCAATTTAGAGGGGCCTCACACATTCCCTTTCTGCCCAGGGCCCCAAAAATCGTAGAACCGGCCCGCCCTGATTACACCGAGGCAGCACGTGGTTCTCTTCACAGAGCTTAATTACTGTTACTAAATTGTAAGCAAACCTCAGTTCTTCAAACATGCAGTCTATAATGTAATAAATAAAGAAATGGCACAATCACACCCACACTGATTAACAAAGTATGGAGAACAATCAGTTAAATCAGTTCTCTTGGAGTATCTCCTTTAAGTACTGTACATCACAGTGGGGGATGACAAAACTAACATTTTGGAAAGAGAGCCTGTCTTCTCGATGTCCTGTCCAGGAGGGGGTGAGGAGCCCTACCCCACCCTGGAGGGGCCAAGATGATACTAGAATACTGCATGCCCACCCCTGTGCCCACCCTGGTGGATCCTGTTCCCCCTCCTGTGATGGCTCCTGCTCCCCCCCCCCTGATGGCTCCTGTCCCCCCATGTGGTGGCTTCTCCCCCCCCCCCTGCCTGTGATGGCTCCTGTCCCCCCTGTGGTGGATCCTGTCTCCGTCCTGGTTGGCTTCTGCCCCAGTCCTGGAATGGCTCCTACAGCGAGGGTGAAGTTCTTGATGGGCCTCTTCTCAAAAATTCTCAGCTCAAAATTAATCTGAAAAGGTGGGCGAGTGAGTAAGTGAAGGGATGGGTGGATGGCTGGATGAATTAGTGAAATGGTGAATGGGTGAATGAAAGATTGAATAGATGGAGAATGAGAGAGGATGGATGGATGGATGGATTGATGAGTGAGTGGAAGGATGGATGGATGAGAGAAAAGGTAAATAGCTGGATGTATGGGTGGAAGGGTAGCTGGATGGGTAAAAGGGTGGATGGATGAGTGAAAGGATGGATGAGTGAAAAGGTGGATGATGAGTGAGTGGGTGGATGGATGAGTGAAATGATGGATGGATTGATTAATTGATAAGTGCAAGGGTGAATGGATGGACGGATGATTGAAAGGGTGGATGTAAGGAGGGATGAGTGAGTGAAAGGGAGGGTAGGTGGACAAAAGGATGAATAGATGAGTGAAGGAGTGAAAGGATAAATGGATGAGAGAAAGGATGGATGAGTGATAGGGTCAATGGATGAAGTCATGAGTGGATGAGTAGATGGGTGGGTGGATGGATGGAAGGAAGGAGGGCTAAGTGAAAGGGTCGATGGAGAGAGAAAGGGAGGATGGATGGATGACTGAAAGGGTGGATGGGTGGAAGGATGAGTGACTGGGTGGATGTATGAGTAAGTGAAAGGATGGCTGGATAGGTGAAAGGGTAAATGGCTGGATGGATAGGGTGAAAGGGTGGATGGATGGGTAATGGATGGATGAGTGAAAGGATGGATGAAGGGATGGATGAGTGAAATGATAGATGGAAGGATACATGATGGATAGGTTTGCAAATGGTTGAATATGTTTGGGTATGGCTGGGCTTACTTATATATTATTGCGTGACCTCCTCTGATGTGTCTGTAAAACTTACCTATTGTCCTGAAGTTTTGTCCTGAATTTTGACCTCCTGTCCTGAATTTGTGTCCTAAATTTTGACCCTTTGTCTTGAATTTTTACACTCACCGTCCTGAATTTGCACCAATGCCAGTTGGTCACCCTATTTGCAGCAGTACTGCAATATCGGCCCCCTGTAACAAAATAAAAGAGGCATCGGTGCTGGCAACTAGAGCTTCTCAGTGCCACAAAATCCCCCCCCAGCCCCCACCTCCCAGGGCTGGTCGAGTGGAATTGCCAGGGCTGGTTTCTCTTCCGAGTACGGCCGTGCCGGAAGGTGGCACCTTCGGTCTCAGTACTGCCCTCAGATGGGATGATACAGAGTTATATATAGATGCTATCTCTGCACACATATAAATCTTCCCTGCCTTCCAACTTTGCGTAATAGATTTGTATGCCTGCCGACTAGGGAAAAACAGTATTCTGCCTTCTTCCGGTGGCAGATGAATGTTGAAGAGGAAGCTAAAGCAGCTTGGTGGTGGCTGCAATAGGCAACAATGAGGACTAGGACTGCTGCATCTCCTGGTGTCTATGCCTTTGCCACCTCCTCTTCCTTTACAGGCACAAAGGGGCTGGTCTGGTTTCTGGACAGGTTGTGATGGCTGCCACTGATGGTAGGAAAGTAGCAGAGGAGTTGGCCTAACAGCTAGGGCGGTCAACATCAAATTTAGGAAAGCACGTTCAAGTCTCGGCAAGGACGCGCAACATCCTCTGATTCTGGGCAAATCACTTAATCTCCCCGAGCCTAACAAAAGTGAAGGAACGCAACTGGTGTTCGTGTAAAGCACTCAGATACCCGATCCCTTTGGTTCAAGTTCACAATATATAAAACTCTGTAAAAAAAAAGTCCTCTTGAGCAGCCATGGAATTTTTCTACTGCCGGTGAAACTGGAAGACTGCAGAAAGCAGGTCCAAAGAGCATGTCATAGCTCTACTGTTTCTAAACCATTTCAGTCCCAAAGCTCAAGTGGGATGAAACTAAATTCGGGCTACGCCACTGTTGGGAAGTGGATTATTAGTTGTGGTAAATGTCTATCTACACTGGCAATAAGGTAAGGCCACTACCACAATATAGGGCTCAGAATAGCTCTCAGGAAATTATTACCATGCTCAAACCTTGGTAGCTTGGCTACGAGCATGTAGGATTAACTTCAAGGACAGGTACGTAACGCATTTAAAACACCAATTTAGTAAATAATTAAGACACAACAGACAATAAAAAACCAACACCAATTTATAAAAATAGGCAATATTTTTATCTTTAAAATGAAACCAAAATGAAAAAAAAACAATACAGGGAACTAGAGATATGGATTTTTCAAAGATTTAGCACTATATAGAAACCTATAGTGCCTATTGGGACATCTGGTCGCGCTAGACCGGGACAAAGTAAAAGTTTCAGGCTGACCACGATGAAGCCTTGCACGGCTAACCCTCGCGGTAGGACCTGGTCAAAGTTTTTACCTTCTGACTTAGAAACTTTTCTGGAGCTGTCCTTCATGTGGTCCCTCGAAGCTCTCAGCCAGTCCAGATTTGGTGAGGGTCCAACAGCTTGCCTTGCGATGAGCTCCAGGTCAAACTTATGGAAGTCAGACCTCTGGAGCTTTCCAGCGGGATGAAATAGAGATCCAGGCTGGCTCGCGGTTGAAGGTGGGTGGCTTGACTCTCGCGGTTGGTCCCAGTCACCTTTCCTACACTCGGACTTAGAAACCTTTATGGAGTTTTTTCTTCAGGGGTCCCTCAATGCTCATCAACAGGGCGGGTTCAGTGAGGGTTTGCTGGCTTTGGTTTCAGCCAACTCCTGGTCAAACTCTGGAAGTCAGATCTACAAAGCTTTTCAGTGGGATGAACCTGGATGGCAGGCCAGCTAGCGGTTGAGGGTTGCCTGCTTGATTTGCCAGGTCGAGTTGGTCCACTTATGCAGCTTTTTTCCGAAGTTGCTCCAAACTTCTGGAACTTTTTCCCGAAGTTACTTTGAGGGTCCCAGAGTGTCCAAAACTTACTCCAAGCGTCTGGAATCTCCAAGATGGTCCCTGGAAGTTTGGGACTTCAGTTCCCACGATCCAATTTGACAAAGCCCTTACAAATCCACTGGTAGTACACTAGGCTGCTGATTCTTGGTGGTGATGGTGCAAGTGAGCTTTGTTAACCTGTAGCTTACAGGGAGTCCACTCTTTAGTCCTTTTGAAGTAAGTTGGTCCACAGGGCTGTAGTTCCAGATTGTGCAGCAGGCACAGTCCTTAGAGTGCAGGGCCTGGTTGGTGCAAATCAAACTTCTCGGCATAGACCCTTCTTCTTCTTGTTTCAAGCAGCAGATGTGAGAGGCTCTGCCCCTCTCAGATGCTTATTCAGGGTTCTCTGGGGGCAAGCAGGAGGGCCCTCCTGTTCAATGAGGTGCAGGGCAATACACCAGAGTATGACCATATCCTCCAAAGTGTGGCACCATAGTCTCCCAGGGAACACCAATTCTCCAACATTAAAAATGGCAGATTTTTCAGCAGAGAGGCAAGAGCTGGCTAAACCAACCTCCAGGATGGTTCATCTCCATATTCTCCCTACCCTGGCAATGGCACATTCCTTCCTTAAGCTTGCCATCTGGTTGGTTTCAAGGCGTAGGGGTGTAAATGAAACTAGCTTCTCCTTCCTGTCTCCTTCTTCTATTGAAGATTATTATTTACTACCCCTCTCCCTCCTCTGGTATTCCTATTTAGCAGAACCCTTCTTCTCCCAGAATGGCTCTCTAACCCCAGGGGCTACTTATCACCTCATCAAAGCAACCTGGCTAATCCGCTTAACTCTGACCAATCAGGACAGGTCACTGGAAGGCATCTTATAACTTCTTGTCTGTACATTTTAGGATAAATTCAACAATATCATATTGTTGGATTTATCAATACCATTCTAGTAAGTCCTTGAATTATATTTTCATGTTTCTCCTGGCGGGAATCATTAGTTAATAACTTCTTGCCGAATTATTAGTTAATAACTTCTTGCCATGTTAAACTATGTGACTGGGGAAAATGAACTGGGCAATTTCTCCAACATCAGGGCTTACAAAATATATTTGATAAGGAGCCTGCCTATATCTACAGGACCCCCCACCCTTGGAACACCTAGGGGAGACTTTAGGAGTTCTGAATATGTAAAGACATTGCAAATACTCACTCCACAATGCTCCTAGCACATAAATCGATTTTGGGAAGCACATTACAATAATGTGGGAAACAGAAACATGCAATTTCACTAACTCCAGGGCATATAAAACCTAGTTTATAAGGGTCCTCCTTATATGTACCTGACCCCCCCACCCCACCTCTGGGACACCTAGAAGAGACCCTGGGGGCTCCTAAAATGCCTACAAATTGTAGTTTATTAATTCATAAGTGTCCCAAACACCAAAGTTGAGTTTGGGCACAATTTGCATTTTAAAAGCAGCCCTGCAACACAGGGCTGCTTTTAAACTGACCTCTGGCCTCAGCAGTGCACATATGCAAGTGCAGAAAGGCTGCTGGTCTCTAAACTGCCTTTCAAGTTCCTACAAGGGACTTAAAGGTAGTTTTAATCCCCTGCTCTATTATGTTCTAGGGCCTTATAGGAGAGGCCATGCCAATCATAGAGGTACCCTAACTTATAGTGTATACCCTAGTGTATGTAGGTGTTTTCACTGTATTCTAAGTGTCTTTCCAGCATAGCACTGGCCCTGGATCTGGTTAGGCAGAGCCCAGGGTCAGTTAGAATCAGTTACCACCAGTAAGAGTCAGCAAAAAATGGGGGTGACCAGGATGACTTTGCAACAGCCACTACGAGGGACTCAGTTTGGGCTTCGTTAAATGTCAACAAGGAATTACAAGTTGAATGCCCAGGCTGTAAGTGTGCCTTAGTCTCCACTGTAGGCAATTGTAAGTCTAAGACCTCCGAGTACCAACAGCACCATGGGGGCATATACCTCAATAGGGGATCTGATGGGCAAATTCAATTCAAGCCTTTCAACAGCATTGAAGGAAGAACCAAAAATGGTCTCAGAGCACCTGTAATACATTCCTTTACACTGTAAGGGTAAGGTTTGAAAAACATTTTAAAACACTGAAAAAGATGGAAGCATAGATCCAGGTAAGGGAGCGGATAAAAAGGAACTGAGATCAGCCCGCCGTGCATGGAGCCTACATGTAGCTCTGTGTCATCACATCTGGAGACTTGGCAGGGTAATGATGGATGCCGACGGCAGCACCTGCAGGCACATGGGATATTGCTCAGTTTTGCAGAACCAGTCTAGCATCTGGGAGATTCAAGATGTCAGAAATCTGCAGTTGGAAGTACCCATCAAAACGTAACATTAACTTTTGTCTAACCCACTGTAATGCCAAAGCATAATGCTAGCTCATAAACTAACCTGTGCCCTAACCTTATGGCTACCGCTAAACAAAAACCCTTACCCCAAGCCTACATCTAATGCTAACCCTGAGACTAAAACTAGCCATAAAGCTAACCCCGACTCAAAATGTAATGCTATCCCTAAATCCTAAGCCTAAACCTTAGTCTTATGCAAACCCTCGCCTACCCTAATACTAACCAAATTCTATACTGGCCTTGCTATAAATCTAGAACTAAACCTAAATGTAACTCTAACCATAAACCATGTATCTAAGGCTAATGCTACCCTTTCTTTTAAATGTCAGAACTTTTTTATAAAAAAGACTTGGGTCTTGATTCTGAATATAGGGGAATATTCCGATCATTGCACAAAAAAGTTTCTGCACGGATCAAAATTCTGTGTTTTGGAATAAAAAGCACACCTCTGCAGATTTTCACTGACACGTTTTAGCAGGTTAAGCATTCCTAAAAGTGGCAGAGGAAACTGCATGGAAAAATGACAATACATGTAAAAATAGGGGCAAGAAACTCCTCTTTGGCTTCATTCCTCATTTTCCATCGGCAAACTCATATTACAGAGGCATTTCCCCACACCAGATGAATACTCCTACCCAGGCAGTTTGTATTTTTCTAGGTACTGCAAATAAGCTGAGTGCCTCAATGTATTTTCAACAAATACATTTCAGAATTAAAGTATATCACCTTTTAGGTTTCATATTTGTGTTTTAGGTGCTTTCATTTTTTTTATTACAACTCCCCTCCTCTGAGTCATTCACTGGCTTCCCTGGGCGCATGCCCCCAGTCAGCTGCTGTGTGGCGGGGCGTGCTCTAGATGGCCCGTTTGTGTGTCCCGCGTCCCCAGCTGCTGGCGCCCGTCGCTACCATGGAGAGTGTCTGGGGGGCAGAGGCTGGAGTAGCATGTCCCTAACCGGCTTGGGTTTCCAGTGGCTGGGACCCCAACCTGTCGCGGAGAGACGACAAAGGAGACGCAGGGAGAGAAACCCGAGGACACCCCTGTACCTTATGGCGTGACCGCACCCCAGTGTCCTGAGCCCAAGTGTGTAGCTGTGACATCTTCTCCGAAAAGAGCCCTCCCCCAATATAAGTTAGTATGGCCCCTATGGACATGCCAACAGACCCTTCCGATTTTTAAAGCAAAAAAGAGTTTTATTTTAGATGTTTACTGCCTAAAGTTGACTCGTTTCCATGTTAGCGAATGGGAAAAATAATTTCCACTGGTTTTTTTCTCACTTTCTTCCACTTTCCTCTTTCAAAAGGTTGGGTGTGTGAGAGTGCTCCTTGTGCTGATAAAATATGTCCAACTAGGTGAAAGCAGAAAGACCCTGTGTGCTGACAAAATATGGCCAGCTAGGACAAAGCAGCAAGAGCTGGAATACTCGTTGTGTTTTTGTTTGTTTGTAGCACTGACTGTTATCCCTATGGCCTTCCAGTTATTACTTGTCGAGTGAATCCCGCCTCGTGACAGGAAAAAATAAGAAAGTAAAAGTAAATAGAATGTAAACTCTCCATAACAGGCTTCATAAAGCATAGCCTACCTATAATCCTCTTTGTTTTTTTTTCCTTTCTCATGAAAGACAAAGACGTAAGCATATGCAACCCATGCCGGGCTTGGGCCTCCGATGTTACACCACTGAACCAGTGGCGTAGCATTGTGCAGGGCCACAGGAGCGCAAAATTTATAGGGCGCAAAAAAAAATTCAAGAAAAAAATCGTACTACTGATTTTTTTTTAGGTCTCGCCTGAGACAGCGCTTTAGCGCTGCTCTGGCGAGAGCTATAGAAAACGGGGATCTGGAAGTGCAAACAAGTGCTTTTCAGGCCTCCAACTACAGTGCATGTGCGCCGGGCGCGCGCACCATTTGGCAGCCTGAAAAGCACTGCGTGATCACTTTCACGGCCGCTTTGATGTCCTCAGTGAGCCGCGCAGCCACTGAGGACATCAAAGCACCCGCGAAAGTGCGCACCATTTGCCACCCCCTTCCTGCTTGTTATTTGTGTCCGCCACTGGTATGAACACATTTCATTGCTCTTGGTCCTAAAGTGACGATTTCTCTAAATAGCTGCTAGCCGCGCAACTGACCGAGTTTAACTTGTAAAAATCATGAGTACAGGGGCTCAGAGATTTTCTTGGGGTCCCGTTCTAGCACTGCTAAGCGCCAGGTTTGGTGAATTTCGAGGCTGCATAGGCTTAGTTCTAACTTATGTCTTTCTCTTCCACTACCTTAAACTGCCTCTATTTCACTAGTGCAGATTATTTGTCCCTGATTTGTGCCTTTGTCACTACTTTCCCTTCTCCTCTGCTCCTTATCTGCATTTTTGTCTATTGCTGGATGTCTGATGGTGAAAAATAGGCCCTGTTCCCAAAAAACAGTAAAGGCAGACGCTGCCATCTAAACACCGGCCGTTAAACTAAATATAATTATTTTTCTCGTCCAATTTTTGTACAACATTTTCTCAGAAATTGGGATTAAGTTTAGGTGCGGGGAGCTCCTTGGTGTAGACAGCCAGATACGTCTTCACATTATAGATACGCTACCCTTCAGAAGGCGCTTATCCGGCAAATGAAATGACCCTCTTTTCTACGACCGAGGCGATTCATGTGGCAAAATTGTCGTCTACTCTACGACGGAGGCAAAAATATATATTGTTTCTGCTGTGAGATGAGCTGTCCTCTTGCTATGGGACAGTTTTACCCTAGAAGCAAAACAAATCGGCGAAGGATAAAGAAAATCTTTCACCGAGCAGATGGCATTTGATAAGTCAAGGTTTTGCCATTTGTTTTAGTGCTTAAAATAAACATTATTTATAAGCCCACTTAGATTGTGATGTTACTTAATGAGGAATATGCATCATTGATTTGGCTAGCTTAAGAGGTCATTTAGAACTTGCCCGTTAACAAGCTTTAATCTGATGAGCGCACAATGACTTTGTTTAAAATTATCTTTTCGCTGCTGATCAATGGCAATAATTGTTTTGCTCCAATCGCCGCTGAAATTCGCTAATTACTTTGAAGGGCAGCCTCACTGTATTAGATGGTTAAACGTGCACCTTGGAGGGAAAACATTCGAACTGTTGTTTTTTAAAAAAAAAATGCACAGCTCAGCAGTAATGTGTAGGCCGGACAGCTTGCTCTGTTTTAAAAATCTACAAATGACATTGCATTTTTTTCTTTTATGCATCAATTGATGATGCACGCCACTAAATAAGCTGCAGTCATCTGCAGCAACATGAAGGGCTGCTATTGTACTGTACTTTTCTGCCTATTGTCTTCGAATAGTACTTGATACTACAAAAAGAGAATATTTTAGAAGTAAAGCCTGCTTGCTACACAGGATGATAGCAGCATGTATGGGTTAGGTACCTGTACCCTAAGAATTAAATTTGGCACATACAGTCATGCGTCACAATTCCAACTAAATGTAAGAAGTGCAACAGCTCAGCCTCCTCCATAGCAATCATGTCCATGATGCATAAGGCAGCATCTCATTCACACGTGTTTCACCCTAATTCACCTTGCAATCAAATACCTTTCTCAGGACTTTGTCCCCATTAATGCAGACATTAATCACAACGATTCTTCCCGGCCCCCATATGGACATGCTGTTCTAGAACACATAGCAATACAAAAAGATGATGGACGGAATGTTAGATATTCACCCCCAGTCACAGATCTGGGTTGAATCCATCGTTTTTTTGCTCACCATGCGAACTCCAGTGTGGGCCCGCCCATATACAAATCAGTCTTGATCCTGCTCCCCATGGGAGCAGTCCAGTCTGAGCTGCCAGGCCAGGTCCTCCCTGGCCCAGATAATAAGCCTCCTAGGACCAGTTTCGGGGTATCACACCTCCACAGCCAGGTTAGCTTGAATCCAATGGCATAGTGTACATGGGATCCATGTGTGGGCATACCATTCCCACTTAGGGTGACTATAACGTTTTGCATATGTCTGTGCCCAAACTGGAATGGCATGGTTAGCAAAAAACATGATGGATTTAGGCCCAGATCTCTATAATGGGGGTGAATGTTTGCCAATGTTCAGCATACCATAGATCATCTTTTTGTGTTGTTATAGTCGCCCTATTAAAATTCCAATGCAGCATTTCTAATTGTGCAATACTTCTGTGTTTTTTTTTAAACACAAACTTTATTGAGTACTGCGGATGTCTCAGGTATATTCATACAATCAAGTATACATTTTAGTTACTTTGTTTATGACAAGATGTTTACATCCGATAATCATTGTACGCCATTTGCATTATACATAACAATTACTAACACTGTAACGGGTGTGCAAACAGTACATTGACAGGAATATGGTCCAAGTATAGGACAGTAAACTGTATCGATGTGCATAGTGTCATAGTTATCAGTACCCGTGACCCCCCTCCCAACAGATACCCATCCCAAAAAGAACAAGCATTTGCATTGCAATTGGTCTCGCAATTACGCAAATTTAAGCTATTGGCATTGTAAATGATGCTGCCACACACTGCTGCACGCCACACACTGCTGCACGCCACACACTGCTGCACGCAGCACTCTGCTGCACCCCGCACACTGCTGCACACTGCTGCACGCCGCACACTGCTGCACGCCGCACACTGCTACATGCCACACACTGCTGCATGCCACACACTGCTGCACGCCACACACTGCTGCATGCCACACACTGCTGCATGCCGCTGCATGCCACACAATGCTGCACGCCGCACAGTGCTGCACGCCGCACACTGCTACACGAAACACTGCTGCACGCCACACACTGCTGCATGCCACACACGGCTGCACGCCGCACAATGCTACACGAAACTGCTGCACGCCACACACTGCTGCACGCCACACACTGCTGCACGCCGCACACTGCTGCACACCACACACTGCTGCACACTGCTGCATTACTCACTGCTGCATGCTGCACAACACTGCTGCACGACACTGCTGCACGCAGCACACTGCTGCACGCAGCACACTGCTGCACGCCGCACACTGCTGCACGCAGCTGCACGCCACACAGTGCTGCATGCCACACACTGCTACACGAAACACTGCTGCACGCCACACACTGCTGCACGCCACACATTGCTGCACGCCTCACACTGCTGCACGCCTCACACTGCTACATGAAACGCTGCTGCACGCCTCACACTGCTGCACGCCTCACACTGCTGCACGCCACACACTGCTGCACGCCACACACTGCTGCACGCCACACACTGCTGCACGCCACAAACTGCTGCACGCCTCACACTGCTGCACGCCGCACACTGCTGCATGCCGCACACTGCTGCACGCCGCACACTGCTGCACGCCACACACTGCTTTTATGCAAGTTTATGCTACTGACATTGTAAATGACAATGCCTTTTATTTGTTTTAAAACCAAAACATAAATAAAAGGCATTGTAATTTTACAATGCCAATAGCTCAAACTCTTATAAATGCGAGACCTATTGCATTGCAAATGCTTGTCTTTTAATGTTTTGCTCCAGGAAGTGCTACTGGTCCACGGGTTAGAGGGCGCAATACTTGTCTTGCCCCTGGTGCTAGCAACCCACGCTATGCCGCTGCCTGGGCATCAGACCACACAGAGGAGCTGAAAGTGACTACCACTGGTATTCTCTCAGATAAGAGCACATAACGTTCACCTCCTTTAGTACCTTCCCAATAACAGGAACATTCTGTGCAGCGGCTACTGATGATCCCAATTCCCTCAAATTTCCATTACAGGCTTTATACAGCCAGCAGTACAATAATGTCCTCATATCTTTACCCCTGATGATTGCTCAGTACACATTCCTAAAGGAGATTGTGAGAGGATTGAGCATAGGAAGAATTAGGGCAATGAACCAAAAATGGCAATGTAGTAGCGAGAGAAAGAAAGAGAGAAAGAGAGAGAGAAATAGAGAGAGATGAAAAATAGAATAAGTGTTTTGTCCCTCATTCCTCTTCACTCCTCTACACATGTAATCAGAACATCAGACGACAGTGTGAGAGCACCACACTACTCATCATGCACAACACCAAAATACTTTCCACATAGGGCGGATTACAACCCAACATTTCCTCCAATCAAGCACATCCTAATTTGCTGTCCATTTTGCGTGCTTTAATGCATCATCAGGGGTATATAGTGCTAATAAAAGGCTACTACAAAACAGTACAAAAGAAGGAAGGGGAACCCCGAGTTCCATATTCAGCGTGTTCCAATTCAGAATGCTTGTCATGGGGAGATCATCTTTCCAGTCATAGGAAAACCATCAGTCCAGCCCTAGAGATAACATCTTTGGAGACTTGGGATTTCCGTTTACGAATCATGTTAATCTGGTATTTTATTCCAATTATTTCAGATAAAGGGAATTTAACTAAGACTACCAGTTCCAAAATGCATGTTTTCACTAAATTAAATCCCAGGGCTGAAAATTTGGGGGCATATTTACAAGCCCTTATTGCCACAGGAACAATACTTTTAGTGACGTTCCTGTGGCCATAAACCCTTTGCCTTATTTATACCTACTGTGGTTTAACGCCACCTTGTAAATAAGGCCCCCTTTCACACTAAACTTAGTGTGAAAGGGGCGTGCAATAGGTGTTGTAGTGGGCGTTCAATTGGTTTTGATGCTGCCCCCTGTTTACAAGGGCGGCGTAAATAGGAGGCGGAGCCAAAATTAAAATGAAGACCAGGGAAAACCTTGTCTTAACATGCCAAAATGAGGAGAAATGCTTTGTGCAGCACACATAGAAACAGCAAATTGCCATGAATGATTGTATATGTGCAGGAAGGTGTCCCTTCCTGCACATAAACAATCATTTAGAAAATGACGATTTGCAACTTCTATGTGTGCTGCACAAGCAGCGCACATAGAAGTTACAAATTGCAATTCTGGATTGTTTATGTGCAGCAAGGAACACCTTGCTGCACATGAACAATCATTCCCTCAATGCAGGCACCCTTGCACTATGGTGCAATAGTGCTGCGCTGGCACGAGGCAGCTGAATTTAGCGCCGGCGGAGGGAGACACGGAGGGATGCACTGTGGCACATCCCTGAGTTTCAAAAGTGACGGAGCACAACGGTAGCAATTTTGTAGCTAGCTCCCGCTCCGCCAATTACTTATGCACGCCCCTTAGTGTCCCTCTGGCGCAAAGCTAAATGGTCTCGTGATCAGAAGAGGAATTAGAATGGAGGCAATTAGGCCTCCTTTCAATGAGCAGTGCTTACATCTCACTGAAACCTAATTTTAGTCCCAAATCGTTCTCAACCCCAGCCTAACCAGCCCTCATCTCACTCCTTGGGCCCAAGACGTGTCTGGTTAGAAAGCCATTGCCTCTCAGACACATGATCCTTGGAAGTTTGGACTTGATTATTCATGAGGCCTTTTTCACGTCATCTGTGATGCCATCTTGTTGTGAGGGCGCTTTTGTGACATCACACAGGTTTCCAGGAGGATGTCAGCGTCCTTGGGTACAGCCACACTCTGAATCGTACCTAGAAGCAGAGAGAGGAGAGCCGCCGGGTGGAAGAAAATGTGTCAGGGAAGCGAGAGGAAGGTAAGAGAGAGGACAGAGTGACTGACAGTGAATCTATACAAGGCTAGTGCAGTCTTCTTCCGGGTTGACTGAATGTATTATTATAAACACGCCTTACATATTTTTTAATGTGTATAATTGACGAATACCTCTACCAATCGGCCTAAAGATTTAAGACTTGAAAAAAATATCGTGTTCATTTTTAGGAGCGTTCCAGCAAATTCAATTAACTTGTTCTTACGTTACTGTCGGGGCAAAATATTGGGTACTTTTTATGTATTTGTTTATTTCTAATATATTTTTGGCACAAACCAAATTCGAAGGTAGCGGGAACTGCATCTTCAACACCACAGAATACATAGGAGAAAATAATCGCAGAAAGGTTTTAAACTAATAAGGTTTCAGTTTCTTTTTGAAAAGAAAATAGTGCTTGGGATAGTTTTGGCTCGCCCTGCCCACCCAGGAGCATAGCAGGAAAAGGCTCTGTCCCCAGTTTGGAGCATCTCGGCAAATGGCGGCAGCGGTATTACTGTTAGGGCCATCTCTGTGCCATTTATACGCGGTTCCTCCAGCACCATACGGATATTCGGGTTTATTTTATATAAATGTTCATAAGGTGTGTGGTATTACTAGCACACCTCACCAGTTCTGGAAATGGAAAAAAATACAACAGAGTCTCATAAATTGGTTATCAAGGGGTGGCAGAAGAAATGGGGCGGAGTCAAGTTCAAGTTCAAAGTTAGCTTTATTCGGTTAAAATTTAAAACCATCAAAGCACATGACAGAAAACAAAATAGAGACCAATGCATTACAGAAAAATTATTAACACAAATAATAAATACAAAACAGGTTGGCGCAATGTTCAATAAAATAACACTTAGAGTTAATTCATTCATAAAGCTAAAAACATGATAAAATTTCATAATGACCTTAAAAAACATTTCAACTATGACAATGTAATAGGTACGTTAATCATTATCAGATAACTATGTCAACTGGGCCCTATTTCTGACTCTCAGGGCACCAACTATAAAGCTGGCAACCCCAAAACAAATCAATGGAGATTCCAACATTTGTAAATAAGCCAAGGCGGGCCTAACTTGCTTAAATTGGCAATTTTTTAAAATCGGCAAGATACATTTTTTCCGCTGCACAGAGTAAAATTTACAGAAAAATATCATGTGCAATAAATTTTGTTCAGAAATATTATCACAGGGACAGGGCCCCAGAGTTCCCTCTTTAAAAAATCCTTTCGGGTAAGCCAAGAGCCAGGGAAGCATACCATGCTTAAATCTTATTAGCAAAAACATATGGAAAGGTTTGTTAATGTAGGTTAGGTAGGGCTGAATCTCGTTCCCTAAACTCAACATCACGAACCTCCTCACTGTCGGTTTCCCCAGCTCATCACTTTCTCTTGACAACATTACTCTTAACAAAAATTGGGACTTAATGGCTTTAATTTGCTCTTTACTAGTCACACAAGGACTAGAGAACAGTTCCGAACACCCTATTGAAGTCAAATTATTTTTAATGTAACTTAACCAAGGGATAGACAGGGCTTTTTCCAAGGACAGACAGTCCTGAATAATTTGTTGGTTTAGGTTTGGTGGCTGTTGCGCCCAAACCCTCAACCAGCCTAGTAGCGGGGCCACTGCTATCTGGTCACTGATATAACCCATCCCTAAGTCCTCATGAATATTAAAAGTGGGGGCAGAGGGGGGTAAAGACAGCATTTTCCGAAAGAAATTATTTTCAACTACTTGGATATTGGGAGAAGCCTTGTAACCCCAGACCTCGCTACCATAGAGTGCCATGGGCAAACACTTCGCACTGTATATTTTTAATAAAGCAGGGAATGGTTTACAGCCTAAGCGCTTTGCGAAGCCCAACAAACCGCCTGTGGCACTAGCTAAGATGTTCTTTTTTTGAGCACGTTGTGTAACCCAGGATGATCTGTCGTCAAATGTTACCCCTAAATATGGGAACGACTGGACTTTCGTTAATTCCTGGCCATTGCAGAAAAATTTCACCCTTTTTGCTTTCCCTGAGCCAATCGACATAGAATGTGATTTTTTAAAATTAACTAATAAGTCTAAAGAGACCATAAAATCATAAAATCCGTTTAAAAGAGCTTGCAATCCTCCCGCGGTTCTAGCCAACAAAACTGTGTCGTCTGCGTATAGTAGAGCAGGAATCATTTTTGAACCGGTTTTCGGGGTGTCCTTGCAGATCGTATTCAGAACCGGTCCTAAATTATTAATGTAAAGCGAGAAGAGTAGGGGAGCAAGAATGCACCCCTGTCTTACTCCCCGCTTTACCTGCCAAGCATCAGTCTGGCTTCCATCATCCCTATAACGGACGACTGCGGTTGTGTCGTCATGGATTACAGCCAGGAAAGAGATCAAAACCGGGTCAAGCCCCAAACCGGCTAATAATGCCCATAATTTTTGCCGATTTACGAGGTCGAAAGCGGTGGACAAGTCCATAAAAGCTAAATGGAGGTCCCCCTGCTTAGCGACTGTATATTTTCCTATGATAAGGTGTAAATTGAGGCATTGGCCCACTGTGCCCCTTCCCTGTCTAAACCCATATTGTAAATCGGAAATAATGGATTGCTCCTCTAACCACATAGTTAAACGAGCAAGAACTACTTTACCCATGACTTTCATGGCAGAATCGAGGAGAGAGATAGGCCGGTAGCAAGCCGGGTCATCTCTTGAACCTTTTTTAAAAAGTGGGACAATAACGGCTTTTGCCCACGATCTAGGGGCACCGGCCTCAGAAGCTGCATTAAAAACACATGTTAAAAGTTTCGCCCAAAGCTGTAGGTCTGCCCTATAAAGGTCCGCTGGGACACCGTCCGGACCAGGGGCTTTACCAGACGCCGTGGCCTCAATGGCCTCCCGGACTTCCTCCTCCTTAAAAAGGATTCTTGAAGCTAAAGTGTAATCCACATAATTTGTGGGATTAGCTTCTTGTATCTCCGAATAGAGACCACTGAAGTGAGCCACCCATTTGTCTGGCGGGATAAGACATTCTTTGATGGTATTTTCCGTCTCATTAAAGAGGGGACTATTTATCACCTTCCAAAACTGGCTACTGTTTTTCTGTATGCTTGCATCCGTCAAATCATCCCATGCCTTGGACTTTAGCTCGCTTTTCCTATCCTTTATTGCTTTTTTATAACATTTTCTTGCCTCAGTTATCTTACTGGGAGTGCACCCAGGTTCTTTAAGGGCCAGTAAGAGAGCAGAGTGAGCACTAGAACAGGCATGGTCAAACCAGTTTTTAAACTTCCTAAGTTTTGGTTTCCCATGGGAGGTGAGACTCCTCTCGACGTGTTTGGTGATTCTGTCGAAAGCATCCAGAATCACTTTCGGTTCCGCCCCTGAAGAAAGACACAAGCTGAAATCCTCTGTTTTACTTTCATATAAATTGACGAGGAAATCAGCCGGGGTAATGACATCCCATCTAAGTCGTCTACCCTGACTTGTAGGCTCAAGATTTAAGTTAGAGATCAAAGGCTGAGTAACATCTCTCCTCAAAGCCTTAACTTTGATTTCCAGAATTAATGGGTTATGGTCACTTAGGCCATTTTGTGTAACATGAAACGTGCCCAATAGATTCAACATGTTACGTGGTACAAAAATATAATCAATTGTGCTACCGTGGCCATGGCCAGTAAATGTATGAACCGGGTCCGACAAGTCTTGAACCGGCATGTAGAGATAATGAGATGATACTATATTCTCTAAAAAGATCCCGCCTTTAGAGTGCTCAAAATGGGTCACTTCATTAGGGCAAAAGTCTAAATAATTATTTAAACAACAGTTAAGATAACATAAGTGTATGTTAAAATCGCCAAAAAGTAAAAGAAGATAAGGTTTTTCATTCAATGCATCAAACTCATCCATGAAACTGAGTAGTGCTTTGAGATGTTCCAGTTCTTCCGGCCTAGTAAATGAATTGTAAAAATTCACCACCAAAAATGATGGCAGGTTAACACATTCCATTTTCACTGCTAAGATGTGAGGAGAGGTGGTTGGTAATAACTCAATGTTATAACGAAGCTTTAAGCTGAATAATAGCAAAAGGCCCCCTCGTGGTCTGCCCATCTCCGAGGGTGTAGCGTATTTAATAAAAGATTGGTAGCCATCCATAAAGAAAGGATCTTTAGCCTCCCATGTTTCTTGTAAAGCAATGATATGATGGGAGGAGAGAAAAGCCAACCAATTTTGATTACCTCGTTTGGACCGAAGACCGGCTATATTCCAAGATAGTGCAGAAATTAAATCTGCAGCTGGAAGGCCCGTTGCATGCCCTTGATCCTTAGTTGGAGTGTTAACCAGGTTAGATAAACAAGGTAATGGGGCAACCACTACACCATTCAAAGGTAAGTTCCCACCCATAGTTTCCCCGTTAAAAATGGGGGCATTTCCTTTCTCCACTGCTTCCTCAAATTGTAATGACAAGTTGTTAACTAGTGCAGTAGAAGGGGCATTATTCGCCATAACGGGAAACCCAGCGGATATAGGCTCAGAAGAATTTGAAACGTCTAAACTAAAAACATCATTATTTAAATAAGCTCCATTATCACTAAGTCAATCGTTAGAATCTAGAGTGCTAAGGGCTTCAAATCTATTTGATAACAACAAAGGGTTGCTAGTAGGGGCGTACTGAGGGGGACGCTCTCTCTGTCTGCCCTGACCTGCAAGAGATGGTGGGTAAAAGAAGCCCAGCGGAAGAATGTTAATGAGGTCCTGATGTATTCTAATAGACCCTGCTTGTCTAAAAATGTGATCAACTATATCAGGGGTACTAAAGTTCACCACAACGCAATCACCCCTCAGAGACTTATTAGATTTCCCCACCCACGGGACCCTTCTCACATTTTAAAACAATCATAGAGGTGACTCCCCAGGACTGTCTTTCCTGCCAAAAAATGAAGGGTTTTGTTTTTCAGAGTAGACCAGTGCTCTTCTTTACCATCACTAGTCTTTGGAACGTTAGCCAAGATAACGGTATAAGGGCAGGCTTCTGGGGGCAGGTTTAATGAGCGTACCTCATATGCCAAATGACCCTGAACTCTTCGGCTTTCAATAGTATCCCTCAGACCTGAACTAGTACCGTTAATACTCGGGGCAGGTGGTAAGGGGATTGCTGGACTTGCAACAGTAGTTGCCATGATATCAATCATATCCGCTACTCTAGAAGTAACTTCGCCGAGGGGTAGTAAATCAGAGGGATTAGACCTTGGCACAGGGGCGCTTTGAACAGCAATGTGGCGCTCCATAAGAGTAAGTCTATTATCAATCTCACTAAGTCTATCCAAGACTGGGGATATACACCTACTCAATCGTTCATCCAGCTGCTTAATTACATCAGCGGAGTCACTAGGAGAGGGGTCAGACAGTCAACCAGTGCATTTACTCTTTAAAAACTCTGTCCCCAATGACACCAAAGACACGTGAAAATAAATTACTGAATTGGCCACAAACTGCTTTTCAAAAAGCACATGCTGCCGAGATCTATTTGTGCAACCAGCAAGTAGAGCTGTGATGGTTAATACATTGACGGTAGAGATTTGTGTAGAGACATGGTAAGGTTTCCCTTACCATGAAATATGAACGTTTGTTGCCTTCTGTATAGCACAGCGTGTAACATGCAAGTCAGAGAGTTGTATTTTATATTGTCAACTCTGTGGGTGGCTGCTTTTGTTGCAGAGATCCTTGTATTACCTGGCGGTCATAACTTACCGTCTTTTGTAATAGAGCTTGGTTAGTTATAAACAGAATCAAGGACTTTTCTGTTTTTTGCACAGTATTTCTTTATTCTAAAGTTCCTAAAAAGGTTTCCTTCGACTAGTAATAAACACTAGTTAGTGTTATATACATGGGGCCTCATTTATGGCATTTTGGTATGGGACAGCGCAGCAAGGCACCTTGCTGCGCTGCCCTATGCCAAAGTGAAAGGACAGGAATGCACCACATTTAAGCAATACGGTGCATCCCTGTCCTTGCTGCCTGTGCCGTTTCGGCAGTCTAGCTTAAACGTAGGCACCTTTGCACCATAGTGCAAGGTTGCCTCAATTGCAGGCAGGGTTGTTTTTGTGCAGGAAGGGGCCCATTCCAGCACAAAACCAATCCTAAGAGGTGTGTTTATCTTATTATCTGTGCTGCAGAATGCAGCACACATGGAAAGAGGAAACAGGCATTTGCAATGCAATATGTCTCGCAGTTGCTAGAGTTTGAGCTATTGGCATTGTAAGGATGACGGAGCGGCCCTAAGGATGGTGGAGTGGCGCTAAGGATGGTGGAGCGGGTCTAAGGATGATGGAGTGCCCTAAGGATGATGGAGTGGCCCTAAGGATGGCGGAGTGGCCCTAAGACAGTGGAGTGGCCCTAAGGATGGTGGAGTGGCTCTAAGGATGGTGGAGTGGTTCTAAGGATGGTGGAGTTGTTCTAAGGATGGTGGAGTGGCATGCCCTGGATCTGCCTCCTAGTCCCTTTTGTAGTGTGCAGCTGTAGCACACGGATGGCTAGTGCCACTGTCCTGACCTGAAATCAAGGACAGGAGGTGCCACCAGAACAGTAGCCCCAGAAGAGGACTGGCAGCTGTGCAGTTGCTTACCCCACAGCGGGTCCAAATGAGCTTGAGGACTCCGCCCAGAAGTGCAGCATAAGGACTATGACACGCGGAGGTTGAGGACACATTTCCTTTGAGACATTCTAGTCGCCTGTCCCCTTTTACTCGCCTGAAACAATCCACCTCTGTCCCAGCACATACATGTTAAACGAGGAGCAGAACTGGTGACTGTGTAGTTCCTATACAAAAGTGTATATTTCCACATGCTAAATGAGAACATATTTTATTTCAGCGTTGCTAACACTGGCAATATGTGCATAATAAATACTTAAAAACTGCAAATAGAATATGTGTATACGTGCAACCGGAAATTTTGAAAGTCAAAGAAATGTTCAATATTGAGTGCATTTGTACACATACCTTTCTTGGGTGAGATGACCGGCGGGCGATTCTGTGACTGTGTTGCTCTCTCTCCCCGCTTCTTCATCCAAACTTTTTTTTGTTGCTGATTTATATAGCGCAAACTCGACCCGAAGGTTTTAGAGCGCTTTACATGTGCACCGGTTACGTTACAAAACGACACGTACATTTAAAAAAAATCTTTTGTAGGCACTGGTAGATTAAGTGATTTTGCCGTTCCAATTCTGAGTGAAAATAACCAAACACATGTTGGAGCGCTTTACATGTGCACCGGTTACGTTACAAGAGGACACATACATTTTTTTAAATCTTTGGTAGGCACGGGGAGATTAAGTCATTTCGCCGTTCAAACTCTGAGTGAAAATAACCAATAACAAACGCGTAGGCGGCAAGCAAAACAGACGCCCGCGAGACTCGGGATGAGAGAATACCACACAAAACTAGTGGTGCGCGCGCACCACAGAGGAGCGGGGGCGACGGAGCGCGGCAGCGGCAGCGAGGCGAACACGCGCTGCTGCGCGTAATAGACACGGACGGGAATCGGCAGAGCAAAGGCAGGACATGTGCCCGCCTTTGCCCAATTGCGTGCCTTTTAAAAAAAAAAACGAGAAACCCAATGGCTGCCCGCAAAAGCGAAACCACACGCACGAGCGTGTGGTCAGCTTCCAGAACCCCCTTACGGTTACGTCTCGTGCTGTGTGAGCAGTGCTGCGCGCTGCAATGCTAGGTGCGAGACCTGAAAACGAGAAATTAAGTTATTTCTTCCCGTTACACTTCACCTTGGGAGGCGTATGGATTTGGCACTTCTCCAGGTTTACATGTTTATGGCAGTGTCAACTTCCATGGGTGCTGCGTCTGAAAACCAACCATAATGACCATGAAAGGCCTCCCAGGTGCAGAGTAAGGCTACACAACGATTTGCGCTGCGTTGCCTTACTCATGATTTCTGAGATCACTCAAAGCCATGCAGGGTGGATTCATAAATCTTTATGATGAGAGCCCTGCGGCACACATGTACCACTTTACGTGATGCAAATGTGCCGCAGGGCTTTCATAAATAAGCCCCCTGGTTTTTAGTTTAATTGCTCATATAAACAGATACAGCTGACTGTCTTACAGTGCACCTAAGCTTATGTATTATCTACTTGTGAAGTCACAACAAGCTGAGTGTCTTTATTTCCTAGATGCATTTGACATCAAGGAGTGCTGATGGTTCTTTATGTGAGGCAGTTGTGGTGGGCCAAGCTGGAACTGAAAATGAGACATTCCTCACCTGCTGTAAGTTGCAGCTCTGTTTGCAAAGCACACAAAATTGTGGGCACTGCTGAATGTTTTCTGGTGTCTGTAAACTGCACTGGGACACATTCAGCATGTTTCGATGGGGCTGGCCTCGAGCCTGGATCTTAGATCCAGTTCAATATTAGCTGCCGAGTCCAAGATGCGCCTCGATCCACCTCTTTTCCAGCACTGAATCTCACTATAAATTCTGTAAAATAAGTGCTTCAGAGCGAAACCATTTCTGGTGACTCTTCATGTTGGTTTATGGTAGCACCAAAACTGCATAAAAAGGGTGTCAGATTCCAGGGTCTTAAAAATGACCTGTTTTTAGTGGAAAGGGAGCGCCCCAGGGGAAATTCTTTTTTGCTTTGACTGCGCTGCAAAAACTCCTTGCACTGAAACTTCAGCTGACTCTTGATTTTAGCAGCAGCCAGTGGAGAGCAAGCTGGATTGATGCTCTGCGATCACATTTTGTTTTTTCTTGTGAACCCGGCTGGTGTATGTAGGATAGTATTTAATGGTTTCAATTAAGACTGAGTGGTTAGTCTAGTGATTGTGGGTGTCCCACTGGGTCTCTAGAAGACCACCTGCCATACGTAGGGATTTCCTCTGCCAGGCATGGCTTTCTCTGTCGAAAGTGCATCTTTCAGTGAGGCAGATACGCTTTCTGCAAAGGTGAATGCTGTGCGAATGCCATGCTTTTCCCAACTCAACATATATTTTTTTGTTTTCACAAACTCACAAAGCAGGAGTTTGAAGGTGAAAAACAAAGAAATCAATGGCTCTGAGGTGCAGGGTATTTTATCCCTGTGCATTGAGGTCACTTTTTAGGTCTCGCTGAGGCCAGCGCATGCGCTGGCTCGGAGAGACATTTTATAGTTGGGATTTTTAAAGTGCTGCCTGTGGCCTAAAGCTTGAGTGCACGTGAGCGTGCACGTGCGCAGCCGCCAATCACTTCTGCGCGCGCACCACTTGTGTGCACTCAAGCTTTAGGCCACAGGCAGTGCGCTCTCGCCGTCCGTCAACCATCCGCTTCCTTATCCTTTAACCACCTCCGTTTTATGTGTATCACAAGGAGCTTTGAAGCCGGAGGCGCAAGAGGCCTCTCACAATGTCGCGCTTTTATTTAGTATTTCTCTCCTCCCGTCCCGTCTGCTTGAAACAGGAGCGTTTGTTTCACAAATGCAGTGTTTTTTTTCATCACATGCCATCGTTTGATTCTTTGTTGTTTTTCTCCCTCTGTTTCATTTCCTGTCTCCTGATCATTGTGCATTTCTCTTCGCTCTTGGCTTCTGTTATTTGCTTACAGCGCTTTCGTTCTCACAATTCAGGATCTTTCACATTCTCTTCCCCTCTCCCTGTTTTCATTTTATCTTCCGTTGGCTCTCATTTGCTGTCTTTTTTTTTATCTGTATCCTGCTTTCGTTTCAAGTCATACCCATTACCTGTCTATTTTCCCAGATCGATCTACGTTTCTCTCCCGTTGTCCTTCGCCAAACTTTCTCAACTTTAATTATATCTCAGGCTGGCTGCAGACTTCATAGTGCTCCCCCTCCCTGCTGTGGCCCCACCCACCCCCGGCGTAGTATCTGTTCCCACTCCAGGGTCTGTCTTTCTCTCCTCAGCTCCACAACCCTGCCCCTTGCTGTGACAGCCCTTCTCTCCACCTGCGCCCGAGCCCTCGCTCCAGGACAGCCATGCCCACTCCCTCCACGTGACCTCGGCCTATTCCTGGTATAGTGCCTACCACCTGTGCAACATCCCTGCCCATGCATGCATCCTTGTTCCTTCTCATTCTAGCCTTGCCCACTCTACACTGCGCTCCTCCCCACCACAGGAAGCCCAAGGCGCTATCTTCTGTTTTTTATTCTTGGGAACCTTATGTAACTTACCTGGTACTTTTGTAAAGCGCTCTGACACTTTGAGTTACGTTTGCGCTATATAAAACTGCATTAAACAAATAAAATAAATAAATATCCAAACCGCAGCACTGCCCAATGCTAGGGCAGCATGCGCAACCCCCCCCCCCCCACCCTGATCTTTGCCCGCTTCAGAACATAGTGGCGTAACGCAAAATGATGGCAACCCCCCACCCCCTCGCGAAATGTGATTGGTCCCCACGAGTAGCTAATATCTCACAAATATATTCATACTGTTTGGATTGAATGAGATCCCCCCCCCCTCGATTGCCCCCACCACCTCACCGCAGTGGTTTCTGGGTCCTGTTATGCCCTTGCCCACCCCTGCACAGCAGCCTTTCCCACTACACGACTTGTATGCGTAGCACAACTGCCCCCCTCAGGGCACCACAGTCCCTGCCCCTGTATCGATCGCTTCAAGTCTTTTCGCTTTCCTGTATATTAGTTTGCTGTAACAGACCCACAGCCTCCTCACCACGCGGGCGAACCCCACCAGCCCACCGCTGTTAGTGACCACACCACAGTCGGCCGCACTTGCCCACCCAGGGCAGAGGCAGCAGCTCTGATGTACAGCCCGCTAGATGAGTGTGGCGAGTCATAGGGTTACAGCTGTGTCACACCTGCCAACAGAACACTCCACGGGGAGCAGGCAGGGGGGCAGGGGAGATGCCTTCAGGCCAACTGAGTAAACTCCTATAGTTGTCTGATAGTGGTTTGCAAAGAATGTAACTATTCAAACACACGGAGGCATTTCATATTTAAGGAAGTGAGCATCAAAAAACAAGCATGGTGCAGGTCTGGGCTTTTTATAATTTGCAAAGCCATCTAAGCATTGGTACATCAGGGGTGCTATTCAGTGAGTAAAAGCCTCAAAACATGTAACACAACTTGGCAGTATGAGCTTTCATAGTTTGAGTGAAAATGAGCAACGTTTTGGTGCACACTTTTAAAGCTTCTGTGACGTATTTTGTGTGTGGTTTACAATTCGGAAAAAGTGCGTAGGTTATAGATATAAACCGAGTGTAGATAAGGAATTTATCCATCGCCCTGTTGAAAAGTTTGACATATATTGTATTTCAGAAGAAGGGAAAATATATTGATTATAAAGGAAACATAATCTCACAATTTTAATGTCTCCAGATAAGGGATTTGGTGATTTGTGGGGAGGGAAGACACCTAACACATTATTTTGCATTCACACGTATAACCATAAACCACGCATGACAAAATCAACACACCCATCGTGCATTTCTCTTCGCTCTTGGCGTGCGTTTCGTAAATTTAATTTGTATTTTTTATTTATTTCACCTGTTTGGTTTATTTGTCGCGTTTATTCACTTCTTTCGCTTCTGTTATTTGCTTACAGCGCATTCGTTCTCACATCTCAGGATCTCTTTCACATTCTCTTCCCATCTCCCTCTTTTCATTTCATCGCCCGTTTGCTCTCATTTTCTGTAATTTTTTGTCTGTATCCTGCTTTCGTTTCAAGTCATACCCATTTCCTGTCTATTTTCCCAGATCGATCTCCATTTCTCTCCCGTTGTCCTTCGCCGAACTTTCTCAACTTTTCTTATTTAGGTTCTCTTACCCTTTCCAAGTTCTTCCATCTCAGCCCATCCTCTTTTGTCTATTTCCCCTGTCTCTGTTACCTTTTCGTCTTCTTCATGATAGAGATCCATTTGCTTGCCCCCCGTTTTCTCCTGTGCATTCTTATACTTCTCTCATGTTAGCCAGTCGTTTTGATACCTTTTCGGTTCCTGTCTTGATGTTGGATGATAAGGTTGATCAGAGAGGTTCAAACTCCGAAGATGGAGGTGACTGAGGGTGCTCTCTAAAGATGGGGGCCAGAGGTCTTGGCACAATTGACTTCTATAGTAACAAGCATTTGCAATGCAATAGGTCTCGCATTTACGCAAGTTTGAGCTATTGGCATTGTAAATGACAATGCCTTTTATTTAAGTTTTAAAAACAAAAACATAAATTAAAGGCATTGTCATTTACAATGCCAATAGCTCAAACTCGCGTAAATGCGAGACCTATTGCATTGCAAATGCTTGTTACTTTCCCTGCCTGGTTTTGCTGCTAGTCCCATGGTGGCCCCAAACAGGGAAAAAATGCATCAAGAGGACTGCCCTAAGTAGGGAGACCCTGTGCAGCTAGATCATGGGTAGTCACGCAGCAGTTCTCGTGCTCCTGATGGGGTGGAGGAACCACATACGCATGGCGTGGTGGAAGTGCCACCAATTTAGTCCAGTTTTCCCCTCCTGTCAGTTTCTAAATCACCACTGGGTTTTTATTGAGCTCCAACCAAAAATTAGGACGAACCAATGAATTCTGCATTTCTACTTCCTAATGTCAAGAACTTCAAAATTCAACATAAGATGTGTTTCAGTGGAGCATAAAGTGAGAGTTACAGTGCTTGGTGTAGAAGCCCTGCTCAGCTAAAAAACAATGAGCCTTAGATTTGACAGTGAATTTGTTGCTAAGAGAACTAATAACCATGCTGGAAATTGGCCCTTGAAAACATTCAATCCTAATTTTCAGCTGCATTCATGACACACTGTTATAGCTTTCTGAAAGTTTAATACTAAATCACGTGCTTCTGCTCAATGCAAGCTGATCTTTCACTAAAAACACAAAGTGTCCAATATTAGGTCCAGAAGGCCAGATCCATGCTAGATTTTTAGAATATCCACTACCTATTTGAATATCACCCCTGTAGATTCATTATGTATACATTTGTCTTATGTGGCTATTCACTGACTGTATGAATAATAGAATTTTAAGATTACACATGAATTTACCTTAACCCCTTCGCTGCGGCGGAAATTCCGCCGCAGCGCTGGGGGGTGCGGGGGGGGGGGCAGCGCGGTGGCACGGTGCTCATGACGGAGCCACTCCGTCATGAGCCACGGTTGGGCTGTGCTCATGACGGAGTGGTTCCGTCATGACTCCGCGCACGGCGCTAATCGCCCGCACAGGCGGGGAATTAGCGCCGCGTGGGCGGCGCGGCCGCCAACGGCCGCAGCATGACGGAACCACTCCGTCATGAGCACACGGCAACCGTGGCTCATGACGGCGTGGTTCCGTCATGAGCACGGAAAGAGTTAATTGGATATCCTAGAAATCTGGATTGCATATGGCCAACTTTGATCAACATTTAATAGTCCCAAAATGAATCCCCAGCCTCATTTGGGAGATTTATGAGAAATCATAGAAGACTGATTCTAAGAATGGAATGGAACTCAGGGTATTCACAACAACATTTTGTGGTTGCACAATTCCTATAGGACTTAAAATAGACATTAAGAGTACCCACCTTTGTTAGCTAATTTATGCGAACCCAGGTCTCATGGTTTTAAAGACGAAGTGTCGCCACTAGATCACATCTGTGTCGCCTGATGGACAGACCAATCTGCACATCCGGGGAAGGCTGTTTTTCCTGTTGTGAAGGAGCGGCAGGGCCCTTCTGAGACATTGCTGGGAAGCTTGGCCAACCCAGCTAAACAATTCTTGTTCCCAAAGTGTGCTCCAATGCCCCCAATCATGCACAATTGCCTCCAGGTCATACCACCCACTCCCCATGGAAATATATTCTCTTGTTCATTATGTCATGTAGGTATTGGGCAGAGGCTGGGTGTTGTCAGTTGCTGCTAGGCTCTCTCTGGTGTAGGTGTTTGCTGTAACACTCTTTGCCCTAAGTGGGATGGGTATACCCAGACATGGGTCCCTTGCTCACTGTGCTACTGATTTCAAGCTAGCCTGGCTGAAGAAGGGTGACATACCCTGAAACCGGACCCAGGATTCTAGTTTCCGATCCAGGAAGGACCTGGCCTGGCAGTTCAGTCTGGACTGTTCCCATGGGGCACAGGTTCAAGACTGATTTGCATATGGCTGGGTCCAAACTGGGGTGGCGTAGTGGGCAAAAGAACAATGGATTTAACCCCAGATCTTTTTACTGGGGAAGAATGTTTGCATTGTCAGCATTCCATCCATCATTTGTTTGCTGTAACACTTTTTGCCCTAAGTGGGATGGGTATGCCCAGACGTGGATCCCTTGCTCACTGTGCCACTGGATTCAAGCTAGCCTGGCTGAAGAAGGGTGACATACCCTGAAACCAGTCCCAGGATGCTTGTTTCCGGTCCAGGGAGGACCTGGCCTGGCAGTTCGAGCTGGACTGTTCTCATGGGGCACAGGGTCAAGACTGATTGGCATATGGCTGGGTCCGAACTGGGGTGGCGTAGTGGGCAAAAGAACGATGGATTTAACCCCAGATCTTTTGACTGGGGGAGAATGTTTGCATTGTCAGCATTCCCTCCATCATTTGTTTGCTGCAACATGGTGTGTTTATTGCTCCTTTTGCGAATGACTAAGTTAGTGTAGGTTGATCGCATCTTAGCCTTTTGCCTAAGATCATTGTAATATCAAACTGGATGATGCTGTTCCCTGACTGAGTTCTCCTTTCTCTTGCTGGTTTTGCTTTGATCTACACTATGAAGTCAGGTGGAGTTTCCTCTGGCAAAGTCCACATTTCAATTTGAGGGGCTTGGCAGTTGCACTCTCTGCTAGGCTGCGATGATATCCCTCATAGTAGCTGTACCTAACTTGCTGTCTCGTCGAGAAAGTGTTGTGTTTAGAACTTGCTGTCTCATTGAGATAGGGTTGTGTTTACATTGACTGCGTTTAAAAATGTTAGTGTAGGTAGCTGCACGTGTGATGCTGTGGTAGCAGTTTGAAATGCTTCATGAGTTTGAGTGAGTGCAGGAACATATTGCTCACTCTTGATAATAAGCTGTGACATGGTAAGTTATTTAAAACCATTGAGTGGGTGAACAAAGGTAGCAACAATTTTCTTTTTGCCTTTTTGCATTGCATGTTGATGAGGAGCAGAAAGATTCTTTCCCTGAATACTCAAATGGGCCCCAGCATGAGACTGAGAACCCTTCAGGTGCCTCACATTTTTTCAGTACTGGAGTCAAAACACCACCCATGAAGCCACCAGTTTTGTAGGGCATGCTCAATATTTGCCAAGTACATGGGTTGTAGGAGATGTGGCCCTACCAGGAAACCCAGTCTGTTCAGTTAGGGACTTGTGATGCTTGTGGTGACATATGGTTACTGTTTCGTTTTAGACATTTTTGTGAATCCAGGTGTGGATTGAAATTATACATTATTTAAACCACCACACTGTTTCTTGGAGGTCTGGATGTCAACAATGCAGAAATGGAAGGGGAAGGCCAGAGAGTGGAACATGGCCTGTAGAGGCCATAGGTAAATGTGAAACCCACAGGGGCAGCAAGAATGTCAGGGGCGGCCTTGTGAATGAGAATTTTAAATGCCATAGGAAGACCCAGTATTACCAGAAGACTGGGACCACCACTGTCCAGAATGTGAATGGCCTTATCTATGGAAGATTGGTTCCTATGTGCTGCAGCCTTGCAGGAAGCTTGACTGAAAGTAATGTCAGTCTTCGTTGGTGTTGGCGAGGGTCTGTAATTGAATGGAATCTGCCTTTTCAATGAAGGGTGGTCTGATGATTTGTTGATGTGATCCAGTTGTTTTGGGGTGGGGTGGGGGTGAGGGAGGAGTGGTGTAGCAGTATCTGACCAAGATAAAGGTTGAAAGTTCTCTGTCTGAGTCAAGTGTTGGTAATTTGGAGGATAGGGCTTATTGTTTCTCCTATGAGAGATTTATAGATGACACCAGGGAGGATGTCTTCATATGCAGTACCATTTAATGTACTCAGAGTGAAGACCAGAGCTGTTAGCATGAAGGGCCTGAATGAGGTCTATCTGAGTTTACTACACTATGCTGGATGTGATTTGTTGTTGGATTTTGTGGATTTTCTCAATGAAAAACTTGCGTATGGTGGATTGGCATGGGGAATAGGTGGTTCTGTGAGCTGGTTCATACAATAATTTAATAATTGTAAATAGGGGTCTGTTCTTTTTGTTGACTTTTACTCTTTGATGTGCAGAATATAAATGGGCACATTAATGAGCATTTTGTAAACATTCAAGGACTATTTTTAGGTCTTGCTTATAGGGTTTTAGCTACTTGCCGACCTCATCTGATCAAAAACCTTAAATAAAAATACATTGATATATATCTCCGTAAAGGGGCTTTGTTCAGCCATCTTCATCCACTAGTCTGTTCAGCTGTCACTCACATGTATATCCACCCGCAACAGCATACACCATGGGGGCCCTGGATCAGTACATCCCAGGTATTGGTTGTCTTGCCCTGTGAGTGATGACATTGTTTTTGATCACATATACACATCCACCTGAAAAGAACCGTACTTCAGTGCCAGGGCTGCTGGAATTATACTTTACTTTGAAAATTCATTTTCGTTTCCATTCTTTATCTTTTTTTTAGTCATTCGTGTGCGTTTAAACTATGTCATCAGATTACAGTAATTCAAAAACAATAGCACCATTTGCTTGTACCAATAAGAACCATACTTAACTTTTGATGTGCAGTACAAACTAAAAAGGATTTCTATACCTGATCAAAGTGTACTTGACTTTTAGGAAGCAGCAGTACTGTTCTATTAAAATGATAGCAATAGTTTTTTTTTTAGCAAAATGTTTTATTGCACGCATATTTATACCACATTTAGGTGGCATAGTGTTCTCTTTTTTTCCTTCTTTTTATGTTTGTGGCATATTAATCATTGCACCAGCTTACCAAGACTGGGCCTACTGCCTTTGCCAATTCTTGTTTTCAAAATGCTAGCCCAGTTCTGGAGCCCTCTGTGCTGAAAACCGACCTGATGTCAATTGTTTAACAGGCAGCAAGTGTTGTCAGGCCTGGAGTAAGTTGTAGTAATGGTGTGTGTTAGACGGCGACCTCAGAGGAGCCCGGAAAGGGGTCCTGACTTCCCTGAGTCCCACCCGTGTAGTATTGTAGCCGGGCACTGGCGAGAGATTCCCCAGGGGGGAGGAATCTCGCAACTAGGATCGTACTTCTGGCACCACACGACACAGAGAGACCACACTGGGTATTCTCAGAAACAAGCTTTATCAAATAGGTATCACTGCAAATATGTACAAGGTGAGCACGGGCTCAAGAGTCTCGGAAAGGTAGGGGGTAGCGGGACTGTCTCTGGTAACGGTTCAAGCAGGGACGTATCCGGCGCACAGCTCACAATCCTCGAGCTGGGGGATACGTGGTCGGAGTCGGGGTCCGGCGGGACCGTGAGAGTCTGGGGGAGCCGCGAGTCACTCAGCGGGCGCAGGTACAGGTTCGGAGGTCTTTACGATCTTCAAGGAGCCGCGAGTCACTCAGCAGGGCTCAGGTACAAGTTCGGAGGTCTTACGATCTTCAGGGAGCCGCGAGTCACTCAGCAGGGCTCAGGTACAAGTTCGGAGGTCTTACGATCTTCAGGGAGCCGCGAGTCACTCAGCAGGGCTCAGGTGGGTTCAAGTTCCAGGAGCTGCGACCACGTCAGCAGGCTCTCGTTGTTCCAGCGTCGAATCTGCCGGACAGTCTCAGAGCACCCCTTGTTATAGGTCGACCCCGCTTTGATGTCCGGAGTCTGCGCAGGCAGGGGTCTTGTCACCTGGGGGCCGCTTGTCGGGGTTTCCTGCTATTGTCTTTTTGATCCTTTCAGGGCCGGGTCGGGAGGAGTCCCAGACACCCAGCAGGCACGGAGCCAGCCCGCAGGGAGGCCGGAGGGCCGATCGAAACCCATCGTCCCAGGGGAGTTCAGAGGTGCGATAGAAACTGCTCCTCCCTCTCTCATCCCCTGGAAGCGTGATGTCCTCCAGCCGGAGTGGCGCCTCGAGGCCAGGGTCGCGCTGGAGCCGGGCGGCCATCTTGTTGCAGGGAGTGGGCACGCGGGCCCGGGGTGGCCGAAAGGAGAGAGGCCATGGACGGGGATGTCCGGGGTTGGTGCAGGTGTCCTGGTGGGAAAGGTCGGCTGGGCCGCGTGCTTGGGCTGCAGGCACCAGGTTTCGGTGGTGCGGGGGCACGGAGGGCCATTCTACGAGGCCGGGTCCAACACGCGTCCCCCCCAGCTGAAAGCCGGAGAGAACTGCCCATCACCTTGGGGGGTTCTCTTCGCTGAGGCGGAAGAACTGGGAGAGGCCGTCAGCGTTGGCGTGGTCCGTACCAGGGCGGTGTTCTACGGTGAAGTCCATTCCCTGGAGGGAGATTGACCACCGCAGTAGCTTGGGGTTTTCTCCTCGCATCTGCATGAGCCATCGCAAGGGCCGATGGTCAGTTTGGACCCTGAAATGAGTGCCGAACAGGTAGGGTCGTAGTTTTTTGAGTGCCCAGACCACGGCAAAGGCTTCGGGCTCTATGGTGCTCCACTTCTGTTCTCGGGGTAGCAGCCGCCGACTGAGGAAGGCGACGGGCTGGTCTAGGCCTTGATCATTCACTTGGGACAGGACGGCCCCAATGCCGTGCTCGGAGGCATCGGTCTGGACTATGAACTCCTTGGTGTAGTCGGGAGCCTGGAGGACGGGGGCAGTGCACATGGCCTTTTTTAGAGCATCGAAAGCTTCCTGGCAGGCAGCCGTCCATTGCACCTTCTTTGGCTGTTTTTTAGACGTGAGTTCAGTGAGAGGGCCGACCAGGCTGCCATACCCCCGAATGAATCGGCGGTAGTAGCCCGTGAGTCCCAGAAAGGCTCGGACTTCCGTTTGGGTGATGGGTGGGTCCCAGGCCAGGATGGCGTCGATCTTTGGCTGTAGAGGAGCGACCTGGCCACTCCCGACTTGGTGCCCCAGGTAGACTACGGATCCTTGCCCGATCTGGCACTTGCTGGCTTTTACGGTGAGGCCTGCCTGGCGCAGGGCAGTTAGCACTCTCCGGAGGTGCTGGAGGTGCTCACTCCACTCTGAACTGAAGACAGCGATGTCGTCCAGATAGGCCGCGCTGAACTGTTCTAGCCCGGCCAGGACCCTATTTACCAGTCTCTGGAAAGTGGCCGGGGCATTTTTCATCCCGAAGGGCATCACGCGGAAGCGGTAGTGCCCATCGGGGGTGGAGAAAGCAGACCTCTCCTTGGCCCCTTCGGTGAGCGCAATCTGCCAGTAGCCGCAGGTGAGGTCGAAAGTGCTGAGGAACCGGGCGGCCCCTAGTCGGTCAATGAGCTCGTCGGCTCGTGGAATGGGGTGGGCATCGGCTCGGGTAACGTCATTGAGCCCCCGGTAATCCACGCAGAACCGGAGCTCGGGGGCGACACCGGGGGCTGCTGCCTTCGGAACCAGGACCACGGGGCTGGCCCAGGGACTGTCAGAGGGCTCGATCACCCCCAGGGTCAACAACTTCGAGACTTCAGCTTGAATGCAGGACCGGACCCGGTCAGGAACCCGGTAGGCTCGGTGTCTCACCGGCGGGCTGTCCCCGGTGTCCACATCGTGAACACACCAGTTGGTGATCCGGGGGGTCAGGGAGAAGAGGTCGGAAAATTGTCTGAGGAGCTGGCGGCAGTCCGCTTGTTGCTGGGCAGTGAGGGCTGGGGAGAGGTTCACTCCCTCCACGGAGCCATCCTGCTCCTTGACACACAGGAGGTCCGGGAGGGGATCCGACTCATCTTCGGCCCCGTCATCGGTGGCCAGCAGGAGGCTCAGTTCTGTCCGCACGAAGTGAGGCTTGAGGCGGTTCACGTGCAGGACCCGGAGGGGATCCCGAGGCGACTGGACGTCCACCAAGTAGGTGACTTGGCTCTTCCTCTCAACCACTTTGTAGGGCCCAGTCCATCGGTCCTGGAGAGCGCCAGGCTTCACGGGGGCCATGACCCACACCTGCTGGCCCGGCTGGAACTCGACCAGAGTAGCATTCTGGTCGTACCAGCGCTTCATTTCTTCTTGACTCGCCTCCAGGTTGGCCTCGGCCAGTTCTCGGAACCTCCTGGTCTGGTTCCGGAGGGCCAGGACATATTGGAACACATCTCGGGGGGTGGTCTGGGGTGCTGCCTCCCACCCTTCCTTAACCAAACTGAGGGGACCTCGGACGGGGTGCCCATAGAGTAATTCAAACGGGCTGAACCCTAAGGACTTCTGGGGGACCTCCCGGTAAGCGAACAAGAGGCAGGGGAGCAGGACGTCCCACTTACGCCGGAGGGGCTCTTCCAGGCCAGCGATCATCCCTTTCAAAGTCCTATTAAACCTCTCTACTAGGCCGTTCCCTTGGGGATGGTACGGGGTGGTGAACTTATAGGACACCCCACATTGTTGCCACAGGGACGTCATATACCTTGATATAAAATTAGTGCCGCGATCGCTCACGACCTCGCGGGGGAAACCCACCCTGGAAAAGATCCCCATCAGGGCCCGGCCCACCACGGGGCCCGTAATGGTGCGCAGGGGAATAGCCTCTGGATAGCGGGTGGCGTGGTCTACTATGACCAAGATGAAACGGTGACCTTGGGAGGTGGGGGGGTCCAGTGGCCCCACGATGTCGATTCCGACTCGTTCGAAGGGGGTACTGACGACCGGGAAGGGTTGGAGGGGAGCCTTGCGCTTCCCCCCACTCTTCCCACTGGCTTGGCACGTGGGGCAGGACTTGCAGTGTGCCTCTACCGCTGCTTTCATCTTAGGCCAAAAAAAATGGGTCACGAGACGGCTGTAGGTCTTGTCCTGACCCAGGTGACCGGCGAGGGGGACATCGTGGGCTAAGCCCAGGAGGAAATCCCGGAAGCGGAGGGGTACCACCAGTACCCGTCCGGATCCCAGCTCCACTGATTTCTGCTCACTATACAGGATGTTATTCTCCCAATAGATTCGGTGCGTTCCGGTCTGGTCACCTGCGGCTTGGCCCTCGGCCTGGCGCCGCAGCCCGACCAGGGAAGGACAGGTGGCTTGCTCCTGGCAAAATTCTTCCCGGGTGGGCCCGCCCTCGTGGCGCCAATGGGCCAACTCGGGTAGATCCCCCAACTCGGGGACTGGGGCGGGGTCGGATGGTGCGGGTTCGTCGCTGGCGACGGACCCTTCCGATGGGGGAACGGGAGGACCCTCGGCGGGGACAGTACGGGCTTCTTCGACCGGGGTGCCCTCGACTTCTCTCCGGGGAGTGAGTCGGGCTGTCATAGATCGGGTGGTGGCACACACCCACTCGGGGAGTCCCATCATTCCTAGGTGGGCCTTGCGCTCTACGTGCTTCCAGGGAGAACTCTCCAGGTCGTTCCCTAAGAGGCAGTCGACCGGCTGGGAGGTTCTTAGGGCCACCTTGAGTTTACCTATCACCCCTCCCCACTCAAATGGCACCAGGGCTACCTGACACATACTTTCCCTATTGTCTGCAGATATTACGGGGCAAAAGACATTGGGGAGGATCTGCTCCTCGGGAACTAGGTGCCTGAGGACACCGGTGATACTGGCCCTGGTGTCCCGCAGGGCCTCTACCTGGTGGCCATTGATCTTGACGAGCTGCCCATATTTCTGTGTGTTGGACGGTAGGAGGCTACCAGGGATCATTTCCCTATCTCCCAGGGATACTAGGGCCATAGCGGCGGGTTCCCACTCCTCGGCTTCCTCAACCTCCTCCCCCAGGGCTACGTTGGCTATCTGTCTCGCAGGGGTGACTTGGGTGGCCATGGGGCACTCTGGGTCATTGGCGTAGTGCCCGGGTTTCTGGCAACGAAAACATGTGACGGTCACCCGGTGTCCTCGTCTCCCAGGGGGCCCTGTTACTGGTGGGGGGGGCGCCGGGAAAGGTGGAGGTGGTGTCTTCGGGGGGCTAGGCTGGGACTCTCTCGGCCCTCCCTGGTTCCCTCCCCCTCTCTGGCGGGGTGGTCCCTGACTGGTTCGGGGGTACTCTCCTACCATGCCCCGGGAGACCCGGGTGTTGGTCCAGCGGTCGGCCTCCACAGCCACCTTCCGGGGATCTGTGAGCTTGCTATCCAGCAGATGTTGACGTAGCTCTACGAAGCAGTTCGCAGCCAGATGTTCCCATAACATGAGGTCAGTGAGTTCGGCAAGGGTGGTGACCTTGCTGCCCTTGACCCACCCATCGAAGGCCCGACTAAAAAAGTTTACATACTCCACCCAGGTGGTGCCCGGGATCTTCCTGCAGTCCCGGAACCGTTGGCGGTACATTTCTGGGGTGAGGCCGTATCTTGTGAGGAGAGCCTCTTTCATGTGGCTGTAGGAGGTCTGCAGGGAGAGGGGTAGGTCGAGCAGGGTGTCCCTTCCTTCGCTCAGAAACCGCCCCCACAACCCCGCCCCCCAGTCCTTCTGTGGAATCCGATGGGAGGTCATGGCGACCTCGTAGGCCCAAAACCATTGCTGAATGTCATCGTTTTTATAATATTCTTTGACCACATCCTTGGGGATGTGGACCTTCTGTTCCGCTGGGGGGGCCGTCTCTCGGTTCCCCGAGGGCCTCCCGTCCTCATTTCGGGCCTTGAGCTCGAGTTCTTTTAAGCTGCGTTCGTGCTCTAGTTGGAGCTTTCTTCCTTCGTGCTCCCGTTGGAGCTTCTTTTCTTCCAGTTCGCCTTGTACGCGCATTTGCTCTACCGCTAGCTTTTTCTCCGCTAACTTCAATTCGCCCTCGATTTTGAGTTTGGCTAACTCGAGTTCATGACTGCGGCTTCTCTCTCTGTCCGCGAGTTCTCCCGGGGATAGGCCCCCGTCTGGTACAATGCCTCGCACCTGATTGTCGCTGCTTTCACTTGGAGGGGGTTCGGCTTCGTCGGGGTGCTCCCCCGTGCCTTCCGGGCGGGATGCCCCGGTCTCCACCCAAGTTTTCAGTGCTTTCTGCAAGTCTTCCTTAGTGTTGAGGCCAGTGGTAGCGATTTTAAGTTCTTTGCAAAATTGTTTTAGCTCTTTGTGTGTGTATTCTTCCAGATGCTCCACCTGGAACACTCTGTTGGCGTTGGTTTCTGCGGAGCTCATGGCGCTTCCTTCTGCCATCTTTGTTGGTCGTGCGTCCGTTGTTCACTGTACGATCTCTAGGTGATGGGCCCGAATCCCACCGCTGCCACCAATGTTAGACGGCGACCTCAGAGGAGCCCGGAAAGGGGTGCTGACTTCCCTGAGTCCCACCCGTGTAGTATTGTAGCCGGGCACTGGCGAGAGATTCCCCAGGGGGGAGGAATCTCGCAACTAGGATCGTACTTCTGGCACCACACGACACAGAGAGACCACACTGGGTATTCTCAGAAACAAGCTTTATCAAATAGGTATCACTGCAAATATGTACAAGGTGAGCACGGGCTCAAGAGTCTCGGAAAGGTAGGGGGTAGCGGGACTGTCTCTGGTAACGGTTCAAGCAGGGACGTATCCGGCGCACAGCTCACAATCCTCGAGCTGGGGGATACGTGGTCGGAGTCGGGGTCCGGCGGGACCGTGAGAGTCTGGGGGAGCCGCGAGTCACTCAGCGGGCGCAGGTACAGGTTCGGAGGTCTTTACGATCTTCAAGGAGCCGCGAGTCACTCAGCAGGGCTCAGGTACAAGTTCGGAGGTCTTACGATCTTCAGGGAGCCGCGAGTCACTCAGCAGGGCTCAGGTACAAGTTCGGAGGTCTTACGATCTTCAGGGAGCCGCGAGTCACTCAGCAGGGCTCAGGTGGGTTCAAGTTCCAGGAGCCGCGACCACGTCAGCAGGCTCTCGTTGTTCCAGCGTCGAATCTGCCGGACAGTCTCAGAGCACCCCTTGTTATAGGTCGACCCCGCTTTGATGTCCGGAGTCTGCGCAGGCAGGGGTCTTGTCACCTGGGGGCCGCTTGTCGGGGTTTCCTGCTATTGTCTTTTTGATCCTTTCAGGGCCGGGTCGGGAGGAGTCCCAGACACCCAGCAGGCACGGAGCCAGCCCGCAGGGAGGCCGGAGGGCCGATCGAAACCCATCGTCCCAGGGGAGTTCAGAGGTGCGATAGAAACTGCTCCTCCCTCTCTCATCCCCTGGAAGCGTGATGTCCTCCAGCCGGAGTGGCGCCTCGAGGCCCGGGTCGCGCTGGAGCCGGGCGGCCATCTTGTTGCAGGGAGTGGGCACGCGGGCCCGGGGTGGCCGAAAGGAGAGAGGCCATGGACGGGGATGTCCGGGGTTGGTGCAGGTGTCCTGGTGGGAAAGGTCGGCTGGGCCGCGTGCTTGGGCTGCAGGCACCAGGTTTCGGTGGTGCGGGGGCACGGAGGGCCATTCTACGAGGCCGGGTCCAACAGTGTGCATCACTGAAGCCCCCTAGTACTACCAGTGGACAACATTTGATCTTTCTGCTCTGAGGGATTAGTGCTGTTGACACTAAGAACTTCTTGGTGCCTGAACCAGAATCCCATACTGTGAGGCAACACCTTGACATCTGGTTACAAGAGGAATTGTTTTAGCACACCTGTGGAGGAGCCACAATTAGATAATTATATGTTGATTGAGTCTTGCTTTATGGTTCAAGTGTGGGTCCCATAGCTGCAGATTTAGCTCTTCAAGTCTTCAAGTCTTCAAATAGGCAGGAAAGAAGGGGAAGGGTGGGTATAGCATTCTCCAATTTGAGTATCACTGTGTAAAGTAGGTTGTGGCATCCATGCTCTGGGGTCCCAGAATAAGCTCCTCATTAAGTGGTTGTTTACTAAATTGTGTCTGTTGTGGGGGTGGGAGGTCATGACCATCTCGCACTCCCTAACAGAGGATAAGTCTGATATCACTGCACTACAGGAGATGTATTTCCCAAGGCATGGCTTTAGCACAGACACTAACCTCATGGCTTTCAGCTCTATGGTCCATAATAAACATAGTGGTGGTTGTTTTTTTCTTTCAGATAATGCTTCAATTTACGTCCCTTAATTGCAAAAAAACATAAGGGAGGACGGTGCATTATGGCTTGCTGATGACTCAATCAATCAATCACATTATTTGTAAAGCGCACTACATACCCAGTAGGGTTTCAAGGCGCAGGGGGGGGGGGGGGGGGGGCAAGGTGCTGTTACTGGTCGAAGAGCCAGGTCTTGAGTTGTCTCCTGAAAGTCAGCAGGTCTTCGATTTGTCGCAGGTCGAGGGGGAGGGTGTTCCAGGTCTTGGCGGCGCAATGGGAGAAGGACCTGCCTCCAGGAGTGGATCTCCGGATGCATGGGACGTGGCCAGGGCGTGGTCAGCGGAGCGGAGATTCCTGTTGGGTATGTAGAAGGAGAGTTGACTGTTGAGATAGGCTGGGCCGGTTTTGTGGAGTGCCTTGTGTGCGTGGATCAGGAGCTTGAAGGAGATTCTTTTGTCGACTGGGAGCCAGTGCAGGTTCCTCAGGTGGGGGGTGATGTGGTCGCGGCGCGGGGCGTTGAGGATCAAGCATGCGGAGGCATTCTGGACTCTCTGTAGTTTGCTGATGAGCTTGGGCCGGGCTACGGCATAGAGGGCGTTTCCGTAGTCCAGTCTGCTGCTGACTAGGGCCTGGGTGACTGTTTTTCTCGTGTTAGTCGGAATCCATCTGTAGATCTTGCGGAGCATGCGGAGGGTGTAGAAACAGGTGGAGGAGACTGCGTTGACTTGTTTGGTCACGGAAAGATTTGAGTCGAGGATGATACCCAGGTTGCGTGTGTGATCGGTGGGGGCCGGGGGGACCCCAGTGATGTGGGCCACCAGGAGTCGTCCCATGCGGAGGGGTTGGATCCGAGGATGAGGATTTCTGTCTTGTCTGTGTTCAGTTTGAGGCAGCTGTCCTCCATCCAGTCGGCGACGGCCTTCATTCCCTGGTGGAGGTTGGATTTGGCGGTGAGGGCGTCCTTTGTGAGGGAGAAGATCAGCTGAGTGTTGTCGGCGTAGGAGATTATGTTGAGGTCGTGCTGTCGGGCGATGCATGCTGGAGGTGCCATGTAGACGTTGAACAGTGTCGGGCTGAGGGAGGATCCTTGAGGGACGCCACAGATGATCTTGGAGGCCTCGGATCGGAACGGGGGGAGGCGGACTCTCTGAGTTCTGCCAGAGAGGAAGGAGGTGGTCCAGTCCAGGGCTTTGTTACGGATCCCTGCGTCGTGGAGGCATGTGCGTAGTGTGCGGTGGCAGACGGTGTCGAAGGCGGCGGAGGGCGCTCAGGGTAAGGATTGTTACGGTTTTCTTGCTGTACATATTCAACACGCGATGCCAGACAAGATCCCTTTCTCTAATCATTTGTAGACACTTTGCAAGATTTATTGTAGCAATCTTGATTTCTATAGGATACTTTCACTAACTATGTGACCCCTCTGGGCAGGTCAAGTAGTACTTCACTCTGGAGCTTTTTTCAAAGGGCCTTGAGCATAAGTTTAAAGAGTTGGGCATTCAAGATGTGTGAACGCAGGCGCTTAGGGATCTGCAGCATTACACCCTTTTCTCCCATGTCCACCACACTTATTCTAGAGTTGATAGTGTCTTACTTAGTAACACTCTTGTGCCATCAGTGGATCATGTCAAGATACACTCCGCTATCTTCTTGACCCATGAGCCAGTGTCGTTCGAACTCAAAGTTGGCCCTGAAACCCCTTGCAATTACACCCAGCATCATAAAGAAACCAGACCTCAAAGCAGAAGTGTTCAGTGTAGGAGAGTAGGATCTGCTTCTAATAGTTACCCCCACTTTTTGCTGATGTTTCACTGTTTTTGACTTAGTCTGGCTGGGATCCTGCTATCCAGGACTCCAGCCTAACTGCTTTCTCCTCTAAATTGATTGCATGTACTTTAGGTACATCCCAGATTGGATTCTGGGGTACCCTTATAAGTCCCTAGTATATAGTATACTATGTACCCAGGGCATAGGTACCCCAGAGACCTCCGAGGGGCTGCAGCATGTATTATGCCACCCCTGAGAGACCATTCAAAATGACACCACAGGTCTGCTACCGCCGCCTGTGTAAGGTGGTGCATGCACCACTTACTTAGATATAGGTTCACTATATCTATCCTATAATACAGCACATATAAACCTATCAGTCACCCCTATGGCAGGCCTTATCAATCCCGAAGGCAGGGTGCTGGGTTTTATGTGAGAGGATGCACCTGCATGAGCAGTGCCCCTCTGCAGGCTTGGGAACCTGTTTTCCGGGTTTGTTTGTGATGCAGCCAACCATATATACTTAAGTGCATTATAACCTCGCGGTAAATGCTACCTTTAAAACGGCTGCAGAGGGGCAAATGTGACACATTGGGCTACCCGGTACCAGCTTTCTTGACCTGGGCATCACAAAATGGATGCTGTCAGCCACAGACACGAGTCTGCCCTCCTGCTGCTGAGCCAGGCTTGAGCAGGGGAAGGCTTGACAATAGGCTTCCTGTCACAGGGAGGTGTGACAGGAAGCCTATTGCGGGTGCACTCTGAGAGTACTTTGATGTCTGCACTGGGGGCACATTTGGTGTCCATGTGCATAGTCCAGCTCAAACCAGTTGCAGGAGCCATTTGCTCCTGCTCTGGCGTGAAACTGGACAAAGGACATTGGTGTAGCCACCCCTCTGTCCTGACTCTCCCATAGGTGGGTCCCCAGAGTTTGTCCCACCCCTTCCTTGGGTATAAAGTAGGAACCCCTGACTACAGGACTTTAGATTTTACCTGGACTAAACTCTGCTACAGAAACCAAGTACTTCGACGATCTGCAAGACGCTGGATGACTGAAGAATTTCCCTTGGAGTAAAGTAGTTACTCCCCTGCAATGCAGACACCTAAACACATCTGACTGGTTTGCATCTCCCGAGCTCCTGAGGACTCCGAAGATTTCTGCAACACAGAAGGTGGGTTCCCGTGGTCTCTGAGGTTGATCTGCGCTCTCAGCTACTCTGAGGCCCATATCCCTAGTGGGGACAGTGCAACCCAAACCCCTGTGCACCGTGTACATTTGCAGCAGCATATGCTTTCAGCGACCCCTGAGACTGTGCTTTGGGCTACTTGTAGACCTGACCCCGAGCAGTAATTGCACCGATGATTTCCAGCCTACCCTCCATGAGTGTTCATGGGCTGGTATTTTGTGATTCAGCTCGATGTCCCTTTGCGATCCCTGGTCTGTTGGCCTGTGGGTCCCTGTGAAGGTAACTTTGACTTTCCGTGGGCTTTCCTGGTTGCTCCAGACATGCCCTGACTCTCCATAGCTTGGAGAGTCCCCAGGACCTTGCTGGTCCTCACCGGAGCATCTTTCCTCTGCCCACTTGGGTTGCAGTTGCCAAGGCTTGTTAGTGTTCAATCCAGACACTGACCCTCCCAGCACTTGACATGCTTCGTGGGACAGCTCACCTCTGGACTTTGGTTGTCGTCGACGTCTCCTGGTCCCCGTGGCTGTAGAGTCAAGCTTCACCTCTTCTCACCTGAAACACCCGACATTGGTGGGCATTCGTCTATCGTGCCTCTGGGTCACTGTGAAGTGACCCAGACTCTGTCCCCTCTGCTTTCAGGTTCTTCTCATCTTCCTGGCAGCAGCACTTTCCGCATCACGCCATTGAAAACTATGAAGGTTTCCGAAATCACTTAACCCCTATGCACACGGCTCCTCTGGGATAGGTAACAGGGGTATCTCGGTACTCTCAAGGGTGCTGGCCTTAGAACCTTCGATGTTTAACTGGGTTTGCTTAAAGTACTCTCCAAAGTGTCCTTAATCTTTAAAATTCCACCCGTGTCTTACCCATAGAGTTGTACGGAACTCGCGTCTGTGTTCTCACACTGCACCCATCCTCCGTGGGTCCCCTGTGTCACTACCTTGGGTGGTTCCTTGGGGTCCCAGCGATTCTACGTGCTCTAGGCACTGTGTCTAGTCAAATCATGGTTGTTATACCACTTTCTTAGTATATGGTTTGGTCTCCCCCTGGAGCTCACTGTGTATTGTGCCATTTCCTGTCGTGTAGTGATTTAATACTGTGTGCTGTGTTCTCTAATCTCATAAGGAGGTTAGTAGAGAGTGTTTAGTAATAAATACATATATTTTATATATTCCTTGTGTGGTTCTCCTTTCATTTGGTCATTCAGGAGGTTATAAAATGGTAAACCAAGCTGCTTTACATTCCTTGCTACCACTAGGATAGCTTTCAATAAAGGTTGTCTTTAACCTAATCATCAATAAGGGTTGTTTGGAATGGTACAAGGTGCCCACTTTAATTAGTGGTCAGTAAATACCAGGCCAACTTCTCACATTGGTTGGCAGCGGTTGGGATTCAAGCTTGCTATTGTTTTACCAGATAATCTCATTGAGTGACTAACTGAAAACCACTAAAGGTATTAGGTACATATAAATCAAGACTAGAATAAGTAAGTTCTACTGAACTTGGAGTTGGGTACGTCAAGGGTCTAGCACACCCTTTAACCAACTCAAGAGAGTTTAGTAGCTCCCACTAGGTTAGGTAAGTGCCTACACCACATAACTTCAGTATGTCTTCTAGGCCTGAAGCCAGTGGCTCCTTGCCAACTAAGTATGATCATCTCTCATTCCAAGAATTGAGAACTATGTGTACATCTAGAAAACTGAAGACAGGGAGACATGCAAGCACCCAACGTCTCAAAGAGATGTTGCTTTTAGATGACCTCAGAAAGACCCTAGGGTCTGATGAGACAGGCAAGTTGGGTGGGACAGCAGAGGAGGACAGGCCAGGAAGTGAAAACTTCTATGACATGGACTCCAATGCTGACCAGGAGGATCAAGATGATTCTAACCTGGACAATCCAATGCTTCCTGAAGGTGAGGCAGAAGGCCTCAGTGGCCCTCTCTTTACCCCACCTGGAAGGGTTAACAATTTACTAAGAAGATCAAGATCTACTTCCCAGGAATCTAATCATTCTGGTATTTCTGTAGGGACCTCTGCTTCTCATAAAAGGGTGTCCTCTTGTGAGAAGAAGTGCCAACTGCTTGAGTTTGAGAGAGCTAAGCTCAGAATCAAGAGAGAGCAATTGGCCTTAGATAGGGAATCCCTGGAGCTTCAGAGAGCTTCCAAAAGGTTGGGGCTAGAGCCCCATGATGGCAGCAACAGTGTCCCTAGAGGTAGAGAACATACTCATGACCATAGGAACCTGAACAAGATTGTCCCTCCCTATACAGTGGGGATGACATCCACAAATGGATAACTGCACTAGAGAGGGCCTGTAAGGTACCGAGGGTCCCTCAAGAGCAGTGAGCAGCAATCTTGTGGCTCTCCTTTGCAGACAAAGGTAGGGACAAGCTCCTCACTGTAAGAGAAGAGGATGCTGATAATTACAAAGTCTTAAAGAGTGCTCTGATTGATGGGTTTGGCTTAACCACCGATTAAGTTCAGAGATACCCAGAAGGCACAGACTCAAGACTGGGTTGAATTTGTAGATTGTGCTACTAAGGCTCTGGAAGGCTGGTTACTTGGCAGTAAAGTGTGTGATTTTAAAGGATTGTACAATTTAATTATGAGGGAGCAGATCCGTAATATTTGTCAAAATCAGCTGTTGCATCAGTACCTGGTGGACTCTGATCTGACCTCTTCCCAAGAATTGGGCCAGAAGGCAGACAAATGGGTCAGGAATAGGGTGAGGCAGAAGGTTCAGAACCAAGGTGGTGACTCCAAGAAGCAAGATTCTAAAACCTCCGATAAGGGTGGGGAGAAGGGTAAAGACCAGAAGTCTTCTCAAGGACCCCAAAAATCTTCATCTGGTGGGGAGTCACAATCCAACAAGGGAAAAGGTAAGAAGAAGCCATGGTGTCAAATCTGTAAACAGAAGACCCATTGGACAAGTGATTGTAACAAGTCCAAGGATTCAACTCCAACCACCACTGCCCCTAAGGCAACTGTTCCCCCTAGTTCAGCTGCAAGTGGTGGTAAGGGTGTAGTAGGGTTAACACTGGGATCTGTGATGGACTCTGGCCTAGTTAGAGTTCCCACTCAGGATGTACTGATTTATGATAGAGGCATGGATATTGCCCCCTTATTTGTCAGTCCCAGTAATCCGGGCAAATACAGACAGCAGCCTTTGATAAATGGAAAAGAGGCCTTGGCATTTAGGGACACAGGTGCAAGTGTCACCAAGATGACAAAAGATCTTGTGGCCCCTGAGCAAATCATACTTGGTGAGATGTACCAAGTGACCAATGCTAGCAATGTTAGGACAGACCATTCCTTGGCAGTTGTTAATTTCACCTGGGGAGGGGTAACTGGCCTTAAGAAGGTTGTGGTAATTGCAGACCTCCCTGTTGAATGCTTGTTGGGCAATGATTTAGAGACTTCAGCTTGGGCTGAAGTGGAACTCAGGACTCATGCAGAAATGTTGGGTATCCCCGTAGATGTGTTTGCTAGGACTAGGTCAGAGGTAAAAATGTCTTCCACTGAACAGGCCCTGGATTCTGGAAAAACGGACCAAGTGCCTTTCAAGAGAAGGAGCAGTAGGGGTAAGGCAGTGTCTTCCACCCTGACTCAGAGTACAGATCAGTCTCTTGAGGGAGATGATCTTAGTCCTGCAGAAGGAACTGTCTCAGAGGAGCTTGAGCCTGATCAGGTTGAGTTCTTGGGGACAGGGGGCCCTTCCAGGGCAGATCTGAGCCAGGAGCAGTTGAGCTACCCCTCTCTTGAACTCCTCAGGCAGCAAGCTGTTGCTGAGGCTGCTGGGAGTGACAGTGGGTCCCATAGGATCTACTGGGATGATGGACTTCTATACTCAGAGAGTAGAGACCCCAAGCCTGGAGCTATCAGGAGGTTGGTTATACCTCTGAGGTTTAGGGGCTTCCTATTAACACTGGCACATGACATCCCAGGTCACCTAGGCCAAAACAAGACTTGGGGAGAGAATTGTCCCTCACTTTCATTGGCCTCACATGTCTGAAGACACCAAGGAGTTTTGTCGCTCCTGTGTCACCTGTCAAGCCAGTGGAAAGGCAGGTGGTACTACAAAGGCCCCCCTGATACCACTACCTGTGGTGGGGGTTCTCTTTGAGAGGGTTGGGATTGACATAGTTGGTTCCATGGATCCTCAAACTGCACCTGGGCACAGATTTATACTGGTGATGGTGGACCATGCCACTAGGTATCCGAGGCAATTCCCCTTAGAACTACCACAGCTCCGGTGGTGGCAAGGGCCCTCCTGGGAATATTTTCGAGGGTGGGCTTTCCTTAGGAGGTAGTATCAGACAGAGGTGCAAACTTCATGTCTAGTTACTTGACTGCTATGTGGAAGGATTGTGGAGTAAATGACAAATGTACCGCCCCTTATCACCCACAATGCAATGGGTTAGTTGAAAGGTTCAACAAAACCCTCAAGGGCATGATTATAGGTCTCCCAGAAAAGCTTAGGCACAGATGGGACATACTTTTGCCCTGCCTTCTCTTTGCCTACAGAGAGATTACTCAGAAGGGGGTTGGTTATGGCCCTTTTGAACTTCTGTTTGGACATCCAGTTAGGGGTCCATTGTGTCTAGTGAAGGAGGGATGGGAGTTACCTCTCAAACCCCCTAAATAGGATATTGTGGACTATGTACTTGGTCTCCGCTACCGGATAGCTGAGTACATGAAGAAGGCATCCAAAAACCTTGAGGCTAGTCAGTAAATGCGAAAGGCCTGGCTTGACCAAAAGGCTGTGTTGACTGTTTATCAGCCAGGGCAGGAAGTATGGGTGTTGGAGCCTGTGGCCCCAGTAGCCCTCCAAGACACGTGGAGTGGCCCTCATACAATCATTGAGCAAAAGGGAGAGGTTACCTACCTGGAGGACCTTGGAACTCCCAGGAGCCCCCATAGGGTGCTCCATGTGAACAGGCTCAAACCATATGTTGACAGGGCTGACATGGGCTTGCTCATGGCTACTGATGAAGGACAGGAGGAAGAGAGTGATCCACTCCCTGACCTGCTCTCACAGACCCTGATGATGGTTCAGTTGATGGTGTAGCCTTGGCAGGCAGCCTCACTGTCCAGCAGCAAACTGATTGCAGAAATAAGTTTAGACATATGTTTTCACTGACCCCAAGTCAGACTACCTGGTGCACTCATGAAGTGGACACAGGGGACAGTCTGCCTGTTTAAATTAAGATTTACAGGAAACCTGACCATGTCAGGGACTGCATCAGGACTGAAGTCCAGAAGATGTTGGATTTGGGAGTTATTGAACCCTCAGATAGCCCGTGGACTAGTCCAGTAGTCTTGGTACCCAAACCTCACACCCAGAATGGTAAGAGAGATGAGGTGTTGTGTTGACTACAGGGGTCTCAATGCAGTCACTAGGACTGATGCCCATCCAATACCAAGGGCAGATGAGCTTATAGATACTTTGGCCTCAGCCACGTTTCTGAGCACATTTGACCTGACAGCTGGTTACTCGTAAATCAGACTAGCTGAGGATGCAAAGCCAAAAACAGCATGTTTTACCCCTAATGGGCACTACCAATTTGTGGTGATGCCCTTTGGTTTGAAAAATGCACCTGCAACTTTTCAAAGGTTGGTGAATAAAGTCCTTACAGGCCTGGAAGCCTATAGTGCAGCCTATCTTGATGATATTGCTGTCTTTAGCTCCACCTGGGAGGCTCACCTGGTCCACCTGAGAAATGTTTTGGAGGCCCTGTAGAAAGCAGGCTTCACTATCAAGGCCACCAAGTGCCAGATAGGACAGAGTCAGGTTGTGTACCTTGATCACCTGGTGGGTGGAGGTCGGGTTCAACCATTGCAGAACAAAATCCAGAGCATCATGGACTGGGCTGCTCCAACCACCCAGACTCAGGTCAGAGCTTTCTTGGGCCTGACTGGGTACTATAGGAGGTTTGTCAAAGGTTATGGATCCATAGTGACCCCTTTGAATGACGTAACTTCCAAAAGAATGCCAAAGAAAGTTCAGTGGACAGTTAGCTGTCAAAAGGCATTTGATGACCTGAAGCAGGCCATGTGCACTGCTCCCATTCTGCAAATTCCTGACTATTCCAAACAATTCATTGTCCAAACAGATGCATCTGAGTTGGGGGTAGGGGCTGTGTTATCACAATTAAATGATGAGGGTCAGTATCAGCCAGTAGCTTTTATTAGCAGAAGGCTGACCCCCCGAGAGAAACATTGGTCAGCCATTGAGAGGGAGGCCTTTGCTGTGGTTTGGGCTCTGAAGAAGCTGACGCCATACTTGTTTGGTACTCACTTCATTGTTCAGACAGACCATAAGCCCCTCTTATGGCTAAAACAGATGAAGGGTGAAAACCCCAAACTTTTCAGGTGGTCCATTTCCCTACAGGGGATGGAGTATACAATGGCACATAGACCTGGGAGTAACCATGCAAATGCAGATGGACTCTCCAGATATTTCCCCTTAGAACATGAAGACTCAACTGGTGAAGGCTAGTTTAATGTCCTGACATTGGGACATTGGGGGGGGGGGGGGGGTTGTGTAGGAGAGTAGGATCTGCTTCTTATAGTTACCCGTACTTTTTGCTGATGTTTCACTGTTTTCGACTTAGTCTGGCTGGGATTCTGCTATCCAGGAACCCAGCCTAGATGCTTTCTCCTCTATATTGATTGCATGTACTTTAGGTACACCCCAGATTGGATTCTGGGGTACCCTTATCAGTCCCTAGTATACAGTATACTAAGTACCCAGGGCATAGGTACCCCAGAGGCCTCCGAGGGGCTGCAGCATGTATTATGCCACCCCTGAGAGACCATTCAAAATGACACCACAGGTCTGCTACTGTAGCCTGTGTAAGGTGGTGCATGCACCCCTTACTTAGATATAGGTTCACTATATCTATCCTATATCACAGCACATATAAACCTATCAGTCACCCCTATGGCAGGCCTTATCAATCCCGAAGGCAGGGTGCTGGGTTTTATGGGAGAGGGTGCACCTGCATGAGCAGAGCCCCTCTGCAGCCTTTGGAACCTGTTTTCCGGGTTTGTTTGTGATGCAGCCAACCATATATACTTAAGTGCATTATAACCTCACGGTAAATGCTACCTTTAAAACGGCTGCAGAGGTGCAAATGTGACACACTGGGCTACCCGGTACCAGCTTTCTCGACTTGGGCATCACAAAATGGATGCTGCCAGCCACAGACACTGCAGATTGGATTCTGGGGTACCCTTATCAGTCCCTAGTATATGGTATACTATGTACCCAGGGCATAGGTACCCCAGAGGCCTCCCAGGGGCTGCAGCATGTATTATGTCACCCCTGAGAGACCATTCAAAATGACACCACAGGTCTGCTACAGCAACCTGTGTAAGGTGGTACATGCACCCCTTACTTAGATATAGGTTCACTATATCTATCCTATATCACTGCACATATAAAACTACAAGGTGCCCACTTTAATTAGTTGTCAGCATATACCAGGCCAACTTCTCACATTCAGCAGCTGCTCTTCTGTTATAGCGGAGGTGTGAAGTCCCACTGCATGGGAATGTAAAATAAAATTATAATAAAGCTATTAATAAAACTGCTATTATAATTTTATTTCACAATATGGAACCGGACCCAAGTCTTGAGGGTGGGGCCATCCTCTGACAGAGTGGTGGGTACAGGGCACTACAAGTGCGCATGGCGGTTTGGCCGGCTGTCTTAGCACAGCCAAAACCACCATGCACACTTAACTATCCCCATGCTGTTGCATGGAGAGCAGTATTGGCCAGTGTTGTGGATGAGCGGCATGGTGGGCGGGGAGACGAGGGGGTCGGTGGTGGGGGCATAGGGGTCGTGGGTAGGCAAAATAAAAAAAACAATAAAAAGAAAACTTAAACTGCAGCCAGCTTTTCTGCTCCTCTTCTTGCAGACACAAGCTCCTAGACTGGCCTGCAGCCAATCCTGTAGCTGCTGTCATTCATGAGAGCAGAAGCAGGATTGGCCTGAAGGCCCTCAATTTGCACTCAAAGTCAGACTGGAATCCTGTACCTGCTCTCTCCAACCCAGCAATGCAGCAATGCAGCTGGGTTGAAGAGAGCTTCAATGAGCATGACGGTTTGACCGGCCTAAGACGGCTAGCCAAACGTCATGCGCACTGAAGGTAGTGCACTACCACTCTTCCTGTCATCCTTCTGTCTCCGCCCCCAAGACTCATCAGGGCAGAAAAAATAAAACAATAATAAAATCAGTTTATTATCGTCTTATTTTTCCTTTCTTGCTGTTTTTTGGGGGGCGACGTTCCTCCGCCCTAGTGGAAGAGCCGCTGCTGATGGAGAGCAGCAGACACAGGCTCCCAGTCCTTGCTGGAGTGTGAAACCAGCCTGCTCCGCCCAATCCAGGCGCTTCTCTCATGCTGGGTAATACTAGCATGAAAGCAGCATCTGGATTGGCACTGGGGAGTCTGGGAGCCTGTGCGTCGGGAGCTGAGCACTGAGGCGGAGAGGCGCTGCCCCAACACTTTTCCCTGCTATCATTTGCCACTGGACGTGTTGTCCCATATTGAAGAATACTATGCTTTGACTGAAGGAGGGTAAGTGGAAGGAATGGGGTTCTAGAATGCCTTAATGGCTGCTATGATGAACATGTATTTGAATTATGGTGAATCTTAAGAAACTTCTGGGTCATGGGAGGGACGTATTTGAAGTGTATTTGCAAAAAGCAAAACAGAAATAACAGGTAAACTTAACGGTACACTATTTACAAGGCGGATGGGATTCTACTACACCTCAAGTGAATATTTTACAGTTGAGGTGAAAGGGTAGAGCCTCTTTTAGAGCTCAAATTAAGAAAGGAAGCTGGTGTAGTTGTGTCTCTGAGATCTTTTTTTGTCATGGGGGTTTCCCCGACAACATAGAAATCCAAATTTGAGGCTTTTCATGGCTATTACATGCCTCTTTACTCAGAGACTACTTACTCCCTGAGAAGACATCCCTACGTCACTTGACAACGGAGCAATGTGAAATGCTTGAGTCCCAAATACCAGCTGAGGGAGTGACAAATGCAATAAAAAAGCTCAAAGTAGATATGGCCTCTGGACCTGATAGTGCCCTGGGTACCATTTAGAAATCTTTCTCTGCGAATTTGGCCTCTAAACGTTACTATTCAACACATTTGCCTAAAAATAACAATGGTGGAAGCTAACATATCTCTCATCTCCAAACTGGGAAAAGACCACCGATTATGCACTTCCAATCGACACATTAGACACAAAAATAATAATAAGGGTTCCCAAGGATCCATTTCTCCAAACTTCATTTATTAAGGAAATATATGGTATGCTGTATCTTTCAATATCAAAGTAACATTAAGGAAAACTTCCTATTATCATTAAGTCTAGGTGCAGACAAGCACAACATTCAGATAGTTGTTTACATGTCCCAATAACATGTGCATACAATAAATAACATAAACAGACAAAAGGTGATGAGAGGATGCTTGTAATAAGTCTAACTACTGGCAATCGTTCAGCCTAGAATTTCAACCCATCGTTCTTTTGCCCACCATGCATTCTCAGATAAGACCCAACCATATACAAATCAATATCGACCCTGCTCCAATAGGAATAGTCTAGCCTGAGCTGCCAACCCAGGTCCTATCTTAACTGGAACACGAGCAACCCAAGACCAGCTATATCCTAATTGGGGCTCTTCAGTCAGTTGTAGCATGGTTTCAGTGGCATAGTGAGCATGGGACCTACGTCTGGGCGTACCATTGGCCATTTAGGGCGTTCCATCAAAAACACAGAAAGTGATAGGAGGATATTTGCAATAAGTCTAACCACTGGCAATTGTTTGGGGTAACATTCCAACCCATCATTATTTTGCCCACTTTGCTACCTCAGATTAGAGTGAGCCAAATCAGGGTTCAGTCCCGAGCACATTGTGCCAATGGAACCAAGTTTTACCTGACTGATGAGCCCTAATAAGGGCAAAACATGTCTTGGGTTGCCCGTGTCCTGGTTGAGAGAGGATCTGGCCGTGCAGTTCGGACTGGACTGGGTCCAAACTAAGGTTGCATGGTGTGCAAAATAATGATGGACTGGGATACGTTCTGAGTAATTACCAGTGGCTGAAATTAATTCAAGCATTCCATTCAACACTTTTTTGTATATGTCAGTATACCATAAATAACAAGGATTGGAAATGGGTCTCACCTTTGTAGCCTATTGACTTTGTCAATGTTTTTTGAAGATACTGTGCAGCATTGATAAAAAGTCAAATGCTTTGGCAAAAAAAAGGCACAATGACACCGCCACTGCTGGTGGCAATGTCATTCCCTAGCTGTGCTTATCCGTCACTACATATATGTGCACCTAGGGATTGATAGGAGTACATTGTTCATGATTTGAGTGAGGATGGTAGTAACCATTTGGATTGGTAAATAAAAACAATTTAAATGTAGCAGTTCAAAAATGCTTTTTGTACTGCAGAGCTTCTTAGAAGCCAATGTCAGCTATTGGGCCTACCAAAATTTAAAAAATGTAATGGGCTGCAAGAGGTTTGGGGAGCAGCGGTCAAGGGAGTGTGGAGAGTGGTTGGTGGAAGCAACAGTGAGTGGCAGGGGACAAGAGGGCAATGGAAGTGCTTGAGGCTGGGCCCAGGGGGCCCACACAAAATTTTAAAATGCAGGCAGGGCTGGAAAAAGCAATGGTTGAGCCAGAGGAAGAGGGATGAGGGAACAACACATTCCACGCTTGGGGGCGGTTGTCTGGGGGAGGGAAGCAGTAAAGAAGAGAGAGAGCTAGAAGACACACATGCACTGAAAGAAAATAAATAGTTCCCTCAATGTGAGCAGTGGAAGGATACAAGTCAGTCAACCAAAAGGATGGTAAAGAAGATAGGCTTCAGGGAAGGGACAAACAGAAGAAAAGGAAGGCAGGCAATTGATGTGTAGCAAACAAATAAGATTGACAATAAAGCCAGCTAACTGGCGATTAATGGGTGGACTTTAAGGCCTCTGTAAGGTTTTAGTATGTTTCACAAGTGGCTTTTGTCTACAGACACCAAAGGCATCTATAGGTGAAAGCTAAATGCTGTCTGGTAGGTGAGACCTAAAAATGGGCGCATTGACACATACTTTGAAATAACTTTAAACAGTAACATATTATACTCAAATTTAAGCCTACTATTCAGGTAGGCACTAAAAGGTAGGTACATTTTCAAAGTTCCACTTACAGACACAGGGACTATTCAAATAAAGAATAATAGGACAGGTTATGCTTGATTGTACTTAACCACATACAGACACATATACAATTCAAATAAACAATAAGGGACATGTACTACCCAATAACTACAAACAGGCACAGGCACATTTGAATTACCAGTGGCTGAAATTAATTCAAGCATTCCATTCATCACTTTTTTGTATACGTCAGTATACCATAAATAACAAGTATTGGAAATGGGTCTCACCTTTGTAGCCTATTGACTTTGTCAATGTTTTTTGAAGATACTGTGCAGCATTGATAAAAAGTCAAATGCTTTGGCAAAAAAAGGCACAATGACACCGCCACAGCTGGTGGCAATGTCATTCCCTAGCCGTGCCTATGCGTCACTACATATATGTGCACCTAGGGATTGACAGGAGTACATTGTTCATGATTTGAGTGAGGATGGTAGTAACCATTTGGATTGGTAAATATAAACAATTTAAATGTAGCAGTGCAAAAATGCTTTTTGTACTGCAGAGCTTCCTAGAAGCCAATGTTAGCTATTGGACCTACCAAAAAGAATAAATTAATTTAAAAAATGTAATGGGCTGCAAGAGGTTTGGGGAGCAGCGGTCAAGGGAGTGTGGAGAGTGGTTGGTGGAAGCAACAGTGAGTGGCAGGGGACAAGAGGACAATGGAAGTGCTTGAGGCTGGGCCCAGGGGGCCCACACAAAATTTTAAAATGCAGGCAGGGCTGGAAAAAGCAATGGTTGAGTCAGAGGAAGAGGGATGAGGGAACAACACATTCCACGCTTAGGGGCCTTTTGTCTGGGGGAGGGAAGCAGTAAAGGAGAGAGAGAGCTAGAAGACACATGCACTGAAAGAAAATAAATAGTTCCCTCAATGTGAACAGTGGAAGGATACAAGTCAGTCAACCAAAAGGATAGTAAAGAAGATAGGCTTCAGGGAAGGGACAAACAGAAGAAAAGGAAGGCAGGCAATTGATGTGTAGCAAGCAAATAAGATTGACAATAAAGACAGCTAACGGCGATCAATGGGTGGACTTTAAGTCCTCTGTAAGGTTTTGGTATGTTTCACAAGTGGCTTTTGCCTACAGACAGCAAAGGCATCTATAGGTGAAAGCTAAATGCTGTCTGGTAGGTGAGACCTAAAAATGGGCGCACTGACACATACTTTGAAATAACTTTAAACAGTAACATATTATACTCAAATTTAAGCCTACTATTCAGGTAGGCACTAAAAGGTAGGTACATTTTCAAAGTTCCACTTACAGACACAGGGACTATTCAAATAAAGAATAATAGGACAGGTTATGCTTGATTATACTTAACCACATACAGACACATATACAATTCAAATAAACAATAAGGGTCATGTACTACCCAATAACTACAAACAGGCACAGGCACATTTGAATTATCTATCACCAGGAGCTTATTCTAAACAAATAACCACTAACAGGTACATCAAAGCACAGGGTCGGACTGGCCTATAGGAGAATCAAGAAGTGCTCAATGGGCTGGTCTGACATGTCAGTGTGTGGGCCGTTTATTGTGGCTGTTTATGGGCCTGTTTTATGGTCTGCTGGACCAGTTTTTATGTTTCGCCTGCACAGCACTTGCGCTGTGCTTGAGAAATCTCTTGTTTTTAATATAAACTTAAAAGGGAATTCCATCCCGCATTCTCTCTTTCCTGCCTTCTCATTGGTTCCTGTGCGTGTCACTTACCTTTCCTCAATTTCTTTTGGCTGTAGCCTATTTTCCTGCTTTTACCAATGCTTGTTCCTTCTCTCCTTCTCTTATCAGTTTCCCACCGCGAAATACTGTTAACATCTGCTTTGGTGGAACTATATTTTCATAAAGTTTTGCCTTTTACTCTTGCAGCATATTTATATAAGAATTTATCACCCGGAGAGATCACGGGATGTTGCGCGGCTCTGCTGAGACTTGAACCGGGATCTCCAGCTTTCGAGTCAACAGCTCTGACCATGGCGCCACCTCCTCTCCACTCCTGTGTTATCTATCGAATAGCTCTTTCCTTCTCCCGGACAATGATTGTTGAAAACAGCTCTCTATTCATTACATAGGCGAAACCGATGCATTGCCAATGCTAGTTACTATTGTTTTCCCTGATATCAAAACAGAATTACCTGCAGCAATCTTAAATCCATGCAGTCTTCCATTCCTTGCAAAACACTTATACAATGTGTTTTTACAAGTTCAAAAATGCTCCAAATTTCAAACATGGGCCACTTTTTTAGTTATTCAATTGACTAATGGAGACTACTTTTATTTTGATGTCCGGACCTCTTTTCTGTCCCAGCCCGATCCTATCCATGCACAAATCCCTAACAGGTGATGCAGCCAACTTAAATCCATGCAGCCTTCCATACCTTGCAAAACACTCATACAGCATGTCTTTACAAGTTCAAAAATGCCCCAATTTTCAAACATGGATCACTTTTTTAGCCATCTAATTCACTAATGGGGGCTACTTTTATTTTGATGCCCAGACCTATTTTCTGTCCCAGTCCAATCCTATCCATGCACAAAAATTCCCTAACAGGTGAGGCAGGATCACACCACCCAATAAACACATCTAATTGCACAGACAAAGAAAGTATAGAGAGCAGATGGTTCACCTCTCAAGAATCAGATATTACTTCCCGCCACAAGGTTGGCCGGCGCAAACACATGTGCAACTATTCCCCACTCTACTTTGTTCCACTCCAGGCATAAGTGAAGCAACACTAGAGGTGCTATTTCTTATTCATCACACAAAAAACGTAACGTTTCTCACATTCTCCTCAGTCAACAACTACACCGTTCCAACCAGACACAACAGTATAAAGCTCAAACGTTTTCTCCTTGGTCGCTGCACTTCACTGCACCCCTTAACAGCAGTGACAGATAAAATGATGAGAGTACCACTATGAGCATCCCACATGACACCAAAACCCTTCCCGCGTAGGCGCAACATAGGCCACACGCCATGTCAGGGACTTATAACATGCAAAGTATATTGTGTTACGCAACGTGATGTTTCACCACAGTGACATGTAACTTGTATTTGTATACTCTCGTCTGCTATTAATAATGCTTCTTAGAGCTGTACTAGTCAATAACCTCTCACAGGTACATGCGTCATTCTAATAAGCAGATGCTCCATTCAAGTAACAAAAAACAGAACAATAAAAATTCGGATTAACAAAACATTTATATGTACTATTGAGACAGACAATTACAGCCATATGCCCTTCCCTCTTCTATCCCGTCCCTATATTTTTTCAATCCAAATAACAGACTCACATGTCCACCTCTCAAATGAATTTCATATTTTCCTATTCTAATTCACCACTAATCCTTCTTGGGTTTCGGAGTAGCGGGCTACTCACCGAAAAGCGCCTGAACACCTCTCGTCACAGGTAGTAAGTGCTATATAAATGCAATTAAAATTACAATTTAAATAAATCAACAGGTATGGGTGCCGTTCAGTTAACCATAACATGCACTGTTCCAATAATCATTTATCGGTGCATAAACCTATGAAAATAACCCCAAACTGACACACATATTGTTTTAATATTCACTAATGAGCATGCACACCACTGTAATGAAACATTAAAGAATGTTAACTTAATTTTCAAGTTCTTTGAACGTGAACATTTAGAAAACACATCTCATGCAACCACTCACATATGTACTTTAGAACCCCAACAGCATACCAACCAATCAATCAATCAATCAATCAGGGGTTTATAAAGCTGTGAGGGTCTCAAGGTGCTCAAAAAAGTGTTTAATAAAAACAGGGCCAACTCCTGCTACTAAATATTGCCCATTACTTGCGTTGTAACCTACTTCTAAGCATTCTATCAATCTATTCCCGTGCTTTAGACACGCCCATAAAATTGGCATGTTGTACAATCCAATTTCTGCTCACAGCCTGAAAGGAACATAACTAGTACCACTGACATTCCCAACAGCCTCCAAGGTCCCCACAAAAGGGGTAGCCCCCCCCTTTGGGAAGAGAGAGGTTATTGCCACGACAATGCTACATAACATGTAAGAACATACCTGTGGCATCTTTTTTGTACTCAACCTCTCTAACCACTTCTAAAAACAATTTCTCACTGCAAAATATAACATAAAGGCACACAGCTTCAAGTGGCTTGATACTGTCGAAACAGCGCTACTTTCGTTTTCAAAACAGATGACAGTAACGAGAGTAAACTCTGCATACTTAACTAAGGCTTCTAATTTGGAATCTATGACACCCTCTCTGGTGGTCTCAAGGGCACCTTGGAGATTTCTCTGGACTATATCAAGGACTGGGCATTGGCCTTGATGTAACCCAGCCATTCAATGGAATCCTCTCTGATTTAAGTATCTCACCATTCAATCCTTAATACATAGTGTCACTGGGGTTCTACTAGACTATGGGCCAATAAAACCTACCTATTTTTTATCCAGTCTGGCCTTTGCCTTTCAAATGACAAGTGGGGTGCCAAATGCTAACCCCAAAAGATGAAGGAATACTTGCAGCTGCGTTTTGTGTCCTGGGCAGCTGCTGATAGTACCATGTGTCGTAACAAATATCCAACGCTTCAATAAGTGATTTCCGCCCTGCAACACTGATTACATTGAAAGACTCCACCTGTTGCCAGTTGCAATCTAGTATATATGTGCTGCCTGATCAATACAAGACCAAGCAGCACAAAGAGCATCCCCCTCTGAGCAGAGTAAATTTGGAGATTATCGTCTTGGGGAGGGCAAACCCCACACCTCCCATCCACCTAGCGGGCACACAGGGCCGCCTCCTGGTTTTCACATAAAGACAAGAACCTGTGAATCACTTTCAAAGCAAATCACACAGTTGTACCACAAATTAAGGCGGGATCAAGGGTGTAAATGTGCAGCATCCATGATTAAGAAAATCCTCTATCAAATTGTAGCCTAGGGACAGCTAATCAGAGAGAGGGTGATATTGTACACAGACATCTGCAAGGGCCTACCAAATGCCAGGAATTTAACTTACTCACAATTAAAATGTACTATACTCAGGACCACTGGAGTTATGCGGCAGGGGAGGGCCAAATTATGCAGCAGGGTTGAGTGAATTATGCATCAAGAAAAGGCAAATTGTGTGGTGTAATACAACACATTTTTTAAATAAAATCAATTCATTATTTAGTAATTATTACAATTGTTAACACTATCTGACCACTGGGTGTACCTCCTTGGTACCAGTTGTACACCCAAATATAGCAATAAGCAATAGAAAGGTAACCAGCCAAGCTTTGCAAAGGGCCTTCCAATGTATGGCAACACATGTCACTGCGTTTTTAGTAACTTTTTATATATTTAAGCTAGAAACACTTTTTTTGTTAAAATCTGCAGATTATACAGCAGGTGAAATATGTGCAAATGTTGCAAATTAATAATTATGCAAATATCGCTGCGGCCGCAAAATTGCAAAATTCCTGTGGCCTTCACTGTATTAATAACAGAAAATGGACATGTGATATGTAAATGCCCCCTACTGTACTTGTTATCCAAATGAACAATTATTAGGCATGCATATTTTTCAAATATTAATTTAATCACACGTGCACTATTCAAATGACCAACACAGGGAACATAAGCTATAGAAATATCCCAGTACCAAGCATGTGCACTATTCAGTTAACCACAAACGAGGTATTACATAAAATGCCACTGAGAGACACATCTAAAAAGGACATGTGATATGTAAATGCCCCCTACTGTACTTGTTATCCAAATGAACAATTATTAGGCATGCATACTTTTCAAATATTAATTTAATCACACGTGCACTATTCAAATGACCAACACAGGGAACATAAGCTATAGAAATATCCCAGTACCAAGCATGTGCACTATTCAGTTAACCACAAACGAGGTATTACATAAAATGCCACTGAGAGACACATCTAAAAAGGAAATAACAAAGTGCATGCAACAGTTCAAATGTACAGTGCATGCAAGCTCTAACTTTTCAAATAGCAGTAACAGGTAAGCTTACAATAAAAGCCAAGGTGCCTTTACTATTCACATAACCACTAAAAGATATATGTAGTATGTAGTGACATGTAAATGATCATTTCAAGACCTGTTATTTAACTGAACAATTAAAGGCGTATCTAGTACTCAAATAACAATTTACTAGAACATATATGGTTCAAATGACCAATACTCATGTGGACACCCTCCCGGGTAATTAGTACACTATACAAATTAATATAACATAACATAACATAACATAAACAATGGAAATACTCCAGTAGCAAGCATGTGCTTATCAGATAAGCACAAACTAGATATTACAGAAAAAGCCACTAAGAGACATGTTTCAAGAAGAAATAACAAAGCGTAGGCACATTTTAACGTGTACTCAGCACATACTTGCTAACGTTTCAAATAGAAAATAACAGCTATGTTTACAATAAAAACACAGCTGAGTGTACTACTCATATAACCATGAAACCAGATATTTAGTATGTAGAGAGATGTAAATAACCACTATAGGACGTCATTCATATGAACAAATGTAGGCATCATTTGTACTATTCAAATATCAACTTACACACATTTACTAACACTACTTTTCAAATTGCCAATAAAAACACAAAGTATTCCAGTAACAAACATGTGTACTAATTAGATAACCACAAACAAACTAATACAGAAAAAGCCACTCAGAGAGACATCTTTAACTGAAATAACAAAGTACAGGCACACGTTTATGTGTACTATGCCTGTAAGTGCTATATTTTCAACTAGCCAGTGACAGGTAGGTTGAGAAACAGCTGGTGTCTGTACTATTCACATATCCATTAAAAGATACACGTCACTTCTAAACACCCATCATTCAAGAGAGCAAGATTTTATAATAGAGATAGCATGTTCAAGAAAGACAAGAAAGAAACAAAAAATGATAAAATAGTTTTTGAAAGTCAATTCTCCAAATTAAGAACATCATTAACAAAATATTGGGATCTTCTTAATGAAGGGGAAGAGACTCAATTAAATAAACCCATTTTTGCCTTTAGACGCAATCAGAATTTACACAATAATCTCGTACATACGTACAGAGAAACTACAAGAACTCAACAGTCCACACTTGATAAATGTAAGGCGGTAGGCAACTGCAAATGTGGGAACTGCGCCATTTGCGACCAGTGTATTGTTAGCAAAACGTTTGAATATCACGAGGCTAAAATAGTATCTAAAAGCCTCAACAACTGTTGCAGCAGCAACATTATTTACATCCTATTATGTCCGTGTGAATTAGGATATGTGGGAGAGACTGGGTGCGAACTGAGATTGCGTCTAACGGAACATAAGTCAACTCTGAGGACTAATAAAATCAATGCACCGCTAGTTGAGCATTTCTTCAAGGCTAAACATAGCCATCTAGATTTTTGGTGGTTTATTTTGGAGAAAATAGTGGGTAACAAACATGGATGCAATTTAGATGAAAAGAGAAAACTGAGAGAGCAGTGGTATATTTCACATCTCTATACAGTCAGAAATGGCTTAAACACTAGGTAAGAATGGAATACATTTTTGTAATCAGTATCCGGTCCCCAAGGCCTTTTTAAGACCCTAAAATTGTAATAGTTCGCTTCCTGTGATTCGTTATAACGTTTTCCCTAACAAAAACCTTTTTTTTTAAATAATGCTATATTATAGTTCATAAACAAAAGATATGTGAATTTACCCGCATCCTATTTCATATAGTAAGTTTTAGTTTTCACATAAAGGGTGCCATCCTATATATTTAATGAATGAGATTGTAGACTCTCTAGGGGTCCATATATAATATTAATTGTTCTTATATAGGATTAGATTCTCCACTCCAAAATGGCTTCCGTGATACGATGGGCATATGGCTGGTCCTTCTTGAAACACGTGACAAGAACGTAAGAGGTTGGACCATGTCCATTCACAAAGGATACTAATTCCACATGATTCGTTCTAACCTTTTTACCTAGTAAATTTTAAAAATTCAGTTTATTGTCAATAATGTTATATCAGGGTGCAAATAATATATATGAAATTATATCTGCATCCTATTTTAATTATAATTTTAAGATTCAAATTGGTTTTCTATTAAAAAGTGTCACTTTAAATGTAATCATTGGACGTGTAGACATTTTTAGGTGTCCACACATAGTATTAATCATATCTGTATAGGAGTAGAAACTCCATTTCAAAATGGCCACCATGAAATAATGGGCATACAGCTTGTTTCTTTTGAAACATGTGACAGGAACTCAGGGGGTTGTCCATCCACAGCAGGATATTTAAACCCAGGATGTGACCAGTTCGTGTTCTACAACACTAGCAGATCAGACGCACGGACGCCGAAGGACTGGAAAACTCTTTAGGTGAGTGTATATGGCACTTCCCTGACCTTTACATCATTTGTGAAATAGGGAATTTTGGTAGCAGCCCATAGCGACCCTGAATATTTATCTTATATTGGCAGAATCCAGGCCTGGATAAACAAGACAGATATCCTGACTCCTCTTCAGGCGGGATTTAGACCACACACTTGCACCTTAGATCAGGTCTTTAGGTTTGTGCTCATCTACTGGCGGGTGGTTATCATTGGAGGGGGTGCAATCTATGCGGCTTTTATTGACCTAAAATCCGCATTTGACTTAGTCCCCCGTACGAAAATGTGGAGTGCCATTGTGGACATGGGGATGCCATCGGAACTGTTGGCTATATTAGTCAAACTGCATGACTCAAACTACGCACAGGTCCGCTGGGGAAAACAGGGAAATGTTACTGAGAGGTTTCCGGTTTCCAAGGGGGTTCGCTAGGGGTGTGTTCTAGCCCCAACCCTGTTTTCTTTGTTTATAAACAGGGTTGTTCAGTATTTTTCTACTCATCCCACAGATGCTCCAGTGTTAGCCGGCATGAAGATACCCCTGCTCATGTTCGCGGACGACACCTTGATAATATCTAAGACTCGTCAGGGCCTGCAGGCCGCTCTGTCTCGCTTCGAGGTGTTCTGCCTCGACCATGAATTAGTGGTAAATGTGGAGAAAACAAAGTTTATGGTGCTTCACAAATCCAAAGCCATAACCGGGAGAGTGTATATGAATAATGTCCCCTTGGAACAGAATGATGTTTTTACCTATCTGGGTATAACACTAGGTAGGAAACTAAACTGGAAGCCCCAGATCAATATGCTGGCCTTAAAACATGCACAATTAGCTGGTGTACTGATAAAAGAACAGAGGCTTTCCCAGACCAACCAAACCCATTGTCCCCACCCTTAAAGATTTACAACTCTAAAATCAGTACCTCAAAATTATGTGGCATTGAACTTTGGGGCTTCGAGGATTTAACATCTCTGGTTTTAGCCCAAAACAAATTTGTCAGAGCACTAATATGCCTCCCACAATCCACCCCACTTACGCCCCTTTATCTTGATTTGGGTTGCTACAGCATAGAGGACTCGGCACGCTTCAGACCTATAGCATTCTGGAGAAGGCTCTGGACCACACCTGAGCTTTCTTTGTATCCTAAAGCTCTCCTTGAAGTTCAGGGGTTGGGCCGCTCATACAAGATCTCCTGATTCAATAACATCAAAACCACCTTGGCTAATATGGGGATCCAGTTGCTAATTTATTTCCATCTAAAAAGAACCTCAAGGCAGCGTATTGGAGTATGGTCAAAACTAAGCGGTTCTCATCCATCATGAGGCCCACCCTGACTAGAGAATTCTTGGAGATCAAGCATGAAACCAAGTTTGAAACCTATTGGGACCTCATCACCAGGCCAACAGACAGGAAATTGTATCACCAGTTCAGGGTGGGCTCGCTCCCTATAAGAGCTCTTACTAGTAGTTAGCACCCGCCAATGGATGACAAATGCATTTCATGTCCAGCCCAAATTGAGACATTAGCGCATATTTTGTTCGTATGCCCAGCCTATAATCCACCTAGGATCAAATGGCTTAAACCTATTTGTATGAATCTGGGCACAAGATTGGCTCTGGAGGCCTTAAGGATCCTAAGGACAAACACTAAAGATTCCATAGTGGTAGCATTGGCAACATGTTTGAGCTGGATGTGGGTCATCCGTGCCAACAAGATGAGGGTACACTAACCTTGTCATTTCTATTCTTTAGGGTTGAGACAACACGGAATGGGCCTGTTGATAAAACATCTGTCTAGACCCCAAGATTTGGTTATTTTAGAAATGATCACTTGTTGACCCTTTGCCTAAATCTGATCCCCATATTACGGGCTGATAAAAGGAAACAACTATCCTGTTACAGTTTTCGTGCTATTATGTATAATCATCTTTTATGTGCTTTTTAAATGTTTTTTATCCTTTGTATTTACAATTTGGCCTCTCTATGTAACAATGTTTTTAACTCATATGTAAACATATTTGTGGTTTTTTATATAAGCCTGGATGATTGTAGAACGCATATTATATCCCAAGCGCCTTTAATTATTGATGTATTCTGTCTTTTATGATTTTGTAAATCAAAAAAAAGACTTTATTGACTGACTGACTGACTAGCTTATCCAGGATCTAAATGCTTTCGGGAGATTGTTAGTCCTGCGGTTTGAGATCCTGGAATATCCACTCATAAGGAGGGACAGTGTAAACAGATTGACCTGGAATCCTTGGGCACAATTGAATAGGTAGGTTTATATTGTGATTCATGCTCAATTTTCTTCTTAGTAGTCAAACGACAATGATTGCATTGTGATGTTTCTTGGGGTAATCGCCAAGTAACATATTGCCATGAGTTTACAACCGCGCACACTTTGTAAACTTTGTATTTAATACAAACTGTAATTCTACCAATTAGGTAACAGTCCTGAGTCGGAAGGTCGGGTGGACTTAATATATTTCCCTATCATTTTTATATTTCTTAAAGATACAGAACATTCACAATGGAATTTTTTAATTGAAATGGTGGTATCCCTATAGTAAACGGTGGACCCATTTCTCTACAAGGACTATTTATGCCTTTAGGATACTCGCCACAGTTGCTTGGGTGAGTTGTAATCTCGATATATAAAATAGAATACTGGTAGTGAGCTGGTATATATGTATGAATGAATGGGCTTAAGGCATAATTGGGTTGGTTGATCGGAACAGTGTGGGGGAGACAATGGCTATGTGAGACATCAAAACACAGTAGCAACTAGCAGTCCCTTGATAGCTTAAATATTAATACAGTCTTCAAGGAAAGATCAAGAGAATAAGATACTGTTCCTAATTTCACCCAGCAGTCCCTTGGTAACACCAGTATAAACAAAGTCAATTCACAACATGTAATCATTACATACACAAATCTGTTAAAAATTGGTTTGCATTTATTTTATAAAAACAAGTAGTACAAAAATCAAGGGAATAGGATACTGTTATTGATCTTGCCTAGCAGTCCCTTGATGGCACCAGTATTGACAGAATCAATTCTCAACATGTAGTCCTTACATACACAACAATAAGAAATAGTTTACATTTATTTTGTAAAAACATGTAGTGCATTATGTTAAAAAAAAACACAATTCATAATGGTCCCTATTCTATTCTTGGCAATACCCTTAATCTAAATTCACAGAGCAAAAGGTAACTTTGTGGATATATACCGCACAATTAAACGGAAAACATTTCTCACATATAAGGGAAAAAATCAAACAAACAAGTAAAGTGCATTATCCTATTATGAACCTGCATAACAGAGAGAATACAGAAGAAAAGACACTGTAATTTGTCATATAACACACATCCAATGCTGACTACTTCAGGGATTAAACACTTGTGGGATCTGACTCTATTTATCACTACAAGTGGATACCCGGTTCCTTGGATTATGTTGCTTCTATGCGTCGACGCGTTTCGATGGGCTATGTTTTCTGCCGCTATCTTTATCAAGACCAAACATAAGTGTTTCTCTCTCGATCCATGATTTATTCAAAAATCCCCCTATGGGAGAAAAGAGGTTATCATTATATTTTATCAAACAAGGACTAGATGAAGGTTGGATTTGTACAAATGAATACAAGTTCCTTCTAAATGCGCATCCAATAACACCAGCAATTTATGGTCTACCTAAAATTCATAAGAGTTTAGATAATCCCCCAATGAGACCTATTTTTAGTAGCATCGGGTCGATGTTAGAACCACTGAGCAGATATGTGGACCATTTCTTAAAACCTATAGTTCAGAAACAAAGGTCTTACATCAAAGACACAGCCCACGCGATTTCTATTTTTGAGGGACAGAGCTTCAACGGGAGGACCCAGTATCTGGTCACTCTCGACATTGAAGCTCTGTACACTAATATCCCTCAAAATGATACCATCAGGGTAATTTCAGATATTCTGGAGAAAGAGAATCTAGAGGGTGCCAACCAACACTTTATAACATAATGTATAGAAATGGTCCTAAAAAACAACATTTTTTTATTCCAAGAAGAAGCTTATATTCAAGTTAAAGGGACCAGCATGGGGGCTACCTGTGCTCCTAGTCTGGCCTGTCTCTATGTCGGAAATTTCGAGGAGATGCATATCTTCAACGAGATTGCGCCTTTTTTTGAGAACATACAGGGGTGGCACCGTTTTATATACGACATTATATTCATCTGGAACGGCTCCAGCCAGGAGCTGGAATCTTTCCTAGAATGGATAAATTTGGGGGACCCAAACCTGAAATTTACAGCGCACTACAGTAATTCCCAGGTAGATTTTTTGGACATTAAAATTAAAAATGTGGACAACACACTATAGATGGAGCTTTTTACCAAGCCCACTGACAAAAATACTCTCCTAACATACGACAGCAATCACCCTCGGTCTCAAAAAAATAACATCCCATTTGGAGAGTTTTTGAGATTGAGGCGTAATTGCACATCAATAGATGATTTTTACCGACATGCGGAGACTCTCACGAACAAATTGAAGGCCAGAGGGTATCCAAAAAAATTAATCAAACACTCCCTAAAAAGGGCTAGATTCTACAATCGAGAATGCCTATTAGAGACTAATAAAAATAAAAAGGATATATCAAGTGGTAGAATTGTCTTTGTTTCACAATTTTCCAATATGAGCAACAAAATCAAGAATATAGTCAACAGAAATTGGAAAATTCTGAACTATGAGTCAGATAATAGACTAGAAAAACCCCTCTTTTCATTCAGGCGTAACAAAACCATTCGCAACTCCCTGGTGAAAACCTACAGACAGGCATATGATACTCAAACTACACTAACAGGTGAGAGAGCGAAAGGTAACCACAAATGTGGTACTTGCTCGATCTGCGCACAATGCATGGAAACGAAGAGCATGATATTCAACAACAAGACAACGTGGGCCACAACACTGAATAACTGTCGTAGTAAGAATGTAGTCTATCTCCTCATTTGTCCGTGCGGACTTGGCTATGTAGGGGAGACCGGGAGGGAACTACGTATCCGCCTACTAGAACACAAATCCGCTATTAGGAATATGAAAGAGAAGGCCCCACTCACCGATCATTTTAGGAAAATGAAACATAACTGCAATGAATTCAAATGGTTTATATTGGAGAAAATCACCATAAATAGGAGAGGTGGTGATGTTAACACCAGGAGGAAACAACGTGAACAGTGGTTCATGTGTCACCTTAACACAGTTGACAGGGGTCTGAATTCCAGGGAGGATTGGATGAATATCATCACAAGATGATGATATTCTCGCAACAATCCCTGGTGGGTGTACAGATACGAATGAAACCTGCGAATGACAAGGAATTACAATCGAGAAGAGACAAAAGATATTTGGGATGTTGACGTTCAAATGTGAACAATAAAGTTTTAAATGTAATATAAAGAACAGGGTATTCCCTTTTGCCTCGCCTTTCCACATAGCAGCGAGCTAGGTCATAGCGCAAATGTAATAAGATACTACAATATTCAAATTCCTGGATTCCCTTTGGGGTATACAATACAGCGTGAAAGAGTTTTATCAATTTATACCGTAATGATACAATCTCAATGGGGCCTGATTGATAAGAATACAACAAAAACGAAAATCGGGCATTTACGTAATAGAACGAATCAAATGAGACGTTCTATATGATACTAACATATTCTGGCCCCGCCTGCGCAGTAGTATTGGATGAGTCTGAAATAGCCGAGAGGAACATAGAAGAGATAGTACCATTGGCCCATTAGAAGTCACCTGACAAGAGACGACCAATAGGTTTGCATTTATTTTATAAAAACAAGTAGTACAAAAATCAAGGGAATAGGATACTGTTATTGATCTTGCCTAGCAGTCCCTTGATGGCACCAGTATTGACAGAATCAATTCTCAACATGTAGTCCTTACATACACAACAATAAGAAATAGTTTACATTTATTTTGTAAAAACATGTAGTGCATTATGTTAAAAAAAACCACAATTCATAATGGTCCCTATTCTATTCTTGGCAATACCCTTAATCTAAATTCACAGAGCAAAAGGTAACTTTGTGGATATATACCGCACAATTAAACGGAAAACATTTCTCACATATAAGGGAAAAAATCAAACAAACAAGTAAAGTGCATTATCCTATTATGAACCTGCATAACAGAGAGAATACAGAAGAAAAGACACTGTAATTTGTCATATAACACACATCCAATGCTGACTACTTCAGGGATTAAACACTTGTGGGATCTGACTCTATTTATCACTACAAGTGGATACCCGGTTCCTTGGATTATGTTGCTTCTATGCGTCGACGCGTTTCGATGGGCTATGTTTTCTGCCGCTATCTTTATCAAGACCAAACATAAGTGTTTCTCTCTCGATCCATGATTTATTCAAAAATCCCCCTATGGGAGAACAGAGGTTATCATTATATTTTATCAAACAAGGACTAGATGAAGGTTGGATTTGTACAAATGAATACAAGTTCCTTCTAAATGCGCATCCAATAACACCAGCAATTTATGGTCTACCTAAAATTCATAAGAGTTTAGATAATCCCCCAATGAGACCTATTGTTAGTAGCATCGGGTCGATGTTAGAACCACTGAGCAGATATGTGGACCATTTCTTAAAACCTATAGTTCAGAAACAAAGGTCTTACATCAAAGACACAGCCCACGCGATTTCTATTTTTGAGGGACAGAGCTTCAACGGGAGGACCCAGTATCTGGTCACTCTCGACATTGAAGCTCTGTACACTAATATCCCTCAAAATGATACCATCAGGGTAATTTCAGATATTCTGGAGAAAGAGAATCTAGAGGGTGCCAACCAACGCTTTAGAACATCATGTATAGAAATGGTCCTAAAAAACAACATTTTTTTATTCCAAGAAGAAGCTTATATTCAAGTTAAAGGGACCAGCATGGGGGCTACTTGTGCTCCTAGTCTGGCATGTCTCTATGTCGGAAATTTCGAGGAGATGCATATCGTCAACGAGATTGCGCCTTTTTTTGAGAACATACAGGGGTGGCACCGTTTTATAGACGACATTATATTCATCTGGAACGGCTCCAGCCAGGAGCTGGAATCTTTCCTAGAATGGATAAATTTGGGGGACCCAAACCTGAAATTTACAGCGCACTACAGTAATTCCCAGGTAGATTTTTTGGACATTAAAATTAAAAATGTGGACAACACACTATAGATGGAGCTTTTTACCAAGCCCACTGACAAAAATACTCTCCTAACATACGACAGCATCACCCTCGGTCTCAAAAAAATAACATCCCATTTGGAGAGTTTTTGAGATTGAGGCGTAATTGCACATCAATAGATGATTTTTACCGACATGCGGAGACTCTCACGAACAAATTGAAGGCCAGAGGGTATCCAAAAAAATTAATCAAACACTCCCTAAAAAGGGCTAGATTCTACAATCGAGAATGCCTATTAGAGACTAATAAAAATAAAAAGGATATATCAAGTGGTAGAATTGTCTTTGTTTCACAATTTTCCAATATGAGCAACAAAATCAAGAATATAGTCAACAGAAATTGGAAAATTCTGAACTATGAGTCAGGTAATAGACTAGAAAAACCCCTCTTTTCATTCAGGCGTAACAAAACCATTCGCAACTCCCTGGTGAAAACCTACAGACAGGCATATGATACTCAAACTACACTAACAGGTGAGAGAGCAAAAGGTAACCACAAATGTGGTACTTGCTCGATCTGCGCACAATGCATGGAAACGAAGAGCATGATATTCAACAACAAGACAATGTGGGCCACAACACTGAATAACTGTCGTAGTAAGAATGTAGTCTATCTCCTCATTTGTCCGTGCGGACTTGGCTATGTAGGGGAGACCGGGAGGGAACTACGTATCCGCCTACTAGAACACAAATCCGCTATTAGGAATATGAAAGAGAAGGCCCCACTCACCGATCATTTTAGGAAAATGAAACATAACTGCAATGAATTCAAATGGTTTATATTGGAGAAAATCACCATAAATAGGAGAGGTGGTGATGTTAACACCAGGAGGAAACAACGTGAACAGTGGTTCATGTGTCACCTTAACACAGTTGACAGGGGTCTGAATTCCAGGGAGGATTGGATGAATATCATCACAAAATGATGATATTCTCGCAACAATCCCTGGTGGGTGTACAGATACGAATGAAACCTGCGAATGACAAGGAATTACAATCGAGAAGAGACATAAGATATTTGGGATGTTGACGTTCAAATGTGAACAATAAAGTTTTAAATGTAATATAAAGAACAGGGTATTCCCTTTTGCCTCGCCTTTCCACATAGCAGCGAGCTAGGTCATAGCGCAAATGTAATAAGATACTACAATATTCAAATTCCTGGATTCCCTTTGGGGTATACAATACAGCGTGAAAGAGTTTTATCAATTTATACCGTAATGATACAATCTCAATGGGGCCTGATTGATAAGAATACAACAAAAACGAAAATCGGGCATTTACGTAATAGAACGAATCAAATGAGACGTTCTATATGATACTAACATATTCTGGCCCCGCCTGCGCAGTAGTATTGGATGAGTCTGAAATAGCCGAGAGGAACATAGAAGAGATAGTACCATTGGCCCATTAGAAGTCACCTGACAAGAGACGACCAATAGCAAGGTATGGCTCCTAGCACAAATGGAAGACAGGATACGGGAACAGCGGTAATTGGAAACCGCATCACGGAACTATTCCTGCATGGACGTAACAGCCTGCAGTTCTTTAGGTAAGAAACCCTAGAAAGACTTAGGGCAAACATGTTCGGGCCTTGCCTCGATCGAGAGGGTGACCGGGGGACTACGGGCAATTTAGCAGCAGTCTATATGAGGTATTATCTACTTCTCTGTCCCACTACAGATCAGGGGAACTGAGACACAATAAGGACGATTTATTTATTGCCGGTCCGTATATAACCTTAAGACGAGTCTGTGAATTCACGAATCAAAAAGAAAAGAGTCTACATGCAGGTCACCTGACGCTACCTACTACCAGGTACGGATGGAGCCGGTACACTGAGGGGGTAAGGATAGGGGTATAGCGGACTATATAATAAAATGATACTTGCACACATTTCAGGTACCAATAACTAATAACAGCAGCCGGGCCATTCCGACAGACAAATTGAGAAGGTCCGCATTTTGAAGCAAGCACGAGTAAACAGAACATGTCGGGTCCCAACGAGAAGGTGAGAAGACCAAGACTATATAACGTATAGAGTTCAAACAGGGCAGTTTAGATGATAATATTTTAAACGGGCCCAGTCAGGTACACGTCTTATAGATTAGGGCACAGAGACCCTTAGAAGGACATCCTTCCATCCCTATACTCTATATAAAAATCGTCCATTCATTCTCAGTGGGCCACTTTCATAAGGACCTTGGAAAGGAAATACATATTAAGGTGAGATCACTTGAGATATATACTTAAGATATACGTGCAGTGATACCAATAGCGACAGTCAACTCGCAGCGTAGATTCTCAGAGCAGGAATATGAGAAATGTAGATTATTCTCTATTAAATTACTTAGTAAAAAATAGAGTAAAGAGGATAAGAATGGGGCCGATCTTGACAGCTTCAATTGAATAATAAGCAGCTAGGTTGTGGTAAACAGAATACAACTGTCCAAAATATAATGATAACCTCTGTTCTCCCATAGGGGGATTTTTGAATAAATCATGGATCGAGAGAGAAACACTTATGTTTGGTCTTGATAAAGATAGCGGCTGAAAACATAGCCCATCGAAACGCGTCGACGCATAGAAGCAACATAATCCAAGGAACCGGGTATCCACTTGTAGTGATAAATAGAGTCAGATCCCACAAGTGTTTAATCCCTGAAGTAGTCAGCATTGGATGTGTGTTATATGACAAATTACAGTGTCTTTTCTTCTGTATTCTCTCTGTTATGCAGGTTCATAATAGGATAATGCACTTTACTTGTTTGTTTGATTTTTTCCCTTATATGTGAGAAATGTTTTCCGTTTAATTGTGCGGTATATATCCACAAAGTTACCTTTTGCTCTGTGAATTTAGATTAAGGGTATTGCCAAGAATAGAATAGGGACCATTATGAATTGTGTTTTTTTTTAACATAATGCACTACATGTTTTTACAAAATAAATGTAAACTATTTCTTATTGTTGTGTATGTAAGGACTACATGTTGAGAATTGATTCTGTCAATACTGGTGCCATCAAGGGACTGCTAGGCAAGATCAATAACAGTATCCTATTCCCTTGATTTTTGTACTACTTGTTTTTATAAAATAAATGCAAACCAATTTTTAACAGATTTGTGTATGTAATGATTACATGTTGTGAATTGATTTTGTTTATACTGGTGTTACCAAGGGACTGCTAGGTGAAATTAGGAACAGTATCTTATTCCCTTGATCTTTCCTTGAAGACTGTATTAATATTTAAGCTATCAAGGGACTGCTAGTTGCTACTTGAAAGAGTACCCTATTCCCTTGATTGTCAACAAGGGGTCCCTCTCTATCTTCCATATATAGGCATCAAAACACAGGCAAACATGTATGAGAGTGATCACATTTTGGTGATTTGGTTTCTGCACCATTTATATTTGTTAGTGCCACAACACACTGCTTTGGTGATGTGACAATACACGGTATATTTATGTATCTTCATTGTGGGAATTCCTAAAATTTAGAGAAATTAAGGAACTGATAACTTTATTGCTATGTGTATAGCTATTAATGACTGTTTATTTATACATAGGTATTTGTTTGAAGATTCTAAAAGGAGAGGCACATCATATTTGTCATGATAAAGGTGGCCATTACTCTGCAAACACCACCGACACGCGTTGATGCTTGGGATAAACTAAATCCAGTGTACTGGTCATTGTGAATAAAACACTTGGATTGCATTCATGTCCGGCATTTGATGTTTTTTTACCTGGATTAGTCCAAGAACCACTAATAAGTGTACTGTCGTATTTGCTGTCTGTCTCTCTCTTCTTCTCTTGTTTTATCTTTCCTTTAGACTATATATTTTTTTATTGTTTTTAATACTTGGATATAGTGTATGCACTATTTGTGGGATGTATATATGTGATATAATATTTGTTTTTGATACTTGATGATTTTTTGCATTTCCCTCTTGATTAATTGATATGCTGTCTATGTAATACATGAAATTGTATAATAATATAGGTTTTTATAATATGAAGATTTATGAATTTTGGATAATGAACAATTTTTAATGGTTCCAACATTTATCAGTCAGTGGTTGTCTTGTGGCATTACAAATATAGGAATATGTTTTTTTTGTATGATTGATATGAATGGTTTCTGGTATATTTGAGATGATTGGTTGAACAATTATTTTATTTGGTTACCAAAGGGAATTTATCTTCTTCTTTGAACAAGTGGCATTAAAAACATATGCAGTTCCACGCACATGTACCATTCAAATAGCTACTGAGAGGCACATTTTAAAATCAAATAGCCATGTACAAATATACACACTTTTCGAATGCCAACAAATGGTACTACCTACATTACAATGTGGGTGCACCTGTTATTTAAATCTGCCTCAATTAATATTCAAAAATTAACTAAGCATTCACTATGGGCATATTATCACAGCCTGACAAATTTGGTATTAAAATATAACAAAGGCACATTTATTTTTAATTACTTACACATGGGAATGTATTGTATTATAATGCCCGCATATAAATCCAAGCATAAATTCATAGAGCAACAAATAGAATAAAATTAGCACATCAAAACACACATACTGCTCAATACATGAGTTTCTGACATACCATTCAGTGTCCAAATGAAGGTGCACATTTCGTTTATTAACCATGTGCAGGCACACATAATGTTTGCTAGCTATGTACAGGGACTTGAGTTGCTAAATAACAATGTGTGGACACGTGCAATGTACCATGCAGACAGGAATACCATTCAATAACCATTTTGAGCGTGACACACCATCTGATAAGCACATGGAGATAATTTTATCATTAAATCACCACTTTCAGGGCCAATATAAAATCACCACATGGAGCAGCGCATGTCACCTAGAAGAATGCATACTATGGCAGCCCCTCTGCTAAGGCGGAGGAGCGCGCCCCACTGACTTCAATAGGAAAAATAAAATGATAATAACATATCATTATTACCATTTTATTTTTCCTATTGAAGAGAGTGGCTCTCAGGGCATGGTGGGCAGGCCAGGGCAGGGAGAGGGGTGGTTTGCACTCCTTAAGTGTGCATGACTGCTTGGCCGTCCCTCTCAGGCAGCGAAACAGTCCGGCGCACTTTGCAATCTTCCCCACCAGGCTTGCTTTACACAGCATAGTGAAGAACATGCAATGCCTCCCGGTCCCTGTCTGGGCGCTGTGGTTCGTACAAGCAGCAGTTCGTTTTGAAATATGAACAGACAGCAAACTCATAACTTAGTTAGCAATGCAGTGTCCACACACCAATGAAAACACTGTTCAAACCACTATGTTCATTACAGTATTCAAATATATTGTCAAGCAAAGGCAAAGGTACTATATATATATAAATTAAACAGGTACCAGTTGGCTAACCGGTCGGAAGGGTTTTGTGAGATGCACCTCATGTAGGGCATGCAAGTTTGGCGTAAGTAAGACTACCTACAATACGCCATTCAGGGACAAACCAGTGACAATCGATAAGTTTCTAACCTGCAAGACAGAATTTGCCATCTACGTGCTGGAGTGCTCTTCGGGACTGCGGTACGAAGCCATCACAATACTGCAGGTCCACAAGAGAATTCTCCAGCACCTAAGGGCCATAACTAACTCGGATATAACATATCCCGAGGCCCGAAATTTCAGGGAGGTCTATAATAACGATCTGGACCACCTGAAATTCTTTGCGGTGGACACAGTCCAGCAACCCAGAAGAGGGGGTAATAGAGAGGCAATTCTAAGGCAGTTAGAGACAAGATACATCTTAGAACTGGATATCAAAAGCCCACATGGGTTAAATACCACTGAAGGCTTGCATACTTGGCTATAATTATGAATCACAATCATAGTCAAGGCATATTCCCACTCACAGATCCTATAAAGACAGATACACCATTAGGGTGTTAATAGTCTTTAATATGCCAAACTGTTTTTATACCTGATGACACATCTCCCACTTTTTTATTGTAAATATGTGTTCATTTGGACCATTGTTTACAATTAAATTTTTCATTCACACTTCCTTTATTTGCAGTTAATAGGATATGATTTTAACGCAAATTAGCACTTTATAACACTAGCACTATGCACAACAACATATGTACATTGCAAGCAGCAGAGCATATGCCCTAAGGAGTAATATCTCTCTTCTTCTTTCTTTGCATTTTTGCACATGAAGTTAAGATTGGTCTGTTTATAGTTTTATTTAAGATGCTTTTTAGTATCAATGACATAAATATTGAATACTAAATGAGATAAGTACATGACTGTATTTAACAACAACAAGGAAACAGTGGGGTATTTTAACTGTTTTTATGTACTAACATTTGTGCCTTTTAGGATATTTATTTTTATGTATGTATTTATAATGAATATATATATTTTGTGTATTTATACAGAACAATGATGTAATTTGCACATAATGTATAAATTATGAGACCATGGATTACAAAAATGTAAACATGCTGCTTATTTGTACTGTGAACCGGAATTCAGATGGGAAGTCTGTTTTTTATATCTCGCTATGTACAGAGCACTTTAAATGTGGGGAGGAAATGACAGCACATCATGTGATCAAGGTCTTTTTGAGGCTGAAACGCGTCATGGTGGCACAGCGCACATAATGAGAAAATAAAAAAATGTGCACAAGAAAGTGGAGTCCATCCCGTTTCTGCAGGGATCATTGCAGAAAAGGATTGTTACAAAATATATATTACCTACTGGCAGTCGCCAGTAGGTAGTTATAGTTAGGACTTATTTTCCATAGGAAATCCACAACATTGTATTTGGAATAACGTTGGCGTCGATTAATGAATCTTCGTGAAATTTTCCAAACTTTTGGCCAGCTCCGGTCCGCCCCTATCCTGAAAATTTCACGGTGATTCGTCAAGCAGGGGCCGAGAAAAAAGGGGGGTCCCAAAACACGTTTACCCCAGGCATTTTCCCATAGGACATGTTGACGCAGCTACAGCCCGAAGTGCTGAACGGAATTACACCAAATTTGGCAAAGAGGTAGTCCTCAGTTGAGACTCATGCCTTTTGCTTAAATGGTGTAAATCCGTTCAGTAGTTCCTGAGAAAATCAAAAGTAAAATCACATATATATCTGGGCGGAGCCTAACCACACATCTCATCGTGAGATCTGATTGGCTGTCAGCACTTCATCCAAGAAGTGTTGGCAGCCAGCTTGGGACCAATATACATGATAGCACCTCATTAAAAAGCATTGCAGTTAATAGAAGGTTTTAAGACTTTAGTTACATTATAAATCATTTGTTGATTGTGCCATACTCATTTTAGGCATTGTGGTGTGTTCTAAGGTGATTTTACCATGTGAAAAAGCCTTCTGCTGTGATATCATGAATCATGTTTGAGAGAAAACTATTTTCTCATGCTTTTCCCACAGAGGTTTGGAAGGTGATCTATAAGCTAAACTGAGAGCATATTTTCTGTAAATTCACATTATCTTTCTCAGTCATGTGAGAATGAAGTCTGACATTCTCAGTAAAACATGTACATCCAACAAGGGCAGAGACTGTCAGTTGATTCCTTTGTGTTCTACTGCAGCTTCCCAGAGTGTTCTAAAGAACAACAAGAGCGCTAACAGTCCTACTTATGACAAACGTATGGCACACCTGAAGCCATCTTGGTTGGAATAAAGTGGTAACTCTTAAAACATTTAATTTAAAAAGGAACAAAATAAGGGAGTTCATTTTTACATACAAAGTATGATTAGTGCTGAAGAAAGAAAAATGAGGGCACATTTTGAGTGACTTCTCAAATCCTCTTCTATTTCATTAAAAAATTCTGATGTGCAGACTGAAACATGCACTTTTAATACCAGCAGCAGACTTCCCTGGTGAGCAGTAGCTTTACTACAGTGATCTAATGAGCAACTAGAGTGCTAACATTCAGAATTTATGGCAAATGTGTGACATATCTGAATACCTTCTTGATGGAATCAAAGTAAAAAACTGAAAGCATTTCCTACTGAGGAGACTGCAGTAAATGAGGAAATTAGGAAACTTCATAACAAATAAATCTCCCAAGATGGCCACCAGAGACAAAAGAGCCCAAATGCAGCACAGATATCACCCAGATGTAGCCCACATGTAGCCCAATGACAGAAGTGTGCAAAACACTTATTTGTTGTGTATTATATAGTGCAGACTTGTCAGGTATTGGAGTGCTTTACATGAGCATTGGTTACATCACACAAGATCAAATTCATTTTGGTTGTAGACATGGGGAGATTAAGTGATTTGACCAGGATCACAGAATGTTGAGCTGAAGCAGAAACTCCAACTTGGTTCCCCAGTTGCAAAGTCTGCAGCTCTGGAAGTAACACCACATCCTCTCCCCTAGGTGCAACATTTAATCAAGTGGTCAACTGGATAAAAAACATAAAGATTACAAATAATTTAAAAGTTCTTTGTCGCTATTTGAAAACTCAGAAAATATGTCCTCACTTTAATTTTTTAGAGCACTAACCAAAATTTTGAGGCAAATAAGACCCTCTCATATATGTAATTTCTAAAGGAAATACTCTAGGTATTACAGTTTTGATTACATCAAGATGACGTCAGGCGTTCCACACTTTTGTAATAAATATAGAATGTTAGCAATCTAGTTGTTCATTGGGATACTGTTGAGAGGCAGAGGCCAGGGGCACGGACTCTGAAAATTGAAGGCAGGTAGGAGAGTGCAGGGGCAACAATTTGACCACACTGGGCAGGCAGGAAGGGCAGTGGCAGCACAACAGACTATGGAGGGCAGTGGAAAGGGGGGCAGGGGCAACAAACCAACAATACAGGACTGGCAAGAGAGGCTGTGGCAATATAATAGACCATTGTGGGCAGAAGGAAGAGGCAGTGGTAGTACAACCATACAAGCCAACAGACCCGTTTCAGCCAGGAAATGTCCAATGTTTTTAAGCTCAAATGGGCTTTATTTGATCTGTCTCCTGTCTACAATCTCCTCTTTTTCAATGTAACTCAAAGGGGAACATCAATACCCCAGTTATTTTTCAAAATCTCCCTCTTAGCAAGTTCAAAATGTTCGCAAGTATGGTACATTGGATCATGGTAGGCAGGAGGAATTGGGGTGGGGACATGGACTCGGATAACAGAGGATAGGAGGGACATGGAGAGGTGCACCAAACTGACCCTACAGGGCAGGCATCAGGGTTTGCAGCAGCACAATACACCACACAGCGCATGCGGGACGGGAGTGCAGCACAACAATCCATAGAAAGCAATAGGGAGGGGACAGGACCATGCACATGGACAACAGAGAACAGAGGGGAAAGAGGCAATGGTAGCTAGCTGCCCATAATGGACAGACAGGAGAGAAAGCTGCAGCATAACAGACCATAAAGGGCAGGAGGGACGGATCAGGGGCATTACAATGGAACAGACAAGCCAGGAGGGAGGGAATAGGGGTCTGCACATGGAAAGAGAGGGCTGGGGGCAAGGGGGCAGGGCAGGAGCAGCAAGATGACCATAGAGGTCAGGCAGGATGGGCACTAGAAACAAGACACACCATGGAGAGCAACAATGAGACTATGATGGCATAAACACAGACCATGGAGGGAAGGTGGGAGGGGGTCTGGTGCAGCTAGCTGACCACACAGGGAAGGTGGGAGGGGCCATGACAGCACAGAAGACCATGCATGGCAAGCGGGAGGGTTAGTGGCAGCACAATGGCTATGATGGGCAAGAAGGAGGGTGCAGGGGCATGCACAAAGGACCATGGAGGATAGAAGGGAGGGTCAGGACCTGGGCACAGACAAGAGAGTTCAGGGGAAGGGGCCTCACAACAGACCGCGCGGGGCAGGCAGGAGGAGCAGTTGCAGCACAACAGACCAGGGAGGGCAGAAGGCTGTGGCAGTAAAATGGACCATGGAGGACAGGAGGAAGGGGATAGGGGCATGGCATGTGGACAGGCAGGGTGGAGGTGGCAGGGACAGGTTACAGTCATCTGACAATGCTAGGCAGGTGGGAGGGGAGTGGCAGCTCAACAGAACACTCAGAGTAGATAGGAGTGGCAGGTCCATCGAACATGGTGGGCAAAAAGGATGGAGCAGGGGCATGCATAAAGACATCGGAGGGCAGGGGGAAGGAGAATAGGGGCAGCAAGCTAAGCACAGAGGCTAAGCAGGAGGTCAATGATGGGCCATATAATTGGGCAATGGAGGGCAGGAGGAGTGGACTGGTACATCATGCTAAATGGAGGGCAGTGGCAGCACATCAGACCATGCATGGCAGGAGGGTGGAGGCTAGTCCATGGATTGAGACAACAGAGGATAGGGAGGAGGTGGATGGGGCAGCAAGCTAACTGTTCAGAGAAGGTGGGTATTAGGAACTTTATTGGTTTTAAAATGTGTGTCTGTGCGAACTACTTAAAATATGAACAAGTATGCAGCATAATCTCACTTTTATTCAGGAAGAAGAGGACGTTTGTGGCTGTGACTCCGGGCTCACTTGGTAGAAACACCCCCTGACCCTTCACGCCCCATCGCAAAATGTAATGCCCGTGAAAAGGGTAGGTGGACGCAGTGTTATATAGAACATAGTCCTGAGAGCACGATTGAAAATGAAAACTAGATATAGTATATGGTATAATCTATGCACCAAAAAGTGTGATATAAGATGAACCGGGGCGTGAAATATAATATGCAATACATTGTGCGAAATGACAGATTCATTGGAGAGCGCGAGATAGCACAGGCACTAGCGCGTGCTATGCGATATGCGCCTTGAAGAGTAATATGCACAGGGTAGTGTTGTGTAACCTAACTAGTCTCTAAAGTTGTAATATAAAATATGTGCTGGGGAGTTTAACGTTGCATATGCACTGTGACAAAGATATGGATCCCAGATTGTAATATGTATGGCATAGCGCTGTGCGTTATAACATAGGCATCGAGGAAGGCACGTTAGATGGGGCAATATAACCCGTGCGAAGGCAAGTGTGGCATGACATATTCATGGGGTGGAGTTACAGTGCACATGGGCTAGAGAGTGTCATAGCATATGCACTAGCTGGTAAAATACAACACAGAGGTGTGAGGCGCTCGGCTGGCACTGGAGGGTGTAACACAGCATTGGGTTCAGCCAGGAGCACGCTATGACTCTCAAGTGAGGTTCGTCTCCTTTCCAGAGAGTAAAATAAAAAGTATTACACATCCGGAGGTGGATGTGTGTTTTATTAACAGTGAGGGGGGTTTCTTTCATAGTTTGGTCGAATTTTTGTCAAATCCGCTTTGAATGGCTTGGTGTGCGTGTATATTAAATGTGCCTGTCTATAGCTACCCATGTTTGTATAAATAAACGACAAGGATGTCTACTTGGAGAGTACCCACCGGCGGGGGCGCCGGGATTAGGCACGGTAGGGCGTCAGACATGTCAGAGCTTCACTAGCGGTGTAAATACATTCCATGTGGATTCATTCTATGCATAGTCGTCTTTTAATGAATATCACGCGCATCGTCATGGTGATAGGTACATACGGTTTGTCCAGCATGTCCTAGGTGTTTCTATAAATATATATCTTTTTAAAATAATAAAAAACAAAGGCCGGCCCCGGGGGATGGGGTCCCCGGGCCATAAGTGGCCTGAGGAGGGGGGCAACGCAGCCCCCTCCTAAAGATTTTTTTTTTAAAAGGCCATGACCCGGGGGTTGGGGTCCCCGGGGCCGATTAAGGCCTTGTGAGGGCTAAATTTATTTTTTTCAACAAAAGAAATTAGAGTGCAGGCCCTGGGGAATGGGGTCCCCAGGGCCAGTAAATTAGAAAAAGAAGGGGGGCCACACAGCCCTCCTTCTTAAAAAAATAAAATAAATAAAAGACCGGCATGGCGCTGGAGGCCACGCCCTCTCCTTGCAGCACTCTGCAAACGCGTCCCCTGGCCAGTTGTAAGTTGGGGAATTAATTCCCCTTCAATACTGAGGGTCCCTGAGGGCCAACTAGCCCAACAGGTATCTCCAGTATGCGCCAGGGAGCTGCGTTGCAGACAGGTGTTCTGGGGCCGCACCCCTTTTTACACCTCTATGCAACGCAGCTCTGTGGCACTTACTGGAGGTACCTAGTGGGCTAGTTTGACCCTAGGGACCCTTAGGATTCAAGGGGACTTAATCTCTCAACTTAGAACGGCCACAGGGCGTGTTTACACAGTGGTGAAGGGAGGGGACGGGGCCTGAGGTGACGTGTGCAAACACGCCCTATGGCGTGTTTTAAGTTGGGGAAATAATTCCCCTTCAATCCTGAGGGCCCCTGGGGGCTAACTAGCCCACCAGGTGCTTCCAGTAAGCGCCACTGAGCTGCGTTGCAGAGAGGTGGTCCAGGCCGTGCCACTTTTTACACCTCTCTGCAACGCAGCTCTGTGGCGCTTACTGGAGGTACCTAGTGGGCTAGTTGGACCCTAGGGAGCCTCAGGATTCAAATGAACTTAATCTCCCAACTAAAACGGCCACAGGGCGTGTTTACACAGTGGTTAAGGGAGGGGATGGGGCCTGAGTTAACGTGTGAAAACAAGCCCTGTGGCACGTTTTAAGTTGGGGAAATAATGCCCCTTCAATCCTGAGGGACCCTGGGGGCCAACTAGCCCACCAGGTGCTTCCAGTAAGTGCCACTGCGCTGCGTTGCAGAGAGGTGGTCTAGGCCGTGTCCCTTTTTACATCTCTCTGCAACGCATCTCTGTGGCGCTTACTGGAGGTACCTAGTGGTCTAGTTGGACCCTAGGGACCCTCAGGATTCAAGGGGACGTAATCTCCAAACTTAAAACGGCCACAGGGCGTGTTTACACAGTGGGGAAGTAAGGGGACGGGGCCTGAGGTGACGTGTGCAAACACGCCCTGTGGCACATTTTAAGAGGTAGTTTTAATCCCCTGCCCTATTATATACTAGGGGCTTAGAGAGGAGGTCATGCTGATCACAGGGGTACCCCAACGCATAGTGTTCCCTAGTGTATGTAGGTGTTTTCACTGTATTCTGAGTGTCTTTTAAAATAGCACTGGCTCCAGGACTGGTTAGTCAGACTCAGTTACCACCAGTATCCGTCTGAAAAAGTTGAGGGTACAGGATGATTTTGAAACAAGGCTTCTTTCTGCTCTTCTTTTTTTTCTTTCTGTGCGTGCTTTCTTCTTTCTTCACATGTCCTATCTGTGTAGGCATAGTTAGAAATTAGCATTTAAAAAACCTTTGAAATTCACTGAAAAAACCATAGGTTTCAGGCACGCTATAGTTAGGAATTAGCATTTAAAAAACCTTAGAAATTCATTAAAAAAACCATAGGTTTCAGGGGCGTTATAGTTAGCTGGACTTTTCACTCGTACAAAACCATTGAAATTCCCCCGTTATAGTTAGTTCAGCTAACTATAACTCGCGCGCCCGCAATGCACTGCTGATGATATCACATATTACATCACTCATGACATGGTCAGTGATATCACTCATGACATCACTGATGACATCTCAAATGACATCACTGATGACATCATCCTTGGGATAGAGTGGCAGACCTCCTCTCCCCCTAATATAACCTTTGATACACGCATTCAAAAATAGAAACTAAAATTTTCAAAACAATGGACATACCAATATCAGTTACAACAACCTATTCAGTAATTCTAAGATCCACATACAAATCCACTCATTCACCAACAGTCCTATACAGTCACTCATACATGTACTCACTCATCATATGTACTCATACACCTATACATCCTGTTACACAACGTCACTCATCCATGGAGTTACTCACACACATACTCACTCATGCTAATAAAGAATCAAACATCCATTTACTTGCAAATACAGTTATACACACACCACCACACTTACTTCTACAGAAACGTACACATACTTAGTCTTTTAAACAATCACTTATAGAAACACATACTTATTCATACAGGAACTCTTTCAATCTCTCACTCTCACATATACTCACTTATATACACCAATAGTCACATATACTAGTTTAAAACATATGTAGTTACTCATAAAGACACTATTGAGACAGTCATTCACTCACTAACACACCCATGCACACACTCATCCACCCATACAGTCCTGCACACATGCTGTCTTCAACACATACAAACAGTGAGTCACTCATTCATGCACCTATGCACTATGTAATACCCCCCACTGAACCATACAGACACTCAGACACTCATACTGATACTCAAAAAACCAACTAATAACCTATATAGACACTGATGTAGCTACTCACCAACCCATGCAGCCACTTATACACAAAGTGAGAGACTAATACAGATATTTACATATTTAAACATTACTCACTAAGCCATGTATTCACTAAGATACACTTAATCAGTCAGTTAGACAATCAATTTTTCAAAAACAAATCATCCATTTAGACACTTATATACCCATTTATTCTTCCATCGACCTTGAGATATTCATATATAAAACATATGTAATTTTCAGAAAAACACACATTCACTGGATGATGTCATCAGTGATGTCATTTGAGATGTCATCAGTGATGTCATGAGTGATGTCACTGACCATGTCATGAGTGATGTAATATGTGACGTCATCAGCAGTGCATTGCGGGTGCGCGAGTTATAGTTAGCTGAACTAACTATAACGGGGGAATTTCAATGGTTTTGTACGAGTGAAAAGTCCAGCTAACTATAATGCCCCTGAAACCTATGGTTTTTCAGTGAATTTCTAAGGTTTTTTAAATGCTAATTCCTAACTATAACGTTCCTGAAACCTATGGTTTTTTCAGTGAATATATATATATATATATACATATATCCGCAACATTCTTTTTAGAATAACTTTGGTGCCGGTTGACGAATCGTCGCGAAATTTTCAAAACTCGTGGCCCGCTCTGGTCCGCTCCTATCCTGAAAGTCTCGTGGTGATTCGTCAAGCGGGAGCCGAGAAAAAAGGGGGGTCCCAAAACGTTTTTAAGACTTTAGTTACATTATAAATCATTTGTTGATGGTACCATACTCATTTTAGGAATTCTGGTATGTTCTAAGGTGATTTTACCATGTGAAAAAGCCTTCTGCTGGGATCTCATGAATCATGTTTGAGACAAAACTATTTTCTCATGCTTTTCCCACAGAGGTTTCGAAGGTGATCTATAAGCTAAATTGAGAGCATATTTTCTGCAAATTCACATTATCTTTCTCAGTCATGTGAGAATGAAGTCTGACATTCTGACATTCTCACATTCTCAGTAGAACATGTACATCCAACAAGGGCAGTGACTGTCAGTTGATTCCTTTGTGTTCTACTACAGCTTCCCAGAGTGTTCCAAAGAACAACTATTTGAGATGTCATCAGTGATGTCATGAGTGATGTCACTGACCATGTCATGAGTGATGTAATATGTGACGTCATCAGCAGTGCATTGCTGGTGCGCGAGTTATAGTTAGCTGAACTAACTATAACGGGGGAATTTCAATGGTTTTGTACAAGTGAAAAGTCCAGCTAACTATAACGCCCCTGAAACCTATGGTTTTTTCAGTGAATTTCTAAGGCTTTTTAAATGCTAATTCCTAACTATAACGTGCCTGAAACCTATGGTTTTTTCAGTGAATTTCAAAGGTTTTTTAAATGCTAATTTCTAACTATGCCTACAGAGATAGGACATGTGAAAAACAGCGGAATCGCGGGATGGACGCACTTTGAGCAGAGTCTGTGTCAGGGCACGTAAGTACGGCACAGCCGTTCCTTGATGCCGACCATACTTTCCAGAGCACGAGCAGCACATTGTAGGTAACAGCCATTTCTTGTGTTGTTTTGTTGTTTACCCCCTCCTTTTCCCCATCAGTATTGAGGCTCCGTGACTTTTCCACCCGTTTCAAAGGTTCATGAGGCAGTATCCTCACATACAAATAAGTATGTATTTGGGTTTTTACCACGCTGTCTATCTCGACCACTAGCGATTAGCTCACGCATTTTATAGAGTGTGTGTTTTCTGTTTGTAGTGTCTTGTACTGTCCTTTTTCTTACAGGTCACTGCACATTTTTCCTGCTAAGCTAGATTTATGGCTAATGTTCACGTTTGGTCACATTGTGGCGCATCGCTTATGTTTGCAGGTACCACGTTCTGTTTCCTGGGACACTTAAAATGTCCATTTCTCTTTTCTTTTTTTCAGACATACAAGCATACGATTAGGTATGGTATAATGAATGCATTATTATTTGCATTTTCACTTTTATTTATAGTCATGTGAATTATCACACGCTTTCTACATCGGAGGATTCTTTCCCTGTCCTGACGAAGATGCTTCGCATCGAAATATGTTGACATATCAGGAGTAACCACACATCACGTAGGAAAACTCCGTACCACTTTTTTATTAGTACCAGCCTCCCTTGACATATTAAAGTTTTTTTGTCTTAAGGGGCCAGGTCCTTTTTAAAATACATTCACCTCAGACCCTCCCTTTGCATCACACATAGCACTTTATCAACAGTGCTCCCGCGTAGTCGCAGGTCGTAGCACGCCCCGTCACGCAGCGGGGCGGGAAGACCCCTATGATGAAGCATGACACCAAGGGCCATTCTTGGTGTGTGAGGGGTATTTAAACAACATAGTGTGTGTCCAACCATAGTGGGACACGCTCACATTACTACCTTAGTGTTCTGTACCCAGGTTATATATTCCTTTTCACTCTCTTCTAATAGAGGTGGATCCTTATGTTTAATAACTAATTCCTTGTGGAGGATGTATCCACCTCCAGTGCCCGTGTAGGGCTTTTTCCTCTACACTCCCCAATCCTGTTATTATTAACCAGTCCTAGAGCCAGTGCTATGTCAAAAGACACTCAGAATACAGTGAAAACACCTACATACACTAGGGAACACAATGCGTTGGGGTCCCCCTGTGATCAGCATGACCTCCTCTTTAAGCCCCTAGTATATAATAGGGCAGGGGATTAAAACTACCTCTTAAAACGCGCCACAGGGCGTGTTTGCACACGTCACCTCAGGCCCCGTCCCCTCTCTTCCCCACTGTGTAAACACGCCTTGTGGCCATTTTAAGTTGGGAGATTAAGTCCCCTTGAATCCTGAGGGTCCCTAGGGTCCAACTAGACCACTAGGTACCTCCAGTAAGCGCCACAGAGCTGCGTTGCCGAGAGATGTAAAAAGGGGCACGGCCAAGACCACCTCTCTGCAACGCAGCGCAGTGGCGCTTACTGGAAGCACCTGGTGGGCTAGTTGGCCCCCAGGGTCCCTCAGGATTGAAGGGGAATTATTTCCCCAACTTAAAACGCGCCACAGGGCTTGTTTGCACACGTTAACTCAGGCCCCGTCCCCTCCCTTCACCACTGTGTAAACACGCCCTGTGGCCGTTTTTAGTTGGGAGATTAAGTTCATGTGAATCCTGAGGGTCCCTAGGGTCCAACTAGCCCACTAGGTTCCTCCAGTAAGCGCCACAGAGCTGCGTTGCAGAGAGGTGTAAAAATTGGCATGGCCTAGACCACCTCTCTGCAACGCAGCGCAGTGGCGCTTACTGGAAGCACCTGGTGGGCTAGTTGGCCCCCAGGGTCCCTCAGGATTGAAAGGGAATTATTTCCCCAACTTAAAACGCGCCACAGGGCGTGTTTGCACAAGTTACCTAAGACCCCATCTCCTCCCTTCACTACTGTGTTAACGCGCCCTGTTACTGTTCTAAGTTGAGAGATTAAGTCCCCTTGAATCCTCAGGGTCCCAAGGGTCAAACTAGCCCACTAGGTACCATCAGTAAGCGCCACAGAGCTGCGTTGCATAGAGGTGTAAAAGGGGCGTGGCCTCAGAACACCTGTCTGCAACGCAGCTCCGTGGCGCATACTGGAGATACCTGTTGGGCTAGTTGGCCCTCAGGGACCCTCAGTATTGAAGGGGAATTAATTCCCCAACTTACAACTGGCCAGGGGGCGCGTTTGCAGAGTGCTGCAAGGAGGGGGCGTGGCCTCCGGCAAAATGCCGGTCTTTTATTTATTTATTTTTTTAAGAAGGAGGGCTGTGTGGCCCCCCCTTCTTTTTCTAATTTACTGACCCCATCCCCCAGGGCCTGCACCCAAATGTTTTTTGTTGCAAAAAAATAATTTGGCCCTCCCAAGGCCTTAATCGGCCCCGGGGACCCCAACCCCCGGGTCATGGCCTTTTTAAAAAAAATTCTTTAGGAGGGGGCTGCGTTGCCCCCCTCCTCAGGCCACTTATGGCCCCGGGGACCCCATCCCCCGGGGCCGGCCTTTGTTTTTTTATTATTTTAAAAAATATATATATTTATAGAAACACCTAGGACATGCTGGACAAACCGTACGTACCTATCACCATGACGATTTGTGTGATATTCATTAAAAGGCGACTATGCATAGAATGAATCCACATGGAATGTATTTACACCGCTAGTGAAGCTCTGACGTGTCTGACGCCCTAACGCGCCTAATCCCGGTGCCCCCGCCGGTGGGTACTCTCCAAGTAGACACCCTTGTCGTTTATTTATACAAATATGGGTAGCTATTGACGGGCACATTTAATATACACGTACACCAAGCCATTCAAAGGGGATTCGACAAAAATTCGACCAAACTATGCAAGAAACACCCCTCACAGTTAATAAAATACACATCCACCGCCGGATGTGTAATACTTTTTATTTTACTCTCTGGAAAGGAGACAAACCTCACTTGAGAGTCACAGCGTGCTCCTGGCTGAGCCCAATGCTGTGTTACACCCACCTGTGCCCACCGAGTGCCTCACACCTCTGTGTTGTATTCCACCAGCTAGTGCGTATGCTATGACACTCTCTAGTCCATGTGCACTGTAACACCCCCCCGTGAATATGTCATGCCACACTTGCCTTCGCACGGGTTATATTGCCCCATCTAACATGCCTTCCTCGATGCCTATGTTATAACGCACAGCGCTATGCCATACATATTACAATCTGGGATCCATATCTTTGTCACAGTGCATATGCAACGTTACACTCCCCAGCACATATTTTATATTACAACTTTAGAGACTAGTTAGGTTTCACAACACTGCCCTGTGCATATTACACTCCAAGGCGCATATCACATAGCACGCGCTAGTGCCATCTCGCGCTTTTCAATGAATCTGTCATTGCGCAAAATGTATTGCATATTATGTTTCGCGCCCCGGTTCATCTTATATCACACTTTTTGGTGCATAGTTTATACCATATACTATATCTAGTTTTCATTTTCAATCGTGCTCTCAGGACTATGTTCTATATAACACTGCGTCCACCTACCCTTTTCACGGGCATTACATTTTGCGATGGGGGGTGGAGGGTCAGGGGGTGTTTCTGCCAAGTGAGCCCAGAGTCACAGTCACAAACGTCCTCTTCTTCCTGAATAAAAGTGAGATTATGCTGCATACTTGTTCATATTTTAAGTAGTTCGCACAGACACACATTTTAAAAACAATAAAGTTCCTAATACCCACCTTCTCTGAACAGTTAGCTTGCTGCCCCATCCACCTCCTCCCTATCCTCTGTTGTCTGAATCCATGGACTAGCCTCCTCCCTCCTGCCATGCATGGTCTGATGTGCTGCCACTGCCCTCCATTTAGCATGATGTACCAGTCCACTCCTCCTGCCCTCCATTGCCCAATTATATGGCCCATCATTGACCTCCTGCTTAGCCTCTGTGCTTAGCTTGCTGCCCCTATTCTCCTTCACCCTGCCCTCCGATCTCTTTGTGCATGCCCCTGCTCCATCCATTTTGCCCACCATGTTCCATGGACCTGCCACTCCTATCTACTCTGAGTGTTATGTTGAGCTGCCACTCCCCTCCCACCTGCCTAGCATTGTCAGATGACTGTAACCTGTCCCTGCCACCTCCACCCTGCCTGTCTACATGCCATGCCCCTATCCCCTTCCTCCTGTCCTCCATGGTCCATTTTACTGTCACACCCTTCTGCCCTCCCTGGTCTGTTGTGCTGCAACTGCTCCTCCTGCCTGCCCCGCGCGGTCTGTTGTGAGGCCCCTTCCCCTGAACTCTCTTGTCTGTGCCCAGGTCCTGACCGTCCCTTCTATCCTCCATGGTCCTTTGTGCATGCCCCTGCACCCTCCTTCTTGCCCATCATAGCCATTATGCTGCCACTAACCCTCCCGCTTGCCATGCATGGTCTTCTGTGCTGCCATGGCCCCTCCCACCTTCCCTGTGTGGTCAGCTAGCTGCCCCTGACCCCCTCCCACCTTCCCTCCATGGTCTGTGTGTATGCCATCATAGTCTCATTGTTGCTCTCCATGGTGTGTCTTGTTTCTAGGGCCCATCCTGCCTGACCTCCATGGTCATCTCGCTGCTCCTGTCCTGCCCCCTTGCCCCCAGCTCTCTGTTTCCATGTGCAGACCCCTATTCCCTCCCTCCTGGCTTGTCTGTTTCATTGTAATGCCGCTGATCCATCCCTCCTGCCCTTTATGGTCTGTTGTGCTGCAGCTTTCTCTCCTGTCTGTCCATTATGGTCAGCTAGCTACCATTGCCTCTTTCCCCTCTATTCTCTGTTGTCCATGTGCATGGTCCTGTCCCCTCCCTATTGCTTTCTATGGATTGTTATGCTGTACTCCCGTCCCGCATACGATGTGTGGTGTATTGTGCTGCTGCAAACCCTGATGCCTGCCCTGTAGGGTCAGTTTGGTGCACCTCTCCATGTCCCTCCTGTCCTCTGTTATCCGAGTCCATGTCCCTACCCCAATTCCTCCTACCTACCATGATCCAATGTACCATACTTGCGAACATTTTGAACTTGCTAAGAGGGAGATTTTGAAAAATAACTGGGGTATTGATGTTCCCCTTTGAGTTACATTGAAAAAGAGGAGATTGTAGACAGGAGACAGATCAAATAAAGCCCATTTGAGCTTAAAAACATTGGACGTTTCCTGGCTGAAACGGGTCTGTTGGCATGTATGGTTGTACTACCACTTCCTCTTCCTTCTGCCCACAATGGTCTATTATATTGCCACAGCCTCTCTTGCTAGTCCTGTATTGTTGGTTTGTTGCTCCTGCCCCCATTTCCACTGCCCTCCATAGTCTGTTGTGCTGCCACTGCCCGTCCTGCCTGCCCAGTGTGGTCAAATTGTTGCCTCTGCACTCTCCTACCTGCCTTCAATTTTCAGAGTCCGGGCCCCTGGCCTCTGCCTCTCAACAGTAACCCAATGAACAACTAGATTGCTAACATTCTATATTTATTACAAAAGTGTGGAACGCCTGATGTCATCTTGATATAATCAAAACTGTAATACCTAGAGTATTTCCTTTAGAAATTACATATATGAGAGGGTCTTATTTGCGTCAAAATTATGGTTAGTGCTCTAAAAAACTAAAATGAGGACATATTTTCTGAGTTTTCAAATAGCGACAAAGAACTTTTAAATTATTTGTAATCTTTATGTTTTTTTAATCAGTTGACCACTTGATTAAATGTTGCACCTAGGGGAGAGGATGTGGTGTTACTTCCAGAGCTGCAGACTTTGCAACTGGGGAACCAGGTTGGAGTTTCTGCTTCAGCTCAACATTCTGTAATTCTGGTCAAGTCACTTGATCTCCCCATGTCTACAACCAAAATGAATTTGATCTTGTGTGATGTAACCAATGCTCATGTAAAGCACTCCAATACCTGACAAGTCTGCACTATATAAAACTGCAAATACACAAAAAAAAGTGTTTTGCACACTTCTGTCATTGGGCTACATGTGGGCTACATCTGGGTGATATTTGGGCTACATATGGGCTCTTTTGTCTCTGGTGGCCATTTTGGGAGACTTATTTGCTATGATGTTTCCTAATTTCCTCATTTACTACAGTCTCCTCAGTAGGAAATACCTTCAGTTTTTTACTTTGGTTCCATCAAGAAGGCATTCAGATGTGTCACACATTTGCCATAAATTCAGAATGTTAGCACTCTAGTTGCTTATTAGATCACTGTAGTAAAGCTACTGCTCACCAGGGAAGTCTGCTGCTGGTATTGAAAGTGCATGTTTCAGTCTGCATGTCAGAATTTTTTAATGAAATAGAGGTGGATTTGAGAAGTCACTCAAAATGTGCCCTAATTTTTCTTTCAGCAGCAGTAATCATACTCTCTATGGCAAAATGAACCCCCTCATTTTGTTTCTTTTTTAAATTAAATGTTTTAAGAGTTACCACTTTATTCCAACCAAGATGGCTTCAGGTGTGCCATACGTTTGTCATAAGTAGGACTGTTAGCGCTCTAGTTGTTCTTTAGAACACTCTGGGAAGCTGCAGTAGAACACAAAGGAATCAACTGACAGTCTCTGCCCTTGTTGGATGTACATGTTTTACTGAGAATGTCAGACTTCATTCTCACATGACTGAGAAAGATAATGTGAATGTACAGAAAATATGCTCTCAGTTTAGCTTATAGATCACCTTCCAAATCTCTGTGGGAAAAGCATGAGAAAATAGTTTTCTCTCAAACATGATTCATGATATCACAGCAGAAGGCTTTTCACATGGTAAAATCGCCTTAGAACACACCACAATTCCTAAAATGAGTATGGTACCATCAACAAATGATTTATAATGTAACTAAAGTCTTAAAACCTTCTATTAACTGCAATGCTTTTTAATGAGGTGCTATCATGTATATTGGTTCGAAGATGGCTGCCAACACTTCTTGGATGAAGTGCTGACAGCCAATCAGATCTCACGATGAGATGTGTGGTTAGGCTCCGCTCAGATATATATGTGATTTTACTTTTGATTGTCTCAGGAACTACTGAACGGATTTACACCATTTAAGCAAAAGGCACATGCCTGACCTGAGGACTACCTCTTTGCCAAATTTCAAGTAATTCTGTTCAGCACTTCGGGCTGTACCTTCGACTAAAGGTCCGGTGGGAAAATGCATGAGGAAAATGCGTTTTGGGACCCCCCATTTTTCTCAGCCCCCACTTGATGAATCACCCCGAGACTTTCAGGGTAGGAGCTGAGCGGAGCGCCCCATTAGTTTTGAAAATTTCACGAAGATAAGTCAACCGGCGCCAAAGTTATTCAAAATAGAATTTTCAGATTTCCTATGGAAGCTCGGTCCTAACTATAACTATCTACTGGCGACCGCCAGTAGATAATATACACATACATATATATAAATGCATATGCATATATATGCATATATATATGTGCATATGGGTGCGTGTAGAGAGAGGTAGAGAGGTAGAGAGAGGTAGAGAGGTAGAGAGGTAGAGGTAGAGAGGTAGAGGTAGAGAGGTAGAGAGTAGTAGAGAGAGAGGTAGAGAGAGGTAGAGAGGTAGAGATTAGAAGATGAGTAATAGAGAGTAGAGAGTGAGTAGTAGAGAGTAGTAGAAAGTAGTAGAGGGAGTAGCAGAGAGTGAGTAGTAGAGAGTGAGTAGTAGTGAGTAGTAGAGAGTGAGTAGTAGAGTGAGTAGTAGAGACTAGTAGAGAGTGAGTAGTGGAGAGTAGTAGAGAGTGAGTAGTAGAGAGTGAGTAGTAGAGAGTGAATAGCAGAGAGTAGTAGTGAGTGAGTAGTAGAGAGTGAGTAGTAGAGAGTAGTAGAGAGTGAGTAGTAAAGAGAGAGTAGTAGGGAGTAGTAGAGTAGTAGAGAGTGAGTAGTAGAGAGTGAGTAGTAGAGAGTAGTGGAGTAGTAGAGAGTGAGTAGTAGAGAGTAGTAGAGAGTGAGTAGTAAAGTGAGTAGTAGGGAGTAGTAGAGAGTGAGTAGTAGAGTGAGTAGAAGATAGTAGTAGAGAGCGAGTAGTAGAGAGCAAGTAGTAAAGAGTGTGTAGTAGAGAGTGAGTAGTAGAGAGTAGTAGAGAGTGAGTAATAGAGTGAGTAGTAGAGAGTAGTAGAGAGCGAGTGGTAGAGAGTGAGTAGTGCAAAGTGAATATTAGAGAGTGAGTAGTAGAGAGTGAGTAGTAGAGAGAGTAGTAGAGAGTAGTAGAGTAGTAGAGAGTGAGTAGTAGAGAGTAGTAGAGGGCGAGTAGTTTGAGAGTGAGTAGTGGAGAGTGAAAGAGTGAATAGTAGAGAGTAGTAGAGCACGAGTAGTAGAGAGTGAGTAGTAGAGAGAGAGTAGTAGAGAGTAAGTAGTAGAGAGTAGTAGAGTGAGCAGTAGAGAGGGAGTAGTAGAGAGAGAGTAGTAGAGAGTGAGTAGTAGAGTAGTAGAGAGTGAGTGGTAGAGAGTAGTAGAGAGTAGTAGAGTGAGTAGTAGAGAGTAGTAGAGTGAGTTGTAGAGAGTGAATAGTATAGATTAGTAGTAGAGAGTAGTAGAGAATAGTAGAGAGTGAGTAGTAGAGAGTGAGTAGTAGAAAGTAGCAGCAAGTGAGTAGTAGAGAGTGAGTAGTTTAATTTAAAAGGAACACAATGAGGGGGTTCATTTTGCCATAGAAATTATGATTAGTGCTGAAAAAAGAAAAATTAGTAGTAGAAAGTGAGTAGTAGAGAGAGAGTAGTAGAGAGTAAGTAGTAGAGAGTAGTAGAGTGAGCAGTAGAGAGGGAGTAGTAGAGAGAGAGTAGTAGAGAGTAGTAGAGAGTGAGTAGTAGAGTAGTAGAGAGTGAGTGGTAGAGAGTAGTAGAGAGTAGTAGAGTGAGTAGTAGAGAGTAGTAGAGTGAGTAGTAGAGAATGAGTAGTAGAGATTAGTAGTAGAGAGTAGTAGAGAATAGTAGAGAGTGAGTAGTAGAGAGTGAGTAGTAGAAAGTAGCAGCGAGTGAGTAGTAGAGAGTGAGTAGTTTAATTTAAAAGGAACACAATGAGGGGGTTCATTTTGCCATAGAAATTATGATTAGTGCTGAAAAAAGAAAAATTAGGGCACATTTTGAGTGACTTCTCAAATCCTCTTCTATTTCATTAAAAAATTCTGACATGCAGACTGAAACATGCACTTTCAATACCAGCAGCAGACTTCCCTGGTGAGCAGTAGCTTTACTACAGTGATCTAATAAGCAACTAGAGTGCTAACATTCTGAATTTATGGCAAATGTGTGACACATCTGAATGCCTTCTTGATGGAACCAAAGTAAAAAACCTGAAAGTATTTCCTATTGAGGAGACTGTAGTAAATGAAGAAATTAGGAAACTTCATAACAAATAAGTCTCCCAAGATGGCCACCAGAGACAAAAGAGCCCAAATGTAGCACAAATATCACCCACATGTAGCCCAAGTATAGCCCAATGACAGAATGTCCCAGAGTGTTCTAAAGAACAACTAGAGCGCTAACAGTCTACTTATGACAAAAGTATGGCACACCTGAAGCCATCTTGATTGGAATAAAGTGGTAACACTTAAAACATTTAATGTGAAAAGGAACAAAATGAGGGGGTTCATTTTGCCATAGAAATTATGATTAGTGCTGCAGAAAGAAAAATTAGGGCACATTTTGACTTCTCAAATCCTCTTCTATTTCATTAAAACATTCTGACATGCAGACTGAAACATGCACTTTGAATACCAGCAGCAGACTTCCCTGGTGAGCAGTATCTTTACTACAGTGATCTAATGAGCAACTTGAGTGCTACCATTCAGAATTTATGGCAAATGTGTGACACATCTGAATGCCTTCTTGATGGAACCAAAGTAAACAAGCATTGAAAATGCAATAGGTCTCGCCCTCGTTTAAGTTAAAGCAATTTTGTTTGTAATTAGGTGGCTTTTTAGCTTTGCTTGTATTAGTGTTTTCTAAACTTTCATGTACCTAACATGCATAGGTATGCATATATGTATATGTATATGTATGCATGCATTTATATTTGTATTTATATAGATATGCAGATTATATATATGTTTATATATGTATGTATATATATACATTCACTGAAAAAACCATAGGTTTCAGAGACGTTATAGTAAGAAATTAGCATTTAACAAACCTTAGAAATTCCTCCGTTATAGTTAGTTCTGCTAATTATAACTTGTGCGCCCGCAATATACTGCTGATGATGTCACATATTGCATCATTCATGACATGGTCAGTGACATCACTGATGACATCACTGATTACATCTCAAATGACATCACTGGTGACATCATCCAAGTGATACACCTCATCATACACTAGTATAACCTTTCATCACTCACTGTAAAATACAGAGTACCATATTTGAAACCATTGACACACCAATACCAGTTACTACATACCCACTCACTGATTCCTAAGTCTACACACACAACTACCCATTCAACAACAGAATCATTTATACATGCAGTCACTAATTAATAGAACACTATCAAATGCACTTATACACATATATAGACATTGACTCATCAGCAGTCATCTTAGTCGGTTATGCAGTCATCCTACTCACTCATAAAAAAAGTTAATCACACTTACATTTACTCACACAATAATCCAACAACACCTCATTTATTCAAACACATAGTAACTCATTGTTAATATGTTAAAAAATCACAGTTACAATTTTACACTCATTCATATAGTTACTCTCACAATCACTGACTCTTACACATACTTATTTATATACACCAACTCTCACATACAATGCCTTTTATTTTTTTACTTTGTTGAAGATGTACAACTAAAACATATATTCGCTCACCAACACACAAATAAATACACTCAGTCACCCAAACAACTGTTTCCACATGCGCTCCTAAACCTATACACCCAGTCAATCAACCATTCACACATCTATGCATAGAGTTACACACATCCCATCCAACCACCCACAAACTCAGTGTCCCATACAAATACTCACCCAACTAATCAATAACTAATATACACACTCATGTAGTTAGTGACCAACTGATGCAGCATGTTATACAACAACAGAGACAGTGCTGCACATATTCACATAGTTTAGTTACTAATCCATGTATTAAGTGAGACACTTTTAATTACTCACTTAAACAGATAGTCAGACAGCTACTAAATCCTCCACCAGACAGTTATATATCCACTCAAACTTCAATACAGATTGGTATATATATAATACATATTTAAATTTCAAGCTAAACCACATTCACTGGATGATGTCATCAGTCATGTCATCAGTCATGTCATCAGAGATGTCATTTGAGATGTCATCAGTGATGTCATCAGTGATGTCACTGACCATGTCATGAATGATGCAATATGTGACATCATCAGTAGTGCATTGCGGGCGCGCAAGTTATAGTTAGCAGAACTAACTATAACGGAGGAATTTCTATGGTTTTGTACGAGTGAAATGGCCAGCTAACAATAACACCCCTGAAACCTATGTTTTTTTATGTGAATATATAAATATATATATATACAATCCAACGCTCACCATAAACACAAAAGCAAGCAGGACACAGCTCCGGATGCGGAAAAGAATTTAATGAGCAAAATTTCCAGCTTTGGCTAAACAGTCCGTGAAGCAATGGCAGACGCGTTTCTGGCCTCCGTGGCCGTCATCAGTGCCGGTATCACAGGCTGGTGAATTCAACTGTTTGCTTAGAGATCTGTCCTGATAAGCAGTCTCTCAGCTCCTCCCACTACAGTCAGGTGAGTGAGACGGTGCCGCTGGGCTCCAGGAGAACTGCATGATGGTACTGGTGGTCCAACGTGGTACCTCATACAGTGACGGGAAAACAGACACCTATTAATGCCCCACAGTTCATGGCGCTGGACTTCAAACTGCATATTCCACCTGGGTGTGTCAATTCAGCTCACATCCTCGTCCGCATCCTTCTCAGGCAACTACGCGCTGCCTCCTTTCTCCCCTCGCAAACATAACGGCCCAGTGGCAGTAGTTTTCGCTCGGGGGGGCGCCGTGTTTGTACTCATCGTACTCGTCCACAAGTTTTGCTGAAAACACGGTGCTCCTGACCGAAAGGGCGTGTCCGAGGCCGGTATCAGCACACCGGCTAAACATACAATCCAACGCTCACCTTAAACACAAAAGCAAGCAGGACACAGCTCCGGATGCGGAAAAGAATTTAATGAGCAAAATTTCCAGCTTTGGCTAAACAGTCCGTGAAGCAATGGCAGACGCGTTTCTGGCCTCCGTGGCCGTCATCAGTGCCGGTATCACAGGCTGGTGAATTCAACTGTTTGCTTAGAGATCTGTCCTGATAAGCAGTCTCTCAGCTCCTCCCACTACAGTCAGGTGAGTGAGACGGTGCCGCTGGGCTCCAGGAGAACTGCATGATGGTACTGGTGGTCCAACGTGGTACCTCATACAGTGACGGGAAAACAGACACCTATTAATGCCCCACAGTTCATGGCGCTGGACTTCAAACTGCATATTCCACCTGGGTGTGTCAATTCAGCTCACATCCTCGTCCGCATCCTTCTCAGGCAACTACGCGCTGCCTCCTTTCTCCCCTCGCAAACATAACGGCCCAGTGGCAGTAGTTTTCGCTCGGGGGGGCGCCGTGTTTGTACTCATCGTACTCGTCCACAAGTTTTGCTGAAAACACGGTGCTCCTGACCGAAAGGGCGTGTCCGAGGCCGGTATCAGCACACCGGCTAAACATACAATCCAACGCTCACCTTAAACACAAAAGCAAGCAGGACACAGCTCCGGATGCGGAAAAGAATTTAATGAGCAAAATTTCCAGCTTTGGCTAAACAGTCCGTGAAGCAATGGCAGACGCGTTTCTGGCCTCCGTGGCCGTCATCAGTGCCGGTATCACAGGCTGGTGAATTCAACTGTTTGCTTAGAGATCTGTCCTGATAAGCAGTCTCTCAGCTCCTCCCACTACAGTCAGGTGAGTGAGACGGTGCCGCTGGGCTCCAGGAGAACTGCATGATGGTACTGGTGGTCCAACGTGGTACCTCATACAGTGACGGGAAAACAGACACCTATTAATGCCCCACAGTTCATGGCGCTGGACTTCAAACTGCATATTCCACCTGGGTGTGTCAATTCAGCTCACATCCTCGTCCGCATCCTTCTCAGGCAACTACGCGCTGCCTCCTTTCTCCCCTCGCAAACATAACGGCCCAGTGGCAGTAGTTTTCGCTCGGGGGGGCGCCGTGTTTGTACTCATCGTACTCGTCCACAAGTTTTGCTGAAAACACGGTGCTCCTGACCGAAAGGGCGTGTCCGAGGCCGGTATCAGCACACCGGCTAAACATACAATCCAACGCTCACCTTAAACACAAAAGCAAGCAGGACACAGCTCCGGATGCGGAAAAGAATTTAATGAGCAAAATTTCCAGCTTTGGCTAAAAAGTCCGTGAAGCAATGGCAGACGCGTTTCTGGCCTCCGTATATATATATATATATATATATATATATATATATATATATATATATATATATCAATCACAAACTTCGCCTCGCACCTTCCAGTTTGCCGGAAACAGATGAACGCGGACCCATACATTTGGTGCAAATTAATGTATTAGCTGCCCTGCACCACCGCCATAGGCCTTGATCACATATATATATATAGAATTTTCAAAACTAATGGCCACTCACTTCATCTACTGTATTGAAAGTTTTTGGGTGATTCATCAAGCGGGGGCTGAGAAAAAGGTGGTCCCAAAGCACTTTTTCTCCATGTTAATTGCCATAGGAAACTGTTGATGGAATTACACCAAATTTGGCAGAAAGGTAGCTCTTGGTCCAGAGTGCACTCTTTTTGTTAAATGGTGTAAATCTGGTCAGTAGTTCCTGAGAAATGTAAACATTTCTCAGATATCCAAATATGGCCGGAGAGGATCCGCGAACCCTCCCGATCTCGAGCCTGCGATCTGACACAGCCCCAGGGAGGTGGTGGTCCCCGGGGCTGTTTGGGGGGACTCGATGTCATCAGTGATGCCACTGACCATTTCATGAGTGATGTAATATGTGTGGTCATGAGCAGTGCATTGCAGGATGCGAGTTATAGTTAGCTGAGCTAATTATACCAGCTGAATTTCTCTGGTTTTGTACGAGTGAAATGTCAGCCTAACTATAACATCCCTGTAACCTTTGTTTTTTTCAGTGAATTTCTAAGGTTTTTTCCAGGGAATATATATATATATATATATATATATATATGTCGCTGCTCCGTAGGTCTTGCCCGCTGCCGTACTCATGAGCGGGTGCCCGGTCCAGCGGTGGCAAACCGCTATATATCAAGCTCCTTACTTCTCAGTATATTAGGGCCAGCACTCGCGTTAGGTATATACCTTTAGGATTTATTAACGAGACTCGATAGTAACAACAAACGCGTTTCGGCGTCAGCCTTCGTCAGTGTCGACGAGCGCCGCTGTATTGGCAACTTAAATTCAAAACAAATGCGTGAAATGAACAAAGGACTTCTGCTCGATATCGAGCGCCATCTTGAAATATGTTATTCATCACATATCCTGCTTTGTAATGTGATACTCTGGTCAAATTATACAATAATTAAAGCATAGTTAATTCAGAACCACAAATTAATAAACAGATTAAGCGCATAATTTCAATTAAGTTGATTAGAACATAGTTTCGCCCTATATGGGCTCGCGCTATTGATTAAAACACCAGTTTATAAGCATATGCATTTCAATTGTGATAGATCCAACACATAATTCATGGGAGGAAACTATCTCAAACTTTAGGTAATGGCGCAATAAAGTTGTATGATTCAATCACATTCTATAAATGACAAATTAACGCCCTGAATGGGCTTGCGTTAAAAGTTTAAGCTTCCTCTTGGAACATGTTTATATACATATGATCACCGTGATCAATTTATCGCATAGCATATATTGCCGCTTATGATTCTTTGTCTTCTGGTGTCAACATTTATATATTATATGTATGAACATACTATATATATATATACATTTATATGTATATATATATATAGTATGTTCACACACACTTCAAGTCGCCATTTACAGACATAGAGGAACATAAGTCGCCCATTCAGAGAAACCTCTGACATTCCAAGAACTATGCAGAGGCACACATTCTGTTCAAATACCCGTATATGAGCACATGTACTAATCTAATCCTCTTTCATACACATAATTTCTCTTGAAATATTCAGTCAGAGAGACATGTACATCTATACATAACCATGTACAGTGTTCCACTGCCTTTTGGCTTGCTTCACACTTTAGAATACTACATACATACAAACATATGTACATACATACACATATGATTCAAAGGTCTATTGATTGACACGTGAACTGTTTAAAAACATGCACTATTAATAAAAATGCATAGATAGACATAGTTTTAAAAGAGCATCTGCTAACTGAAAATCAATGGATACACATAATATTTAGCAAACCATTTATGGACCGACATACTCTTCAAACAAGCACAATAACAAAATGGTCCTATGAACATGCTAATCAGTGAACATGTAGAGACCTACATTTTACTGAATTACAAATATACACATATTTTAGTACAATAATTTTAAATGGCATGCAAATGCCGTAATAATCCTAATAATAAAATACATATGTTTCGGCATATCTACTATGCAGATAACAAGGAATGGCCCGTATACTAATGAATTACCAAAATTGGCAATGCATGCTTTACAAATATTCATTAAAGATAAACTTGTATACAAATGTATAATCACATTCTAATAAAAATCAACATAGGATATACATCCTAAGTTAAAACAAAAAAAGCACTGTACATTGTTCAAATAATCACTGGGTTTATTACCAGGAGTATTAAAACATACAGAAACATACAGAACCATGTACTATTCAACCAGCCATTTGACAAATAAATTCAAATAAAATCATATCATTTATCAGTCATGCATATTAGTGCAACAATGATGTGCAAATTCAAGCACTATACAAATAACCATGTTGGCACTCACATACTCCTGAGATAACCATTGCCAGCACACAAACTATTTAAAGGACCAAAGTGTGTCGTTTTTCAAGGTGGATCCAGCATAGTGACAGGAAATCTCAAAGTGTTAGTTCCTCCCAATGAGTATTTTCAATCAGACAGTTCACCAATGATCATAAACATATGTGTGCTAGTCATTAAACCATGAACAGCACATAGGTTATTCAAGACACCATCAGAAGAACACATAGAATTAAAATAACAATTACCAGCCTTCAATGCTAAAATACCAAATCAGAACAAACACTACATGTACAATTGGAAGCCACCAAAAGGTACATACACTCAGAGGCGTAGCTTAGTCAGTGACATTTGTGGAGTGTGAATCTCAAACTAAAAAAGCAGTGGGCTGCGGGGTGAATGGATTAGAAGACCAAGGTTCAGGATGGACTGTTCCCAGGAGGAGCATGGGCAGTACTGATTTGCATTAGATGGGGTTCTGGGACTGATTTAGAGCATGGCAGACAGGTACTCCATTAGGACGGTCACTCAAAGCAACTCAAGAAACACCCACCTGGCTTTGTGTCAGGCAGGCCTCGAGTTTTACACCAATGGAGTAAAGTTTACCCTCCTCTGACAGCCCAACAGAGTGGGTGGTATCACAAGTAAGCTATTCGATCACCCGCCCAGTTTAGAGTGGACATCTGATGACTTTTTTGCAGTCTGTCACTACCAGGTATATGTTGTCTATGAGGGACAGTAAAAAATGAAAACATGACCCCACACCATGGGAGAAAACGGTGTGGGGGTCATTACATTTTTTTTAGTTTTCAAAAATAAACTCCCCCTTTGCTAATTTGTGTTAAAATAAAGAACTTTGGAGACATTTGACAGTCAGCCATCATTTTAGACATACCCATCCATCAACATTTCCTACAATGACATGAACTGCCATAATGGAGGTTCTTCCCACTGAATAGAGTTAACTGCAGGAGTGGCAGACATCTTGAAATTTGGTTGTCAAAGTAAAGGCAGGGTGTCAAACGTAAAGGCCTCTTACACTCTGTCTGCCTTTATTGCATCTGCCAAACTCTAAATCAGGCCCTTGGTGTGAAGTGGCACAGTGGGTGAAAAAACAATGGTTTGGAATACAATCTGATGGATTGCAAATGGTTAGACTATTTGCAAGCATTTGTTTAATCACCTTTTGGGTGTCTGATTAGCAGTAGTATGCCTGAAAACCTGAGACTGGCGCAACGTTCCATGCCTATTAGGGCCAATATTTGTGAATTCTAAAAAGGAGTAAATTTGCATTTGTCCAAGGAGTACTTCTATGGGTGCAGATGATCTAAAATATTATCAAGATGACATCTATTTGTGAAAACTGGACTAAGAGACAATCCAGCAGACATAGCAGACCTGAGTTGGGGCTCCCAGACCCAACTACCAAGCCACCAATGGATTTATTTGGGTGGTGTCACACTCCAAACACCACCTAAAACTATGCCTCTGCATACACTTTCAAAGAAACAAGAACAGATCTATGTTCTACAAAATACGTAAACACACACAAGTTATATTCAGAAAATGATGAAGGTACAACAGGTACTGATCAATCAACTGGCATTTATTTGGTGTCCTTAGCTATTGCAACACATAAATTAAAACTTTAAAAATACAATAACATTTTCATAATAAAGCAACCAACATTGGAGTAAAACATAAAATCTCACTTGAGCTTCATTCTTAATCTTTTTGGGTTATGGGTATAGCAAGGAGAGTAAGCATGTGAGCATGTGCAGTTGTCCACGGATTATAATATATATATATATATATATATATATATATATATATATATATATACACACACACACACACACACACACACACACACACACACACATATATATTGTGTATTATTGTATGTATATTAATATTATTAATATTATATATATCTAATGATCTAACGATGAACTATATATATACATCCACCTACCTATTTAGTTACCTACGTAATATACAAACAAACTAGTTGTATAACCATGAAACAACATCCATATTATACTATTCAAATAAAAATGCATGGACCCTTGTACTATTTAAATAGTTTTGAATGTTGCCAATATATTAATATGTATCCAAGCCATAAACACAATAAATACAAACTAAAAACAATCCACATATCTACAAATTGTATCATAACATATTTGCTGTATAAAATAATAGATTTTTCTTCGTGTTACACGAGAATCCCTGTTCCTGTCAATGAAGCTAGTAAACTTCTTCCTTCATCATTTGAGGAGAATGTAGCAGACTGAGACATCCATGACTCAAATCGAGAGAATATCTAATCTTTCTGCTTTACAAACGTAAGAAGCTAGAAGTATTACCGTTCATCATAAGAGAATCCAGAGTTTAGGAACCATACCCAACCGTAGTTTTCAATGGTACATCATATGTTATTAAGATGTGTTCCAAGAAGTAAACATGTTCATCGTGTAAATAGATAGATTGTCCTCCAAGTTGCATGATGCACACTACTTCAATATTTATATTTTGACATGTTCTATTCAATTAACACTGCCCAAGCATACCTGTCTTTTTTAATAACCGTCCATGGACACACATTCTATTTTAATAAATAGAGTAGGATGCCAATTCTATTGAGGAGGGTGGAAAATCTGTGGCTAGATAGTCTCAATCAGAAAGAGTGTTACTGAAAGTAAGTAACTTGTTTGTCTTTAACATATGCTGTTCGCAATAAGTAGGTCAGGGCTAATGGCTTTATCATAGCATTTCATAATAAACAGATCAAATCTATGAACAATCAGTCAGGACTTTTCCCAATTAACTTTTACCGTTGACTTTACACCTTACCCAACACTGGCCTATTCACATGCGAATAAACTGGTAAGCATCATGCTTACAGTTATAAATTACAAATAAATAGTAAAATACACCTTACAAAACAATAAACAACTACTCATACAGTCTAACAAGAATCATCACAGTGAAAAAAAAAACAGGTTTAGGTAGAGTTGGTGACCAGTGCCAAAACCCTTGCTATTATGGTAATCTATGCGATAACTTGTAACAAAATACCTGTCTATAGCCATAAAACAATGTGGTAACAACCAGCTGTGAAAGGTTTACTGGCTTTAAAAAAAAAATCCACAGTTAAAAGGCTAGACATCAGCCATTGTCATAATATTTCATAATAAGTAGATCAGACCTATGGCATCAGACACGTTTCCCAGTGCATCAATCAGACTAATAACGTGTCACCATAACCAACTGAGGTCTACCGTTTTGAGGGTTAAATTTTCCACAAGGCAACCATCAGACTCATTACGTTAGAAAGGTATACAAAATGACAGTTGGCTAATCAAATTAATATCTTTCCAAAGAGGTCCTACCAATGATTCTAACAAAACAAACCTTCTTGATCCACCGTTTATCACACAGGATTACCAGCACCAAAACCGTTGTGGTAATTTGTGAGATTCCTTGTAACAAAATATTTATCTGTAGGCTTTATTATAGGGTAATAACACTCCAAACTTAAATGCCTATTGTCTTTAACATATGCTTTTCACAACAAATATGGCAGGCCTAGTGCCTTCATCACAACATTTCATAATAAACAGATTAGGCCTATAGCCATGATCATTGGCTTGCTACCATAAATAACTCAGTCATGCTGTGTCGAGTATAAGCTTTGCCGCATGCCGGAAAGTAAAAGACAATCAGTCTTTTTAGTGGAAACTCACAAATCTCGCCCAATCGCATCCTGCGCACTGGGTTAATAACATGTGGGTGGAGCCTAAGCCCCTCTCTCGAAAGTAGTCAGAAAGCTCTTTTTTATTAATCACATAAGATCAGACAACAATTGTACTGTCAAGCTAGACCTAAAAATCCACGTAGATTAGGGTAGCATTGGGCATCCCACACTGCTCTCAAACACAAAACAGCACAATGAAGTCTAAAGTTAATGATGAAAGGGGAGGGGATCTGTGTTGCTCCTGGATAAAAACCAAGCACTGTAAATTATGAAGTTATCTAAGATATTTTAGCAACATTAATGTCAAGTGTGTGTCATTAAATGTTCAAGCTCAGGCATCCGTACTGCTGCTAGCTCTAGCAGCGGGATAAAGAAAAAATTAAAGATGCTTGGAAGGGATGTACATTTTCCTGTAGAAGCACACACTTTCTGTCCAATTAAAATGTACTCCTCGCTACCAACATGTGGGTGGAGCCAAAGTTCCTCTCTGTAGTACAACTGAAATCTCTTTTTTAGGTTGATCACACTACGTCTAGCAACAGCTGCGCTGTCAAGCCAGACCTAAAAAAAGACTAAAAGAACCAATTCTGGAGCCATCCACTAGATGGAGAAATAATTCACAGCATGTGAATGGAGAGCCTTTAATCCCGACAATGCCTCTTCTTCCGTGGTTGTACTTTTATCAGCGAGGTGGGGGCACATGAAGGAGTAATGGTCCCACAGCATAAGTGCATCATAGGAGTAACGGTAGGAAGGCACAGAGGGGCATGATATCTGAGATAAGGAGACTCCTCTATCTTCCTTGAATTGAAACAAAGTGTAGTTCAGGAGAAGTCACCATGGTTAGCCATTTGTAGGGACTTGCATGCAAGCAAGTGTGGTTAGGGAGGTTTTGAATCGGGGTGGGGTTGACTCATTGTATGTAACAAGATCATTTATAGTGTGTAGATATTTATTTCCAAAACTATGCTGAAGATTTGTAGGCACTGCAGTTTCTTGAAAAAAGTAGAATGTAGGGGTGACCCATTTAAAGATGGGTTAACTCACACTGGAGTTGTAAGAATGGAGGAGTGTGGCTCAATGGTTAGAGCGGCAGACCCTGAAGCAGAGTTCTGGCCAGGAACCAGGGTTCGATTCCCGCCTCGGCGTGGCTCGGGCTCAATTTCCTCGGACCTGTCTATTCTCGCCTCGGTGCCTATTCTAATCACGGGCCCCACACTGCAACTCTGGGCAATAGCTTGCTTAGCCTCCACACCGGCCCCAACAGCGCTAAGGATGCCTGGCTTCACCCTGGGGGTGCCCAGGAGTGGACACTTCACAGGGAAAGCCAGGAGGGGTTCCACAGCGGTATGAGTATCAGCGCCAGGAAACCGCAAAGGCGACACCGCAAGGTGGCCGTCTGGTGACAGTGCGCTCTATAAGTACCTTGACATTTACATTTACAATGGCTCTAAGATTGTATGTCATTGTACTCATCTGAGGAATGTGGTAGTGTATTTTAGCATACTACAGAGGGTCAGAAGGTGTCTTATTAGCGGCAAATGCATACCGGTCAACCTCTAAACTAACAATGGTGGGTCATTTAAAGACTTTAAGAGGGTGATTTCATTCAGATAACTAGAGTACAAACTACTTTGTTTTCGGAGGATATTCAAGGTTTTAAAAGAGAGGGACCACATTTAAGTCCATGGAAGCATTCTGTTTGTTAGGCGAGTACAACCAGTAAAAACAGGGTATCATCCACCAAATGTGGGTCACTTGACAGGTTCCAGCATCACTTGATTGGGGATCTAAAATTAGGCATAGGTGTAAATTAACATATCATGAGTAACATGACACTGACACACAACCTGACTTACTCTTCATAACTGAATCATGGCTGGGAGATGACATGGCACCAGTGTTGCATGAAGCCATTCCTCCAGGCTATCAAACTGTCACACAAAATCAAAATGGCAAAAGAGGAGGTGGACTAGCTGTTCTATTGAAAGAAACACTACATCTCACCAAAGCTGACATTTCCATACAAGGTTGTGAGGTCCTCATCACCAGATGCAACCCTTCCCCAACTTCCTCCTGCAACTTCCACCTTCTTTACAGACCACCACCTAGCAATGCAATATTCCCAGACACATTTCTAGATACAGTTTCGAACCTTGTGACACTACACGCCAACCTATAAATCCTTGGTGACCTAAACATATGATTTGAAAAACCCAATATGCTACATCCAAAAACTATCATCACTGGCCTAGACACACTGAACCTACATCAGATCATCTATAAACCCACACATATCACTGGACACAACTTAGATGTAATTTTTGTGAATCTAGAACTAGTTACTTTTTAATGGACTACTCCAGTCACATGGTCAGACCACCATCTGATAGCTTTCCAAACACAAAACACCCCAAATCAACACTCCTAAGGCCACCTGACATGCATCAACCTATCGACCATGGAGCAAACTCAATTGTGAATACTTAGAAACACAACTAACATCCAACACAGATCTAAAGACAATAAGTTCTATTAAAAGACTCTGAGTGGCTCCAGGAAGCTTTTGGTATCCTAAAATCACTAAGAACAATAAAACAGGACAAATAAAAACAAACATCTTGGAGGAATGCAGAACAAAAAAATGTAAAACAACAAATTGCAAAGCTGGAATGCACCTGGCTCTAAACGAATAGTAATCAAGACCAACGTCACCTACATAAACTTAACAGACTATTCAAGTCAACAACTAAAAAAGCTAAATAAAAAGGTACTATTCAGACATAATTCATAATGGTAAATGTGCAAATAAATAATTTTATAAAATTCTCACTGAAACCTATATGCACAGAAGGAACTTAGCCATTACTCAAGAATTTACTGACAAACTGGCAAATCATTACACAACCAATTGACTAGGAGCATTTAATTAAAAGAAAACGCAGGTCCTTGGAAGCTTCACCTGTGATGGGGGACAGAGCAGTCACTATATCCCCGAAGATGGATTTTTAGGGGACAGCATGGCGGGGGCTGGGATTAGGGGCATGGGAGGTATCTTTCTTGGTTACTGGGAAGGCCCTGTGCTATATTGCATTATGCACATTGATACCGCACTTATTGGTCTTATGCTTGAAAACCTTTTACGTTTAATGTACTATGTGTGTGAACACAAATATTAATGCTGTAAAGTGTGAGTAACCCGTCTGCTGAGATCTAAATCAGGCCCTTAGTGACACAGGGAAAATTGGATGCAAGACTGTTGTCTGCCATTAATCACAATGAAAAGTGTGATGTAGAGTCAACTATCCAGCTAGAAAGTAGAGTCTTGGAAAATTCAAGAGCGCAGCAAACAGCAGGATTTTGGGTCTTCCAGAACTCTTTCTTATGAACGAGAGGAATCTGACCAACGATGGGTATCCAGTTCTGGTCGAACAGGCATTTAGTCTAGCATCTCAGAGGTGGGGTGATACCTCTGGAAGCCTTGGGATTGTGGTACTCACTCTGCAAAATGATGTTTTGTGAGAAAATATTCTAAAATGATCAACTGCAAAGAAGAAAGTTAATTACCTAGAGAATAAAATCTTATTGTTCCACAACTTAAGTGTGTAAAAAAATTACACAGAAAAGAAGTGTAAGTGCTGCAGATAGAACTTGTAAACTCAAAGGTTCAGGCTTCTGGCTGGTTCACCTTAAAGTTGAGACTGCAACAGAATGGGAAAGTTCACCGAGATTGATGCAGCAAGACATTTGTTACCTGGGTGAAAATGAGCAAGACTATGAGAGGAGTTGTGACTGCTTCTGCTGGGTGGTTGAGTCAATCATAATCCTGCATGAGATGGTGCAGAAAATTGGGACCCTAGTGATGAGACTTGTAAGGCACTTGATCGTTGTTCAAGTTGGTCTCTTGTTAGGACGCTACTGTTAGTAGTACTGTAATGTGAGTAGAAGCATTTTCGTACGTCATCTGATGCTTGTGTTTTTTAATCCAAAACCTAAAGAGAAACGGATGTCAGATAAGAGAACTGTCGCTAGGGCAGATGCAAGTAGAGAAGGGTAGTGTGAGAAGGAGCCATTTAGAGGAAGTTAAAACAGAGTAAAGAAGATAACCAGAATATTAGAAGTTAGTCATGCAAGGAGAGGGTGAAAAATCCAGATGACAGAGGCAGCTGTAAGGATTTACAGTTTGGTATCATGGAATGTAGGAAACTGACTTCTTTTGCAGACAGTGTAAAGAGAATTCTGGAGGGACTGATAGCAGAAATGTGATGGTTGATGGGTAGGGAGGAGTAGAGGATCACTCCAAGTTAGCGTGCAGAATCTGAAGAAATAAAGAGAGCAACTGGAGAGGAGCGAGTAGGAGTTATAGAAATTGGGGAAATGGAGTATTTGATTTCATTGTGGTTCTGACTGTAGTTAAGTAATGTGATGTCATCCAGTTTTTAGTAGCAGCACCATCAAGAGGAACCTCAACTAGGAGCCCCGCTCAAAAATGTGGAGATGGGCATTACCCTGTAGGCGTGCATTACCCTGTCAAATTAAGATGTTTCTATTATATTAATCGGGTCTGAATACATTTAGATGACTGGCATATGTCCCGCTAATGGAGAGAAAAATGCTTTATCAGTTTGAGAGAGATATGTTGCAGGGGTGAGTGTGTATGTGGTCCACAGATTCACTCGCAAATCTCTTCTTACATAGTATCAAGAAAGGAAGAGGAATACAAAATACTTCCGGAATGACTTTGATTGATTGATTGAATGGATGTCAAGACAGGGGGGAATATGGGAAGCAGAAATGATAGGCATTATTGTCCAATGGTTTTTGACCGAGTGCAAGGCAGGGCTGATGCTTCAGGTCGTCAGATGTCTGAGTAAGGTGGTTTATCAAGTTGTGGTCACCAAAATACTGTATGGAGTTACATTTTGTTCAGCTAACCTGCCTCTGTCAGGGGATGAGTGTCATTGTAGCACATTTCTTGAGATGAGATGATATGTGATACAAAAATGCTTATGAGGTGATTTCTAAGGATGTTCAAGAGATCTGTATGTGTATATAAATGAGAATAGCATGAAAAATGTGCATGTAATAAAGGTATTATCAGGGCAGTTGCTGATTATATTTTGTGTTCATATTTTTGAAACAATAGCAAACATTATTCTATATTAAGAATGATGTATGGAAACTGAAAATGTTTAAAATAAAAATATTTAATGTTTAGTTTTGAGTTAAATAAATGTATTTTATTTTATCTATACAATAACATGTTGAGACTTTGCAGTTGGGCGGAGATCTCCACATGGTAAAGTATAGGGAAAAATAAAAAAAAGTTTATTTAACTTAAAAATAAAATTACATTTATATTTAATAATAATGTAATTTCAATTTAAATACTTATTTTAAATGTCAAAGAAAATAAAATGGCGCTGCACTATTCAGTTAATGTTGTAATAGTTTTAATGAATGGAAATATACAGAAGTAATTTAATATTAATTTTCAGAAGTTTAAATTAAAATATAAATTCCTACCTAAACGAAAATAATTTTTGTTATCATACATTAACAATTATTAAAAGTGATTTATAGAATTAATTAAAATCCTTTTAGTTATATATGAATAAGAATTATTCTTACATAAAGTCTTATGTATTTAAATAATAAATATGTACTATTTTTATATATCTCTTAAATTTAATTACATATTATAAATAATTTTTAAATAATTTAATTTAATTTAATATTTCCTATGGGATTTTATTTTAATTCCCTACCTCCATTACTTTCTATGGGAGGGTGTTGCGGTACCATTGGTTACCCATGTGTTGTGCTGGACCTACTACTGTTTTTTTGGGTGTAACTTACACTCAAATTTTGGAAACAGCCAAAATAAGAACCTTACTCAAAACTGTAAATTACTCAAAAAGTGTAAGTTACCTTTGTGAAACACCCATATGCAAAACACACTACTCAAATAATAACAACCATTAAATTCATGTAGCACACTCTACAACCAAAATAATTGTCCCCCAAATACTGTTATAGGTGTTAATGGAAACTAATTCAAAAGCACTAATTGTATCTACCTGAAATGGGTGACAGATTGTGTGGACTGGCCCGCTTTTGTGCCTATGGTAAATTAAACAAAAATACCAGTAGAAGTTGCACTGATCAACTTCCTCATCATCATCAGCATCAGTATCAATCATGTTTAATTTGGGGGAATCCCCCATAAAACTGTGGACTAAGTAACACATCACCATTAAAGGTACTATGCAGTTCATATAAACTTAAAAGTAAGTGTCTGTAAATTTGCTTTGAGAAGCATATCAAAGAATAAAAACAGGCTGTTTTCAATTCACAAAGGTTTTGGCCGCATACAAGTTGTTTTCCTACAGACGAGGCCCGCACAAGGAATCTTGATATAGCAAAGACAATTGTTTTAGATGTGGAAGAGGAACTGATGACGAGGGATGTCATGGTCTTGTCTTAGCTGGTCGAATATCTTCAGGTGATAGCCTTGGAATCGATTTTCTATTGTTTCAATAGACCTGTCGTACCAGGTGGTTAAGTCCTCTACGGTGAAGGACCCTGGAAATCATGGCAGGCCTCGAAGAGGAATCGCAGGAGTATATGGCAGAACATAGCATGTCAGCTGGAAGACTCGAGCTAGGCATCTGTGAGCTACCCAGACGTGTAATGACCACAAGCAATACAGTTTGACTGAGGGCAGCAGGAGTTGGCGGAGGATATCTAACAGTAAAGGCCCATCGCCAGTACAGGTTTCGTATAAGTTACTTCCTGAGAACCAGCGTGATACCCACTGGGGTTGGGCCACTAAGTAAGGATTGAAAAGAGGGAGCTCCCAACCCGATCTGTCCCACTGGTAGCTGGAGTTTACAGAGAGCTATTCAATGCAATTTTTCATTCCATATTAGCCCCCCAGCATGGAGTCAAGCTCTCCGAAGAATGTCCTGGGCGGGCATACCGGTACATTGGTAAAGTAGTACAGGAAGCAGAGGAGGATTACCATTTTGGAGAGGGCAATTGTATGTGTGATGGCCAGGGGCAGTCTCTTCCAGAACTTAGTCTGGGATTTGAGGGTTGTGAATGCCCATTTCAGGTTGCCCTCAAAGAGGTTGTTCTGTGAGTAGTATAACTGGATTTCAGGATAGTGAACTGGTTCTTCTGCCTATGTCAGCTGGGTTCCGCCTAGCCAGAGTTCTTGTGGTGGCTCATCACGGTGAAGACATGTGACTTTGTCCTGTTCACCCGTAGGCTTGCTGCCTCTTCAAACTCTTGAGGGGTTTCTGCCAGGAGGAAAAGACACTGTCGCTGTCTCGTATACTATAGGGGGTGTCCGATAGAGGTCAGAGTAGTAGTTATGAAATGCTTGGAGTATGTCTTGTTGTGTACACAAGGGGGCTGCGGCCTTGTTCTATCTCCATAATTGGAGGTGCGCTGAATTCCTTTTGCTTCAGCCATGCCAGGAGGTGGCCTGGCTTATCCTCAGTGGAGTGTACTCGGGCTGTATATGAAACAAAGTTATAGCAACGGAGATGCTCAAGGAGGGCAGTGTGGTGGTCTTTGGCTTCCCCTAGGGCTGTGCATGTATTGGCATTATGTGGGACCCGCCGCTCAAGGTCCACTAATGTTGCCTCTGTGCAACTCTCGGCAGACCCCTACTATGTTTTGAGTGCCACCCCTCTATTGTCTACTTTTAAAAAGTCCCACTTGATATTGCATGTGGAGGCTGTTGCATGATTCTCAGTGAGGTAGTGGCTTACGTGCGTAAGTTGGGAGTCACAAAAGGTTGGGTCATCTCAGACGTCCCGGGGGAGCCTCCAGGTGGGCACCAGTGCATGTGGTGAACTCCAATCCATGTTGATGATGTAGAATGCGTGATCAGAGATGACACGTCCAAGGTAGTCTGAATGTTTGAGTTGCATGAGGATGGAAGCAGAGCAGAGAAATCGATCAATGCGAATGTAATAATAGTGAGGGGCCAAGTAATGCAAGTATTGTTTAAGGGTGGGACTGTGTCTTCTCCAGGCATCCAACCATGTCCAGTAGAGGACCCAATAAGCAAATTGCGCTGAGTGGAGAAACATAGGTGCTTAGGGGAGAGGCAGGTGCAACGTGTCAAGGTGGGTATCTAGGACACTTACAATACCCACCTATAATCGACAGTATATCTGCCCATTGTGCAAGGGCCCCTGACAGAGAGGTCCAGAAGCCAGATTGGTCAGTGTTAGGCATGTTCATGCATCCCAGGAGAACCTGGACACCATTTAGGTGGCTCATCGGGGAAAGACGTACCTGCCTTCACTGTCAATTACAGAAGTGAGTGGCTTAAGAGCGTGCTGGGATCCAGCCTCTGTGAGGATGCGGGGAATCCAAGTTTGGAGTTGACCTGAGTCTGTTGTGTTCGCTAGTGTGCTACATGCCCAGGCTGCTAGGGTCTAGCAGCTGGCGGGGTCAGGCCTTGGAGGGGAGAGGTTCTCACCGAAGCCGTTGAGTTCCCCACCACCGGCCTGGGGCTGGGTCTCATCTGGCATTGCATTGCATGGACAGCAACTACAGACATCTGTCAGCATGGACTGAGAGCGTATCAGAGTATGCCATTGGCTGTCTGTGCGGTGACCTGCAGGCCTGCTGCAAGTTCCAGAGAGTGAGGGGGGCTCATATCAAGGCGGTCCTTGTTAGCGGTCCAGCTAGTGTCTGAATCTGGTGATGGTGCAAGTTGTTGGAATGCCAGGGCCGTAGCTATGGCAAATTCTTGTTCCCTTTGCAGTTCCTGCTGAGAGGGCACCCTGGTACTATTGGGTGAGTCGTTGGCTCCACGAGCTCGGCGACCTTGTCTTAGGCTCTTCTTCTGCTCAGCATCTGCGCCTGTTGGGGAGTCGATGCCAGCTTTCATGTGAAAGTCAATACAGTCACAGGCTGATGATGGTTTTCTGAAGAAGTACGTTTGATGGTTTTGGATGACCTATAACTTTGCCAGGTATAATAGCGAGTATTGGAAATGGACGTCTCTGAGTTGGTGCTTCCCTCTATGGACCAAGATAAAGTCCTGGTCTCAGGATAGCAGCGGTCTGAGAGGAAAGATATAGGAGCTGCTGATGTAGACCTACGTCATTAGCTTCCTGATAGTGGAAATGCCATTTACTGAATTTCTTTTTGCGATGCCTGGGAGCGGGTGTGGTTGGCACCACAGAGGATGGTGCCACGCAGGTGACTTGCAAGAGAATGGTGCCAATGAAGCAAGAGAATGGTGCCTAGTCAGAGTCCAGGGGGTAGGAGACAAGAGAAGGGCAGGCGAACCTGTGGCTGTGTCCTGGGCCCAGGTTTGTCATCCAGCCCTGACATCAGCTGTGCCAAAGGGGGCACTGGACCAATGATTCTTGCAGGTATCTACTGGCCACCTGGCCGCATACTGGGAGCACAAACCAGCCCTGACAATTCAACTGTCCCCTAGGGGTGGAAGGGAGGGGTATGAGTTCTCACCTAATCAACCCATATTAGTGAGAACACTAAAACCAACCCCACAGTGTTCACTAGCCTATTGAATTTGACCTGGACCCTCTTCTTCTGGGACAGACTATGGTACAAAATGTCATGCCAAGTGGACCTCTGTGTTTGCTTTAGTACATAATTCTAGTCTACCCTATCATTTTTCACTATGGACACCGGCTATGACCATAAATTGTGTGATATGCTTGATACCACAGTGACTGGTACTGAACTGTACCACATGTACTGACCACAGGTACTGACCAGGAATTCACCCCACGTCCGTGTGCAAATCGACTGGACAGCTTCTCTTTATAGAAGCAGTTTCATCTAAAACAACATTGTCTCAACAACTGAGTTAAACAGAGAAACAGCTAGATGTCACCCCTGAATCTATCATGAATGAACGTTCATCCATTAGGGTGATGAAAGACATAGGGGTCGATTACAATGTTGTCAGGAAACTCTTCCAACCAAATCAGTTTCGGAATCGTTTCTGACCGAATCGGGTTCTGCGAGTCCAGCCAAACTATTACGAACTATTACGATGCTTCCATACATCGTTCGGTTGGACTCGCATTTACTTCTATGGAAGCCTGTGTTGTGAACGAGAACACAGGCTCCCATTTACAAAAGGGGTGGTTAGGGAAAACCTTGCACTTTGTGGCGGCCCCCCATGGTGACTGCCACACTGTGCATGCATGGGAAGGGGGGACCCATGGGTACCTCCATGGGCCTGATTCCAAAGGCCCAGGGTGAAGGGAGGCCTGCTACAGGCCCACAAAGTCACATTACGACAGCCGATCCGTGTCGGAACAACTGATTTGGAAAGGCTGTCCGAATCTGACATCTTAATCGCTCGGCTGGAAATGCAGTCTGTAGACCGCTACAATTCGGCTCCGACCAACTCAGTTACTCCCAATGCCTTTTGGAATCTAGTTGGACAGTCCGTACGCTTTCAAGCCATTGTAATCGGTCGTTGGGAAAAGCGTCTAAGTCGGTCGGAAAGGCGGGTTCTGAATCGGATTTGGATTAATCGGATGCAGTTCGGTGCCTTTCTGAATGACATCTTAATCAACCCCATAATCTGAGAAGACAAAGCAACGATATCTAGAGAAATAAAATCCCTATGGTCAGAATTTACTTTACTTCAAACCTGCTCAGACTCTATAGAAGGGAGACTGGCAGTGGTGGAGGAACAACTCGAAAAAGTACACAATAGTCCAGACATGGGGAAGCAATTTTGGTTACTGCATGCAAAGGAGGTGCATCACAAAACTGAAGTAGGCAAAACAAAGTTTGCTTCTCTAGAGTGCCAGAGACCCTAGAATCTAAAAAAATGCGTGCCTTTCTGTCGTCCTTCATTCCAGAGATCACCCACTTCACATTTGACCTACCAAAGGGTGTTCCACAGGGTGCGTAGAATTTGCACCCGGACGTTCAAATTTCTCCTGACGTTACGTATTTTCTTTGTCACTAACAATTAGGCCTGGGCGGTAAATTCCGTTCCGCTCGCGGAATTTGCGTAATTTGCTTAATTTCGCGTTCCGCGGAGACCGCGAAATTGCTTAAAAGTCTGCTTTCCGCGATTTCGCGAAATTATTTGCTTGTTCGCGTTCTCAAAATGCGTGTTCGCGAGATATTTCTCCCCGAGCACGCAAACAGCAATTGTGAACAGGAAAAAAGCATCGCGAACAAGCAATTCCGCGTGTTCGCGGAATTTCTGCGTGTTCGCGGAGATTTTTTACCGTTTCGCGGAGATTTGCGTAACGCAATTACGCAAATTCCGCCCACCCCTACTAACAATCTCACCAGGTGCTTTGAATGGCTAGGAAAAAGAATGTTCGGATCCGCTAAAACTCACAATATATCCATAAACTACCGATTTCTGGTATACACTACTAATTTGAAGAAGAAATGATTCTTGACTGTTAGACAGGCACGCCAAAAATGTGACATTAGGAGGGGTCTGTGTTCACAACAGCAACTATTCTCCTCACCATAGATGAAAAGAATAAAGAATTCTGTAAAGCCAGAGATCTAAAACACTTTCTAGAAACACTGGCAGAGAGGAACATGGACTTTATAGAACCCAACGACTATGGAAATGAAGTGACTACGGTGGAAAAGATGGCTAGAGGAGATGCAGAATCCTCATGTTTAGAACAGAAACTTCTAGATAAGTTTAATCTCCCCTTAAATGAATGAATGAATGAATGAATAAATGAAATGTATAAAGTGCATGGCTACACTGAAGGGTGTCCCGAGCGCTGGAGACTAAATTATATGGAGAACGGCTGCATCAACCCACTAACATGATAAAAGATGCGCTTTGAGAGCCTTGCGAAAGGACAGCTCCTGAGGAATCCTAAGAAGCGAGAGAAGAAGGCGATTCCATGCATTAGCAGGTAACACAGGAGAGGAGTGGCCTCCACATCTTGTGCGACAAAATCTGGGAATGCTGACAGGAAAGGCTGAGGTAGAGAGCAAGTCTCTCATAGGCGAATAGCGCTTAAATCTAGAAATCAGGTATTGTGGACCCTGTTTTTGAAAAGCCCAGAAGAGTATGATCCGAGCTGTAAATGGAATTATCATCATTGGGAGCCAATGTAGCTCCTGCAAGTGATGAGAAGTGTGGGCTCGTAATGGAATATTGAGCATCAAGCTGGCAGCCGCATTTTGTACCATTTGCAGTTTTCTAATCAGCCTGTAGGGAAGGCAGAGATAAAGTTGATCAGGGTTGCCCAATCTTGATGTGATCAACACATGCACCACAGATTTACGTGGCGTTGTGCGCAAGAGATCCAGAGATGTTCGCAACAATATCAGGAGGGTTAAGCAGGAGACAGCAACACAATTAAGTTGTAGAATAAATGACAATTTGTCATATATTTTTACCTCTATGTTCCTCACTGAAGAATCAGGCTTGGGAGGGGCGGCAGATCGTTGGGCCAGCAGTTAAGCAGCCATTCTTCTTTTATGTGGACAAACAAGGGAATCTCGGTTTTCTTCCACATTGTGTAGCACATCTGTTTCTCTTAGCCAATGTGCAAGGTGGCAGTGAGGCCAGATTTCAGCATCTCCACTGGGAAAGGCGCTCCTTAAATTGTGAGCTGAACTATTCAAAATTGATGTTCACCAGATGTATTCCTGTTATTTTCTGACATTCCCGAATGTGCATCCAAGGGCACAGGAAGAGGTCCTTATATTGTAGAAAATTATTTGATAGACATTCATTGAGATAATCACTTAATTGAGATTGTACTGGCTCTCAGTAGGTGAATTCTCATTGAGGAACCCCACAGCCCAGGGGACAACAGGTTTACAGTCCATGCCTCTTAACCTGATCTCTGCCCTCCCCATCCACTATTGTTAAACTCATCAAATTTTGGTGGCTGCAGTCTCATGAAACCATTAAATAGAGATTATTGCTATTGAGTCGGAACACTAGTTATATACATTTCACAGTTACTTTATGAATTTAAAGACGTTTTTTAGGTTCCTGCATGGTCATGCGGGGTGATGGATTCTGGAGATGTACCTGCCTGAATAAAGCCTTATAGGGTGAAATCTAGTTTTAAGTAACGGAGTCCTACCATTGTCCTACCATTGTCTCTATATTCCTATTTCACATAGTCCTAAAAGATCCATACTTCCTGTTTACCCATTCCCGCTTCCTGTTTGCCCATAACGTAACAATATTCCCCCCTCACCCCTTCCAGGCACTAGTGGTGACTACTTCCCGAACATATCTGGCTGCCGTATTACATTTAGCCTGCTCTTAGCTGACAATTTAGAGATCCAATGTGTTCCTCACCACCTCACACATTTATTTATGCTAATTTTATACCCCTGACACATGCAGATCATACTGTGACACAGTTCTTATGCAATATCCAGATAACATCATATCCTTTTGACAGTCGATTGGTCAGTCCCACGGAGTTCTACAAGAGCATCCAAGGCACCTCCTAAACTGTACAGTTCTCGCCATATAGTAGACCCTGACACACCAACTTGGTTTTTATGTAATGTGAATGGACAGGTACACTATATAAAATGCAAGAAGGCACTAATGTATTGGCCTGCAAAGTTCCTTGATATAGTCATGCTACAGGAAACCCACATTACACTTGTGCACTGCACCTCAACAACGGACACAGCCAACATGTCACAATTCCCCAAGAGATGCAGTGTGGCCCTGCTATTTCGAAAAATATTACAATTCACTGTCAAGAAGACATAGGTGGATCCCATGGATAGATAGGCGTTTGCTAAAATAGACACATTAGGTTTGGTACTCATACTGGGTTCCGTTTATGAATGTAACATGGCTAGATCACAATTACTTCATCACTATCAGGAATCATAACCAAATTAGGCTGCACAAAAGTAGTCATAGGCAGGGACTTGAATTTGAAATAGATACTATCATATATGTTATTGTTGACTGATCCTATTGTAGACCAATCTAGCCCAATGGATAGGATAAACGCAAAAGACAGGGCCCTTCTGAGAGACATGATAGATGACCATGCATTGGTTGACATATGGCAAATATTACAGCTTTGAGAGAAACACCACCCTTTTATATCATATTTCACAGCTACTCTTCTAGAATTTCCTTTTTTCTAACTTTGCACACAATCCAACCACTGCTTTCACACTGATCGATATTGAAAGGAGGCCTTTCTTACCATACACCAGTTTGGATGCACCATGAAAAGGGGCATGTTTCACCAGCCTCCAAAAGATGATGGATGAACTTTTCTAGATTCAAGGGATATCCTCTCTGTGAGATCACCTTCAAGGATACTTGTAACCTAATGAGAGCTCCATCCTACTGACACGCACCTTATGGGCTGCCGGGAAGGCCACTATTAGAGGTGAAAATAATTAGCGACCCAGCAGTAGATAGGAGTAGAGTGAGAGCTAAACAAACAGGGCCGGAACAGGAGATTAGAGACATGGCAATTAGTTATAACACCTGTCTGCCACCTGGCAAACTGAGAATGCTGGAAATAAAGAAATTTGACTACAGTACATAGTTAACCTCTAAAGTTGAATATGCACTATCACTTTTAGAATAGCGTCAATATTAACCTGGGGAAAAAGCTGGGCAATTGTTGGCAACAAATGACCACATCAGCAACAGAAGATGAGGCACAAGGCCTCCTCACACACCCAAATTCAATCACCAACACATTACCGAGATACATTTGTGAGCCATAAGCTCCAACATTGATGATATAATGAAGGTTGAAGAGAACTTTCTGATGAACATATGGTTTCCTTCCCTAGCTGTGATTGGCAGGTACCTTCTGCAAGCTGAAATAACCATGGAAGAAAGAGATAAAGCATTCACTGACCTTCAATGAAGCAAAGTGCCAGAAGATGATGGATTACTCGGTGAATTTTACAAGATTGTTAAAAGTAAAATTATATGAGCTCTCCATGCGTGTTACTGGAAGTTGAGACAAAAAAGGCAATAATCATTCTTGTACCTAGTCATGTTATGATCCTTTGTCTCTGAACTAATTACAGACCAGTACTATTAGCTAATATTGATCTAAAGATCCTTGAAATGATCTTAACTAACAGGGTACTTAAAGTTATCCAGCACCTTATTCATGACTCCAAAGAAGGATTTGCACATAGGCATTTATTGAGAAACCATGTGTGGTTCATGTCCAGTATACTTTGGCAAGGGAGAAATGATGTGGAAGACTCAGAGTGGGCGGACTCACCCAAGGTGGAGAGAGAATTTTCAATGGGTCAAATGGTGCTACCTCTTCAAAACAATGGAAAGAGCAGGCATATTCCCTAACTTTAATGCTAAGGTCCATCGGCTATATACAAACTCCACAGCTCAAGTTGATTACAGGGGATTCTCAAAGACATGTTCTCCATTAACAGGGAAGAGGCAAGGAAGTCATTTTCCCCCATTTCTGTTCCTTCTGGGGCCATTAGTTGCAGCAGTAGGACAGGACCGTTGGCTATACACAAACCCCACAGCTCAAATTGATTGCAGAGGATTCTTCTATGTCACTTTTCTCATAAACAGGGGGAAGAACCCTCTTTCCCCATTTCTGTTACTGCTGACATGGGGCCATTAGTCACAGCGGCGTGACAATCAGATGATATAAAGGGACCAGAGACTAAAGCAGGCTGCTCCAACCTCCTGTTAAGTACTGATGGCATCTTGCTCACCTTAAGAAATTTGAGGGAATCAATTTGAGCCCTGGTTTTCATGATAGACTCGTTTTACTTGTTTTCAGGTTACAAAATAGGTTGGGCTAAGAGAGAAATGTTCTCTCTTTCTGGAGAAACCACAAAAATAGAAATTGACGGACTTAGATTTACTTTGGTTCCATCAAATCTGAAATATCTAGCACTACTCCTAAACAGAGGCAAGCTATGGCCCCTGATAATTTCATGTCTCTTATGAGGAAAAAGGACAGTGTCTTCCTCAGGTTGTACTTGATGCAGCTACAATTATGGGGACGAGTACAGACCCCTTGAGATGGTGGTTACAAGTAACGTAGTTGGTTTTAACCTAAGCCCTCTACTTGCACAAATTAAATCTTTAATGTTCTTGTCCATTTGTTATATTGTAGAACTAGGAATATGAATGGGGAGTACATCAACAGTTATTTGCAACATGGAGGAACTACCATTTTACCATCTGTACCCATCCCCACAATTATAGCTGCATTGAGTACAACCTGAAAAGTAAGAGAGACAAAACGGTGGATGAATGGTGGAGAGGGATTCCTAAGGATTATTTCCTGTTATGCTCCATCATCGGGCATTGCTCCTCGCAGGGCTGGCATTGTAGTGTCCTACGGACCCCATGAAGGGTCACCTTGGTGGAGATCTTTTATTGTTCTTGCCGTATGATGAATGGTGCAAGTGTAAGGGTATCCTAAATGTGTGGGGTGGAATGATAGTGTATTCAAGAGTGAGCTGAATCATCTTTGTGTAGCAGTAGAACAACTGAAGTCAAAGTTACAGTTTCTCTCAAAATACTGAGCAGAGCCCAGGGAGACTCCCTTACACACAATGTGCGGTTAGAAATATGAGGTGTAGTGGCTCTGAGGGACAGGAATAATGCAGGAGCTGCTCTCTGATTGGCTGTCGTTTGGTTCTACCTAAAATGAAGTGGATTGGTCTGCAATCTCAATGGTTTTGCTTTAACTACATTAGGCTTTGCATTATATGACTAATTATAATTACTGAGGGACTCCCACTTTGACAATGGAGAATATTCAAGTATGTGAATCTGTGAAAGCTGTCAATACTGGAGAACCACAATGTAGCAATAAGTAATTTTTTTTTAAAGGTTTCACAAGGCATTATGATATTGGCAGGGTTTGTCACCCCAACAATGTCATAGTGTTGAGTAAGGTATAGGTGAGTGAACAGAACCAAACATTGGGTTACTGTTCCTATAAGGACACCATTACTGTCCACAAAGAAAACAAATGGAGGAGAACAAAGGGGTCTAGGTTCTGACCTCACAGATAGAGACAATCACATATATTGTCTCTTGTTGCCCTCACACATCCCAAGGGATGTCATGCTTCATCATTGGGCGCTGCTCCTCGTCGGGCCGGCGCTGCAAAGCCCTACGGGTCCCCCGAAGGGTCACTCTGGGGGAGATCTTTTAATTATGCCGTATCATGAGTGAGGGTGTGAGACTTTCCAGTGAAAGGGAGGGTTTGTGAGAGGCTGAGTGAGTGACTGACTAAAACATCTCACCAGTACTCTTACATTGAACAATGTGGAAACACAGTGGGTGTAGCAGCCAGTTTATACAATTCACTTATTGCAGGACTATACTCCACCCAAGTCAAGAATTTTGCCCAGCTTCACTGACAGAACAAATTATCCCTAGACATCACAGAAAGGGAATGGAAGTCAACACTTGATATATATGAGAGGGATCTGAGAGAAACACAATTCACATTTTTGTAATTCAAAATACTAAACAACTGATATTGAACCTCATATAAAGTACAGGGAGTGAAACTCTCAGATTAGCATGATATGACTTATGTGGACTCTGCCCTATTGCATTATAGGCGTTGAATGGCATCCTCAGTGTCAACAGCAAAGATATGTCAGTGAGGCACTGGAGATCACCCAACATGTCCACTCAAGAGTAAATGGGTCATGATACCTCGGGTCCAATCCTAGACCGGAGTACAGAACAGTGTGATTAATAAAATTAGATGAGTGGCTGTATGGATCTGTCTGCTCTTTTTTAGGTATAAACCCCTTCACCCTTCTACCTGATGTATATCTGCTTTCTTCCCTAACCCCTAGCAGAGAGGCTTTACAGACGACACCACCCCTCGCTTCCTCCCATTTACGTTCGTAACACCTATGTTCAGTCCCCCGCAATCCTTTCCATCACCTCCCTAATTTCTCATTTATAAAATGTACCATACAATATTATAAGTACGAGAGAACACAGCACTATAAGTGTAGACTGAGTCTATACAATTCCATGTAGCCATTACCATATGAGGGATGTTAGGACATTTGTAGATAACAAATGGTTCCATATCCTAAGTATGTTTAATGTAGATCTTGTCTAAGGGAATGTATATATAGCCTATGTACTACTAATTCACTAATATATAAAGGTCCTGGTCCTGGTCCTGATACCTCAGACACTGTGAACCATATGCAAGTCATGCAATGTTTGTTATGAAAAGCTCATAATATCCTAGTCACATGTAAAACCTGGTCTGTTGTGTAAGTCCAAAATATCAAAATGTCAAACTGTAATACTAGCTACAAAAAATATATACAAATCTAAAAATAAAAAAAACATATAGGAAGGGACAAGATGGCCCGTGACACTTAAGTGAAACATTAAGAGCCTTTTTTAGAGTTTGGAAGATGAATACTTTGTTAAGACATGGCAGATGTCCTGTCCACCATAATTAGAGTGAAATTCACTATAATTCACTTGTAGCACAGCGGATTGGCTATCCATCACATTTTTGTCAGAGTACCCTGCCTGGCAAACTCTAATAGGTTATGAAGGGCATTGTCAGAGAAAGAAAAGATGATGTTGGGAAGTTACCATCCAAAGAGAATAGTACAAGGAAAGGCAAACTAAGGTTTATTGGTATACCTGTAAGAAAGGGTCTACCAGAGATGGATAGAAAGAGATTTGTAGTCAAGATGTTCACATTTCACACTCCTAAGGCAGATGCGCCATTGAAACGTGAGAGACAGAACTCCAACAAGCTCAGAGGCTCCTTCTCTGTATAAATGTAACATAAGACAAAGACACAGAGACAATATTAGCGAATTTTCTCGTTTTTACTGCAAGAGAAATATTCTGATGAATTTTCTCACAACAGAAGTAGCTTTACTGACTGTGTCAGATATGATATCAGCAGGGTGGCCCATAAAAAGCAATGGAAGCTGAGAAGAGTGATTGAACATTGAGATGGAATGCAGCAAATATTAAAATTGAAGTCATAGACTGCCAAAAACGGATGTAAGCAAGGATCAAAGTAACTTGGTAGAAGCCAACATATTTGTGCATTTAACACACAGTAGCAAGGCACATCGCCGAACATATGTCCTGTTACTAGTTTGAAGTTGTAATTTTCATCACAAATAATTGAGGGGTCCCACTGGAAGAACGGGATTGAGGAGAAAATGTACAAATATATTACACTTTCACTTTAATCAAAGCTCATCTTCAAGTGATAAGAACTGTAACGCCAAAGGCTGGAAAAAAAATTGGATCATCGGTCAAAAAATATGCTATTTATCTTAGAATGTTATAAAGCACAGGAATACTAGAAAACCACAATGTGTTAGAATGGGGAAAGCATCTAGGGGCCAATTCACAAGGATATATGGAGTACGTAAAGCAGAACTCCTCTGCTTCTCTGTTACGTTTTTACATGGAATTGTGAACTAGACCCAAAACATCTAAATTGGAATACAATTGGACTATTCAGGGAGTAACCATATACAATTAGTTCAAACAGAAAGGACTATGCCCTCTTTGCACTTTTACTAATAGTGACTTGGACATTCTGGGCCCCGTTCACAAAGGCATGCAGAAGCATGTAAAACATACTCAAGTAGTCCCACTTCTCATACTCATAAATGCTTTTGTGAATTGGTTCAGCACACTTTTCCTTCAAGAGATCTATCTGACAACTGTATGCAATGAATGTGCTGTGAGTTCCCTCTGTCTGCTGGCTACCTTTGACTAATAGAGCGAATGCAAATATGCTGATTAAAGGTAGGTGTTTCCCACATTTCTGAAGATACCACAGACAAATATAATACAGGGTCACTTAATTTAGAGTTTGGCAGACAGGGTAATCTGCCACAAGCGTGGTGGAGTACCGTGTCCACCAAACTGTTATTTCACGTGCTCTGTTTAGAGTTAGGTGAACTGTCATTTTTCTTCTGGCAGAGCCCCACTGGCTGTGCTGACAGAAACCTGAGACCTGTAGCCCCATGAAGATGGAACCATCTGTCTACGTACCTCATATCATTTGCCCTATTTAGGACGGATGTTCTGACATACCTTTTTTTCCTGTTTAGGACTGCCAAGAAAGGCCTGGTGGCCTTGAGCAGAAAATAATAAACTTATAATAACACCCTATGAGGACAATCCCAGGGTGTCAGTACCAATAGGTTTTTTGGGGAGTTTGTTTTTGAAAATAAAAAACTTTGATGAGTGGCCTCGTGGAACATGCAAAGCTCTGAGGACAGCTCTTCTGAAGGCACCGAGATCTCTGTCAGGGGGATGGAAATCTAAAAAATTGGCGGCCAGTCATCCACCAAAATGGCAAATGTCATCCCCTCTGCAACTCTGGTGGGACAGTGGGCCACCCACTAAACCATAACCAAGGCTTCAAGTAACCACTCATTCCATCTAGCAACAATACCGCAAAAAGACCACACACTAAGCAATTGAAAGTAAGCATTGCATGAGACAGCTCATATCTACTGTATATCCGATCAATGTCTGGCAACATTGCTCTACGTATCAGCACTTAAAAAGGACCTACAAAAACGTCATAGGATGCAAAATGGAGTGGTCAGAATCTGTTCTCCTAAATATTCAAAAAGCTAAATACGGGGAAAATAAATCTATTGCAAAATACATGTACTCTCACACCTCTTCCTTTGTTTCAGATAATTACCTCAAGCTATGTCACTATACCCTCTTTTGTGCAAGATCAGTATAGTTCCTACTTGACTTCTGTGGGACTTCTGTGGGACAGCAAAATAAAGAATGTGATTAACATCCTGTGATTTTCTACTTTTGGCAATGTATGCATATGTATGTGTGCATTACTATAGGTACATGTGCGATGGCCTTTTAATAATGGACTGTTCCCATGAGGCACAGGGTCAAGACTGATTTGCATATGGCCAGGTCTAAATTGGGGTGGCATGGTGAGCAAAAGAATGATGGATTTAACCCAGATCTCTTGACTGGGGGTGAATGTTTTGATTTGTTCTGCATTCCGTCCATCAATTGTCTGTCTTTTGCTTTTAATAATCTTCCCCATTCCTTTACAGGAACACTTAGCAGAACATACAAACTCAGTCTTAAGAGTATAGACAATTGTAACCCTGTCTTTGGAGTTCACAATGAATGCACAGGAAATAGTTCAAAGTACACTTTCAGTTACACTCAACTTAAAGATAGTTCTCTGTAATGAACCAAAGTCCATAGAAATATCCATTATCAAGCAAGTGAGAGGTCCTCACGCTTTAAATCCAACATTCATGTAGTGAGGTCCCGGCTTCCCCAGCATTGCAGCACAATTGCCTAGCAATGCTGTTGTTCACCATGAGGAAAGGTATAACTATAAATCCAAGAAAGCAAAGAGAGTCCATGCCTTGCTGGGAAACAAAGTTCTCTGTTGCTGCTCTATCATGAAACACTTTCTCTAGGAGGACTTAGTCCACACCCATTCAGCCCCACCACTCTGTATTGACACTAGCCTTTTCTTCTCTGAAAGGCACTAGCGAATGGCCTCAAGGTACTCCGTTATCCCACTTGAACAAGACTTTACAGTTAGCAGCTTCTACAGCCTTTCTTCCTGACACTTCATCCCATGCAACAAGTTGTGCCCTCAGATAAAACAATACATAAATGATAATTCTACACAATTTCACCCAGAAATCCTAATCCAAAGTCATAAGACTAGGTAGGTGCTTGCAAGAACTCACTAAAACTTCAAAAGAAACCTGAAAAACAACCTCCTCAAAGAGTCCCATCCCTACCTGTTAGACGTCTAGAGAACACTCATGGCTATAATTAGGAGAGTGTCCCTTTAAGGTATTTCCTCTAGTCAGCATATACTACAAATTCTCTCAAGATTCACCGGAGCTTGCAGTTGCAACCCATTGGCTGATACCACAAGAACAGCCCATCTGAGTATCACAGCTCTAGCGCTATGAAGTGGTGACATGTCACAAGCCAGCACATTACAAACCATAAAAATATAAAAAGTAAACTTCACACTTGATTGGCCCTATGATTTACAGCAGACAAGCAGCAAAAAAAATCAGATTTTAAAATCACATGAATTTCATGTGCCCTTCTGACTAATTATGATGTTCTCAAGTAAAGTCTGAACTCACTCACCTTAAGGGAAAATATGAAGGTTTTTCATGTCTGGCACAGGATGCAACTGGAATGCCTAGGACTCCATTCCTATTATGTTGTCCCACATTATCTGCATCTCCACTTTTATTTGTAACGCACCACAATGTAAGTGAGTAAAGATAAACACATGTTTCTCATCTAAATCATCTGCTGGTTTGAAGCTGCTGCTTACTGTATTCAGTGTCTGTCTTCCACCTCCTCTAAAACTAAAGTCGGAGGACATTTCTGTTTAAGAGAGCAAAGCTCCTAAGATCCTAAGATCTCTGAGTTTCAAAGTTAACTAATTGCCATTTGGAAGCAAACTTTTCACATAGGTAACTATATAAATCTATCAAAGATATTAGAAAGGAAAGTGATAGGAAGTGGAGCCTAACATTTGATATCTAGAAGGACTTTGTGACTTCTGTTTCCCTTTTACCTTTACTATCATATAAGGAAACATATTTGGTTACAGACTTTAATTAAAAATTACATTAACATTATGTCAATATTAGCTGATCACAATTGTGCCCTGTCACTCCTAGAAGGTCCAAGACAGGCAAACATAACATGTATTCTAAAGCTAGGTGAAGACTAAAAACTTCACTTGATAAAGAGGTATTTCCTTACTTACGCTAATGCCACAATCTACATGAAAGAATTAACAAATAGTTTTAACAAGCAAAATAAGAACATAATTCATCGTGATCAAAGTCTTCATCCTTGAGAGCATCAGCAAGTTCCAAGTTTCACTGCGCACAAAGAGTTCTCATCTGCTAGCTCTTGTATAACTTGTTGGAAACATAAAGAACCTATTGTGCTGAAACCCAGTACTGGTCAGGGGAATTCACAGGATTCACTGTGGGAGCTTAACACGAGGATCCTGAGTCCATGCAGCAGTCAGCCCGATCGTTTGGATTCCGGTGCCACACTAACTAACCTAAGTAGGAATACAATAGACAGCACGAGGAGTAAATGTCTGAGACCCAACACCGATGTTTTGAGCTTACCCCCAGCTACCTGCCCCTATGTTTTAGTTTTGGCTGGCGTGCCCGCTCTTCTAAGGTACCAGAGGAAGTCTTGGGTTGACCTTCGCAACAAGACTGTGGACTGGTTAATCAAACACAAAAGGTTTCACCCATCCAACATGAATGAGATCCTTATGGTCCGCAGAATTGGGCAAGTCGGTAAATCCCCTAAAAATATCGATGGTGACTGTATTGTGATCAATGTTCACAGGCCCCATGTGGTTCACTGCATATTAAGTTTCTGTGAGCAAACATTCATTCAGAGTCCCAGAATTTGTGTGCTCCCCTTGGGCTACTTTTACAAACCGCAACTTGGGCTCACTGCCAACTTGGCTGCATCAAGCTCTATCCCTGTATCCAATGGGTTTCAGGCCCTATCAGACCTGGATACACAGGATTGACAACCATCGCCACCTGAACATGGACCTCACCCCCTGGAAGATTCTCAGGTTTTTGTACCCTTTCCTTCTATTGATGCAACAGATGACCAGCAACCCACATTTATAGCTAAGGTTGATACAGATTTGAGTATCTTGACCTGGAATGTAGCAGGCATCCAGCCGAGGCTTAGTGATCCGGCCTGGCTACGTTTAATAAAGGACAAGGTCATAGTTATTTTTCAGGAGACCTGGGCCACTCAAGAATTACATATTAACAGGTTCCATTGCTATAACATCGTAGCCCCTACTCCCAAATTGGTCGTCCCTCGGGGGGCTTATTGATTGGGATTAATATTGCTGCCGGAGGCAGCATCAAGGTTCTTCCAACTAACAGTTGCAATTTTCCAGTTTTACTGTATAAAAGAAGAGTCTCTTTCTATTTGATTAACTTTTATAATAATGATTTTAACGATATCCCCAATGGAAACTTTATTAAGCTCTTTGACTTTTTTTCCCATCTTGACTCCCAGCAAGAATCAGCCAAAATTACTGGCATCCTTTTGGGGGGTGATTTTAATGCGAAATGAACAGATTTACCACATAGCCCAGGGTCTCATAATCCTAGCTCCACCTGCCGCAGGGGTGTAGAGTTGGCTATGTTTCTGAGTACGCATAATTTCACCAATACCATGGACATCGTGGGTGCAACACACACAAATAATAATCCTGTGCCAACATTTAGAGGAATGGGGTGTTTTTCCACCATAGGTTTTGTCTTTATATCTCCCCTTCTCGCAGACCATATAATGGAAGCAGAAGTTATCGACACGAGTCAAGGGGACCATAACCCAATTAAAATAGGGTTGAGATTAGCCCCCCGGCCCATGCTCTCCTCTGAATGTGGAGCCAGGAATTTAACACCATCTACCGATAATTTGAGATTGATATGGAGGGCATTGATAATAATGAACTGTTTCAGACAGTGGCAAAGGATAGCATGCACCTCATAAATTCATGCCTATCAGCCCAAGACCCATTACCTGAAACTGTCTATGATTTTAATAAACATTGCCTAGCTATTAAAACCCTTTTGTTAAAACCCATTTCCTTTGTGAAACACGGCCCCAGATGGTTCGATCACGAGTGCTCTGAGGCAAATAAATAATTACGCAGAGCCCTATCATTTAACCCAAGGTGTAATCTTGACGTGAAATCGGCTAGGCTGAGGTATAAAACCGCAATCTCTAATCGGAAAGGGAAAATTTTAAAAAATCGCTGGGAGGCACTAGTAACAGCAGCTAACATTAAAAAGGGCGATACGTTTTGGTCAGCTGTGAGGGATCTGCGATCCATGGGGTAGCTTCTCACTCCCATTAGCTGCACCATTGCTAGTGAATCGTGGGAAAATCCCCTCACAAAAATGTATGCCGCTCCCGTACAAGAGGCGGACTACTATGAGCCAGGGCCTCTAATTAGAATACAGATAACCCTTTCCGAGGTGGAAGAAGTGATCCAACAGAGTGTGGGCAACAAAGCCCCTGGACCAGAAGGGCTGCCTATTGACCTCATTAAATGCAAACCAGACTTTTGGGCGCCTCTTCTTTTAAATATTTTTAATAATCTAATGCATGCTCCATTACCCAGTTCCTGTTCCACAAGCATTATTGTCCCGATCTATAAAAAGGGGGACCGTTCCCAACCCAGTTGTTATAGGCCCATCTCCCTAATTGACAATACCCTAAAAAATTTGGGTAGAGTCCTAAATAACAAGACTCTTGAGTGGTCTGAGGAAAACAGTATTTTAGATCCCTGTCAACTGGGTTTTCGAAGTAAGGTTGGCACCAATGAACAGTGCCTAAATCTTAATCTCATCCCGGGCAAATATACCATTGCGCGGGCCTCACCAATCTATTTGGCCTTTATGGATTTGATCTCCGCTTTTGACCTTGTCAATAGGTCAAAGCTCTGGTCTATCCTCTTGGCCTATGGATTGGATAAGTTCCTGGTGTACTTCTTAGCACAGCTTCATAAAGATCTCAAAGCCCGGGTCAGGATAGGGTGCGGGAGTGAGGTCCTGAAGCCATTAATGTAGGTAGGGGGGTCAGGCAGGGTTGTGTTCTGGCTCCCCTCCTTTTTATCATCTACCTTAACGGACTGAATAAAACACTAAAATCACTGACCCAAGACGTTCCAAAAATTAATGGAAAAACACTCCCCGCACTACTGTATGTGGATGATGCGGTCCTTATGGGCCGCTCTCCAAATTCCTTACGCACTCTAGTGCAGGGCTTTGTTAAATATATGGACAGCCTGGACTTACGCACTAATTTCAAAAAGTCTTTTATAATGTCTAGTGGGCCTAGGAAACGTCAACTCAGCTTTATATCAGTGGGTAATCAGAAGTTGCCGAGCACCAGCACCTTTCCTTACCTTGGAGTGGTCTTTGTTGCGAATGGCTCCTGGACTGAACATATGGCTCACTCCAGGAACAAGTTCTCAAAGGCCACCAACTCGATTCTCAGTCATCCTCGTCCAAAAAGAACTGGTGCTATCTTAGCAATTAAAAAAAAAAATTATCTCAATGTGTGCCAACAGCCACCTATGGCGCTGAGGTTTGGGGTATTGCTAGGAGTACCTGCATTCAACAGGAAGCGAATAGATTTTGCAGGAAGCTACGAGGAGTCCCAATCTCCACACCTCAATACACTTGCCATAGGGAACTTAACCTAAACTTTATTGAAGATTTTATTAGGGCCTGCCCCGCCCTCTTCTGGTAATCCGTTTGGAAAAACCCAGCTGCATCCCTTACGAGAGAGATTATCAGTGATTGTATAGGATGCGAGAAAGGGATGGATATCCCTTGGCTGTCAGGGGTGTTTCAGAGCTTATGCAGCATTAACAAGGGAAGTATCTTTACAAATCCTAGCACAGCAGTGACCATGAATAAAAATGAGTTCAGGAGTGCGCTCTATTCGCTATGCAGAGCGGAAAGGTTTGAAAAGGAATCTAAAAAATCCCTTGTTCATAGCTATATGGCTATTGAAAACCCTGTACACCCATTGGTTAACTACCTCACTCGGCCTATGAGACATTGGGAGAGGAGCCTTCTATTCCACCTAAGGGCAGGCATCATGTTTTTCCCTTGGTCACCACTCTGACCATGATCACCTACCCTGCCCGTGTGATGATCAAAGTGGCCAGTCTATATTGCACTTTTTGTTTTTTTCTAAATACTATTTAAAGTACATTAAGTGGCTCTTAACCCCATATTTTAAAAAGCTCACGCCCATCAGTTTGGTAAATGCTTATTTGAGGTTGCTTATTTTGGATGATGAAGAGCTGGTTTTTCGCACAGGCATTTTCTTGAGAATTGCCGTTCGAGCACGTCAGATGATGTCTAATCTTTGAGCTTTTCCACTATTTATTTATGAATTTTTATATGAATTTTTAAGAATATTGTAAATCGTATGTTGCTAATGGATTTTATTATGATTCTCTTGTCTGTATATTTTTAATCTGTTTGTTGCTCTTCTTTTATGGATATGATGTTATCCGAATAAAGTGCCTTTGAACCTTGAGAGCATATATTGGCTAAGATATAGGGAAATCACATGGGCACTACTGGAAGGCTTTGACAATAGACACAATATCAATTTCCTTACAATAATTGAATGTTCAAATAAGCAAAAGAAGAATTTTCAAATGATCAAAAATATTTCTTGCCATGTTGGACAGTTTTTCAGAACACTCAATATTTTTCTGAAGGAATAGCTGGATTATTTCAGATCAGCATAGTAAAGATCCAGTTGGAGATTGTACAAGACTGAACAATTCCATCTCTTTAACCAGTTGCCTAAAAGGCATCCTTCAGCTACAATGCTAAATAAATTTCAAGCTGTCTCTGTGAAAATCTGATTTAGTACCATATTCAGAATCAAATAAGACTCTCTCAGGAACCTCTACGAATTAGCCTCCTTGATTTTTGTAAATTCATTTTACATCACAATAAAATAAATGGGCAAAACAGACTCAGCTTACATATGACGTTCAATCAAACCAAAAGAAGTCCATAGCACAGCAACAAGAACAACATTTATAATATAGAATAAAAATATCAACACTGTAAATTTAGAAATCCGGGCATTCCCCATGATCTTGATCTCAACTACAAAACCTTGAAATGTTGAATCATTGAAATGTTCTTACTCATTGTAACTTTCACCTTAGAATTGATTATTGTTTATCGATAACTGTTCCAGCACATTAAAATCAGTAGTAGTGAGCCCCTATTTAAAACACCTGACCTCAACCATTCTGATACATTCAACCATCTAACAATTTCACTTTTGCCAGTCCTCTCTATAATACTATTATGAACTGTTGTCCCTCAAATTCAGAATTTCCTTGAATATTCAACTTTCCCTGTCACTTTTTCGCCAATTTCGAGTCCTACAGGGAAGCAATAAGTAATGCATGCAGACAGTGTAAAATGATTTCATATGATTCTATTTTAAACACTTTCTGCAAGAAAAAATCAAAGAGGAAGTTGGAAGGTGCACTCATTCCGAAGTCAATGAGGCAGCGTAAACAGTTATTCCTTCCTCTTTGATTTTGGCTTTCATTTGACACCCCTGGACGGCGGGTGCAAGAAGAGATTGCACCACCATACTAATTGGTAGTACATATGGACTGGAAGTGCTTAGCAAAAGAGAGATCCTGGATTTGGGGGGTTTAAGTGGTTTATAGTTTCACTTTCTTTGGCAATAGTCTAATAAAACCCTGTCCTGTCTTGGTAAACGTCGTCTGTGTCTTGGTATGTAATTTTAAAACCACACATTTGGTGGCATCTTGTTGTTCTGTCTATTCAGTCCATGCAAAATTCTTGCACAACTAAATCTTGAAAGCAGTCTGATTGCAGTGAGGGCTTTCATTGGGTCTTACCTAGCTTTGACTCAATGGACTCGCTCTCTCTTTGTTCCACTTGGTAGCTTGCAAACAAACTCCAACTGATTCAAAACATAGGCACCATAGCAGTATTTAATCTAAAAATTGCGAGTCCCAATCCATGAAATGCATTGGCACCTTACGCAGTATTTTATTCAATGTATTTGGAATTATCGATCATACCATTTACCATACAGCTCCACCTCATCTGCTGCTCAACACACAACCAGTCAATATCTAATATGTGTTCCTCACTGGAAGTGCCGTAGGCAACTCTTTCTTTTAATTGTTCCCGCCTGCCCAGTATAGTACGGAACACTCATCTTTATGTTCTTCGAGCAGAAAGTTCCTGGGGCTACCAGAAAAAAATTAAAGACTCATTTGTTACAGCTTAACTTTACAAAAGTTCTTTAATCCGCTTTCAGTACTGGAAAACCAAATGATGTTTTTCAAACTCTGCCAAAAATACTTAAATTGCTATACCATGCCACTAAACACATCTTCTTTAAAATACAATGGACACCATAGTTCCTGCAAACTATTGTGCTGGGAATGAAAGTCCCTCACTTGATAATCGACCATAATATGAGTGCCCCCGCAGCAGTGATAGCTGGATCTCTGGTAACAATTGTTGGTCATGGGCAGATACAAATCATGTGTATGCACCATGACCTAGGCCAGTCCCACGGATTGTAATTTTGCTTGAACCAGGAGGGGCACCCAAAGTGCTACCCTTGGGTGGTGGAAAGTGACTGCCTCCACCTGCAGTTAAGCAGTGTAGGTGAATTGTTGGCAGCATACTGTGATTTCAGTATTAGTAATCAGTAGAGTAAACAGGGCTGTGTCACTGTAGTGGTTCAGTACAGGCGAGCCTGCATGCGTGTAACTTCGTGTGCGCATGGATGTATTTGTGCCTGCGAAGGGCACCATGCATGAAAGGTACTAGGTTCTATTTTGGGAGACCCAGGCCTATTGGAGGAGCATAAGGAGATAGAGGAACCCCCAGACAGATTGTTGGATTCTGCCTTCCTGGGGGTTGGGTTGGACACACACTGGAGGAAGGAAGAACCATGCTCTTTGTGCACTTCAAAAGAAATCTTTGATTCTAAGAGATGTCACTGATCAAAGCTGGTCAAAGGGACCTAGAGAGCAGCGGTTTGTCTTTGAGACTATCAGATCTGGAGACACTCTTGCTATGACAAACTGTTCTATGAAGTAACAGCACAACAGTGGTATGTGCACTCCAAAGTGGGCAACCACCAGAAGACGAACTTTAAAGACATGGGCACTAAATCATATTTGTGTCTGGAAATGAATTATAAAAGGGGGACCTTGAGACTCTCATATTGCCATACTGAAGCTGTACATCAGCATGGAGATACTCAGCACATGTTCTGCCTGTTTGGACCTGGACTGCGTTCTAGGGTCTGTCACTCTCCCTGATGGGTGAGGCAATCTCACAAAAGAATTAAGACCACTCGTCCTAGAGCCAGGAGCACCAAATTCAGCCTGACCAATAACTAGCAGACCCTTTGAGGAATGGGAGAATGCATAGAGGGAGTGAGGTCCAGTGGGGATACTTTAGAATGGAGAGTGAAATTCGGGTCCAAGTCGGGACCACAGCACTGATCAGGCCCTCCACCCTGGTGCATTGTTCATGACCCCTATATGCCAGGCAGGGCATGGTAAAGGTTAAGGGCCATTGCCTTGTTGCAGTGATATGGAGAGAGGGCTGTCACTCTGTGATGATTTGTGACATGAAGACAGACACTGCCTTAGCTGCTGATTGCAACCCCTGTATGCCAGGTAGGACCCCAGGAAATCTTAAGGGCCATTGCCCAGGTGCAGCATTGTGGAGAAGATAGTGCCATCGCTTGTACAGCAATGTGATCCAAGAAGGGACGCTGCTTAAGTACGTGGCTTGTGATCCCCGTATGCCATGAGAGGACAACACTGAATCTTGTGGGCCATCTCCCAGTGCAGAGTTGTGACCTGAAGAGGGACGCTGCCTTAAGTGCTTGGAGTGCAAATTCAGTATGCCAAGTGGGAGCCACGGAGGAAGCGGAGGACCAATTTGTGTGTTTTGGGTGCCACGGGAGCTAGGAGCTGCTACTGTGTGATCGGAATTTGTGTAGGAACCCAGGTCAGCCGTTGGAGACCCGATATATAGTGTGCTGGGTGCACCTCAATCTAAGAGAAATAAACAAATTCAAGCACTGTGAATATAGGTGTGGGGTTGAGTAGGATGGTCGTGGGGACTGCAGAGTTCTCCCTAGTGAGGTTTCTACTTTTCGATGTTTTTAACAATAATATTTAGAAAGTATTCTAAAGTGTTTTTGTGCAAAGCATGCACTGTTGATGTGATTACAATCGGCATAATCACTTTGCTATCTTGCGTATTGGGAAAAATAATAGATGGGACAATTAAATAGATAAATATCGTACATTTGCACAATTCAAACTACTAAGAGCAGCACACAATATTCAAAAAACTGTATCCATAAACACTCATATAATCTATGAACACACTACTCAAAATCCTATAAGCAAGCGAATGTACAATTGAATTTACCAGGTATGAGACACATATATTTTAATAATTACGAAGTGACGTCTGTGCTGGTCAACAAGGTTTGCTGGGGAGGTCTTTTTTATGTAAAAGAAAATCAACATCAACATGCATTGTTTTATTCGGTTAGCTCGTATTACAATAATTACAATGCAGGTCTCAGGATGAGACCAAACATGCCTTCTTAGCTAGTAACAAAAAATATTAATGTGTTGATCATAGGTATTTTCTCTGCATGATCACATACTGTTTTGTTTTGGATTTTTTGCTGTTTGTAAAGGTTTTTTTCAACTGAACTTTTTGTCAATTACATTTTGTTAATGAGAACGTGATAAAAAGCATTAACGCCCAGAGGATCTCTTGGTGCTGTAGCTGTGCAAAAGGAGGAAACCCTTGATGATACTTAGACTGACAGTACTGAAAACAGCCAAGTTTTAAGGAATTTCCTGAAATGGCGGATGGTTATGAGCTTGTGAACAATGCTCAATCCTTTGAAAGAGATGTGATCCTGAACTGGGAGCCAGTGTAAAGATTTAAGAATGGGAGATGAGGATCTAAGCCTCTGTACTATGGTACCCATACATGCTGTTTATTTTTGGATGCCTGCAAAGACCTAATTAAAGATATTTTATTGCTGGGGAAAGGCTATTGCAGTAATCCAAAGGGGAACCAATCCGAGCTGACTTGTCTGAGCACTTACCTTTCTCCCTACTTTTTTTGAAAAAAAGATTTTTAACTTTGCTTTTCGCCTGAGAACACAGAATTCGCCCGACATATTGAAGCATATAACGGGTTACCCATAAAACGCAACCAATCAAATGTTATATTAAAGTATTCCTAAACGGACACATGCTTTCCACATACCCAGTATCAGGTGGGGACACACATACAATTCAGAGTACAATGTGAACGTTTTAAAAATAATGCATGGCTACTTAAGTACACATACTTGGACAAAGGAAATACTCAAACAATCACCATGGTAACCGCACCCTTAAAATAACCATGTAAAAGCACATATATAATTATATGCCTGTATTACTCAAATGTCCATGCAAGGACACAGTTCAAATATAGCCATACATCAAACCAATTACTATTAAAAACACCTGGGAACACTCAAGCTGTTAAAATAATTATGAACATGCAAGTGTACTATTTAACAACCGTATATTAACATGCTGTTTAACTATGTATGGACATCTTACTATTGAAAGAGCCATGTGTGTGCAAACATATGACTCAAACACTAAAAATGTACACATTCAACTATTCCACTAGTTAAGCAGGCATATTCTGTATTCAAAGGATTATGAAGTGCACGCATATTACTAAAATAAACAAAACTATATCCATGAATTACTCAAATATCGTTTATATGATCACATTCTAAAAATACTGTGTACTATTCACATAACGAGGAACTGCAGATATAGGGACTTATTCACAAGCACCATTTTGTAATATGTGCTACAGTTGTACTACTCACATACTTCAAAATGCTATTCACTATCCTACATGCGGAGGTCTCCACCTCTACTGCTCCAATCTTTTGAGTGCAGTGATCTCCGATCCAATTGCAGAGATCTGCACATATGTATGCATACGTTTTAGTAGTAAAGGGAGGAGTGGCTAGAAACTGGAGAATACTTACTACAAAATAGAAGGTAGTTTAGGGAGGAGCAGTAAGCAGTTAGGGGTTTAGGTAGAGCTAAGGAAGGGATTAGGGTGGAACATGCGCCCCCCACAAAAGAGTAAGCGCATTTTTATTCACAAACTGCACTTGTTAAATCCAGCACCACACACGGCCAACCACTGGAAGTGCAACACGCTCCCACAGAAAATGGAGGTAGGGATTTAAAATAAAACCCTATGGGAAATAATGTTGAAATACATTTATTTTGAATTTAAAGAAAATAAAAAAGACATTTTAGTGTTCAAAAAGTAGAAATAAATACATATATAAATTTAAATAATGTATTTTTTCATAAAATGTTTTAATAAACTTTTTCAATTTGAAAATAAATGTCATTTTTTTCACTGCTAAATGTATTCAAATTAATTCTATACATACAGTTTTGTAATTATAATATATAATAAATATGAACATTTTACATTAGGTTGTATTTTTAAAAAAGAAATGCTTAAAAATCTATTTAATTTAATGTATTCAAATTAATTGAATATTTAATTCACAATTAAGTTAATTGAACGGAAGCATATTTTTTGTTCTACATTTAACATGAATATATAACATTAATTTACATTAATATTTATCGTAAAAAAAATTTTACTATTTTTTTAAGTTTAACAAACTTTCTTGAACTTTTTTTTTTTTTACTTTCTCCTTTACTTTACTATAAGTAGATATTTGCCTGTGTTGCAGAGACCTGTGTCTATGTGTGAGAAAAGCTACTAGTAGTAACTTTACACTCGTAAATTTGGCTTCAAAGCCTTGTTTCAAGAGTGGAAACATGTAAGTCTATACTAATGTTAAACTGAATAGACAAAACTAATAAAGTTACTCAATCTGTAAGAGTAAATGTACACATGTAGGTATTGCTCATGTGTAAATTTACCTATGTGAATAGACCCCCGAAAATGTTCAAATAGTCACATACGGATATGGATAGAAAGGGTCAAATTCCACAGAAAAAGTGTCATTTAAATCCAAAATGGGTTTCAGGGAATCTCTCACTGAAACTAGATTTTGGGACGGGCAAATCTGCTGAGAATTCAGAATGCAGTGACTCCCTTACTTTTAGGGTTGTACCTTTGGAAGACGAGTGTTTCTTCCCAATGCTCACTTTCACTGGCTTCTCAGTGCTCTTGATTAGGTTTAAGATGTATCTCTACTGCACATCTAGTTGGGAACCGGGACAAAGACCCAGGGCCCGATTCACAGAACTAACTTAAGAAAAAATCCTAAACTTACTACCATTTTGGTATTCACAGAAGGCACTTACTCATTATGGGATTCACAGAAGGCACTTACTCATTTCGGTATTCACAGAAGTTAGGAGACCTAACTTTAATACTCCTAAACTGAGAAAAATCCTAACTTTAAGACTTTCGGTATTCACAGAAGGCATTTTGGAGTCTTAAAGTTAGGAGTCCTAACTTTACGACTCCTAAACTGAGAAAAATCGTAATTTTAAGACTTTCGGTATTCACAGAAGGTATTTAGGAGTCCTAAAGTTAGGACTCCTAACTTCTGTGAATACCGAAATGAGTAAGTGCCTTCTGTGAATACCAAAATGAGTAAGTGCCTTTTGTGAATACAAAAATGGTAGTAAGTTTAGGATTTTGTCTTAAGTTAGTTTTGTGAATCGGGTCCCCAATTTGTATCTCACCATAAATCATACTATCCATAAAAGTGGTCTCTAATGTAGTCTTCTGCTGATGCAGGACATCTGTATGATGGCATCAATGACTGGTGGGTAGCTGTGCATTATTGTTTGATGTGAAAGTATTTGAGGAACTAGTGAGAAGGATGTGAGAGGGCATTTCCAGAGTGCAAGAGATGTGGGCGTACAGGAAGCATAAATTGTATCTTGTAGATGCCATAGTCTCCGTACCCCTCCTGCCTTCAAACCCATAGGATTAAATCTGGGCATCTAACTGCATAACAAACATGCTTAACTTGGGTTGGTTGAGGTGGTGGCAACAGTGCTAAACCTTTGAAATCAGTACCATCCCTGCTGTGGTGTTAGTCCATTGCTAATGGTGATGGGTTCATGACAGCAGTCAGAGATTAACGTTTAAATACACAAAATCCATAAGGTTACAAAATGTCTACTGAACAGAGGAATGTTAAAGGGGTCCAATGTCATGCTACCTATTGTGCCGCCCATTATCCTAGGGTCCCTTGGCTTAAGAATGAGGTTCTGTCCTTTTACTATATGTACACTTAAACAAAAACCCACATTTTATAGAAGCAATCCTCTCATTTATTCCCCCATAAATAAGGTTCACCATAAGGTTATTTCAGGACTCCATGAGGATCAGCAGCAGTCTGCACAGGTGTTTACAAATTCCTTCTGGTCAGCTTCCAAAGGACACAGAGTGACAGCAGCAGCATCTTGAGACCAAGGACCATTTGAGGTTCAGTAAGACCGGACTGAGATGCTGAACTCATGAGAAGCAGATCTAATACTTTATAAATAAGTCAAGGTCCCAAAAACAGCTTAGCACACCGTGGGACCCCAAGAGTTTGGCGCAGCGACCCTGGCTCAACGCCTGCACCACTGCGCCAAATCCGCGCATGGACCACTGGCCATGTTACGAGTTGTAACAGTACAACTCATAATACGGTCGGCGGTCCTTTGGCCTTTCCCATCGCGTTGCATTGAAAACAGGCGCTGCAAAGGGAACGGCCAAAAAATTCCAGCACGGCATGGATGGTGACGACCATGCCGTGCTGGAACTGGGGTGGATACAGCCAGGGAGCACATTTTGTGCCCTCTTGAATGTATCCCCATGGCGGGGGAACATGGGGGTCCTGTAGGGCCCCCTTTGTTCCTGCACTGCCAGCCTTTTATGGCGGGACTCCACCATGAAATGGCTGGTAGCCCAGGAACTCAGAATATGCTGAGCGCCTCTATGTCAGTCCCTGCTCAGCATAATGTGTTGTGGCACTCCTGTGCCACCACCAGGGAATGACTGTTCCCTGGTGCAGCTGGCAGTCAACCGCTGATACGATTTACAGAGCCGTAATTAGCAAAATGGTGGACCTCCAATCCTGCGCCACCGTAAATCTGGTGTTCGCAAGACAGCCAATCTCATAATTAGGCCATGAAATTATACAAGTCTACTTGTCCACCATTTTATTTTAAAGGCATTTTAATTTATATCTCTAGGCTTATCTAATGCCTTTCCTTGCAAGAAACCTAGTGCTCAGGCTGACTAGTATAAAAATGAGCAGCTTTGAGATTTTAGGCAATTACTGGCTAAACTAGATGAGACCAATCAAATTCTAACTTGTAATTTGGGACATGACTGATTGAGACATACAGACCAACATGAATCTCACCCTCTGCTATTCAAACATCCATGTAAAGATCCATTGATTATTTCTGTGCCCATGACCTGCATTAGTGTGACATGGAGCTTGGACTCTCCCTTTCATTCTCTAACTATAAAGTGGCAGGATTTTGTAAAGTGACCTATGAAAGAACCAAGCTGGTGTACAGGGAGCCGGAAAGGAAAGGCTATATGTAGGATGTCGTTTTTTTTCAGACCCCACAAAATCTAAATACTTGTAAAAGGATTGTACAAATATTTTAAACTATATCAGCTTTTAAGAAAGCACAAATGAAGCACTTTTTCTAATACTGAGGTGTGATGGGCACAATCATTTTAATAGAATCAACACAAATCAAGACACCTTATTCAGTGATGTGCAAATGATGATTAGTCATCAAAACCAGATATCCACACATTATTGTTTGTGCTCTATATCGTTTTATCAGTAAAACATCATGTCTGTTCAAATTTAGTGACCATTTCAATGAGAATGTGCTGTCTGTAAATGACAGTGGGCAACCACCCAATGCTTTAGTGATATATTTACGACAGTATGGCCCAAAATGCACACCGGCTGGCTACACACCACACCCAAACCACTCTCCTGCAAATAGCTCATTTGCTACAATTGTTCTTTGATGCTCAGATGTTTCACAATCCATGTGACTTGGTTGATGTAACATTGATGGCAGCAACCCCACTCTGAAAATTGCTCCAGTGCCACAATGCATTCAGCACCTGTGGTGGGGCACAGGAAGCGAGCACTGGCCCCATCTGGCCCTGTTCGAGTGGAACTCAAAATACATCATGGATGGGGGACTAGAGAAAATAGAATACAGGGGCAGAAAGTTCCAAACTCTAGTTCTTCCTGGAAAGTATTGTGCCATTGTGGTTCTAGAAGCAGTATATCAGCCCTACTTGAGGATCTAAGAAGTCATGCCCAGGTATAACATTGTCACAAACCCGTCAGTGCATTATGCACAATGCTTGCATAAGCCAATGGAAAAAGCAAAAGACACACAAATGATGGATGGAATGCGGAACAAATCAAACATTCACCCCCTGTCAAAAGAGATCTGGGTTAAATCCATAGCTCTTTTGCTCACCATGCCACCCCAGTTTAGACCCAGGCATAAGCAAATCAGACTTGACCCTGTTCCTCATGGGAACAGTCCAGTGGAGCTGCTGAGCCAGGTCCTCCCTGGACCAGAGACAAGCATCCTGGGACCGGTTTCCGGGTATCACCCCTCATCAGCCAATGCTGAAATACTCAATGGCAAGCAATGCCCATGCACAGGACACGAGTCCAATAGGTGAAACTCCAACACACAAGCCAGGGGTGTAATAGGCACTCTGACGACTCACACTGCAGACGCAAACCAGGAGTTCATTGTGAACAGTACTGTAAAACCTAAGCGTGTGTAGCACCGACAAAAGCCAAGAATGTCTTCTGCACGGTGCAAATGTATGCCAGGGATGCAGTAAGCACAGAGATGATAAATCAGGGATGACTGTTTCTGACACAAGTCAAAGGTCCAACATCTCTCAGACAACTAGGGATGCATATGACAACATTAACAACAATCAACAAAAGCCAAGTGTTCATTCTATGTAATTTATACAAATCACAGGTGGTAACAGCAACAGCTATCACAAACAAAGGGTGCATAATTCACAATGCAGGAGCAAGACAAGGGTGTTCCATGTATAGTTCAGGCACAAGCCAGGGTGCATCACTCATAGGGCGTATAACGTTGGGGATACACTGTGCACAGCAGCAACATAAACAAACGTTTTGTGCACTGGGAGGACACAAGCTAGGGGTGCCATATACACAGTGTCACAAAAAATCGTAAGAGCATAATGCGAAGCAGGGGTTCACTATGCACATCACTGCCACATCCAGGCGTGCATGCCGTATACTATGAGCTAAAGCCTGGAGTAGATCCTGCATAGTGGCTACACATGCCATGGATGCATAATGCACAATCATGATTTTTTTTAAGTTTAATTAAAATTCTGGTGCAACAGTTGGGCACCCTGCAGACCTTTCACATAACCTGCACAATGCCGGGTGCGCTGGAGCATGAACAGCACCAATTGAAGCAAGGGTAGTATCAAGTACAGCACTGACACAAACAAAGTGTATTATGCACAATTTAGATCAAAGGCACGCGCAGCACCAACACAAATAGGGGCTCGCCACGCACAATGCAAACACAAAGCAGTAGTACTTCCTGCATCGTTGACACTATTCAGTTGTGCACAGCAAAGAGACAAGCCAGGAGTGCAAGATGCACACCTTTCACACAATCCGAGGATGCACTGTGCACAGCACTGGCATAAGCGAGACACTGCACATTCCGCAATACAGTGTGGCAACCTTGAAGTGCAATGTGTACAACACTTACGCAAGCACGAACGCTATTATGCACAGTAATGAGCCAAACAGTAATGCATTGTGCACTGCATTCACATGCCTGCAGTCCACTGTGCATAATACTGAAAAAAGCAATAGGTGTACTATGCACGACACTGAGACCAACTAGAGGTGCGCAGTATTCACACGGTCCCAACTGATCTATGCACAGCATTAACACAAGTCAGAGGTGCATAATGAACGCTACTAACACAAGCAGTAACATGTACCGCAAGTATAAAAACCAAGAGTGTATACTGCATAATAAAATTCCAGGGCAAGAACAACAGCATGCTCAGTGCATAAACAAAGTAGCAGTGCATTCAGCACAGCACTGACACAATTCCGTAGTGCACGCCACTGAAACAATCTATGGGCGCACAACACTGACATAAGGCAGAGGGGCAGTGCAAACAGCACTGGGACAAGCCAGATTTGCCAAGTGTGCACCAGTCACAGGAGCTGCACAACACTGAAATGCTTCAAAGGGGCACTGTGCATTGTGAGACAATTTAAGGTGCATTGTGCACAGCATTCCCACAAGTCAGAGCTCTATTGTGTGCAACTGTGAGACAAACGTGGTGCAGCATTCAAGTATGCCTGATGTGCATAGTTCACAGCACTGAGACAAGGGGCACTGTGCCCAATACGTACACAAGCCTGACGTGAATAGTGTGCACCACTGATACAAGTCAGAGGAGCACTATGCACAGTACAGGGATGAGCTAGATGTATACTGTCTGTCACATTCATACAATCAAGGGGTGAATTGTGGGCAGCACTAAACAAGCCAGCATAGAGTCCTGTGCAGCATTGACACAACCCAAAAAAAGGAGCATGGTTCACCATTTAGGGCCAGGGCGGGCACAGTACCAGCATGGATAGGGACTCACTGTGCAAAGTGCGCATTCAAAGTGGCAATGCATTCTGCACAGCACTGCCAATGCAATGTTGCACTTCACTGCGACAGGCCAGGCGTGCAAAGTGCTCAACATTCACACAAGCTAGTGATGCAGTGTGCACAGCACAGGCATATCCCAGAGTGGAACTGTGCAGAACACTGAGAAAAGGCTCAGATTAGTGCGCTCTGTGCAGCATTCACACAAGCCCGAGCTGCATTGTGCACAGCACTAACACAAGCCAGATGTGCATTGTGAACAACACTGACACAAGCCAGAGACACATTTTTTAACTTTACAGAGAAAAGCCTGATGTGTGCTATGCACTTCACACAATCAAACAAGTCATGTACAGCAGGGGCACAAACCAAGCATGCATTTTGCACAATTTAGATCCAAGACAGGCACAGCACCAATACATATAGAAACTCACCATGTGCAGTGCACACAAGAAGTAGTGGTGCATTATGCACAATACTGACGTAATTCAGTGGTACACTGTGTCCAACCCACAAGTAATCCAGGGTGCACTGTGTACAGCAGTCACACAAACCAGAGCTGCATTGTTTGTGGCGCTGACTTAAGCCAGAGGAGAACTGTGCACAGCACTGAAACAAGTTAGTGATGCATTGTGCACAGCATCCACACGACTTGCTGCGCTCCTGCCTCGGTGCCCGTGCACAGCAATGACACAAGCTGGAGAGATGCACTGCAGAGAACTGAGACAAGTTAGAGATGGGTCGTGCACACTATTCACACAAGGCTGGGCGCACTATGGCACAGCACTAACACAAGCCATGCAGGCAGTATAGACAGCACCAACATAATCTAGAGGAGGCAGACTGAGCACAGACAGAGACGCGCTGGATCATGTGCATAGTGCCTATATAGGTAACACTCTCCACCTGTGCAGAACTTAGCATGCACAATGGAACAAATGATTACACAACACAATTTTTCGTTGGAAAAAGTTTGCTGCAGGTTTATTCCATACAAAAGCATGCAACATGGTGGGTTAACTTACGGGTGATCCAAGGGCAGGCAGCGGTGACTAACCTACACTGCCCTGCCCGCCTGACGAGCCAAATTACACTGTGGCCAACCCAATCAGTGCTACCAGTTATGATGGGATACCCCTGGATCCCGTGGACCACTGGTCCACCACTTTACTCACGCCCTTTTCTGGGCGGAGCGTTGCAAGGCAAGCCCCCGGTTGTTCAGGCATACAACTGCCCAAAGGACTAGCGGGGCGCCGCCGATTCTCCTCCGCATGTACAACTGCAAAGAGGGCGCCAGATAGGTGGGGGCAGGTATAAATACCTTTCCCCAACCCTCTCTGTGCCGGAAATGACGCGGCCTGCGCTTCGGGCTGTAGGACTCCTCCCCAGGGTCCCAAGAACTAGAGGTGTTGATGTGCCTAAGTGGCACTAAGTTGGCCGCCCTTTTAGGTGGCCCACTGCGTGAGCCGCGGACAGACGCACAGTATTCACACAACCCCATGGTGCATCGTGGGCAGCACTAACACAGGCTGGGCAGGGCCGTGCACAGCACTGCCATAAACTAAAGGTGCACTATTCACAGTTTCCACCCAAGACAGGCTCTACATCGACAGAAATACGGAAACACACAGTGTAGCAGTGCACTGAGCACAGCACTGGCACAATCCAATGGAGCATTGTCCACAGCACTGAGGGCAAGCCAAGGGTGCACCGTGCACAACAATCACACAAATCTGAGGTGTACCGGGCACAGCTCTGAGACGTGCAGCTGCATATCACACTGCACTGAGATCAGCAAGCATTCATTGTGCACAGCACTCACCCCAGCCTGAGGTGAACGGTGCACAGCAATGAGCAAACTGGTGTACTGTGCATAAGCATCCACAGAAGCCCAAGGCCCACTTTGCACATCACTGTCATAAATGAGAGATGCCCTGTGTACCGCACTGAGGCAAGTTAGAAGTGCGCTGTGAACAGCATTTTCACAATTTCATTGTGTATCACACTAACAGGTAGTGGACCTCTGCCAACAGCACCGAGACAAACCAGTGGTGCATTGTGCAAAGTCTTCCCACAATTCCTTTTTCACAGTACTACTATGTCTCAGGGCTTCATTTTGCACAGCGCTAAAACCATCTAGAATTCTGTTATTCACACAAGCCTACGGTTCACTGTGTAATGTACCGAGGCAAGCTAGTGGTGCATTGTGCAGCACTATGCACAGCAATAACATAAGCCAGTGGTTCACTGTGCCCAACACGTACACAAGGTAGGGGTGCATTTTGCACAGCGCTCACAATAGCCTGGGATTTATTGTGTGCTTCACAAACTTAAGCCATGGATGCATAGTGAACAACGTGAACACGTTAACGGTGCATTTCCCACACTGATTTGTGCACACTGCTGAGAAGAGTCAAGGGGTCATCGTGAGCCTGCGCTGACACGAGACAGCGGTGTGTACCCCAGGCCCATAAGATAACTCCACCCCATCACAGCACTCTGCGTTGCCATGGGAAAAAGATAACGGCATTTAGTAAATAAATGATGGGTGCTGGGTACCTGGCTCCAGAAGTGGAGAAAATGGGAGGGCTGAAGACCTGCGGGAATGGAGCGGCAGGAAAGTAGGACCGGAAGAACAGACTGTGAATGGTGAGGTCTGGCCTTTCATATACTTTGCAAGGATGATGTTGGGGTGGTGAGTGATTTCCCGTCACCCCTCCGTAGTCTGGTGCTGGGCTGGCATGATTACATTCCTTCCTCCCCTCCTGAGACCCCATGAATGGTATACCCCTAGGTATGGCCCGAGCAATGCTCCCCTCTCGCATTGATAAAGCAACCTGGGAGACAGCCATTAGCCCTCGCATCGCCACACCGCTCCGCCGAAGTGAGGGCATTCAAATACCCCCGGGTCTCAGGGCTTTATAAACCGGCCTCACAAACCACGCCTTCTACAGCCTCACGCGGGGAGTGGTGGGTTAGGAATCCACCATAATACTTCATGATGGATACCGTCCGCGCACATCAGTCCCCGAGCTGAGGGGGTGGGAGGCGTATGAAGACTCTGCTCCCCACCCCTTCCCCGCCCCACCCCAAAAAAAGAGGCTTAAGGAACGGGCGTCTGCGGAAAAACAGTGAAGATGGGTCGTCTTTATTCGCAGACCGCGTCGGGGTAGGGGCATAGACGGGGCTCTTCCTACGCATCCAATGACCTCCGCACCCCCACCCCTTAACCTGCAGAACGCGTGACGGCGGCACACACATAATCGGGGACGGTTTACAGCATCCACCGAATCCCCCACGAGCGCTGCCTTCGTCCCTCTGTTCTTCCCAAATGTCTGAATGGAAAACCCTGGGCAGGATTTTTCTTGTGAATGGAGGGTCACGTGACCCAGCCTTTTCCTTCTTTGTCTTCTTCTCAATAAACAACAGGTGAAGAAAATAGAGGACGGGTATAATAAATGCATATATATATATAATATATATATAGAGAGAGTCTGTTTTCATCCAAAGAGTAAGAGATACAATTTTTCAATTTATATACGTGTGTGTGTGTATATATATATGCACACACACATATATGTATATATATGCATATATATATACACAATACACACACACAGAATGAACAGATATAAAAAGCATAAAATAATATACAGATTGGGAGCATGTAAATATGGATGAATGAAGCATTTATGGATGGCCAGAAATGGGTGGATGTCTGGATGGATAGACACATTGAAAGTGCATTGAAAAAATAATAATAAAAAATATATATATATATGTATGTATATATTTGTGTATATATATATATATATATATATATATATATATATATATATATATATATATATATATATATATATATAAAAAAAAATAATGGACCGATAGGGTAAAGTAACCCTCGACGCCAGATGGTGGTTTTGGACCCGTTATAAATTGCCCTCAGCTATCTCATAATACATAAGTCGACCATTATATATTAGCATATATATATATATATATATATATATATATATATATATATATATATATATATATATATATATATATATATATATATATATATATATAAAGAATCACTGGTCCCTGAGACAGAGAGCCATGGTCTGACAGAACATTTCACCTGGCTCCATCAATTGTTGAGGGTACGACACCCACTCCCCTCCCCCGCCTCAGCGCCAGCATCTCCAGGCGGATCCCCACCCAGCCAGATTTTATGACCCGGTTTTCTCCTTTTTTTATGAATGGCTGCGAATGCAAATAAGATTGATTCACAGGCAGATGCCCCCTTTTCCTTTCCTCCATTCCCCTGCTTTCTCCCACCTCCTCGCGGGGAGACAAAATGGGATCCGTTTCCATTCATAAAAAAACACAGGGAGAGAGAAAATCAGATTTCTTGTGAATCGGGTGAAGCCCACAGCCAGCGACATCATTGAGGAAAACAGCAGAAACAGACTGTGTGCACAAAAAAAACACAACATGGTGTTGTGATATTGCACAGTGACCTTGCTGGGGTAGAATGTGAGAAGTTGTTTTCCTGTGCTATTTGTGGTGATTTTTTATAGCGCTACATGCCACAGCAGGGGCGCTTCTGGGCACAAGCCGCTGGGAACGATACAAAAAATATAAGAGAGGCCTGGGGAAAAACAGGGCTGCCTTCGCCCCGTCTCCCCCACAACCAGGCGCCACTCGATATGTTTGCTATTATTGAAAATGGTGCACTTATCTCTGCTTCTGAAGGGAGTGGGATGCAAAATAATAAAGGGCCAAGGGGCGGGGACAGGGGGCATTGGGGTTAAATAGAAGCTTTTCCCATTGCTCATCATTTTGTTTGATTAGAGGCTATTCGTGAAAATTATTAATTTCCTTTTCATGCCCTAGAGGGTGAAAGCAGAATAAAAATGAAAGAGTGGCGGGGGAGCTTGGTGAAAATGTGGAGCACCTATGGGATAAAGGTGTGTATTTTCACCACTCATCCCCTGCCCCTTCTCCTACACGCACGATGTTATCTATTTGGGTTTTGGGGGCTGTTTGGGACCATGGTGCATTTATTCTCTTTGCTGGGTGGCAGGGAGGAGTGCAGAATAACCGATGAAGGGCGTGGGACGGGAAAACGAGGGGAGCGCACAGGGGGAAAAGGGGTGTCTTGGCCAGCCCCACCTCTTCCCCCAGCATCCCAGATGTGAGGCTGCGGTTATCCCTGGAGCCCTGAGTGTCTGTGGTGCCATAGACTGTTCTTGCAGGGCTCACTCACTCGTGGTCCATGGCTGCTCCTGCCTGCCGGGCCGCCTCGGTCTCTGCCTGGGGTCCTCTACTCGCCTAGCGCCTGGGCTTCGGCCTCTTTCCCCTCTTCCTCCATCTCCGCCTGGGTATCATGATGCCGGGGATGCTGCCGAGGATGCTGCTCCGGCATCAGCCATGTTTTCCCCTCCCCTCTTCTTCTTGCTGTGCTGGCTGCCCTGCCTCCTCCTCCTCCTCCTCCTCCTCCCTGGGAGAGATGCCTCTCCCTCCTTCCTCGGCCGCACCTGCTGCTCTCGGCTGCGGGGCCCACGGCTAGCGTTGCTCCCCGGGAGAGGGTGGTATGGACCGGGGCATGGCAGGGAGGAGAGCGCTGGCTGCGGCGACCCGGCTGGGGTGGAGGTGAGAGGGGCAGGAAGTTGCAGCTTAGCCGGCAGAGCGGTTGCGGGGCTACCTGAGCACCGGAACCACGGTATCCTCCCCACCTACGCATCTTTCGACTCCAAACCAGGCACCTCTCTGGCCCCACGCGTCACACCTTTGCTTGAGTCACCACATTTATTCCAGCCGGTCCCGGACCTCCCCACACGCGCCCTCCATGCTCCACCCGGACACTCCTCTAGCGCCCATACCTCATACCGCTTTACCCCCCACCGAGCAGCCCTTATCCTCGTTCCTGGCACCTCTTTAGCCACCCACTCAACGCCTATGATTGTCCGTACCTTCAACCCTCCCCGCCACAGTGTCAACTCCCTTTCTGCTACACACATTACGCTTCTGCTACTCCCCGCCCCCCGTCGTCTTACACGCGCACTTTTCTGTGAACCACACCTGCCCTCTGTATACCACACCTGTCATTTCTCTTTTTTTCCCATTCATTTTTTTATTGAAATAGTAAATCACATCCATAAATTCTTATTTACGTTGAAGCACACCTGACATTTCTCTGTACGTGCCCACATGCCCCCGACACACGCACCTCTGTAGGACAGAGAGCAGCACTTCCCTATCACCCACGCCTGAAGCTGTCTCCCACAAGTCAAACCTGTGACCCTCTAACAACCGCAACTTACTCCCTTGCTAGCTACTCCACATCAGGGACTTGTGCCCCACTAGTAGCTACTACGCTATACACCTGTGCACACATTTGCCCCTCTCTTGTCCGCATCAGAGGCCACTGCTACTCTCACATTATACACATCTGCCCTCTATGCTCCACACCTTACTTACACCATACGGCCGTGTCCCTCTTTCTTCTACAGCTTGTGTTCCTCTATCCACCCCATTTTACACCTGTCTCCTTTGCTCCTTACTCCTGCACCCTCCACTCCCATACCTAATACCTGTGCACTCTGCGCCTCACCCCTTGAAAGTATGACCCTATATCCTCCACAACATACACATGTGCATTTCAATCCAGTGTGCCTTAACACCTGTGGTAGACACTCTGTTCACCACCCCTTAAGCCCCATAAACCTGTACCTTGCACTCCAGACTTTATTCACATGCCCCAGGCCTAACAAAACCAGAATATCAAGTCTTTAATATTGCGCTATCATAATATGGCAGCCAGAATCAATTTACTACTGCAGGACCATGAAGGTAAGTATTTGTAGGTGAGGTTATGTTACTATAATTACCACCATAGAGACGCACGTATGACGAAGTGCATATCTTCAAGGTACGCAGATGTGGAGTTAAGAACAGTAAATCGAAACTTATCAATATATACATACCGTCTCGATATTTTGGTTGTCAATATGTTGGGTATTGTGGTTTTGCTAGAACAGTATCAAAAGCACAATAGTCTGCCATACCATCATGTAGGGTGTAAATTGGAGTACAGGGTTAGATGATTCTATAATGCTATGGGAATGCCGAGACCTGAACGGTGCCCTTGTTGGTGGCCTTCCTATGATGTGCACCTATTGTTGCCGCCCTGCAGGTTCTTCAGTGGAGATGAGAATGAAAGAGTATGGACGACGTACCATCAGGTAACATCTTTTTCTTCTGTCAGGAGGCTCTGATTTGTGAGTGCCGTGCACATTCTTGTCTTTGGTAAATTTACGGGCTACACTCTGAGAGACCTGGAGTGAAGCAGGTCACCGTAAGGCACTGAAGGTGAGTTCTGTTTCCGATGTGCAACCGTGGGGTACAACCTGTGCTTATGCATGTACTGTGAGGTGTATGCTCATGCTGGGTGTCCGCCTACAAGGGTGAGTAGTGCTTTTTCTGGAAATCTCTGAGGAGGTTTCTTGGGCTCATTGGGCAGTCAGTGGTTACAAGGCAATATCCTGTGTGGGTGCTGATCCTTATCACTGGTATCCAGGGCTACAATGCAGGTGCACTCCAGATTGGATAGCCAAAGGCACTTGCTTCATGCATTTGACTCTTTCAGGGTAGCAAAGGCGAGCAGTCAAGGGTTTTACGTGTGAGTGTGGAATCATAAGTTTAATCTCTAGTCAATGATTTACTTGATTAAATGAAAATGCCTTTTGGAAACAGGTAGGTAAATAGCCCATTTGGAATTATGATAGATAGGGTGTTGTTAGGAGCCTGGTCATGGCCGTTGATTAGATCAGAGATCTTCTAGGCCTTGACTTACAGACTACCATAATAGCTGCTGTGGAGGACGATGAGGAGTGCACCAGTGGAAGATGCAGGGAACGCACACATGTCTCCTCTTGCCCTGTTGACTTGCCTTGCACATGGGAATCTGACATTTTGAGTTGGTCGAGAATCCTGTAGACTAAGCCTATTTAAAGTTGGTGGTAGCACATCTTTGTACCCCCGGTAACCATGCACCTTGTGAACCGGCACCAGCATGGAGTTGCCTGAGGTACCCTGAGAATAGTGAGAACATTGGGAGAAATGTCTGAGCTGACCCGCACAGGCAACGGGTGGTGCATTGAGCCACAGGAAGTGGAGGCGCCCAAGAGTGGTGGCGAGGTGGCAGTGGGCTGTCAAGTGGATGGGTGAGACACTGGGCTGTGGCTGACAGTGCAAATGCATGGTGGGATAACATGCCACTTGTCTGGCTGTGCCTCTTCTTATCAGGGCCATTACTGCATCAGGATATCAATATCATCTTCTACCTCACCAGGGGAGCCTGACAGGGCCAGCTTTAGTGCTGGTGGCGCCCTGTGCGACAATGTTTGTTGGCGTCTCCCCCAATGACCACCTCCACCACGGATTCTGTCACTAGCACCCTTTAACAGTAACCAAGTCTCCATAACCACACCCTCTCAGATGCATTGAATTAGTTATACAGCACCACTCATACCAGTGTAGGGTGTCCGAGCACTTTGCATCACTCACACATTACACAGAGACAATCAATCATACGTGTGTAAATCAGTGTATTGGAAATGTTACATAAGCCCAAGGACTAAAAGTGTTGGAGTCACATGTCATCCATACTGGTAGGCAGTATAGTTTAAGAGTGCTTGGTGTGGAGAAGCACAAACTCAGAGTTGAATAAGAAACAGCATAGTTGGGAGTTTTCTTTAAAAATAAGAATCGATTTCTAGCCAAATTAACCCTTTTTGCAACATTAATCAATGCTCTAATAATGTATACTTTGCAGTGTGTATGCAGTTCTAGGATGAAAGTTAATAGCTCACTATCCTATATTAGGACTTTAAGTTATAAATTTCAAGTAACAAAAGGATGTCTCTTTTGAAAGCAGTAACCTGCTGATCTGTGTACATCATACGCACTCTATTGGTACACGTTCTTTGCAACAGGCATATTGACCCTCTGCACTAACTTCACCTAAAAGTCAAAACCTCAATGATACAAAATGCTGATCTCTCCCCAGGAAGATAATTAATCACACGAGTTATCTTGACATTTATGTGAGGCCTGGTAATTGCCGGGGGAAAGAAACGCTGCAGCAGGTGCTTCAAAAGCATAATAAACTTTCAAACACGGCGCCCCCAGGAAGCCAGCACCCGGTGCGGTGGCACCGGTCGCACCGCCCTAAAGCCAGCCCTGGAGCCTGAAGTAGAGTAAAGCTGCCAGCCCTAACTGAACTCTGTGCTGCGGGAGACCTCCTCATGGTGCAAAACATGTTGAATGACGATCTCCTTGCCATGGAGGGCTCTATGACGCAAGCTCCAGAGAATACTCCAGGTGAGAAGAGATGAGGCATGAATGGCAGAAGGGCCCTTTGCCTAAAGAGCGTGTTGTGTACTGCTGAAAGCACCAAGCAACAGGAATATGTCTTGGGGTCTCTCTCAGCTCTGGCCTGCGTGGCTCTCTAGTGTGAAGCAGCCATTGACCATGCTAAAGAAGAAAGTTACCTTGCGCTGGAACCCCTGTACACTAGAAGAGCTGGGAATTTTGAGTTGTAAAGAGGCACGACTTGCACAGGTGACTTTAATGTATGCCCTGTCCATGACCAATGGCAGAGATGTTACGGGAACTCAGGTATTAAGTTATTGAATGGTGCCACTCCGTCAGGCTGGTGTGGATGCCCTCACCCGAGTGTCTGGTGATTATAAATGCCACCACTATGATTTTCCCCATAAGAAATGGATTATCCCAGTGTGTAAGCAGCCGGGTATTGTCCATATTTGGGAAGCATCTAGGATCTTTAGATGTGACACTAAAGAGCCAATTGTGTTTAGCATGTCTAGATTCTTATTTTCGGCGTGGAGAATTAGAATCGACAAGTTAACTGGAACGGTATAATGGAATATCTATGTCTTGTTGTATGTGCTGCTAACGGATGAGGCACATATGCATTCTTCCTTGTCAGTGGAAGATTTTTCAAATTGAATGATATTTTGTTTGGGGGGGGGGTTAGCAGGGTTACTGAATTTAATATACTTTACCGAGGCTGATTTTTACATGTTTTTACGATGCTCTTTTAAAACTAATTTTACAATTGTGTACTATTGTAACATATTTTATGAGATAAGAAAAATGTCTGTCTGATGTGTACTTTTATGGTTAACAAAGCCGAAATAAAGTATTGAAGAAGAAGACAAAAATGCTACCACTGGTGGTGGCAGACTAGGCCCACATACAGGGGTGTAAGCACTTGATAGAACCGGGAGCCATCTGCAGCATTATTACTCCTTGTGGGGTCATAGGAGGACAACTGTGGATTCCACAGGGTAAAGCTCTGCGTTTTTACATTCAAATTTAACTCTAAAGGCTGCTGGAAAGGGGCTTTACTATATCGGCCTCGAGGCCCTAAAAAAGATTTTAGCCATCACTTGACTGAGCACATAGTGACTTATGTGCTGTCCTCACAACCATTTTTCCTGCTTGGTGATTCTAATTATCATGGTGAAGACCCTTTAGACCTAGAAATAGCACATCTTATATCAAATTTAAAGACAATGGTCCTACATCAAAAGGTTGAAGGTCCTATTCATTTGGCCAGCCATACCCTATACCTTATTTTTATCACTTCTAACAGACTGATTTGCAGACCGTCCATACCTTTGTCCTGGACTGATTATTTTTTATTTGTTTTCAGATACCTAAAATAAAGGGTCCTAGAAACTAAGGTCCGGTTTGAAGGGAGCTTCAAGACAATGGCAGCGTGTTACTCCAGATATCTTCGCATAAAAAAAATATTTTTCTCACCATAAACGGCAAAGATATAAATCTTACCTTAGATGACTATCACCAGGCATTCAATTCTGCCTTTGATAAACTTGCCCCTTTCCAAAAGCAATTTAATAACAATTACAGACCTCATACACCCTGGTATACCTCAGAGCTGAGACAGGAAAAGTCTTGATGTAATACGTTGGAGAGACGCTGGCACCTGACTAATAACGCCAGCGATACAGAGGCATACAAAAGGTACTTACTAAGTATCATCAGAACATAAAAACTGCCTGCAAAATATACATTACTATTCAAATTACCCATACAGAAAACTCTTCTAAAGAGCTTTTTAAAGTTTGAAATGTTTTTATTAATCTCCATGCTTGCTCACAGATGGTTCAACCCTCTCAGGAATTATGTAATTCTCTTGCTGATTTTTTTAGACTAAAATCCTGACAATTTATCAAAATGTTCTCTCTCCTTCTAATCAGCTAAAAACAAGCTTCATTGTAATACCCTTCTTAGACTAGATGGGCCTAGCTTGAGTAACTTCAATTCTTTATCTCTTGAGCCAATACAGTGTGTCCTAAACAAGACTGAATCTGGTTCTCCCTCTGACCGTGTCTGGCAAGGATCTCTGTGATTCTTTCTAAGCAGATAGCGCCAGCTATTAGCTCTCTATTTAATTCATCAATAGAGTCAGGGAAATTTCGTATGGCCTGGAAATCTGCACAGGTTATGCCTATCCAAAAAAAGCTAATTTAGAGCCCTCAATCCTTACCAATTACCAGCCAATTTCCTTGCTTCCACTTCTTGGCAAGCTTTTGGAAGGTCTTATCAACAAACTGTTGTCAGTCTATGTGTAAGAAAACAATATCCTGGACCCTTTTCAATCTGGGTTCAGGCCAGAGCACAGCACGGAGACAGCCTTGGTTTCTGTGACCGCTTCTATATGCTACACATTGGACGTTAATATTCCCTCCATGCTTCTGCTTTTAGACATGTCTGCAGCTTTCGACACTGTGTTGCATGATTGGCTGCTGTATAGGCTAAATGAGATAGGGATCTTGGGACTGCCTTGGAATGGTTTCGAGGCTTTTTGAAGAATAGATCTCGAGTTATTACTTTGGATGACTTTCGGTCGAGAACCACGACGATTGGAAAGGTGTACCCTAGGGAAAGTGTTTGAGCCCCACATTGTTCAATATATCTGTGGCCCCTCTTGCTAAATCCTTTGGCTTTGAAATCCTGTCTTTTGCTGACACCACTCAGCTGGTCATTTCCTTTAACAACAACGTGGATACAGTGAAGGAATGCTTCTCCTATGGGATGAAAGCAATAGCAGAGTGGATGCCCATGAACTATCTTCAGTTTAACACTGAAAAAATGGAGATAATGCTTTGTGGGAAAACCCAACAAATATGGACTCCCGACTGGCAGCTATCAGAATTAGGAAATGCTCCTACCCCCCAGTCAGGTTGTAAAAAACCTAGAAGTTAAGTTAGATCAAGCTCTTACAATGAAAGAGCAGATCATGTCTATAACAGGTCCCTGCTTTCACATGTTGCACCTACTGAGGAAAGCACTTTCCTTTTTTTGCTTGCGGCCAGGAAAACTCTGGTACAGGCACTTGTTGTTAGCAGGCTTGCTTACAGTAATGCTCTTATGACTTCCCCCACTGAGACATTATTCTCTAAGTTTCAGGTAGTGCAAAACAGCTGCACGGCTTATCTGTAATTTGCCAGCCAGATCTGCACCTTCCCCTCGTTTAAGAACATTACATTGGCTACTGGTAAGAAAGAGAATACTTTCAAGATTTGTTGCCTTACCCATAAACCTTTAGGGGCAGATTTACAAGCCCCCTGCGCTACCACTACATCACTTTTCGTGACATACTGGTGGCGCAGGGGGCTCCTCCATATTTACAAGGAGAGGAAAAGCCACCCTGCATGACTTTTCCTCTCCTTGTAAATATGGCCCCTTCACACGCAGCACTGTGCATGGAAGGGGCGTTCCATTGGTGTTGCTGTGGGTGTTCCCACGCAACACCCATGGAACATGGAACAGGACACATCTCCAGATTTACGAGAAATCGTAAATCTGGAGATGCGTGTGAATGCTACGCCACCCTAGAGGTGGCGTAGCGAGGCACAACGAGGAGAAATGTTTTCCTTTCTCCTCGTTTTTTCCTCTTTCAATGCTTGCTGCATTCTACAGCACACATTGAAAGAGGAAAAAGCCTCTTGTGATAGTTTTTGTGCAGGAAGGTGTCCCTTTCTGCACAAAAACAATCTCCCCATGACGCAGGCATCCTTGCACCATGGTGCAAGGGTGCCTGCGCTGGCGCATGGCTGCAGTTTGTGCACAAGCGCAGGGGAAGCACAGAGATGCGACATAGTCTTATAAAGTTGTTGCATCTCTGTGCTTTCCAAACTAACACAGCACGGCGCAGCAAAATGACTTGCTGCACCGTGCTGCGTTACTTTGTTGTAAATCTGCCCCTTAGTTGGGAAAGTCCTAAGCTACCTACATCAGAAGCTTAAATGCTGTCTTCCTACTAAGACTCTGCACTCAATGGATAAAGGACTACTTAGCATTCCCCACATCCGACGCCTAAGGTGCAGAGACAGATCCTTTTCTCATTTGTCCCACCTATTGAACTATTTGGCCTTCTATATTCGCACCTTTACTGACTACACCAAATTAAAAAAATTACTAAAGACATACTTTTTCTAATTTTGCCCTTTGGTCCTGCTGCTTGTGTTTATCCGTAGCGCTGAGATACCCCATTGGGTGATTCGTGCGTGATATTAAGTTAAAACAACATAACATAATAACACATTGAACAAGGAGAATAGAGGACTCCTGACTCTGGGGCTCCTTCGAAAGTTAACAAGAGCACATCTTCAACCTCAGCAGACAACTGTATTGTCCAACCTATGCTACCATCATAGCATCAAAGAAAGACTATGGCTCCTTTATTCAAAACAGGCTTGAAAATGATACTTGCTGGATCTGCAAAAGGGATGGAAGAAAGGCCTCATGGAACAGATGCAGAGAAAATGAATTTTTGCTGCTGAGGTTTTCTCCATGCTACATGTCAGTTATTGAAAAGATAGGAGCAAGGGCCATGGGAATGGAGGCGAAACACCAGGAAGTAGTTACCAAGGGCATGTCCTTGAAGTCCAGAGTGCAACCTATGAAAAAGCACACCAAAAGACCAAGTTAAAAAATATGTGAAAATCTGGATAACAGAACAAAAGGAGAGAGAATATTTGAGTGTTGAAAATTAACAGAGGGTGACAAAATCATGTATATGTCTGCCTCATCTTTTCCCAGATCCTCTGCCTAAAGGATGATGACAGAGTTAAGACTGAAAGGGTCAATAGATGGGTCCATGAAAAAACTGCAGGTGAATGAGAAACCAAAGATATTCTTGCAAATATGCTGATACTGAAGTATATATATATATATATTACTGTTGGAAAATATATATATTACCTACTGGCGATCTCCAGTAGGTAGATATAGTTAGGGCCTATTTTCCATAGGAAATCCGCAACATTCTATTTGGAATAACTTTGGCGCCGAATGACGAATCTTCGCGAAATTTTCAAAACTTTTGGCCAGCTCCTGTACGCTCCTATCCTGAATGTTTCATGGTGATTCGTCAAGCGGGGGCCGAGAAAAAAGGGGGGTCCCAAAACGCGTTTTCCCCATGCAATTTCCCATAGGACCTTTAGCCGCAGCTACAGCCCGAACTGCTGAACGGAATTACACCAAATTTGGCAAAGAGGTAGTCCTTAGATCAGACTTGTGACTTTTGCTTAAATGGTGTAAATCCGTTCAGTAGTTCCTGAGAAAATGACAGTTAAAAGTACATATATATCTATGGCCTCAGAGGATCCGCGCACCCTATACGCACTCAGCGCGCATCCTGCTGTGCACGAGCTTTATTCTAATTGGCTGTCAACACTCCAAATCAGGAAGTGTTGGCAGCCATCTTGTGCCTCTGTAGAACCGAGGCACAAGAAACCTAAGAAATAAACCCGCAAAACACGAAAAGGGGGCAGGGTAGAAACACCCTGACCCCCTAGACCTGCTCAGGGGGTCCCACAAGGACCCCCAGGGCCAAAAAAAGCATTTTTCCCCCCAAAAAAGGGCGAGATTCGCGCACCCAGCACGAATTTCGGCCGAAAATTAAAAGTAGGGGGCGGGGTCTGAGGTGATATGTGTTCAAACACGCCCTGTGGCGCGTTTTAAGTTGGGGAATTAATTCCTCTTCAATCCTGAGGTCCCCTGGCGGCCAACTAGTCCACCAGGTACCTCCAGTGTGCGCCAGGGAGCTGCCTTGCAGAGAGGTGTTCAGAGGCCATGCCCCTTTTTACAACACTCTGCAACGCAGCCTTGTGGCGCTTACTGGAGGTACCTGGTGGGCTAGTTGGACCCCAGGGACCCTCAGGATTCAAAGGGACTTAACCCCCCAACTTAAAACGTGCCACGGGGCGCATTTGCACAGTGGTGAAGGTAGGGGGCGGGGCCTGAGGTGATATGTGTGCAAACACGCCCTGTGGCACGTTTTAAGTTGGGGAATTAATTCCTCTTCAATCCTGAGGTCCCCTGGGGGCCAACTAGCCCACCAGGTACCTCCAGTAAGCACCACGGAGCTGCTTTGCAGAGTGTTGTAAAAAGGGGCATGGCCTCTGAACACCTCTCTGCAGCGCAGCTCGCTGGCTCATACTGGAGGTACCTGGTGGACTAGTTGACCCCCAGGGGACCTCAGGATTGAAGAGGAATTAATTCCCCAACTTAAAACGCGCCACAGGGCGTGTTTGCACACATGTCCACCGAGCTGGCGTGGACGATGGGTAGGAGTTGAGGCATTCCACATCGCAGACTGTCGACACTGCACTATTCAGTGTCAGTATCCAGCGCCTTCTCGTTGGAACCTGCAGCCTTGCACAACAGGGCGCAATTATCATATTTTTTAAGTAACCACTTATTAGGGTGCTGTATCAGTGGTAAGTGCTTTATTAGTTGCTACCACTACCAATAAGTGTGTGAACTTTCTGGTCCTGAAGAATTGCGGTTAGTTTGACCTCTGCAAGAAACATGTTGACCACTATTCACCAGAGCATAATTCAGACACCTTCACTGGATGATTACGCACGTTATTGTTTTTAATTAAGAGTGGGACCTCCCTCATTAAAATTTGTTATTTAGGATCTCCACTACTTATTTTTAACACACTCTGTCCTACACACACTTCACCTTAGGGCCCTCACCTGCACTCACCTTACGGCAATTAATGGAATAAAGATCTCCACTAAAAGGCGCCACTAAGGTCGCCGATCGGGGATTGCAGCGCCGCCCCGATTCGGAGCAGACCTTATGATGAAACATGACATCTGGGCCACATGCTGACGATATATGACAGCTAGTTTGCCGGATGTGTGAGGGTCTTTTTCCTTAAGGAGGAATCTCCTCCTGACTCATACATCTCCATAATCATTAATAGCCTTCTTAGGAACAGCATATCTTTGTATTTGTAGATTGATGCCCGGGCTACGTATGCTGGACCTGTCTTAAATAGCCCCTGTTCCTTCCTGTTATGTATTGCACACATGTCACCTCAGGGCCTGCCTCCTTCCTTCACCATTGTGCAAATATTCCTCTAAAATCAGCCGAACTACGAATTCCGATTTACTCACCTGTTATCACGAGAGACCTCAGTGCTGCATCTTTGAGCCCAGTACTGATCCTGAAAAGTAATTCTAACCGTACATACCAGTAACTTGAATTTCCTTCCATAGGATATCATTGCCTGCTTTTTGCGGAAAAAGTTTCTAAGTGTCGATTTTTGAAACGTAAAAATATTCCTCTAAAATCATCCGAACTACGAATTCCAATTTACTCACCTGTTATCAGGAGTGACCTCAGTGCTGCAACTTTGAGCCAAGTACTGATCCTGAAAAGTAATTTTAACCGTACTTACCAGTTACTTGAATTTCCTTCCATAGGCTAACATTGACTGCTTTCACTTGGAAATTCTTCTAAGTGTGGAGTTTTGGAATTTACAAATATTCCTCTAAAATCAGTCGAACTACGAATTCCGATTTACTCACCTGTTATCAGGAGAGAACCCAGTGCTGCATCTTTTAGCCCAGCACTGACCCTGAAAAGTAATTCTAAGCGTACTTACCAGTAACCTGTATTTCCTTCCATAGGAATCCATTGTGTAATTTTCAGCTGAAAAGTTTCTGTGTCTATTTTCACATACTAAAAAAATTCCTAAAAAATCGTCTGTATGACTTAAACACATTCTTTCAACTGTTTACAGGTGATTCACCAGTGCTGGATCCAGGATCCACCACTGAGTAAGAAAAAGTAACGATAACACTACTTACCTGCTAAGTGAATTTTCTGCCATAGGATAACATTGGTGATTCTATGTGAAAAAAGGTCTGTGTCAACTTTTAAAATACAATAATATTCCTTAAAAATCACTACTGTAACCAAAATGCGTTTACCCAACTGTTTACAGGAGATGTCCAAGGACTGAATCTAGGATCCAGTCCTGTGGTTAGAAAAGTAATCCATAAAATAACTAATTGCATTTGACTAGAAATTCACATTGAGCTCAATGTTGCATTGTGTTTGAAATAGTTTTGCCCATTGCAACAACTGTAACTACTGTACTTAAAAGTCTATTGCCTATTTGCAAAGTATTTAAACTAAAGTAATTCATTCTGAGAAAGTATATTTTGTATTGTAATATATAATGTAATTATAATGTAATTAAAAAAATAAAATATCTAAAAATAAATAGTTTAAAAAATGTAGTAAATCAGTATAAAAAAATCAGTATAACAATTAATACATTAAAAATTGTCATTTACAAAACCTTTGAAATTCACTGAAAAAACCATAGGTTTCAGGCCTGATATAGTTAGGAATTAGCATTTAAAAAACCTTAGAAATTCACTGAAAAAACCATAGGTTTTAGGGGTGTTATAGTTAGCTGGACATTTCACTCAAACAAAACCATTGAAATTCCTCTGATATAGTTAGTTGTACTAACTACATCTCGCACGCCCGCAATCCACTACTTATGATGTCACATATTACATCATTCATGACATGGTCAGTGACATCCCTGATGACATCTCAAATGACATCACTGATGACATCACTGATTACATCATCCACGTGACAATCAGATACACTTCATCATACACTAGTATAACCTTTCATCACTCACTGTAAAATACAGAGTGCCAGATTTAAAGCCATTGACACACCAATACAAGTTTCTAAACAACCACTCAGTGATTCCTAGATCTATACACACATCTAATCACTTACCTATAGATTCACTCATACATGCTGTCAATGATCAATAGAACACTATCAAATATACTTATACACCTATATCGACATTACACACCAGCACACATCCTAATCACTTATGAAGTCATCCTACTCACTTATGCAAACAATGGATCATACTTACTTTTACTTAGCTATACACCTATAAAAACACCACTTCATCTATTCATATAGATAATAGCTCATACTTAGTGTATTATAAAATCACTATTACAAGTATACAGTTATCCATACAGCCACTCATACAATCACTGAGTCTTATGTATACTTATTTATATACAACAACTGACACATACACTGGCTTTTATTTTTCTAGTTTGTTGGACATGTACCATTGAGACATATATTTGCTCATCACCACACCCATAAAGATAATTTACTCACCCAAACAACTGTTATAACATGTAGTTTTAACTTCAGATACCTACTAAATCAACTATTCACACCTCTGTGGGCAGTCACACACCCCTCACCGAACCACACACACATTCACTCTCCCATAAAAATACTCAGTTAACTAATCAATAACTATTAAAGACTTTCACATAGCTAGTAACCAACTGGAGAAGCAGTTTACACAACAACTGACAAAGTGATACAGATATTCACACAGTTTAGTCACTATCCAATATATTTAGTGAGACACTATATTAGTCAAGTAAACAGTCAATCACACTGCTAATAAATCCTCCATCCAGATATTTATATTTATATATCCACTCATTCTTCAATGCAAATTGCTATATATATAATACATATTTAAATAACGAACCAAACCACATTCACTGGATCATGTCATCAGTGATGTCATCAGTGATGTCATTTGAGATGTCATCAGTGATGTCACTGACCATGTCATGAATGATGTAATATTGAACATCAGCAGCAGTGGATTGCGGGCGCGCGAGATGTAGTTAGTACAACTAACTATATCAGAGGAATTTCAATGGTTTTGTTTGAGTGAAATGTCCAGCTAACTATAACACCCCTAAAACCTATGGTTTTTTCAGTGAATTTCTAAGGTTTTTTAAATTCTAATTCCTAACTATATCAGGCCTGAAACCTATGGCTTTTTCAGTGAATTTCAAAGGTCGCCATTAGGTAGTTATAGTTAGGACCTATTATCCATAGGAAATCCGCAACATTCTATTTGGAATAACTTTGGGGCCGGTTGACGAATCTTTGCGAAATTTTCAAAACTGGAGGGGCGCTCTGGTCTGCTCCTATCCTGAAAGTCTGGGGGTGATTCGTCAAGCAGGGGCTGAGAAAAAAGGGGGGTCCCAAAACGTGTTTTCCCCATGCAATTTTCCATAGGAACCTTTAATCGCAGCTACAGCCCGAACTGCTGAACGGAATTAAACCAAATTTGGCAAAAAGGTAGCCCTTGGTTCAGAGTCATGCTTTTTGGTTAAATGGTGTAAATCCGTTCAGTAGTTCCTGAGAAAATCAAAAGTAAAATCACATATATATCTGGGCGGAGCCTAACCACACATCTCATCGTGAGATCTAATTGCCTGTCAACACTTCATCCAAGAAGTGTTGGCAGACATCTTGGGACCAATATACATGATAGCACCTCATTAAAAAGCATTGCAGTTAATAGAAGGTTTTAAGACTTTAGTTACATTATACATCATTTGTTGATGGTACCATACTCATTTGAGGAATTGTGGTGTGTTCTAAGGTGATTTTACCATGTGAAAAAGCCTTCTGCTGGGATATCATGAATCATGTTTGAGAGAAAACTATTTCCTCATGCTTTTCCCACAGAGGTTTGGAAGGTGATCTATAAGCTAAACTGAGAGCATATTTTCTGTAAATTCACATCATCTTTCTCAGTCATGTGAGAATGAAGTCTGACATTCTCATTAAAACATGTACATCCAACAAGGGCAGAGACTGTCAGTTGATTCTTTTGTGTTCTACTGCAGCTTCCCAGAGTGTTCTAAAGAACAACTAGAGCGCTAACAGTCCTACTTATGACAAACGTATTGCACACCTGAAGCCATCTTGATTGGAATAAAGTGGTAACTCTTAAAACATTTAATTTAGAAAGTAACAAAATGAGGGGGTTCATTTTGCCATAGAAATTATGAATAGTGCTGAAGAAAAAAGAAATAGGGTACATTTTGAGTGACTTCTCAAATCCTCTTCTATTTCATTAAAAAAGTCTGACATGCAGACTGAAACATGCACTTTCAATACCAGCAGCAAACTTACCTGGTGAGCAGTAGCTTTACTACAGTGATCTAATGAGCAACTAGAGTGCTAACATTCTGAATTTATGGCAAATGTGTGACACATCTGAATACCTTCTTGATGGAATCAAAGTAAAAAACTGAAAGTATTCCTACTGAGGAGACTGTAGTAAATGAGGAAATTAGGAAACTTCATAACAAATAAGTCTCCCAAGATGGCCACCAGAGACAAAAAAGCCCAAATGCAGGACAAATATCACCCAGATGTAGCCCAAGTATAGCCCAATGACAGAATGTCCCAGAGTGTTCTAAAGAACAACTAGAGTGCTAACAGACTTACTTATGACAAAAGTATGGCACACCTGAAGCCATCTTGATTGGAATAAAGTGGTTACACTTAAAACATTTAATTTGCAAAGGAACAAAATGAGGGGGTTCATTATGCCATAGAAAGTAGGATTAGTGCTGCAGAAAGAAAAATTAGGGCACATTTTGAGTTCTCAAATCCTCTTCTATGTCATTATAAAATTCTGACATGCAGACTGAAACATACACTTTGAATACCAGCTGCAGACTTCCCTGGTGAGCAGAAGCTTTACTACAGTGATCTAATGAGCAACTAGAGTGCTAACATTCAGAATGTATGGCAAATGTGTGACACATCTGAATGCCTTCTTGATGGAACCAAAGTAAAAAACTGATAGTATTTCCTACTGAGGAGACTGCAGTAAATGAGGAAATTAGGAAACTTCATAACAAATAAGTCTCCCAAGATGGCCACCAGAGACAAAAAAGCCCAAATGTAGCACAAATATCACCCAGATGTAGCCCAAGTATAGCCCAATGACAGAATGTCCCAGAGTGTTCTTAAGAACAACTAGAGCGCTTACTGTCTTAAATATGACAAAAGATTGGCACACCTGAAGCCATCTTGATTGGAATAAACTAGTAACACTTACAACATTCAATTGAAAAAGGAACACAATGAGGGGGTTCATTTTGCCATAGAAATTATGATTAGTGCTGAAGAAAAAAAAAATAGGGTACATTTTGAGTGACTTCTCAAATCCTCTTCTATTTCATTAAAAATTCTGACATGCAGACTGAAACATGCACTTTTAATACCAGCAGCAGACTTCTGTGGTGAGCAGTAGCTTTACTACAGTGATCTAATGAGCAACTAGAGTGCTAACATTCAGAATTTATGGCAAATGTGTGACATATCTGAATACCTTCTTGATGGAATCAAAGTAAAAAACTGAAAGCATTGCCTACTGAGGAGACTGCAGTAAATGAGAAAATTAGGAAACTTCATAACAATTAAACCTCCCAAGATGGCCACCAGAGACAAAAGAGCCCAAATGCAGCACAAATATCACCCAGATGTAGCCCATATGTAGCCCAATGACAAAAGTGTGCAAAAGACTTTTTATATTTTGTGTTTTTGCATTTTTATATAGTGCAGACTTGTCAGGTATTTGAGTGCTTTACCTGAGCATTGGTTACATCACACAAGAGCAAATTCATTTTGGTTGTAGAAATGGGGAGATTAAGTAATTTGACCAGAATCACAGAATGTTGAGCTGAAGCAGAATCTCCAACCTGGTTCCCCAGGTGCAAAGTCTGCAGCTCTGGAAGTAACAACACATCCTCTCCCCTAAGTGCAACATTTAATCAAGTGGTCAACTGGATATAAAACAAAGATAACAAATAATTTAAAAGTGCTTTGTCGCTATTTGAAAACCCAGAAAATATGTCCTCATTTTAGTTTTTTAGAGCACTAACCATAATTTTGATGTAAATAAGACCCTCTCATATATGTAATTTCTAAAGGAAATGCTCTAGGTATTACAGTTTTAATTACATCAAGGTAACGTCAGGCGTTCCACACTTTTGTAATAAATATAGAATGTTAGCAATCTAGTTGTTCATTAGGATACTGTTGAGAGGCAGAGGCCAGGGGTACGGACACTGAAAATTGAAGGCAGGTAGGAGGGTGCAGAGGCAACAATTTGACCACACTGTGCAGGCAGGAAGGGCAGTGGCAGCACAACAGACTATGGAGGACAGTGGAAAGGGGGGCCGGGGCAACAAACCAATAAAACAGGACTGGCAAGAAAGGCTGTGGCAATATAATAGACCATTGTGGGCAGAAGGAAGAGGCAGTGGTAGTACAACCATATATGCCAACAGACCCGATTCAGCCAGGAAACGTCCAATGTTTTTAAGCTCAAATGGGCTTTATTTGATCTGTCTCCTATCTACAATCTCCTCTTTTTCAATGTAACTCAAAGGGGAAAATCAATACCCCAGTTTTTTTCAAAATCTCCCTCTTACCAAGTTCAAAATGTTCGCAAGTATGGTACATTGGATCATGGAAGGCAGGAGTAATTGGGGTAGGGACATGGACTCGGATAACAGAGGACAGGAGGGACATGGAGAGGTGCAACAAACTGACCCTACAAGGCAGGCAACAGGGTTTGCAGCAGCACACTACACCACACAGGGCATGCAGGACGGGAGTGCAGCACAACAATCCATGGAAAGCAATAGGGAGGGGACAGGACCATGCACATGGACAACAGAGAACAGAGGGGAAAGAGGCAATGATAGTTAGCTGACCATAATGGACAGACAGAAGAGAAAGCTGCAGCATAACAGACCATAAAGGGCAGGAGGGACGGATCAGGGGCATTACAATGGAACAGACAAGCCAGGAGGGAGGGAATAGGGGCCTTCACATGGAAACAGAGGACCGGGGGCAAGTGGGCAAGGGGGCAGGGCAGGAGCAGCAAGATGACCATGGAGGTCAGGCAGGATGGGCACTAGAAACAAGACACACCATGGGGAACAACAATGAGACTATGATGGCATACACACAGACCATGGAGGGAAGGTGGGAGGGGGTCAGGGGCAGCTAGCTGACCACACAGGGAAGGTGGGAGGGGCCGTGGCAGCACAGAAGACCATGCATGGCAAGCGGGAGGGTTAGTGGCAGCACAATGGCTATGATGGGCAATTAGGAGGGTGCAGGGGCATGCACAAAGGACCATGGAGGATAGAAGGGAGGGTCAGGACCTGGGCACAGACAAGCGAGTTCAGGGGAAGGGGCCTCACAACAGACCACGCGTGACAGGCAGGAGGAGCAGTTGCAGCACAACAGACCAGGTAGGGCAGAAGGGTGTGGCAGTAAAATGGACCATGGAGGACATGAGGAAGGGGATAGGGGCATGGAATGTGGAGAGGCAGGGTGGAGGTGGCAGGGACAGGTTACAGTCATCTGACAATGCTAGGCAGGTGGGAGGGGAGTGGCAGCTCAACAGAATACTCAGAGTAGATAGGAGTGGCAGGTCCATGGAACATGGTGGGCAAAAAGGATGGAGCAGGGGCATGCACAAAGACATTGGAGGGCAGGGGGGAGGAGAATAGGGGCAGCAAGCTAAGCACAGAGGCTAAGCAGGAGGTCAATGATGGGGCATAGAATTGGGCAATGGAGGGCAGGAGGAGTGGACTGTTACATCATGCTAAATGGAGGACAGTGGCAGCACCTCAGACCATGCTTGGCAGGAGGGAGGAGGCTAGTCCATGGATTCAGACAACAGAGGATAGGGAGGAGGTGGATGGGACAGCAAGCTAACTGTTCAGAGAAGGTGGGAAGGCCAGTGGCAGAACAACGGCCACACAGGGCTGTAATTAGGGAGCAGGGACATGGACTTGGACAATAATTGGCTAGGAGGAGGGAAGGCAGGAGCAGCAAGCTTGGGTGGGGGCAGCACAATGCCAGGCCCTGCTTCCAACCCCCCACCATCCATTGTGATATGCATCTTACTTAATGTTAAAAAAACCTAGAAATTTGCTGAAAAAAGCAAAGATCACAAGGACGGTATAGTTAGACTCAGATTTCACTCATACACAACCAGTGAAATTCAGAAGTTATAGTTACCTGAGCTAACTATAACTTACGTCCCCGCAATGTACTGCTAATGACCTCAGACATTACATCATTCATGACATGGTCAGTTACATCACTCATGGCATCAATCATGACATCTCAAATGAGCTGTGAATGGAATGGAACTATAATCGCTAGAACTTTATTTAGGGATAGTGTGTGTATATTAACACCCCTTTCTTTCCTTTTCTTTCGTGTAAGAACCATTATAATACGCAACGTGCCCAGATTAATATGGCCGATAGCCTTTCACTTTAAAGCAATGTGTAGTCCATTGTTTATGTTGATGTTTGCAATTCTAAGTATGTTTATTATAAATAAGTCATTTTGACGAACATACAGGTATGGCGGTCACAGGGCAAGATATGCTGATATGACATTGTGTGCATATTAACACTTGTTTTCTTTTCTTTATTGTATCAATTCCTGAATTTTCACATCGTGACCAGGCCAATATGGCCACCAGCTTTTTGGATTAAAGTAATGCACTGCTGATGACGTCACATATTACATCACTCATGACATGGTCAGTGACATCACTGATGACATCACTGATGACATCTGAAATGACATCACTGATGACATCATCTACGTGATCATCTGATGCACCTCCTCACATCCTAAAATAGAGACTACCATTCTCGAAACCATAGACACACCAATGCTAGTACAGCTACAATATTCTGTGTGCTATGCATGCAGACCTCTAATAAGCTACATAGCTTTGATACAGTCTTTTAAATACTCAGTTAGTACCTATGCAGTCTAGGAATCCTTCTGTCTGTCCCATGCACTTCTCCATTCAACCATCCAGCACTATCTACGTATCCTATCACTCTGCCAATACCTAAGCACTAATAAATTTAGCATGCACTCTCTTTGCAGCACTGAAATTACTCCAGTTATTAGTCATATACTTAAGGAATGGCCTAGCCACTAACACAAGTGCAGGTACAATATTTTGTACACTATGCATGCAGACCTCTAACCAGCTACATGCTATTGATACGCTCTTCTAAATATCCAGTTAGTACCTATGCAGTCTAAAAATCCATCTGTCTGTCCCATGCACTTCTCCATTCAGCCATCCAGCACTATCTACGTATCCTATCACTTCACCAATACCTAAGCACTTATAAATTCAGCACTTTCTTTCTTTGCAACACTGAAATTACTCCAGTTATTAGTCGTATACTTAAGGAATGGCGTAGTCAAAAACACAAGTGCAGGTACAATATTTTGTACACTACGCATGCACACCTCTAACCAGCTACAAACTATTGATACGCTCTTCTAAATACCCAGTTAGTACCTATGCAGTGTAGGAATCCTCCTGTCTGTCCCATGCATTTCTCCAATCACCCATCCAGCACTATCTACTTATCCTATTACTCCACCAATACCTAAGCACTTATAAATTCACTATACACTGTGTTTGCAATACTGTAATTATTCTAGTTACTAGTCATGAACTTATGGGATGGCCTAGCTACTAACACAAGTACATCTATAATATTTTTTGCACTATCCAAGCAGACCTCTAACTAGCTACATACTATTGATACACTTTTCTAAATACCCAGTTAGTACTCATGCAGTGTAGGAATCGTTCAGTCTGTCCCATGCACTTCTTTAATCACTTATCTACCACTATCTACTTATCCTATCACTCCACCAATACATAAGCACTTATACATTAAGTGTTCACTCTGTTTGCAGCACTGTCATCATTCCAGTTACTAGTGGTATTCTTATAAAATGACCTAGGCACCAACACAAGTACACATAAAATATTCTGTGCATAATCCCTACAAATCTCTATGCAGAAACATACTATTGGTCCACTCCATTAAATACTGAAGTAGTACCCATGCAGCGTAGGATACCTCCTGTCAGTCTCATGCAATTCTTCAATCACCCATCCAGCACTATGTTCTTATTGTATCAGTCTGCCAATACCTAAGCACTTATGGGGCAGATTTACAAGTACCCTGCGCCACCAGTACGTCACTTTTTGTAATGTAGTGATGGCGCCAGGCACTCCTTCATATTTACAAGGAGAGGAAAAGCCACCCTGCGTGGTTTTTCCTCTCTTTGTAAATACGACCCCTTCATAAACAGAACTTTGCGTTGAAGGGGCGTCCCAATAGGTGTTACTGTGGGTGTTACCACGCAACACCCATAGAACAAGACACATCTCCAGATTTATGAGAAATCGTAAATCTGGAGATGTGTGTAAATGCTGCGCCATCCTAGAGTTGGTGTAGCAAGGCGCAATAAGGAGAATTGTTTTCATTTCTCCTCATTTGTTCCTCTTTCAATGCATGCTGCATTCCACAGCATACATTGAAAGAGGAAAATGCCTTTACTGATTGTTTTTGTGCAGGAAGGTGTCCCTTCCTGCACAAAACAATCTCCACACGACACAGACATCCTTGCACCATGGTGCAAGGGTGCCTGTGTCACCGCTTGGCTGCAGTTTGTGCAGCAGTGCAGAGGGAAGCACAGAGTTGCAACATATTCATGTACATATGTCACATCCCTGTGCTTTGGAAGTGCCACAGTGCAGTGCAGCTAAGGAACTTTCAGTGTCACGCTGCAGTACTTCCTCATAAATCTTCGCCTATAAATTCACCATACACTACTAATGCATTCTTTCAGTCAATCATGCTGTATACATATATTCAACCAAACTTTCACACATTACCTTGCAATTATAGTTCTTTCTTTAACCAGATAAAGTAGTTCTGATATGAACTTTTTTTTCTTATTTTTTCTTTTGTATTTTTTATTTTTTTGAACAATTTTGTATTTTTTTGGGTTTTTTAAAAAAATGAACAAAAAAAAACGAATAAAACAGGAAACATTTGGAATTACTTATCATTCCAAAAAAAAATAATAAAAAAATAACAATGATGATTGCATTGCGCAGCACAAACTGCATCCACCGACTGCTCACCGAAGCATATGAGTTTCTTACACTTCACGCAGTGTTGCTCGAGAAAGGCGAATTCTGGCCTAATGTCCATTGCAGGTGTTCCTGTGGACGCTCCAGATGTACTTGCCACAGCAGGCGAGGGGTTCAATGCAGCTCGCCTCATTTCCTCCCGAGCAAGATTGAGAGGATGTGTGGTCCGGAGATGCTTGTACATAGAAGCAGTGCCACAAGAGTATTTTTTTTCACTGCCTCTTGACAGGACTCGGTCACACATTTTGCACGTCACCTTTCTCGCATTTACTTTCTTCTCTCCAGGTGGAAAGGTGAAGAATTTGCACACGACAGATTCCGGCCTCTGTGGACGTGGTGCCTCCTGCAAGAATTCTTCTTCAGAAGATACTTCCTCCTGCTGCTGCTGCTGTCCAGATGCCATTTTGTTAGATATTTTTTGAAAAACACCAAAAAAAAACAAGCAAAAGGGGTTCTTGTAGGAAAAGTGATGTCTCTCTAAAGATGCTCCAACAAGAATGATTAAAATGGGATGGGTCCTTCAATAGTTACAGTGGGAAATGTTATGAACCAATGAAATCTTTTTTTTTGAGGTCACATGGGATTCGTGCACTGTGCGCTCACGAAGCACGCACCTGACGCGACTTCGCGTAAATATATTTAAAAATAATAAAGTTTATTATAAGTACAAATATATTATTTTTATGAATATCGTAGATAGTCTCTTGCCCTAATATGTATATTAAACACACATACATATCATTTTAGAAAATAAAAAAATTTCGCGGGAGTCGCGCACCCAGCGCGCCCAAGCACGTATATGACATCTAGCGGAACCCGCCACCGTGCAAGCGTCGCGTACCGTAATGCGCATGTGTCGCGAATGCGCGGGAGCAGGAGTTGCGGACTGGTCGCATACCAATCGCGCACATCACGTAATATTAAATGTATATGATGTAACTGAAAAACACACAGCCGTCGCACACCGTACGTGGATCCTTCACGATGTTTTTTAAAATGGCGGCTAGAATCTGCGCACCCACCGTCATGTGTACGCTTTGGGTGCGCAACTCCAAAAACAATTTGAAAAAAAAAAAATTTTAAAAGAAAATAATAGAAATATATTAAAATAAAAAATAAAACAACAAATGAAACAATATTTCAGTTGTAATTTAAAAAAAAAAATTGTGCAATTTTCGGAAAAATATATAATGGTATTTAATGAATAAAATATTTAAAAATAAACAGTTAAAAAACTGTAGAAAATCAGTACGAAAAAATAGGCATAACTACTATTACACTTAAAAATTAGCATTTAAAAAACCGTTGAAATTCACTGAAAAAACCATAGGTTTCAGAGACGGTATAGTTAGAAATTAGCATTTAAAAAAGTTTCGAAATTCACCGAAAAAAACATAGGTTTCAGAGACGTTATAGTTGGAAATTAGCCTTTAAAAAACCTTAGAAATTCACAGAAAAAAACAAAGGTTTCAGGGGTGTTATAGTTAGCTGGACATTTCACTCATACAAAACCATAGAAATTCCTCCGTTATAGTTAGTTCTGCTAACTATAACTCGCTCGCCCGCAATGCACTGCTGATGATGTCACATATTACATCATTCATGACATGGTCAGTGACATCACTGATGACATCTCAAATGACATCACTGATGACATCACTGATGACATCATCCACATGACAATCTGATACACCTCATCATACACTAGTATAACCCTTCATCACTCACTGTAAAATACAGTGTACCATTTTTGAAACCATTGACACACCAATACCAGTTACTATGTACCCACTCACTGATTCCTAAGTCTACACACACAACTACCCATTCAACAACAGAATCACTTATACATGCAGTCACTAATTAATAGAACACTATCAAATGCACTTATACACATATATAGACATTGACACATCAGCAGTCATCTTAGTCGGTTATGCAGTCATCCTACTTACTCATGAAAAAAATTAATCACATTTACATTTACTCACTTACACAATTATACACACAACACCTCATTTATTCAAACACATAGTAACTCATAGTTAATATGTTAAAAAATCACCATTACAATTGTACACTCATTCATATAGTTACTCTCACAATCACTGACTCTTGTATATACTTATTTATATACACCAACTCTCACAGACAATGCCTTTTATTTTTTTACTTTGTTGAAGATGTACAACTAAAACATATATTCGCTCACCAACACACAAATAAATACACTCAGTCACCCAAACAATTGTTTCCACATGCACTCTTAAACCTATACACCTAGTCAATCAACCATTCACACATCTATGCATAGAGTTACACACACCCCATGTTATGTTATGTTATGTTCATTTATTTTTATAATGCGAACAGCTACCCAAAAAGGGTTTCCCAGCGCAGGGCTAAAAAGGAAACTCAGAAAAAAGAAAACACAACAGATTGGACAGGTTATTGATTAAACAACCAAGTTTTTAGCTGTTTACGAAAATATAAATACAAAGGTTCTTTACGCATCGACAGAGGGAGAGAGTTCCAGAGACGTGGGCCAAGATGAGAGAAGGAGCGACCGCCCATTCTTACCAGCTTAATCCGAGGAATCTCAAAAATTTCCTGAGCAGAGGTGCGCAATGAACGAACCGGTTGGTAAAGGCGTACCAGATTTAGCAGATATTTAGGTGCCATGCCATTCTTGATTTTAAACATATAGCTCAGAGCCTTGAACTTGGTTCGATTTTCCACCCTGACCCAATGCAAATCTCTCACGGCCTTAGAGACAGAAGACATTCTGGGAATTCTGCAAAGCAGTCGTGCAGCAGCATTCTGCACCGTTTGAAGCTTGCGCATTACATCCCTGTTGATGCCCAAATAGAGAATGTTTCCATAATCCAGGTGTGAAGTTACCAGTGCCTGGACTACAGTCTTTTGGGCATCAGCAGGGAGCATCCAAATAATTTTTTTTAACCACTTAAGAATAGTAAAACATGTGGCAGCAGTTTTTACTGCATGTTGTCTCATTGATAGTTTATTGTCAATGATAAAGCCGAGGTTACGGACATGGGAAGAGGGCACAGGTAGGGGTCCCATTTCAACAGGCCAATGTTGAGTACCCCAAAGGTCTGCATTCTTTCCAAAAATAAGTACCTCCGTTTTTTCCCAGTTGAGCTTGAGCAATTTAGATTGCATCCAAGATGCAATTTTGCGCAAGCCCACTTGCAGAGTAGATTGTCCAGAACTACTTTTTGCCAATAAAGAAAAGATGATCTGAGTATCATCGGCATAAGAAAAGAGTGACAATCCCGCTTCGTCTGCGATCACTGCCAGAGGTTGTACATAGATATTAAAGCGAAGCGGGCTCAAAACAGAGCCTGGTGGTACCCCATACGGCGAGGAGAAAACATTGGAAGAAGCCCTAGAGGAAAAGACTTGAAATGTACGGTTAGATAAAAAAGAGAACAGCCACCCCAATGCTGATCCCGAGATGCCTAAGGATTGTAGAGACTTAATTAATACGGTATGAGAAACCGTATCAAATGCGGCACTTAGGTCCAGCAATATCAATGCCACTGTATTGCCTGCATCCAGGCGTTGACGTTACATTTCAGTTACGCCCAAAAGAGTGGTCTCAGTTGAGAATCCTGCTCTAAAACCAGACTGTACAGGGTGTAAACAATTAGTGGATTCAACAATCAGAGACAGTTGAGAATTTACATGTTTTTCCAGGACTTTTGAAAAAACTGGAAGAAGAGAAATAGGCCTGAAATTAGCAGGCTGGGAGGGATCCGCATTGACCTTTTTTAACAAGGGAAGGACCATTGCATGCTTCCAAATTGGCGGCATCACAGCCTCAACAAAAGAGGCGTTAAGTAATTCCATAACGAGATTCAAAGATGGCTGTTCAAATTGCAGAAGCACAGAAGCCGGCATAGGATCAGCCGGGGAGCCCGATTTAATGCTGGCTATGATTTTTAAAAAAGAACTTATATTAAGTGGTTCCCATTTTTCCAAATTTGTAAGTGGGCCAGCCCCAACAATGGGATCTGCGACCAACATGGCCGAAGTTGGGGAAGCTAGCTTACTACCCTATAATGTCAGATGAATTTGTTCCACCTTATTTATAAAGAAGTTAGCAAGAGTGTTACATTGCATTTCATCCAAAATAGGAGAAGAGGGTTGCGTACCTGAGCCCGCAAGCTTCTTAACCATAGTGAACAAAGTACAAGGGCAATTCTGCGCTCCTGAAATAGTAAAAGCAACATACTCTGCTCGAGCTATTTTGCATAAAATTTGATATCTTTTTAATGCAATTTTATAGGTGCATTTGGCTTCAGAGGAATAGTTCTTGCGCCATCGTCTTTCCAAGACTTTACACCTACTTTTTTCAGTATTTAATGGTTCTGTGAACCAGGGGGCCGGGGGACGATGATTATTCAACTTTTTTGTAGACAAAGGAAGGCAGACATTAGCTGCCTCAGTAATCCAGTTGTAAATACTCTCCACCGAGGCGGGTGATATAGAATCAAGCAGAGGAACGATGTTAGACAATGTTAAATTAAATTTTTCCACGTCAAATTTCCCCAATTCCTGAATTGACCTGATTTGCCCAACAATGTATCGGGGTATCTAAAATTGTAAATTCAATTTTAACAGCAAAATGATCAGACCAACACAGGGGAAGTGCTGGAGGGTAATTAATATGGGACAAATTCGAAAAAAAGGGGTCAAAAAATGTCCAGCTATATGAGTAGGGCCATTATTACAAAGAGAAACATTCATTGCAGAGAGATCAGCAATCAGTGTCTTACTTGCAGTACATTCGTCATTTTCCAGATGCAGGTTTAAATCACCCAATACTGAAAAAGTTGCCATTTTAAGTAGCAAAGGGGCTATCAAGTCAGGGAGTAAAGATCCCCAAGGACCAGCTGGTCCCGGTGGGCGGTAGATGAGTACCCCAGACATAGTAAACTGAGCTGTAAGAGTCAGTTTGAAGAGCGCAGCCTCACAGTCAGCTAAAGGAAAATCCCCAAATTTACAGGAATAACGTCTTTCAAAAATTATTGCTATGCCACCTCCTTTTCTGGAAATTCTATCTTTTCTCACTTTGGCATAGTTATCTGGTAAAGCAAAAGCAACATCCGGTCCTGAACATGCATTTAACCAGGTTTCTGTTAGAAAAATAGCATCCGGTTTTTCACTAATCAAAAAATCAAATATCTCTTCCTTATGTTTGGGTAGAGAACGACAGTTGATATTCCAAAAATTATAACTTTTAATGTTACTTGAAACATATCCAAGCTTTCGCTGAGCAGAAGTGCCATCAGTATTACCATTACCATTAATACTCGACTTCAGAGTACTAAAGCAGTACTTGCAACATGCACATACGGTGTTTTCCTCCAGGGGGCAGAGTATTATACAGTCTATACCCATCTTACCTCGTAATTCAATCAGTTCTTTAAAGGAGTAATGTATCACATTCGTATGGAAAGAGGTGATTTGGGCATGACTCGTGGCCCCTGGTCCCGGTCGGTCTCGGACGGTCGCAGACGGTCTTGTCTTTGTCGCGCCTTCATCGCGACATTGGCGCGTCCGCTGCGCGTGTACGCTGCGCGACCGGCCCATGGCTTGTAAATGTAGGCAATGAACGGGCGGCATGCAGCGAGTGGAGCGCTGACCTCCGTCAGCGCGTGGCAAGTTAAAAATGGCCACCAGGGACGAAGAGCGTCCCCAAAAAGTAAAGTGCAAGCGCGATTTTCACTTAAATATTAGCAGCAGAGTAAAATGTTCCTGAAAGTAAAACAAGTTTCCTTAAAAAATTCCTCCAACAATTAAAACTTTTCTTAGCCTAAATAAAAAGCAGCTATCAACATTTCCCCCAAACGATTATAGATGTTTCCGTTCCCCCTTCACAATCCGAGTATAGTGCAAAGTTTAGTCAAAGCTCCTTACAGCGACCACACACAAACTCAGTGTCCAATACAAATACCCAACTAATCAATAACTAATATACACACTCATGTAGTTAGTGACCAACTGATGCAGCATGTTATACAACAACAGAAACAGTGATGGACACATTCACATAGTTTAGTTACTAATCCATGTATTAAGTGAGACACTTTTAATTACTCACTTAGACAGACAGTCAGACAGCTACTAAATCCTCCATCTAGACAGATATATATTCACTCAATCTTCAAGACAGATTGGCATATATATAATACATATTTAAATTTCAAACTAAACCACATTCACTGGATGATGTCATCAGTGATATCATCAGTGATGTCATTTGAGATGTCATCAGTGATGTCACTGACCATGTCATGAATGATGTAATATGTGACATCATCAGCAGTGCATTGCGGGCGCGCGAGTTATAGTTAGCAGAACTAACTATAACGGAGGAATTACTATGGTTTTGCACGAGTGAAATGTCCAGCTAACTATAACACCCCTGAAACCTGTGTTTTTTTCTGTGAATTTCGAAGGTTTTTTAAATGCTAATTTCTAACTATAACGTCTCTGAAACCTATGGTTTTTTCAGTGAATATATATATATATTATCTACTGGCGGGCGCCAGTAGATAGTTATAGTTAGGACCGAGTTCCCATAGGAAATCTGAAAATTCTATTTTGAATAACTTTGGCGCCGGTTGACTTATCTTCGTGAAATTTTCAAAACTAATGGGGCGCTCCGCTCAGCTCCTACCCTGAAAGTCTCGGGGTGATTCGTCAAGTGAGGGCTGAGAAAAAAGGGGGATCCCAAAACACGTTTTCCCCATGCATTTTCCGATCGGACCTTTAGTCGAAGGTACAGCCCGAACAGCTGAACAGAATTACTTGAAATTTGGCAAAGAGGTAGTCCTCAGGTCAGGCATGTGCCTTTTGCATATATGGTGTCAATCTGTTCAGTAGTTCCTGAGAAAATCAAAAGTAAAATCACATATATATCTGGGCGGAGCCTAACTACACATCTCATCGTGAGATCTGATTGGCTGTCAGCACTTCATCCAAGAAGTGTTGGCAGCCATCTTGGGACCAATGTACATGATAGCACCTCATTAGAAAGCATTGCAGTTAATAGAAGGTTTTAAGATTTTAGTTACATTATTAATCATTTGTTGATGGTACCATACTCATTTTAGGTATTGTGGTGTGTTCTAAGGTGATTTTACCATGTGAAAACGCCTTCTGCTGTGACATCATGATTCATGTTTGAGAGAAAACTATTTTCTCATGCTTTTCCCACAGAGGTTTGGAAGGTGATCTATTAGCATATTTTCTGTAAATTCACATTATCTTTCTCCGTCATGTGAGAATGAAGTCTGACATTCTCATTAAAACATGTACATCCAATAAGGGCAGAGACTGTCAGTTGATTCTTTTGTGTTCTACTGCAGCTTCCCAGAGTGTTCTAAAGAACAACTAGAGCGCTAACAGTCCTACTTATGACAAACGTATGGCACAACTGAAGCCATCTTGGTTGGAGTAAAGTGGTAACTCTTAAAACATTTAATTTAAAAAGGAACACAATGAGGGGGTTCATTTTGCCATAGAAAGTATGATTAGTGCTGCAGAAAGAAAAATTAGGGCACATTTTGAGTGACTTCTCAAATCCTCTTCTATTTCATTAAAGAATTCTGACATGCAGACTGAAACATGCACTTTCAATACCAGCAGCAGACTTCCCTGGTGAGCAGTAGCTTTACTACAGTGATCTAATAAGCAACTAGTGTGCTAACATTCTGAATTTATGGCAAATGTGTGACACATCTGAATGCCTTTTTAATGGAATCAAAGTAAAAAACTGAAAGTTTTTCCTACTGAGGAGACTGTAGTAAATGAGGAAATTAGGAAACATCATAACAAATATGTCTCACAAAATGGCCACCAGAGACAAAAGAGCCCAAATGTAGCCCAAATATCACCAAGATGTAGCCCAAGTATAGCGCGATGACAGAATATCCCAGAATGTTCTAACGAACAACTAGAGCGCTAACAGTCTTACTTATGACAAAAGTATGGCACACCTGAAGCCATCTTGATTGGAATAAAGTGGTAACACTTAAAACATTTAATTTACAAAGGAACAAAATGAGGGGGTTCATTTTGCCATAGAAATTATGATTAGTGCTGCAGAAAGAAAAATTAGGGCACATTTTGACTTCTCAAATCCTCTTCTATTTCATAAAAAAACTTCTGACATGCAGACTGAGACATGCACTTTGAATACCAGCAGCAGACGTCCCCGGTGTGCAGTAGCTTTACTACAGTGATCTAATGAGCAACTAGAGTGCTAACATTCAGAATTTATGGCAAATGTGTGACACATCTGAATGCCTTCTTGATGGAACCAAAGTAAAAAACTGAAAGTATTTCCTTCTGAGGAGACTGCAGTAAATGAGGAAATTAGGAAACTTCATAACAAATAAATCTCCCAAGATGGCCACCAGAGGCAAAAGAGCCCAAATGTAGCCCAAATATCACCCAGATGTAGCCCAAGTATAGCCCAATGACAGAATGTCCCAGAGTGTTCTAACGAACAACTAGAGCGCTAACAGTCTTACTTATGACAAAAGTATGGCGCACCTGAAGCCATCTTGATTGTAATAAAGTGGTAACACTTAAAACATTTAATTTTCAAAGGAACAAAATCAGGGGGTTCATTTTGCCATAGAAATTATGATTAAACTGGTAACACTTAAAACTTCATAACAAATAAATCTCCCAAGATGGCCACCAGAGACATAAGAGCCCAAATGCAGCACACATATCACCCAGATGTAGCCCACATGTAGACCAATGACAGAAGTGTGCAAAACACTTATTTTTTGTGTATTTGCACTTTTATATAGTGCAGACTTGTCAGGTATTGGAGTGCTTTACATGAGCATTGGTTACATCACACAAGATCAAATTCATTTTGGTTGTAGACTTGGGGAGATCAAGGGCCATATGTAGGTAGGCTGTGTTTTGCGATTCTCTAATTGCAATTTTTAGGGAATCGCAATTAGAGAATAGCAAAACGCTATGTAGGTAGGATTAGCAATTCTTTTTGCGAATCCCACCTATTCCTTATTTGCGATTCTCTAATTGAGAATCGCAAATAAGGAATACCTTGCCATTCATTCCTATGGGCTAAAAGGCCCATAGGATTGAATAGGAAGACATTCTCAATTTGCGATTCTCAATTAGAGAATCGCAAATTGAGAATGCAATTTCAAGGGTGCAAGGGTGTCAACATGACACCCTTTTGCACCCCTGTAATGAGCATGGGTGCACATGTGGCGCACATACATGCTCTAAGGGCATGTATGTGTGCCACATGGCACTTTGAATAATGCAAAAAACTGCATTATTGAAGGAAATCGCAAATTACCATCAACCTGAAGTTGGTGGTAATTTGCGATTCCTTAAGCCAAAATAGCACAACTTGGGTGCTTTCTACATTGCATTTAAGGAATCGCTATTTGGGATTCCTTAAATGCATTTGCTAAATAAGGAATCGCAAATTTTGCGATTCCTTATTTTGCATGTGGGTTGTTGTTCACTACATAGCATACTGTCCAAATTGCGATCGCAAACGCTGAAATTCTGCGAATTTCAGCATTTGCGATCGCAATGTGCCTTTCTACATATGGCCCCAAGTGATTTGACCAGAATCACAGAATGTTGAGCTGAAGCAGAAACTCCAACCTGGTTCCCCAGTTGCAAAGTCTGCAGCTCTGGAAGTAACACCACATCCTCTCCCCTAGGTGCAACATTTAATCAAGTGGTCAACTGGATAAAAAACATAAAGATTACAAATAATTTAAAAGTTCTTTGTCGCTATTTGAAAACTCAGTAAATATGTCCTCATTTTAGTTTTTTAGAGCACTAACCATAATTTTGATGCAAATAATACCCTCTCATTTATGTAATTTCTAAAGGAAATACTCTAGGTATTACAGTTTTGATTACATCAAGATGACGTCAGGCGTTCCACACTTTTGTAATCAATATAGACTGTTAGCAATCTAGTTGTTCATTGGGATACTGTTGAGAGGCAGAGGCCAGGGGCACGGACTCTGAAAATTGAAGGCAGGTAGGAGAATGCAGAGGCAACAATTTTACCTCACTGGGCAGGCAGGAAGGGCAGTGGCAGCACAACAGACTATGGAGGGCAGTGAAAAGGGGGGCAGGGGCAACAAACCAACAATACAGGACTGGCAAGAGAGGCTGTGGCAATATAATAGACCATTGTGGGCAGAAGGAAGAGGCAGTGGTAGTACAACCATACATGCCAACAGACCCGTTTCAGCCAGGAAACGTCCAATGTTTTTAAGCTCAAATGGGCTTTATTTGATCTGTCTCCTGTCTACAATCTCCTCTTTTTCAATGTAACTCAAAGGGGAAAATCAATACCCCAGTTTTTTTTCAAAATCTCCCTCCTACCAAGTTCAAAATGTTCGCAAGTATGGTACATTGGATCATGGTAGGCAGGAGGAATTGGGATAGGGACATGGACTTGGATTACAGAGGACAGGAGGGACATGGAGAGGTGCACCAAACTGACCCTACAGGGCAGGCATCAGGGTTTACAGCAGCACAATACACCACACAGCGCATGCGGGACGGGAGTGCAGCACAACAATCCATAGAAAGCAATAGGGAGGCGACAGGACCATGCACATGGACAACAGAGAACAGAGGGGAAAGAGGCAATGGTAGCTAGCTGACCAGAATGGACAGACAGGAGAGAAAGCTGCAGCATAACAGACCATAAAGTGCGGAGGGACGGATCAGGGGCATTACAATGGAACAGACAAGCCAGGAGGGAGGGAATAGGGGTCTGCACATGGAAACAGAGGGCTGGGGGCAAGGGGGCAGGGCAGGAGCAGCAAGATGACCATGGAGGTCAGGCAGGTTGGGCACTAGAAACAAGACACACCATGGAGAGCAACAATGAGACTATGATGGCATACACACAGGCCATGGAGGGAAGGTGGGAGGGGGTCAGGGGCAGCTAGCTGACCACACAGGGAAGGTGGGAGGGGCCATGGCAGCACAGAAGACCATGCTTGGCAAGCGGGGGGGTTAGTGGCAGCACAATGGCTATGATGGGCAAGAAAGAGGGTGCAGGGGCATGCATAAAGGACCATGGAGGATAGAAGGGAGGGTCAGGACCTGGGCACAGACAAGAGAGTTCAGGGGAAGGGGCCTCACAACAGAACGCACGGGGCAGGCAGGAGGAGCAGTTGCAGCACAACAGACCAGGGAGGGCAGAAGGGTGTGGCAGTAAAATGAAACATGGAGGACAGGAGGAAGGGGATAGGGGCATGGCATGTGGACAGGCAGGGTGGAGGTGGCAGGGACAAGTTACAGTCATCTGACAATGCTAGGCAGGTGGGAGGGGAGTGCAGCTCAACAGAACACTCAGAGTAGATAGGAGTGGCAGGTCCATGGAACATGGTGGGCAAAAAGGATGGAGCAGGGGCATGCACAAAGAGGGAAGGGGGAAGGAGAATAGGGGCAGCAAGCTAAGCACAGAGGCTAAGCAGGAGGTCAATGATGGGCCATAGAATTGGGCAATGGAGGGCAGGAGGAGTGGACTGGTACATCATGCTAAATGGAGGGCAGTGGCAGCACATCAGACCATGCATGGCAGGAGGGAGGAGGCTAGTCCGTGGATTCAGACAACAGAGGATAGGGAGGAGGTGGATGGGACAGCAAGCTAACTGTTCAGAGAATGTGGGTATTAGGAACTTTATTGTTTTTAAAATGTGTGTCTGTGCGAACTACTTCAAATATGAACAAGTATGCAGCATAATCTCACTTTTATTCAGGAAGAAGAGGACGTTTGTGACTGTGACTCCGGGCTCACTTGGCAGAAACACCCCCTGACCCTCCACCCCCATCGCAAAATGTAATGCCCGTGAAAAGGGTAGGTGGACGCAGTGTTATATAAAACATAGTCCTGAGAGCACGATTGAAAATGAAAACTAGATATAGTATATGGTATAAACTATGCACCAAAAAGTGTGACATAAGATGAACCGGGTCGTGAAATATAATATGCAATACATTGTGCGCAATGACAGATTCATTGGAGAGTGCGAGATAGCACAGGCACTAGCGTGTGCTATGCGATATGCGCCTTGGAGTGTAATATGCACAGGGCAGTGTTGTGTAACCTAACTAGTCTCTAAAGTTGTAATATAAAATATGTGCTGGGGAGTGTAATGTTGCATATGCACTGTGACAAAGATATGGATCCCAGATTGTAATATGTATGGCATAGCACTGTGCGTTATAACATAGGCATCGAGGAAGGCACGTTAGATGGGGCAATATAACCCGTGCGAAGGCAAGTGTGGCATGACATATTCACGGGGTGGTGTTACAGTGCACATGGGCTAGAGAGTGTCATAGCATACGCACTAGCTGGTGGAATACAACACAGAGGTGTGAGGCACTCGGCGGGCACTGGTGGGTGTAACACAGCATTGGGCTCTGCCCGGAGCACGCTGTGACTCTCAAGTGAGATTCATCTCCTTTCCAGAGAGTAAAATAAAAAGTATTACACATCCGGTGGTGAATGTGTATTTTATTAACCGTGAGGGGGGTTTCTTGCATAGTTTGGTCAAATTTTTGTCGAATCCTTTTTGAATGGCTTGGTGTGCGTGTATATTAAATGTGCCCGTCAATAGCTATCCATGTTTGTATAAATAAACGACAAGGGTGTCTACTTGGAGAGTACCCACTGGCGGGGGCGCTGGGATTAGGCACGGTGGGTCGTCAGACACGTCAGAGCTTCACTAGCGGTGTAAATACATTCCACGTGGATTCATTCTATGCATAGTCGCATTTTAATGAATATCACGCAAATCGTCATGGTGATAGGTACATACGGTTTGTCCAGCATGTCCTAGGTGTTTCTATAAATATATATTTTTTTAAAATAATAAAAAACAAAGGCCAGCCTCGGGGGATGGGGTCCCCGGGGCCATAAGTGGCCTGAGGAGGGGGGCCACGCAGCCCCCTCCTAAAGATTTTTTTTTTTAAAAAGGCCATGACCCGGGGGTTGGGGTCCCCGGGGCCGATTAAGACCTTGGGAGGGCCAAATTAATTATTTTCAACAAAAAAAATTAGGGTGCAGACCCTGGGGGATGGGGTCCCCAGGGCCAGTAAATTAGAAAAAGAAGGGGGGCCACACAGCCCTCCTTCTTAAAAAATAAAATAAATAAAAGACCGGCATCGCGCCGGAGGCCACGCCCCCTCCTTGCAGCACTCTGCAAACGCGCCCCCTGGCCAGTTGTAAGTTGGGGAATTAATTCCCCTTCAATACTGAGGGTCCCTGAGGGCCAACTAGCCCATCAGGTATCTCCAGTATGCGCCAGGGAGCTGCGTTGCAGACAGGTGTTCTGAGGCCACGCCCCTTTTTACACCTCTATGCAACGCAGCTCTGTGGCGCTTACTGGAGGTACCTAGTGGGCTAGTTTGACCCTAGGGACCCTTAGGATTCAAGGGGACTTAATATGTCAACTTAGAACGGCCACAGGGCGCGTTTACACAGTGGTGAAGGGAGGGGACGGGGCCTGAGGTGACGTGTGCAAACACGCCCTGTGGCGCGTTTTCAGTTGGGGAATTAATTCCTCTTCAATCCTGAGGTCCCCTGGGGGTCAACTAGTCCACCAGGTACCTCCAGTATGCGCCAGCGAGCTGCGCTGCAGTTAGGTGTTCAGAGGCCATGCCCCTTTTTACAACACTCTGCAAAGCAGCTCCGTGGTGCTTACTGGAGGTACCTGGTGGGCTAGTTGGCCCCCAGGGGACCTCAGGATTGAAGAGGAATTAATTCCCCAACTTAAAACGTGCCACAGGGCGTGTTTGCACACATATCACCTCAGGCCCCGCCACCTACCTTCACCACTGTGCAAATGCAAAAAGTGGGGAAGTGAGGGGACGGGCCTGAGGTGACGTGTGCAAACACGCCCTGTGGCGCGTTTTAAGAGGTAGTTTTAATCCCCTGCCCTAATATATACTAGGGGCTTACAGAGGAGGTCATGCTGATCACACGGTGATCCCAACGCATAGTGTTCCCTAGTGTATGTAGGTGGTTTTACTGTATTCTGAGTGTCTTTAAACATAGCACTGGCTCTAGGACTGGTTAGTCAGACTCAGTTACCACCAGTATCCGTCTGAAAAAGTTGAGGGTACAGGATGATTTTGCAACAAGGCTTCTTTCTGCTCTTCTGTTTGTTCTTTCTGCACGTTATCCTTCTTCGTGCATTTTTCTTCGTCTTTGAGGACTTCTGTTGCTTCTTTCTGCATTTCTTTTTTTCTTTCTGTGCGTTTATTTTTGTTCTTTCTTCACATGTCCAATCTCTGTAGGCATAGTTAGAAATTAGCATTTAAAAAAACCTTAGGTTTTAGGCACGTTATAGTTAGGAATTAGCATTTATAAAACCTTAGAAATTCACTGAAAAAACCATAGGTTTCAGGGGCGTTATAGTTAGCTGGACTTTTCACTCGTACAAAACCATTGAAATTCCCCCGTTATAGTTAGTTCAGCTAACTATAACTCGCGCGCCCGCAATGCACTGCTGATGACGTCACATATTACATCACTCATGACATGGTCAGTGAGATCACTCATGACATCACTGATGACATCTCAAATGACCTCACTGATGACATCATCCAGTGAATGTGTGCTTTTCTGAAAATTACATATGTTTTATATATGTATATCTCAAGCCCACTAGGTACCTCCAGTAAGCGCCACAGAGCTGCGTTGCAGAGAGGTGTAAAAAGTGGCACGGCCTGGACCACCTCTCTGCAACGCAGCTCAGTGGCGCTTACTGGAAGCACCTGGTGGGCTAGTTAACCCCCAGGGGCCCTCAGGATTGAAGGGGAATTATTTCCCCAACTTAAAACGCGCCATAGGGCATGTTTGCACACGTCACCTCAGGCCCCGTCCCCTCCCTTCCCCACTGTGTAAACACACCCTGTGGCCGTTTTTTAAGTTGGGAGATTAAGTCCCCTTGAATCCTGAGGATCCCTAGGGGCAAAATAGCCCACTAAGTACATCCAGTAAGCGCCATTGCAGAGAGGTGTAAAAAGGGGCACAGCCTGCACCACCTCTCTGCAACGCAGAGCAGTGGCGCTTACTGGAAGCACCTGGTGGGCTAGTTGGCCCTCAGGGTCCCTCAGGATTGAAAGGGAATTATTTCCCCAACTTAAAATGCACCACAGGGCGTGTTTGCACACGTCACCTCAGGCCCCGTCCCCTCCCTTCACCACTGTGTAAACGCGCCCTGTGGCCGTTCTAAGTTGAAAGATTAAGTCCCATTGAATCCTAATGGTCCCTAGGGTCAAACTAGCCCACTAGGTACCTCCAGTAAGCGCCACAGAGCTGCGTTGCATAGAGGTGAAAAAAGGGGCGTGGCCTCAGAATACCTGTCTGCAACGCAGCTCCCTGGCGCATACTGGAGATACCTGTTGGGCTAGTTGGCCCTCACGGACCGTCAGTATTGAAGGGGAATTAATTCCCCAACTTACAACTGGCCAGGGGGCGCGTTTGCAGAGTGCTGCAAGGAGGGGGCGTGGCCTCCGGTGCGATGCCGGTCTTTTATTTATTTTAATTTTTTAAGAAGGAGGGCTGTGTGGCCCCCCTTCTTTTTCTAATTTACTGGCCCTGGAGACCCCATCCCCCAGAGCCTGCAACCTAACTTTTTTTGTTGAAAAAAATTAATTTGGCCCTCCCAATGCCTTAATCGGCCCCGGGAACCCCAACCCCCGGGTCATGGCGTTTTTTTTTTTATTCTTTAGGAGGGGGCTGCGTTGCCCCCCTCCTCAGGCCACTTATGGCCCCGGGGACCCCATCCCCCGGGGCCGGCCTTTGTTTTTTATTATTTAAAAAAAAAATATATTTATAGAAACACCTAGGACATGCTGGACAAACCGTATGTACCTATCACCATGACGATTTGCGTGATAGTCATTAAAAGGCGACTATGCATAGAATGAATCCACGTGGAATGTATTTACACCGCTAGTGAAGCTCTGACATGTCTGACGCCCTACCGTGCCTAATCCCGTGCCCCCGCCGGTGGGTACTCTCCAAGTAGACACCCTTGGTGTTTATTTATACAAACATGGGTAGCTATTGACGGGCACATTTAAAATACACGCACACCAAGCCATTCAAAGGGGATTCGACAAAAATTCGACCGAACTATGCAAGAAACCCCCCTCACGGTTAATAAAACACACATCCACCGCCGGATGTGTAATACTTTTTATTTTACTCTCTGGAAAGGAGACGAACCTCATTTGAGAGTCACAGCGTGCTCCTGGATGAGCCCAATGCTGTGTTACACCCACCAGTGCCCGCCGAGTGCCTCACACTTCTGTGTTGTATTTCACCAGCTAGTGCGTATGCTATGACAGTCTCTAGCCAATGTGCACTGTAACACCACTCCGTGAATATGTCATGCCACACTTGCCTTCACACGGGTTATATTGCCCCATCTAACGTGCCTTCCTCGATGCCTATGTTATAACGCACAGTGCTATGCCATACATATTACAATCTGGGATCCATATCTTTGTCACAGTGCATATGCAACGTTACACTCCCCAGCACATATTTTATATTACAACTTTAGAGACTAGTTAGGTTACACAACACTGCCCTGTGCATATTACACTCCAAGGCGCATATCGCATAGCACACGCTAGTGCCTGTGCTATCTCGCACTCTCCAATGAATCTGTCATTGCGCACAATGTATTGCATATTATATTTCACGACCCGGTTCATCTTATATCAAACTTTTTGGTGCATAGTTTATACCATATACTATATCTAGTTTTCATTTTCAATCGTGCTCCCAGGACTATGTTTTATATAACACTGCGTCCACCTACCCTTTTCACGGGCATTACATTTTGCGATGGGGGTGGAGGGTCAGGGGGTGTTTCTGCCAAGTGAGCCCGGAGTCACAGTCACAAACGTCCTCTTCTTCCTGAATAAAAGTGAGATTATGCTGCATACTTGTTCATATTTGAAGTAGTTCGCACAGACACACATTTTAAAAACAATAAAGTTCCTAATACCCACATTCTCTGAACAGTTAGCTTGCTGTCCCATCCACCTCCTCCCTATCCTCTGTTGTCTGAATCCACGGACTAGCCTCCTCCCTCCTGCCATGCATGGTCTGATGTGCTGCCACTGCCCTCCATTTAGCATGATGTACCAGTCCACTCCTCCTGCCCTCCATTGCCCAATTCTATGGCCCATCATTGCCCTCCTGCTTAGCCTCTGTGCTTAGCTTGCTGCCCCTATTCTCCTTCCCCCTTCCCTCTTTGTGCATGCCCCTGCTCCATCCTTTTTGCCCACCATGTTCCATGGACCTGCCACTCCTATCTACTCTGAGTGTTCTGTTGAGCTGCACTCCCCTCCCACCTGCCTAGCATTGTCAGATGACTGTAACTTGTCCCTGCCACCTCCACCCTGCCTGTCCACATGCCATGCCCCTATCCCCTTCCTCCTGTCCTCCATGTTTCATTTTACTGCCACACCCTTCTGCCCTCCCTGGTCTGTTGTGCTGCAACTGCTCCTCCTGCCTGCCCCGTGCGTTCTGTTGTGAGGCCCCTTCCCCTGAACTCTCTTGTCTGTGCCCAGGTCCTGACCCTCCCTTCTATCCTCCATTGTCCTTTATGCATGCCCCTGCACCCTCTTTCTTGCCCATCATAGCCATTGTGCTGCCACTAACCCCCCCGCTTGCCAAGCATGGTCTTCTGTGCTGCCATGGCCCCTCCCACCTTCCCTGTGTGGTCAGCTAGCTGCCCCTGACCCCCTCCCACCTTCCCTCCATGGCCTGTGTGTATGCCATCATAGTCTCATTGTTGCTCTCCATGGTGTGTCTTGTTTCTAGTGCCCAACCTGCCTGACCTCCATGGTCATCTTGCTGCTCCTGCCCTGCCCCCTTGCCCCCAGCCCTCTGTTTCCATGTGCAGACCCCTATTCCCTCCCTCCTGGCTTGTCTGTTCCATTGTAATGCCCCTGATCCGTCCCTCCGCACTTTATGGTCTGTTATGCTGCAGCTTTCTCTCCTGTCTGTCCATTCTGGTCAGCTAGCTACCATTGCCTCTTTCCCCTCTGTTCTCTGTTGTCCATGTGCATGGTCCTGTCGCCTCCCTATTGCTTTCTATGGATTGTTGTGCTGCACTCCCGTCCCGCATGCGCTGTGTGGTGTATTGTGCTGCTGTAAACCCTGATGCCTGCCCTGTAGGGTCAGTTTGGTGCACCTCTCCATGTCCCTCCTGTCCTCTGTAATCCAAGTCCATGTCCCTATCCCAATTCCTCCTGCCTACCATGATCCAATGTACCATACTTGCGAACATTTTGAACTTGGTAGGAGGGAGATTTTGAAAAAAAACTGGGGTATTGATTTTCCCCTTTGAGTTACATTGAAAAAGAGGGGATTGTAGACAGGAGACAGATCAAATAAAGACCATTTGAGCTTAAAAACATTGGACGTTTCCTGGCTGAAACGGGTCTGTTGGCATGTATGGTTCTACTACCACTACCTCTTCCTTCTGCCCACAATGGTCTATTATATTGCCACAGCCTCTCTTGCCAGTCCTGTATTGTTGGTTTGTTGCCCCTGCCCCCCTTTCCACTGCCCTCCATAGTCTGTTGTGCTGCCACTGCCCTTCCTGCCTGCCCAGTGTGGTCAAATTGTTGCATCTGCACTCTCCTACCTGCCTTCAATTTTCAGAGTCCGTGCCCCTGGTCTCTGCCTCTCAACAGTATCCCAATGACCAACTAGATTGCTAACAGTCTATATTGATTACAAAAGTGTGGAACGCCTGACGTCATCTTGATGTAATCAAAACTGTAATACCTAGAGTATTTCCTTTAGAAATTACATATATGAGAGGGTCTTATTTGCATCAAAATTATGGTTAGTGCTCTAAAACACTAAAATGAGGACATATTTTCTGAGTTTTCAAATAGCGACAAAGAACTTTTAAATTATTTGTAATCTTTATGTTTTTTTTATCCAGTTGACCACTTGATTAAATGTTGCACCTAGGGGAGAGGATGTGGTGTTACTTCCAGAGCTGCAGACTTTGCAACTGGGGAACCAGGTTGGAGTTTCTGCTTCAGCTCAACATTCTGTGATTCTGGTCAAATCATTTAATCTCCCCATGTCTACAACCAAAATGAATTTGATCTTGTGTTATGTAACCAATGCTCATGTAAAGCACTCCAATACCTGACAAGTCTGCACTATATAAAACTGCAAATACACAAAAAATGAGTGTTTTGCACACTTCTGTCATCGGGCTACATGTGGGCTATATCTGGGTGATATTTGTGCTGCGTTTCGGCTCTTTTGTCTCTGGTGGCCATCTTGGGAGATTTATTTGTTATGAAGTTTCCTAATTTCCTCATTTACTGCAGTCTCCTCAGTAGGAAATGCTTTGAGTTTTTTACTTTGATTCCATCAAGAAGGTATTCAGATATGTCACACATTTGCCATAAATTCTGAATGTTAGCACTCTAGTTGCTCATTAGATCCATGTAGTAAAGCTACTGCTCACCACGGAAGTCTGCTGCTGGTATTAAAAGTGCATGTTTCAGTCTGCATATCAGAATTTTTTTAATGAAATAGAAGAGGATTTGAGAAGTCACTCAAAATGTGCCCTAATTTTTCTTTCTTCAGCACTAATTATAATTTCTATGGCAAAATAAACCACCTCATTGTGTTCCTTTTAAAATTAAATGTTTTAAGTGTTACCAGTTAATTCCAATCAAGATGGCTTCAGGTGTGCCATACTTTTGTCATAAGTAAGACAGTAAGCGCTCTAGTTGTTCTTAAGAACACTGGGACATTCTGTCATTGGGCTATACTTGGGCTACATCTGGGTGATATTTGGGCTACATTTGGGCTCTTTTGTCTCTGGTGGCCATCTTGGAGATTTATTTGTTATGAAGTTTCCTAATTTCCTTATTTACTGCAGTCTCCTCAGTGGGAACACTTTCAGTTTTTTATTTTGGTTCCATCAAGAAGGCATTCAGACGTGGCACACATTTGCCATAAATTCTGAATGTTAGCACTCTAGTTGCTCATTAGATCACTGTAGTAAAACTACTGCTCACCAGGGAAGTCTGCTGCTGGTATTCAAAGTGCATGTTTCAGTCTGCATGTCTGAATTCTTTTATGAAATAGAAGAGGATTTGAGAAGTCAAAATGTGCCCTAAATTTTCTTTCTGCAGAACTAATCATAATTTCTATGGCAAAATGAACCCCCTCATTTTGTTCCTTTGTAAATTAAATGTTTTAAGTGTTACCACTTTATTCCAATCAATATGGCTTCAGGTGTGCCATTCTTTTGTCATAAGTAAGACTGTTAGCGCTCTAGTTGTTCGCTAGAACACTCTGGGACATTCTGTCATTGGGCTATACTTGGGCTACATCTGGGTGATATTTGGGCTACATTTGGGCTCTTTTGTCTCTGGTGGCCATCTTGGGAGATTTATTTGTTATGAAGTTTCCTAATTTCCTGCAGTCTCCTCAGTAGGAAATACTTTTAGTTTTTTACTTTGGTTTCATCAAGAAGGCATTCAGATGTGTCACACATTTGCCATAAATTCTGAATGTTAGCATTCTAGTTGCTCATTAGATCACTGTAGTAAAGCTACAGCTCACCAGGGTAGTCTGCTTTTGGTATTCAAAGTGCATGTTTCAGTCTGCATGTCAGAATTTTTTTATGAAATAGAAGAGGGTTTGAGAAGTCAAAATGTGCCCTAATTATTTTTTCTGCAGCACCAATCATAATTTCTATGGCAAAATGAAGCCCCTCATTTTGTTCCTTTGTAAATTAAATGTTTTAAGTGTTACCACTTTATTCCAATCAAGATGGCTTCAGGTGTGCCATACTTTTGTCATAAGTAAGACTGTTAGCGCTCTAGTTGTTCGTTAGAACACTCTGGGACATTCTGTCATTGGGCTATACTTGGGCTACATCTGGGTGATGTTTGGGCTACATTTGGGCTCTTTTGTCTCTGGTGGCCATTTTGGGAGACTTATTTGTTATGATGTTTCCTAATTTCCTCATTTACTACAGTCTCCTCAGTAGGAAATACTTTCAGTTTTTTACTTTGATTCCATCAAGAAGGCATTCAGATGTGTCACACATTTGCCATAAATTCAGAATGTTAGCACTCTAGTTGCTTATTAGATCACTGTAGTAAAGCTACTGCTCACCAGGGAAGTCTGCTGCTGGTATTGAAAGTGCATGTTTCAGTCTGCATGTCAGAATTTTTTAATGAAATAGAAGAGGATTTGAGAAGTCACTCAAAATGTGCCCTAATTTTTCTTTCTGCAGCACTAATCATACTTTCTATGGCAAAATGAACCCCCTCGTTTTGTTCCTTTTTAAATTAAATGTTTTAAGAGTTGTCACTTTATTCCAACCAAGATGTCTTCAGGTGTGCCATACGTTTGTCATAAGTAGGACTGTTAGCGCTCTAGCTGTTCTTTAGAACACTCTGGGAAGCTGCAGTAGAACACAAAGGAATCAACTGACAGTCTCTGCCCTTGTTGGATGTACATGTTTTACTGAGAATGTCAGACTTCATTCTCACATGACTGAGAAAGATAATGTGAATTTATAGAAAATATGCTCTCAGTTTAGCTTATAGATCACCTTCCAAACCTCTGTGGGAAAAGCATGAGAAAATAGTTTTCTCTCAAACATGATTCATGATATCACAGCAGAATGCTTTTTCACATGGTAAAATCACCATAGAACACACCACAATTCCTAAAATGAGTATGGTACCATCAACAAGTGATTTATAATGTAACTAAAGTCTTAAAACCTTCTATTAACTGCAATGCTTTTTAATGAGGTGCTATCATGTATATTGGTCCCAAGATGGCTGCCAACACTTCTTGGATGAAGTGCTGACAGCCAATCAGATCTCACGGTGAGATGTGTGGTTAGGCTCCGCCCAGATATATATGTGATTTTACTTTTGATTTTCTCAGGAACTACTGAACAGATTGACACCATGGTGCCAATTACGATCCGGTAAAAAAATTCCCCGTGCGACTCGTATCCGGTCTTTTTACCGTACGAATCGTACAAGTGCCGTACGAACTGGCAATCACGATTCGCATGGTAAAAAGTCCATACGAACCGCATTGGGAATATTTCCCCACACGTCCTCGGGTCGGAAAATGTGTCCGACACGTCCTCGTACGATTTACCGTACAAATGTGAAAGGTGAAGTCCGACCGAGGAATCACGATCCATCCCGTGCGTCCGAGGCAACAACCGTATGGAAAAAACACCGTCCGCACCGAACTCCCATAGCAACCATGGAGACATGTGCCCGCATATGCGCCCAACACTCCCCCCAGCCCCCGTACGTCCGACACGTACCCCCCGTGTATGTACACCCCCACCCGTGTATGTACACCCCTGTACGTTCGAGTCGTACCCCCACCCCTGTACGTGTCGTACCACCGTGTATGTACACCCCAGTACGTCCGAGTCGTACCCCCACCCCTGTACGTGTTGTACCACCGTGTATGTACACCCCAGTACGTCCGAGTCGTACCCCCACCCCTGTACGTGTCGCACCACCGTGTATGTACACCCCAGTACGTCCGAGTCGTACCCCCACCCCTGTACGTGTCGTACCACCGTGTATGTACACCCCAGTACGTCCGAGTCGTACCCCCACCCCTGTACGTGTCGTACCACCGTGTACCTACACCCCAGTACGTTCGAGTCGTACCCCCACCCCTGTACGTGTCGTACCACCGTGTACCTACACCCCAGTACGTTCGAGTCGTACCCCCACCCCTGTACGTGTCGTACCACCATGTATGTACACCCCAGTACGTCCGAGTTGTACCCCCACCCCTGTACGTGTTGTACCACCGTGTACCTACACCCCAGTACGTCCGAGTCGTACCCCCACCCCTGTACGTGTCGTACCACCGTGTATGTACACCCCAGTACGTCCGAGTCGTACCCCCACCCCTGTACGTGTCGTACCACCGTCTATGTACACCCCAGTACGTCCGAGTCGTACCCCCACCCCTGTACGTGTCGTACCACCGTGTATGTACACCCCAGTACGTCCGAGTCGTACCCCCACCCCTGTACGTGTTGTACCACCGTGTACCTACACCCCAGTACGTCCGAGTCATACCCCCACCCCTGTACGTGTCGTACCACCGTGTATGTACACCCCAGTACGTCCGAGTCGTACCCCCACCCCTGTACGTGTTGTACCACCGTGTATGTACACCCCAGTACGTCCGAGTCGTACCCCCACCCCTGTACGTGTTGTACCACCGTGTATGTACACCCCAGTACGTCCGAGTCGTACCCCCACCCCTGTACGTGTCGCACCACCGTCTATGTACACCCCAGTACGTCTGAGTCGTACCCCCACCCCTGTACGTGTCGTACCACCGTGTATGTACACCCCAGTACGTCCGAGTCGTACCCCCACCCCTGTACGTGTTGTACCACTGTGTATGTACACCCCAGTACGTCCGAGTCGTACCCCCACCCCTGTACGTGTCGTACCACCGTCTATGTACACCCTCCACCCCTGTACGTGTCGTACCACCGTCTATGTACACCCCCCCACCCCTGTACGAGTCGTACCACCGTCTATGTACACCCCAGTACGTTCCAGTCGCACCCCCAACACAACCTCCTAAGTACGGAGCGCACCCCAGGCCCCAACATCCCAACCGCATGTACGAGTCGTACCAAGCCACACACAAGGACAGCACCGTACAACCAAATGGCCCATGTACACACCGTACACACGCTCAAAACGCACGGACACAACCAGGACAAAACAAAACAACACAAGAATACACTATTCGAATGGCACAAAGCCACTAAACATGGCCAACAAACACTAAAAAAAACACATCCACTGACCTGCAACTGCCAAAAACAAACAGAGGCCCAAAACACCACCACTCCTTATAACACACCCACCCAAACTTCAAACACAGCCACACCCACCCATGGACCAATAAAAAGGGCCCACACACACAAACCATGAGCCTTTGCAACAGACTCACTGCTGCCAGACACCACAGAACCATACTACAAGCTACACCACACCTTACACTTGCACACCTTCACACAACCACCTTCACAAACACCCCCTCATCACATTCACACACACACACACCTGCACAACCACACCCACACACCCACAACCATCCACACCCCCCCCCACCATCCACACCCCTCACCATGCCCACTACCAAGAATCCAAAGTTCAGTAACCGAGAGTTGGAGGTTCTAGTCGATGAAATCCTCAGAGTCGAGCCACTGCTCTTTGGAACATTGGTCAGAAACACCAGCATGGCAGCAAAAACAGCCATGTGGCAGACCATCATCGATGCTGTGAATGCTGTTGGGGACACCAGAAGGACCAGGCAGGAATGCCAAGCCAGGTGGTACGATCTGCGGAGGAGGGTCCGAGCCAAGATGCTGGAGGAACACAACCAGGCCAACGCCACTGGAGGAGGGCCCTCCCGCAGACCCGTACACTACCAGCCCTGGGAGGAGAGGGTGATGGCCATACAGCCGGTGGAGGCAGTCGAAGGATTAGGAGGACTCCGAGACCCGGGTGAGTACACAAACAACGCACCTCACATGGGGGGAACGTCATCCACAACCAAAATCGCTAACAGGCACGCAACCACCCCAACCTATCGCATGACTCAACCACACTCCATGAACACGCACATGCCACTGCCGCCACCATGCCCCATGCACCCAGCTGGACAATGTCAAGTCACAGGCCACAGAAGACACCAACACATGACACGGTAACCCGGATGGCGGGAGGGTGGGCCCCAAAAATCACATAGTGCAACTCAGAAGCAGACAACAATGCCCTCTGCCCATATGGCCCAGGTCACAGCCAGACAAACAGTGTGTCCCCACACAGGAAAGACTCGCCAGCAAATGGCGGACGCCTTGCATCAACACATGGGGGTGAAGGCACTGTTTTGCACATGACAGCAGCTAATGAACAGCCAACATTGTGAAAGAGTGGCAGCACACACCACCACAGCAGCAGCGCAGAGACACACACTACACCCAATGGGTGCCTGGAGATCAGAAACAAACTCACATCAACAAGCCAAGGGCCATTCAAAGATCTGCTAACAGTGTGTGCCCAGGAAGCTGGGCTGAGGTGACAGAGGGTGACACACAGAGGGAGGGAGAGGGGGACACAGAGGGAGGGAGAGGGGGACAGAGAGGGAGGGAGAGGGGGACAGAGAGGGAGGGAGAGGGGGACAGAGAGGGAGGGAGACACAGGGAGAGCAAATCAGCTGTGTGGTGTGTGGGAATGTCTGCTCGTCAGCAGGTAGACTGCGTGCATGTAGCCAAGGGTGGCCAGTGCCAGAACCCCCCCTCTTCACCATGGCAAAACACAGGGCCATGTCACAACCTGTTCACGAGCACAACGACAGCTACCTGCATTATATAAGTGTGTGGATCCACTCCATGTGCACATGTACAGTGCTACACGGAAGGCGCCAATGCATGGCTCGCCACACCTGCCACTCCACTACTGACTGCAGTCACACTTGACGCAGCAAGTAAGACTGTGCCACACATAGTTAAAGGGGCCAAAGTGGTGCCCAAGGGACACACCCATGCACAAGTGCACTGTGAGTGGAATGCAAGACAGATCCTAATTCCAAGAGGAAATGTGCCAACGTTGAAACTGATGAAACATGGATGTTGCATGGACCAAAATTAACATTGTCTCTCTCACACACAGGTCAACGTCGTGGTTCAGCCCCCAACACTGGGGGGGAAGACTCACAGGACCCGGATCTGCGGGAGCCCGATCCCACCGGCAGCGACGACTCTCACCACTCTGTGGACGACCCCGACCGACCTGGCCCCTCTGGTGTCCAACCACCTGCAGCACCTGCGTCAGGTACAACTGTGCCAACCACCACCCCCACTCCTGCCACATCCCAGGAGACACCCAGGATCCCTGCCCCACCACCACAATGCAGCCAGGCTGGCCAGGAGGGACACGGTGTCCCGGGCACCCAGGAGGAGGCAGGCGACAACGCCAATGCCACCCCTCAGGGGTCCCGGAGACCCGATGTACCCACAAGGGCAGGCCAGGTGCAAGTGGGCAGGGGTGGTGGGAGTGGAGGACGGCGGAGGCGCGAGCCTGACCAGTTGGCTGGGGAACCGGTATTTTCCCATGTCCGTAACATCCTGGACACATACCGGCAGGACACCACGGGCCTGGCCCAGGTTGTGTCTGTCCTCGAGGGGATCAAGACCCAGCAGGCCCAGCAACATGCGGAGCTACATGCCTGTCTACTGCAACACCAACAGAGGATGGAGGACGGACAGGCTGAGCTCGTGACGGCGTACACGGGAATTCACGATACACTCCGTCGGATGGCCGACAAGATGGCCGACCCTCCCTGTGCCAGAAGGCGGAGAACATCACCACCCACAGGGAGGGATCAGGAGGTGGAGGAGGAAACATCCGATGGAGCATCCCAGACGTCGTCACGGCCTGCTTCTGAGGGTCCCCGTAGGAGGGCGGGTCGTCCACGGAAAAGACCGTGAGGGTCGGCGCAACATCACCATCTCCCAGGACACCTGGCCTGGCACCTGGCCCACTGGAGCAACAGCATCACAGCATCAAGAGACATTCCCTGCCACATGGCCCTGCTGGTCACTGTCTGACCAATGTTGACAAAGACTGTGGCATGGACTCTGAGGATTTCAAATGGCAAGGACACCAACTCCCCTACTGAACTTTGGATTCCAAACTCCCGGAAAGCCCCTCACTTTATCCCCCCCCCCAACAAATAAAATATCACACCATGAAGAGAAGATGCCTGCTGGTTGCATTATTACCTTACATGTGTGTTGTAAAGTCTAAACATGCCTGAGTTCTCTTTTGACTACAACCATCCACACCCTGGGCCCTGAGTCTGGCACAGGACACACGGGTCACAGTGTATTAGGCAAGACAGACATGGAGCACCATACACACCCGTGATGGGCCCAACCAGCTGAGGGGGTGGCCGCACAACCGTGCTGACAGACACATTGAGTACAGAAACAGTCATGCGCAGAGGTCAGGGATCATGTGGAGTGTCCTGGGGGGCACCCAGGTATGTGTAGACAGGTGGCAGAACCATGTCCTGCAAGCTTGAGTCCGGTGGATGCAGAGAATGGGGGCCTGCCCAACGGTGGATGCATGGGGATGGCACATATCACAATACCCACACAGTCATGGACATCATGCCCAATACACAGTCTCAGCCCACACACACAGCTTGCATCTTGCTACTCGACACATCGACACATAGCCACTATCCGGGAAAACCATGCCAGACATGCTGGATGCACCGTGGCAACACACCAGCATTGACTGAGAAGAGGCACCTTGGAGGCATAGGGACACCTTTATTAGTCATGTTTTCGGGATTGCAGAGGCAACTTGAAGTACACATGAACACATCTTGTGGAGTAACATGTGGGTCCAACACTGGCACCCCCCTTCTGCAGCACAAATGCGTGATAGCCATGGAACTGGCACACAATTGTCGGCTAACAGCTAAACACCCACAGCTGCTCACGGAGAGACTGCCATACACCATTGATCCGCTGATGTGGAAGTCCCACACCATGTCAAGCCAATGCTAACCGTATGTGTCCGAGGGCAGTGTCACACACATTGATGCCATCATCACAATCCACTATCCCATCACTGATGACTGTAAACCAGGCAGACCATCTATTCAGGTGTACACAGCTGCATGTCGTGTCCCATGGGGATCTACATGGCTGCAGAGGAACCAAACATCGACAGGGGCAGTGTGCATACATCGTGAACAACTGCCACACCCAATACACCCCTGATGCATCCCTTACCCTATGGAGACTTCCAAACGTGTCCGTGCCTGTAACGCTGAGTCAGCCCACGATGACGTGTCCATGAGGAATAGCAGTGCCACAACAATGCAAGCAGCAGACGGCATGCGCAAGTACCTGGGGAAGAGAGACACACAAGAAGTCAGCCACAAAAAGCACAGCCACTTGCATGTGCATTTACTCGACACATGTATGGATGACAACATGCTAGGTCCCAATTATGACTGGGGAAATACAACCATCACTGCCAACATCACTCCAGTGACACACCCACACACACCTCTGACTCACGTGCCATACATGCAGGTGGAGACACACATCACAACACATGACACACGGGGACCAATGCGTGCACACTCAGACACTGGTACTCACCACTAAGCAAAGAAGTCGCGTATGAGCCGAGTCCGGATGTCCTCTTGCGGCTCCACATCCTCCACATCACTAGCCCCATTGCCAAGCCCTTCGTCCTCCACGGGTGGATGGTCCTCGTCATGTTGATCCAGGATGAGTGGCACAGCTCTCTCAACTGCCATGTTGTGCAGCATGCAGCAGACCATGAAGATTTTGCAGACCTTCGCAGGGGCATATGGGAGCGCGCCGCCGGTCTTGTGGAGGCACCTAAATCGGCTCTTCAGCAGGCCAAACGTCCTCTCTATCACTCGCATTGTCCGGCCATGGGCGGTGTTGTAGCGGAGCTGGGCCGGCGTGATGGGGTTGCCGAGAGGTGTGAGCAGCCATGGCATGTTGGGATAGCCAGCGTCCCCTACATGGGAAGCACAAGGACATCGTTAGAACTGGTGAAGCGGTCGTGCTGGTAGGCTATGCAAATTACAGGACAGACAGACTGTACCCACCAACAACACATGCTCTTTCGTTGCGCAGCTGCATCATCATTTCAGGCATCCTGCTACGCCTCATGATGTAGGCATCGTGTGCTGATCCTGGAAAACGAGCACAGACATGTGAAATCACCATGTTGGACTGACACACCACAAGGGCATTGATGGAGTGGTAGTGCTTTCGATTGCGGTACGCCACCTCCCGTGCGTGTGGTGGTACCAAAGCTACATGTGTATCATCTATGGACCCAATGACATGGGGCATCCCTCCCAGGGCATAGAATCCACGCTTGACCGCAGTCAACTGTTCAGGGGTTGGGAACTTGATGAAGTCATCCAGGTGAATCAACATGGCCTCTAAGAAATCATGCAGCACACGGCAGAACATGCTCTGGGACATGCCACCAACATGAGCTATGGTATTTTGAAAGGTACCCGTGGCAAGAAAATGTAGGGCAGCCATTACCTTCAGCTGGGGTGTCAGTGCCGTAGGATACCTATGCTGCGGTTGCAGGTGTGGTGCCAGTCTCGCCGTCAACTCCAGAATCAACGGTTGGGTGAAGCGGTAGAGCCAGATGCTGTCATTCTCACGCATGGCAGCCAAGTCCGGAATTGGTCGGGCAAGAGGCGGCGCTCTGCAGTAATTTGGAAGTGACAAGGAAGAGTGAGTGCACTACGACAACAATTCACATGTACTGAGCACATGTTAATCTGTCAATACACATATGCTACATAGGGAGTCAGGTATGTGCTACATGCCCAGGACACGTATGGATGCAAGGTGACACTCCTACCAAGACCCAGCTACACACGGAGATTGAGAACCTCCCCATGCCATGCCATGGGAATAGCTGTGTCCCAGTGCAAGTGAACAGCCAGACGCAAGACAGGAGTGACATACGCCCACACATCAGCAGAAGTAGGATGCCGATTGCAGAGACTGGTAGCGGAACACTAGAGCCACAGGTCACATGACATTACACTAGGACAGCCCACACACCTTGCCATGAAGGTGCACATGTCATGACTCACCACACATTCATTGTGAGGATGCAGACATGTCCTTGTCACGCTACTCCGTGTCCCATGCATACATGTGCACCTCACATCCGATACCACATGTGGCATGGTGTGCGGAACAGTGTGCAATGACAATCTACACACAGACACATGTTGGTTGCTGCAACGGCTGCAGCTTTTGAGGGTGCTCCAACATCAACCTGATGGGAAGCCTCCACACATACATGACATAGTCACATTGTGCACCGTGGGTAGTGACAAGTCAGGTGTGATAACCCCTGTACCGGGCATCAGGGGACACTTCCGTGTGTTGGTGTCCGTGCCATGCCAGTGACGCTCACCCCAAGTGTGCAGTACGACATGCACACATGTCAAAGGAGTCAAGGGCATGCCTGGCACACATTGCACCATCACACAGTACATCTGTAGACATCTCATCATACATCTGGTGCCTTCTCCACTCAGGAGTAATGTTCCACATCACAGGCCGTCACACCTGTGCCCCACACATGTAGTAATGCACAGACGATGCCTTGATGTCAATTAATGGACAAGTATGTCCATTCATGGACAAGTATGTCCATCCATGGACAAGTATGTCCATCCATGGACAAGTATGTCCGCCCTATCCCTACCTGTGTGCCGCCTGTCACCACTGTGATGTGTGAAAACCGCTGTACTGCTGCGAAGAGGGCCTGTGTACGTTCCCAATTCACTATGGGAGTGCTGCCGTATGTGTACCCATCGTGATGGCGAGCGTACAGGCATTTGTACGGTCCGTACCACTACGAGTACGCATACGCGGGGAGACCCATAGTGATAGTGAGCGTACATGCGTGTGTACGGCCCGTACCACTACGAGTACGCATACGCGGGGAGACCCATAGTGATAGTGAGCGTACATGCGTGTGTACGGCCCGTACCACTACGAGTACGCATACGCGGGGAGACCCATAGTGATAGTGAGCGTACATGCGTGTGTACGGCCCGTACCACTACGAGTACGCATACGCAAGAACACCCATAGTGGTAGGTCCGTACGCACGCATGTACGCTCACTATCACTATGGGTGTCCTGGCGTATGCGTACTCGTAGTGGTACGGGCCGTACACACGCATGTACGCTCACTATCACTACGAGTACGCATACGCGGGGAGACCCATAGTGATAGTGAGCGTACATGCGTGTGTACGGCCCGTACCACTACGAGTACGCATACGCAAGAACACCCATAGTGGTAGGTCCGTACGCACGCATGTACGCTCACTATCACTATGGGTGTCCTGGCGTATGCGTACTCATAGTGGTACGGGCCGTACACACGCATGTACGCTCACTATCACTACGAGTACGCATACGCGGGGAGACCCATAGTGATAGTGAGCGTACATGCGTGTGTACGGCCCGTACCACTACGAGTACGCATACGCCAGGACACCCATAGTGATAGTGAACGTAGGCACGCGTGTACGGGCCGTTGCAATGCATTTGGGGTGCCCTAGGGCCCCGAAACGCACCATACCTGTGTGTGACGCTCCAAATTACATTGGGGCACATGAGGGACAAGTTTTAAGGCCTACATGCATGCTGGTTGTCATGGAGACCAAGTTCAAATTTCGAAATTGTTCTGGAAGGTGCACAGCAGAAGTCAGTTGGTATTCTTCTACTTTGTTGCAATGTGTTTGTGGGGCTGACATCATGCAGGAGAATGAAACCGATAGAGAACCCACAGACTGCTAGGTTTGAAGGGATTGGAGGAAACATAGGATGCAAATGTGAGTGACCAATCACTCTGTACCCCTGTGCATGAGATGGGCCAGCAAGGCAGATATAAGGCAGCCAGGTCCCATGAGGGAGCACTTGCCTGCACATCTCTGTATTCCACGACCCAGCTGCTGCTACTGATTCCCTGGAACCATGTCAAGGGCTGTGGAGAGGTCACAGCCATTCACCCTGGAGGAGAACATGGCTTTGGTGGATGTGATCCTCCCACGGTACCCCATGCTGTATGGGCGACCAGGTTATCAGGTGAGTGCAGTGTCCACTGCCACAGACTGTGTCCCTTTGTTGTGACTGTGACTTCTGCCATTGTGTCCAGGTGTGACACACATGCTATGGACTGTAGGGGGGTCCCAAGGGGGGGGAATGCCTGATGTCTCCCAGCAGTGCCCTGAGACAGGAGGGGTGGGGGCCTATCACTCCCAGCAGTGCCCTGAGACAGGAGGGGTGGGGGCCTATCACTCCCAGCAGTGCCCTGAGACAGGAGGGGTGGGGGCCTATCACTCCCAGCAGTGCCCTGAGACAGGAGGGGTGGGGGCCTATCACTCCCAGCAGTGCCCTGAGACTGGAGGGGTGGGGGCCTATCACTCCCAGCAGTGCCCTGAGACAGGAGGGGTGGGGGCCTATCACTCCCAGCAGTGCCCTGAGACAGGAGGGGTGGGGGCCTATCACTCCCAGCAGTGCCCTGAGACAGGAGGGGTGGGGGCCTATCACTCCCAGCAGTGCCCTGAGACAGGAGGGGTGGGTGTGATGCACAGTGTGAGCCTGGATCATTGATTATGTAGTTGCCCTCATTCCACCTGTGTCCTTTCAATGGCACGTACTGATTTTGGCCTTCCCCCACAGGATCATGTCCCTATGACAAAGTTGCAATGCGTTGGATGCACACTATGCCTTGTTGTAAACAGCAAATGTGTTCTTATCTGTGTCCCCGTGACACGTGCCAGGTGTATTGATGTAGTGTCACTTGTTCATCCTCACAGGTAGACGCCTCTGCCAAGGAGCAGATATGGCTGGACGCCGTCAGCGCCGTGAGGAGTGCGGATGGTCGGAGGCGGCACCTGTCCCAGGTGAGGAAACGCTGGCAGGATATCCGGTGCTGGACGCGGAGGATCGCACGGGTCCTGCTGGGGGACTCACCTGAGAGCCACAAGAACCGCGGGCGCCGCCGTCTCTCCCACATCCAGAAACGTGTGCTGGCGGTGGTCTTTCCTGACTTGGACAGGCGTCTACAGGAGATGCAGCAGCCGGAAGGGTGTAGGTACTTGTGTGTGTTTGTTGTGTTTCACCAGCATTTGTAAGTGCACTGTTCCATGGATACACTTCCAGGGTTTATGGTGCTGTGCAGATCATGTTCCCCACAGTATTGCAGTGTTCTTCTGCCTCCCTTCCCCTCCTTGCAATGTGTTCCCTGGTCTGTGTGTAGTCACTCCATCACAAGGTTATGTAGCCTGACACCTTCTCCAAGTGTACAATGCCTGCAGCATCATGTGTGGGGGTGGTGTGTAACAGGTTGTGTGACCTTGCCTGTGCCCTGTCCAGTTCTGGACTTGTGGGTTCCATGTCAGTTGGCACTAATGCTGAGTCCAGACATGGGAGTTAATCTCTCGTGTGCCAGGCCTTCCAGCAGGCATGTCCCATGTGGTGGCCTGTGACATGATGTGCATGATTGTGTGTTAGGCATAGTGCAGGGATGTTAGCGTGTGTCGCAGTCATTCCCATTCAGGAGCATGGAGTTGTGTGGCCACTACTGTCCCCATGGTCATTTTTTCCTTGGTATCATGTGTGTAATCCGAGAATGTCGACAATCTCTGTGTCTACAGCATAGGTTGTGCTCTGTGCCATTGTCCCCTGCAAACATGTATATTGACGTGAGATGTATTACAAGTGTCCACTGTACAGCCTGACCTGATTTTCCTATTACATACTCACGGTGGCCATTGCCTTTGTGTCTTGTTGCAATCATCTGATGCTGCCCATTTGTACATGATAATTTGCACTGCTGCACCTTGGGTAGTTTGTGTGCAATATAGAAGTTTAGCATCCCATGTGTATATCACCCTGACTAAGAGATGTACGTGCTACCTGTGTCTCCATTGATTTGTCTCATGTAGGGGGTGGGTGGTGCGGGCATGTCCGACATGTCAGGACCTGATATCTCCTTGCTAGGACTGGCCAGTGTGTGATGTTTGCCTGGACATACACTCAAGGTGCAGTGTGCCAGTCAGGGTGGGCATGTTCTCAGTATTACCTATGCTGCATGTGCCTCTAGTTCCTGGATTTGGTCCCTGCTCATGCCAATTTCCTGCCACGCTGTGTGGTGCAGATGCAGTGCTGGATTGTCCCCAGGGCCATGCTACTCAGTCAAAATTCCATATCAGCTCATTTGCAATTGTGTCATGCTCTCCATGGATTTTCAATGGCATGGTGGGTCAAAAAACTGTGTCTTGCATGCCCTACATATGTACCTTGTTATGTAGATGTAACTCTTCCTTTGTTTCAGGCTATGCACTGTAACCTACGTAGATTTGACTCATGTGACATATGTATACAGGTGTATGATAACTTTCTGTCTCTTCACCCTGCCCACAGCATCGTCGGGGGACACGGAGGGAGACATGGACACAGACGGCGCGGAGGGACCGAGCACCAGTGCCAGCGGTGACATCCGGGCTGGCACTTCGAGTGGGACAGAGGCGGTGGAGAGTGACCCCGGGGACCTGTCGACTGGCACAACAGACTATGAAGCTGACGGGTCCGAGGATGATCACTCCGAGTGGGCGGTGGCTGCACCACCATCTGACAGCAGCCCTACATCTGGCACCGCCCCCTCCATTGGCATCGGCCGCCTCCCACGTGCTCGTGTCCCTTCCCAACATGCCCGGTCACCACATGTCTCCTTCCTGCCAGGCACCGCACCCCCTGCCCCTGTCTCCACTGCTGCCGCCAATGCTGAGTCTGTGGACATCCAGCGGCAGTTGCAGATTGGTCAGACTGCGATCCTTAATGTCCTCCATGGCCAAAGCCAGGTCCTCAACAACATGGAGGCATACTTGGAGGGCATTCATTCATCGCAGGCTGACCAACGCAACTTGCTGAGGTCCATAGACTCCACACTGACTGCAGCAGTGGGTCTCCTACAGCGCTATGTCCCACCCCCTACCCCTGCTCCTTCCACACTTCCCACTCCCATGCCTGTCCAACATACACCCAGACGTAAGCATGCACCCACCACAACAGACACAGGCACCACACCAGCAGGGAAGGTCCGCCGCACACCTCCTGACACGCACACACAGGGTGCAGTAGGCACACCCACTGGGTCGGGGGGCAAACGTGTGACACGCAGCCAGAGTGGGAGTCCGCATTCCACCCAATCCACTCCCTCCAAATCCCCTCCCCTCAGCTCTCCTGGCCACATCTCCCCCAAAGACTCCTTCATGGCCGCTCTGTCCCTGAGCCCCACAGTGACACCACCCCGCAAGCGGTCAAGGACGTCCACGGTCAGGGTGCTTGAGTCCCCCCCCCTGTCCACACCCTCCCCCGTGGCGCTGCGACCCATCCCTCTGACCCCCCCCTCCTTGGGGCCTGTGGTTCCTTCGGGTGCAGGGGAGTCCCTGGAGGACCTTGCTAAGGTGTGCAGCGAGATCCTGGCCTCCGCCTTTGGCCCTGCCCCACCCCCTGTGGTGGAGTCCTCCATCCCTGCACCCACGACGCCTACCCTTCACCCTCCTGTCCCTGCGGTGCCTGTTTCTTCCCCCCCACATGATGCCCTCACCCCTGTGGAAGACAACGGATTGTAACTGTGCAGGCAAGCTAGGGGACACGCATCCCACTGTGTCCCCCATCCAGCTGGTACTCCTGGACTGCCCTATGGCCTTTGTTGAAATTGGACTCACGTCATACTAGTTTTTTTCTCATGCTGAATAAAGCTATTTATTTTTGCCCTTGGAACACTCCTGCATTGCTGGCATTGCTGTTGGTGGGGCTGCTACATGGTTGTGGGTGTTGGACAGGTGTTGGGTGTGTGGGAAATGTAGTCGTGTGCTGCTCATAGGGGGGACCCTGGGATCTGTGTGCCATCACACGGTGTTAGCTACCTTTGTCCATTCATGTAAGCAGTTGCTGCATGTTGCAATTGTCCCAAGGTGTATTCCTTCCTCTGTGTACCCTGACTTCTTCCCTGCAGGGTGTCCCCTGACTTTGGCACAGAGCTGTGTGTCCATTAGCTGGGTGTGTGACGTAGTCCTTCACCTTTGCACATGCATGCTGAGCGATGTCTCCACCTGCATCATTCGTGGCATCCTTGGTAGTCATTGTACTTGTGTATGTGGCCTATTGACATGACTTCATGTGTACATGTTTTCTTTTCTGCGCTATGCATGCGTATACTCCCAGCCTCGAACACATGTGGTACATGTACTGCAGGGTCTTTGTGCACCTGACTGACATTTGTGGGCATGGTATCTGTGACTACTCCACCCTTTGCGTTCCATGGGCACTGCTGGGAGTGATGGGCCCCCACCCCTCCTGTCTCAGGGCACTGCTGGGAGGACTCTGCACACACCCCTCCTGACTCTGGGCACTGCTGGGAGTGATAGGCACCCACCCCTCCTGTCTCAGGGCACTGCTGGGAGTGATAGGCACCCACCCCTCCTGTGTCTGGGCACTGCTGGGAGGACTCTGCACACACCCCTCCTGACTCTGGGCACTGCTGGGAGTGATAGGCACCCACCCCTCCTGTCTCTGGGCACTGCTGGGAGTGATAGGCACCCACCCCTCCTGTCTCTGGGCACTGCTGGGAGGACTCTGCACACACCCCTCCTGACTCTGGGCACTGCTGGGAGTGATAGGCACCCACCCCTCCTGTCTCAGGGCACTGCTGGGAGTGATAGGCACCCACCCCTCCTGTCTCAGGGCACTGCTGGGAGTGATAGGCACCCACCCCTCCTGTCTCTGGGCACTGCTGGGAGGACTCTGCACACACCCCTCCTGTCTCAGGGCACTGCTGGGAGTGATAGGCACCCACCCCTCCTGTCTCAGGGCACTGCTGGGAGTGATAGGCACCCACCCCTCCTGTCTCAGGGCACTGCTGGGAGTGATAGGCACACACCCCTCCTGTGTCTGGGCACTGCTGGGACGACTCTGCACACACCCCTCCTGACTCTGGGCACTGCTGGGAGTGATAGGCACCCACCCCTCCTGTGTCTGGGCACTGCTGAGAGGACTCTGCACCCACCCCTCCTGTGTCTGGGCACTGCTGGGAGGACTCTGCACACACCCCTCCTGACTCTGGGCACTGCTGGGAGTGATAGGCACCCACCCCTCCTGTGTCTGGGCACTGCTGGGAGGACTCTGCACACACCCCTCCTGACTCTGGGCACTGCTGGGAGTGTTAGGCACCCACCCCTCCTGTGTCTGGGCACTGATGGGAGTGATGGGCACCCACCCCTCCTGTGTCTGGGCACTGCTGGGAGGACTCTGCACACACCCCTCCTGTCTCAGGGCACTGCTGGGAGGACTCTGCCCCCACCTCTCCAATTTCACAATATGTACGCTCATGACATACACGGATGTGGGTACGCTCCATGCATTCGAGGTGGGGGTACGTATCGTACTTACACTGTTGGGGTGGGGGTACGCTCCATACGTACGCGGGTGGGTACGGGTCGTACTTACACTGTTGGGGTGGGGGTACGCTCCATACGTACGCGGGTGGGAACGGGTCGTACTTACACTGTTGGGGTGGGGCTAGGCTCCATACGTACGCGGGTGGGGGTACGAGTCGTACTTACACTGTTGGGGTGGGGGTACGCTCCATACGTACCCGGGTGGGTACGGGTCGTACTTACACTGTTGGGGTGGGGCTAGGCTCCATACGTACGCGGGTGGGGGTACGAGTCGTACTTACACTGTTGGGGTGGGGGTACGCTCCATACGTACGCGGGTGGGTACGGGTGGTACTTACACTGTTGGGGTGGGGGTACGCTCCATACGTACGCGGGTGGGTACGGGTCGTACTTACACTGTTGGGGTGGGGGTATGCTCCATACGTACGCGGGTGGGTACGGGTCGTACTTACACTGTTGGGGTGGGGGTACGCTCCATACGTACGCGGGTGGGTACGGGTCGTACTTACACTGTTGGGGTGGGGCTATGCTCCATACGTACGCGGGTGGGGGTACGAGTCGTACTTACACTGTTGGTGTGGGGGTACGCTCCATGCATACGGGGTGGGGGTAGGGTGCGTACATATCCGTCCCCACGCTATGTGATGCTTGTGCGGGCCGTACCCAGGCCTTTGCCACTTGGGTACGAGCCGTCCCGCCATTGTTGGGGTGACGTGGGTGTGGGCGTGGTTCGACTCATACCCACGCTCTTGAGGCGTGGGTACGGGACGTACCTGTCTGGTTGTGTTGCCTGTTCGCGTCGTGACGGACTTCCGTTGTGGCGGTCGCTGGCTTATCTGGACACGCCTATCAAAAACAACAGGGTTATACCCAAATCACCCTATGATACCTGGGTATGGGGGACAATATATATATGTATAAAGAAAAGTATCACGGAAAAAATATATCTAACAATCGTTCATGAAAAGGCACATTTAATTACCCCCTTCAAAAGTATCAAATAATCATATAGAATACATCTGGCATCATTTACAATATATCACAAGAAAACAGGCGTTTATACAATGAAAGATACAAACACATATATCACACAACATCAATTAAATGTAAAGCACACACCAATTAACCCAAAAGCAAACAATTTTCATCAGTGTCCCCTTCGGGTAGCGTTTTATAAGAACGTTTCCTCGATATCGAGTGAGCAGATTCGGAAGTGCTATATTTAGAAGATACATTTGTCATTTAACCACTGTCCTGAAGAGGCCTCAAGCTTTCTTTGGCTGAAACGTGGTCACGTCGACAGATATTGGATGGAGGAGTCACCTGAGCTCCAGTGATTCACAGACTGTCGTTGGGACACCTGAAATAACATTTGGGTCATAGTTGCCCTCATTGCTTGTGTTCCCCATTTTTAGTTTGACTACCTCCAAGTGGTCCGCCTGATACTTAGAAGGGGACACTGATGAAAATTGTTTGCTTTTGGGTTAATTGGTGTGTGCTTTACATTTAATTGATGTTGTGTGATATATGTGTTTGTTTCCCCCGTTATAGTTAGTTCAGCTAACTATAACTTGCGCGCCCGCAATGCACTGCTGATGACGTCACATATTACATCACTCATGACATGGTCAGTGACATCACTCATGACATCACTGATGACATCTCAAATGACATCACTGATGACATCATCCAGTGAATGTGTGTTTTTCTGAAAATTAAATATGTTTTATATATGTATATCTCAAGGTCGATGGAAGAATAAATGGGTATATAAGTGTCTAAATGGATGATTTGTTTTTGAAAAATTGATTGTGTAACTGACTGATTAAGTGTATCATAGTGAATACATGGCTTAGTGAGTAATGTTTAAATATGTAAATATCTGTATCAGTCTTTCACTTTGTGTATAAGTGGCTGCATGGGTTGGTGAGTAGCTACATGGGTGTCTATATAGGATATTAGTTGGTTTTTTGAGTATCAGTCTGAGTGTCTGCATGGTTCGGTGGGGGGTATTACGTAGTGCATAGGTGCATGAATGAGTGACTCACTGTTTGTATGTGTTGAAGACAGCATGTGTGCAGGACTGTATGGGTGGATGAGTGTGTGTATGGGTGTGTTAGTGAGTGAATGACTGTCTCAATAGTGTCTTTATGAGTAACTACATATGTTTTAAACTAGTTTATGTGACTATTGGTGTATATAAGTGAGTATATGTGAGAGTGAGAGATTGAAAGAGTTCCTGTATGAATAAGTATGTGTTTCTATAAGTGATTGTTTAAAAGACTAAGTATGTGTAAGTTTCCGTAGAAGTAAGTGTGGTTGTGTGTGTATAACTGTATATGCAAGTAAATGTATGTTTGATTCTTTATTAGCATGAGTGACTATGTGTGTGAGTAACTCTATGGATGAGTGGCATTGTGTAGCAGAATGTATAGGTGTATGAGTACATATGATGAGTGAGTACATGTATGAGTGACTGTATAGGACTGTTGGTGAATGAGTGGATGTGTATGTGGATCTTAGAATTACTGAAGAGGTTGTTGTAACTGGTATTGGTATGTCCATTGTTTTGAAAATTTTAGTCTCTATTTTTGAATGTGTGTATCAAAGGTTATATTAGGGTGAGAGGAGGTCTGCCACTCTATCACAAGGATGATGTCATCAGTGATGTCATCAGTGATGTCATTTGAGATGTCATCAGTGATGTCATGAGTGATGTCACTGACCATGTCATGAGTGATGTAATATGTGACGTCATCAGCAGTGCATTGCGGGCGCGCGAGTTATAGTTAGCTGAACTAACTATAACGGGGGAATTTCAATGGTTTTGTACAAGTGAAAAGTCCAGCTAACTATAACACCCCTGAAACCTATGGTTTTTTCAGTGAATTTCTGAGGTTTTTTAAATGCTAATTCCTAACTATAACGTGCCTGAAACCTATGGTTTTTTCTGTGAATTTCAAAGGTTTTTTAAATGCTAATTTCTAACTATGCCTACAGAGATAGGACATGTGAAGAAAGAAGAAAAGATGCACAGAAAGAAAAAAAAGAAGTGCAGAAAGAAGCAACAGAAGTCCTCAAAGACGAAGAAAAGTGCAGGAAGAAGGATAACATGCAGAAAGAACAAAAAGAAGAGCAGAAAGAAGCCTTGTTGCAAAATCATCCTGTACCCTCAACTTTTTCCGACGGATACTGGTGGTAACTGAGTCTGACTAACCAGTCCTAGAGCCAGTGCTATGTTAAAAGACACTTAGAATACAGTGAAAACACCTACATACACTAGGGAACATTATGCGTTGGGGTCCCCCTGTGATTAGCATGACCTCCTCTGTAAGCCCCTAGTATATAATAAGGCAGGGGGATTAAAACTACCTCTTAAAACAGGCCACAGGGCGTTTTTGCACACATTAACTCAGGCCCTGTCCCCTCCCTTCACCACTGTGTAAACACGCCCTGTGTCCGTTTTTAGTTGGGAGATTAAGTTCATTTGAATCCTGAGGGTCCCTAGGGTCCAACTAGCCCACTAGGTACCTCCAGTGCCACAGAGTTGCGTTGCAGAGAGGTGTAAAAAGTGGCACGGCCTGGACCACCTCTCTGCAATGCAGCTCAGTGGCACTTACTGGAAGCACTTGGTGGGCTAGTTAGCCCCCAGGGGCCCTCAGTATTGAAGGGAAATTATATCCCCAATTTAAAACGTGCCATAGTGCGTGTTTGCACACGTCACCTCAGGCCCCGTCCCCTCCCTTCACCACTGTGTAAATGCGCCCTGTGGCTGTTCTAAGTTGAGAGATTAAGTCCCCTTGAATCCTAAGGGTCCCTAGGGTCACTAGACCACTAGGTACCTCCAGTAAGCGCCACAGAGCTGCGTTGCAGAGAGGTGTAAAAAGGGGCTTGGCCTCAGAACACCTGTCTGCAGCGCAGCTCCCTGGCGCATACTGGAGATGCCTGTTGGGCTAGTTGGCCCTCAGGGACCCTCAGTATTGAAGAGGAATTAATTCATCAACTTACAACTCGCCAGGGGGCGCGTTTGCAGAGTGCAGCAAGGAGGGGGCGTCGCCTCCGGCACGATGCCAGTCTTTTATTTATTTTAATTTTTTTAGAAGGGGGGCTGTGTGGTTCCCCTTCTTATTCTAATTTATTGGCCCTGATGACCCCACCCCCCAGGGCCTGTCTCCTAATTATATTTTTTTGACCCCAATCCCCAGGGCCGGCCACTGTTTTTTATTATTTTTAAAAAATATATATTTATAGACACACCTAGGACATGCTGGACAAACCGTACGTACCTATCACCATGACGATTTGCGTGATATTCATTAAAAGGCGACTATGCATACAATGAATCCACGTGGAATGTATTTACACCACTAGTGAAGCTCTGACTTGTCTGATGCCCTACCGTGCCTAATCCCGGTAGACACCCTTGTCGTTTATTTATACAAACATGGGTAGCTATTGACGGGCACATTTAATACACATGCACACCAAGCCATTCAAAGGGGATTCGACAAAAATTTGACCAAAACCATGCAAGAAACCCCCCTCACGATTAATAAAACACACATCCACTGCCGGATGTGTAATACTTTTTATTTTACTCTCTGGAAAGGGGACGAACATCACTTGAGAGTCACAGCGCGCTCCTGGCAGAGCCCAATGCTGTGTTACACCCACCATTGCCTGCTGAGTGCCACACACCTCTGTGTTGTATTCCACTAGCTAGTGCATATGCTATGACACTCTCTAGCCCATGTGCACTGTAACACCACCCCGTGAATATGTCATGCCACACTTGTCTTCGCACGGGTTATATTGCCCCATCTAACGTGCCTTCCTCGATGCCTATGTTATAACGCACAGTGCTATGCCATACATATTGCAATCTGGGATCCATATCTTTGTCACAGTGCATATGCAACGTTACACTCCCCAGCTCATATTTTATATTACAACTTTAGAGACTAGTTAGGTTACACAACACTGCCCTGTGCATATTACACTCCAAGGCGCATATCGCATAGCACGCGCTAGTGCCTGTGCTATCTCGCGCTCTCCAATGAATCTGTCATTGCGCACAATGTATTGCATATTATATTTCACGCCCGGTTCATCTTATATCACACTTTTTGGTGCATAGTTTATACCATACACTATATCTAGTTTTCATTTTCAATCTTGCTCTCAGGACTATGTTCTATATAACACTGTGTTCACCTACCCTTTTCACGGGCATTACATTTTGCGATAGGGGGTGGAGGGTCAGGGGGTGTTTCTGCCAAGTGAGCCCGGAGTCACAGTCACAAACGTCCTCTTCTTCCTGAATAAAAGTGAGATTATGCTGCATACTTGTTCATATTTTAAGTAGTTCGCACAGACACACGTTTTAACAACAATAAAGTTCCTAATACCCGCCTTCTCTGAACAGTTAGCTTGCTGCCCCATCCCCCTCCTCCCTATCCTCTGTTGTGTGAATCCATGGACTAGCCTCCTCCCTCCTGCCATGCATGGTCTGATGTGCTGCCACTGCCCTCAATTTAGTATGATGTACCAGTCCACTCCTCCTGCCCTCCATTGCCCAATTCTATGTCCCATCATTGACCTCCTGCTTAAACTCTGTGCTTAGCTTGCTGCCCCTATTCTCCTTCCCCCTGCCCTCCGATGTCTTTGTGCATGCCCCTGCTCCATCCTTTTTGCCCACCATGTTCCATGGACCTGCCACTCCTATCTACTCTGAGTGTTCTGTTGAGCTGCCACTCCCCTCCCACCTGCCTAGCATTGTCAGATGACTGTAACCTGTCCCTGCCACCTCCACCCTGCCTGTCCACATGCCATGCCCCTATCCTCTTCCTCCTGTCCACATGGTCCATTGTACTGCCACACCCTTCTGCCCTCCCTGGTCTGTTGTGCTGCAACTGCTCCTCCTGCCTGCCCCGTGCAGTCTGTTGTGAGGCCCCTTCCCCTGAACTTTCTTGTCTGTGCACAGGTCCTGACCCTCCCTTCTATCCTCCATCGTCCTTTGTGCATGCCCCTGCACCCTCCTTCTTGCCCATCATAGACATTGTGCTGCCACTAACCCTCCCACTTGCCATGCATGGTCTTCTGTGCTGCCATGGCCCCTCCCACCTTCCCTGTGTGGTCAGTTAGCTGCCCCTGACCCCCTCCCACCTTCCCTCCATGGTCTGTGTGTATGCCATCACAGTCTCACTGTTGCTCTTCATGGTGTGTCTTGCTTCTAGTGCCCATCCTGCCTGACCTCCATGGCTATCTTGCTGCTCCTGCCCTGCCCCCTTGCCCCCAGCCCTCTGTTTACATGTGCAGACCCCTACTCCCTCCCTCCTGGCTTGTCTGTTCCATTGTAATGCCCCTGATCCGTCCCTCCTGCCCTTTATGGTCTGTTATGCTGCAGCTTTCTCTCCTGTCTGTCCATTATGGTCAGCTAGCTACCATTGCCTCTTGCCCCTCTGTTCTCTGTTGTCCATGTGCATGGTCCTGTCCCCTCCCTCTTGCTTTCTATGGATTGTTGTGCTGCACTCCCGTCCCGCATGCCCTGTGTGGTGTATTGTGCTGCTGCAAACCCTGATGCCTGCCCTGCAGGGTCAGTTTGGTGCACCTCCCCATGTCTCTCCAGTCCTCTGTTATCCAAGTCCATGTCCCTACCCCATTTCCTTCCATGATCCAATGTACTATACTTGCGAACATTTTGAACTTGGTAAGAGGGAGATTTTGAAAAAAAACTGGGGTATTGATTTTCCCCTTTGAGTTACATTGAAAAAGAGGAGATTGTAGACAGGAGACAGATCAAATAAAGCCCATTTGAGCTTAAAAACATTGGACGTTTCCTTGCTGAATCGGGTCCGTTGGCATGTATGGTTGTACTACTGTTGCCTCTTCCTTCTGCCCACAATGGTCTATTACATTGCCACAGCCTCTCTTGCAAGTCCTGTATTGTTGGTTTGTTGCCCCTGCCCCCCTTTCCACTGCCCTCCATAGTCTGTTGTGCTGCCACGGCCCTTCCTGCCTGCTCAGTGTGGTTAAATTGTTGCCTTTGCACCCTCCTACCTGCCTTCAATTTTCAGAGTCCGTGCCCCTGGCCTCTGCCTCTCAACAGTATCCTAATGAACAACTAGATTGCTAACATTCTATATTTATTACAAAAGTGTGGAACGCCTGACGTCATCTTGATGTAATCAAAACTTTAATACCTAGAGCATTTCCTTTAGAAATTACATATATGAGAGGGTCTTATTGGCATCAAAATTATGGTTAGTGCTCTAAAAGACTAAAATAAGGACATATTTTCTGAGTTTTCAAATAGCGACAAAGCACTTTTAAATTATTTGTTATCTTTATGTTTTTTTATCCAGTTGACCACTTGATTAAATGTTGCACTTTGGGGAGAGGATGTGGTGTTACTTCCAGAACTGCAGACTTTGCAACTGGGGACCAGGTTGGAGTTTCTGCTTCAGCTCGACATTCTGTGATTCTGGTCAAATCACTTAGTCTCCCCATGTCTACAACCAAAATGAATTTGTTCTTGTGTGATGTAACCAATGCTCATGTAAAGCACTCCAATACCTGACAAGTCTGCACTATATAACACTGCAAAAACACAAAATAATAAGTGTTTTGCACACTTCTGTCATTGGGCTATATTTGGGCTACATCTGGGTGATTTTGGGCTACATTTGGGCTTTTTTTTCTCCGGTGGCCATTTTGGGAGATTTATTTGTTATGAAGTTTCCTAATTTCCTCATGTACTGCAGTCTCCTCAGTAGGAAATGCTTTCAGTTTTTTACTTTGATTCCATCATGAAGGTATTCAGATATGTCACACATTTACCAGAAATTCAGAATGTTAGCACTCTTTTTGCTCATTAGATCACTGTAGTAAAGCTACTGCTCACCAGCCAGGGAAAACTGCTGCATGTTTCAGTCTGCATGTCAGAATTTTTGAATGAAATAGAAGAGGATTTGAGAAGTCACTCAAAATGTGCCCTCATTTTCTTTCTTCAGCATTAATCATAATTTCTATGGCAAAATGAACCCCCTCATTGTGTTCCTTTTTAAATTAAATGTTTTAAGTGTTACCAGTTTATTCCAATCAAGATGGCTTCAGGTGTGCCATACTTTTGTCATAATGAAGACAGTAAGCGCTCTAGTTGTTTTTAAGAACACTCTGGGACATTCTGTCATTGGGCTATACTTGGGCTACATCTGGGTGATATTTGGGCTACATTTGGGCTCTTTTGTCTCTGGTGGCCATCTTGGGAGACTTATTTGTTATGAAGTTTCCTAATTTCCTCATTTACTGCAGTCTCATCAGTAGGAAATACTTTCAGTTTTTTACTTTGATTCCATCAAGAAGGGATACAGATGTGTCACACATTTGCCATAAATTCTGAATGTTAGCACTCTAGTTGCTCATTAGATCACTGTAGTAAAGCTACTGCTCACCACAGAAGTCTGCTGCTGGTATTGAAAGTGCATGTTTCAGTCTGCATGTCAGAATTTTTTAATGAAATAGAAGAGGATTTGAGAAGTCACTCAAAATGTGCCCTAATTTCTCTTTCTGCAGCACTAATCATAATTTTTATGGAAAAATGAACCCCCTCATTTTGTTCCTTTTTAAATTAAATGTTTTAAGAGTTACCACTTTAATCCAAGCAAGATGGCTTCAGGTGTGCCATACGTTTATCATAAGTAGGACTGTTAGCGCTCTAGTTGTTCTTTGGAACACTCTGGGAAGCTGCAGTAGAACATAAAGGAATCAACTGACAGTCTCTGCCCTTGTTGGATGTGCATGTTTTACTGAGAATGTCAGACTTCATTCTCACATGACTGAGAAAGATAATGTGAATGTTGTAAGTTACCGCTTTTACCTTCCCTTGGTACCTTCCGTCCACCCCTCCCCTTCTTCCCCTGTTAGCCTGCCCGGGAGCTCACCTTAGAACGTTGACAGTACCTTGTGTATTCTGAGAGCGGATGGCTTGGAATAAAGACACTTTACGTGTTGCTGAGAGTTATTAATGATTACAACACTGGCGACGATTCTGTAAGGGGGACAGGTCAAGCCATTTCCCCCTTCTCTGCTGCTCTCCATAGGTGCGGGAGGAAAACGGTTATCCTTCCTGTGGATGGTGTCACCTTCAGCTGCAGCGTTTCGGTTACCGGGCTGTAGCCGTTTGGGATCTGCTCTCCTGATACGGAGAGGTCACCTGAGGATTTCGCCAATTCCAGTCACTTCAGATTGTGTGCCGGGAGAGCGCTGGCTGTTACCACTGCTCGGATCAGATTCACAGAGGAGCTCGGAGTGCATTGCCTGGGGCGAGTGTGCCTATCTTCACGGCCGGCTCATAATTCGTCTCACTAAATGCCAGTTGCTGATCTCCACAAGTGTGTGGGAGGAATTCCGTCTTCTGTCCGGTGGAGGGAGGTCACCTGCAGCTGTAGTCTCTGCAATTAACTGACGGCTCCAGATTCGCCTCATTGAACGCCTCCAGTGTTTCCTGCTGTGGGCTCCTGATCTTCTTCAGCTTCCCAGCTGCCTTTCTGCATCAGCGCCGGTTACGTGGTTCCTGGGCGTCTCCTTCGCATCCAGCGGGCGGGACCTCGGGGAACAACCATTACAACGCAACTTTTACAACGCACTGCCATTACAACGAAACTGTAACAACGCAAATGCTGTGACAACGCATGCCATTACAACGCAAGTCTTTACATCGACTTGCACTAGATGGCGTGCTAACATTAAAAATAGTGTAGTTTACTATCCAAACACCTTCCCTACTGCAACGTGGACTGGAGTTAGAATAGTAAATTACCCTTTTTTAATGTTAGCACGCCATCTACTGCAAGTCGATGTAAAGACTTGCGTTGTAAAGACTTGCGTTGTCACAGCATTTGCGTTGTAAAAAATTCGTTGTTACAGCATGCGTTGTAAAAGCATGCGTTGTAACATCATACATCCGCGGGACCTCTCCTCTAGACCAGCTTTGTCTGCGATTACTGCATTGGGCAGCCTCATTGAAGGACGGGGGGCTTGCTTTGGACTAACAGACGGTGAGGCGAAACTTCCCTATTATTGTAGAGTGCCTGTGAGCTCCGTCTTCGTGGGAACAATAATTTTTCTCCTGTACTATTCTGGCTGACTTTGCTGTTACAGCCTGTCCATATTGGCATATTTTTGTGAGGTGAAACTTCCTTAATTTTGTAGTGCCTGCGTGCTCCGTCTCCGTGGGCGTGCTACATATTTTTTTTGTTTGTTTTTCCCATTAACAATTCTGGCTGACTTTGCTGTTACTAACCTTCCACTTTGGCATTTTTACTGGAAAACGCATTCACTTGTCACCAGTTAGCCTTTGACTGTGGGGATACGTGTTACCTTTCTGCGCCGTAGGTGCTACCCATTCACCCTGTTACAGTAATAGGGGTAGTCAACCTTGGGATTCCACCATTGTGAACTTTGATCTGTACTTGCGGCAATTTTTTCTTCCAATTCTGTGGTGGAGATTGTTATTTCCTCTTTTTCAGTATGGGCACACCTGGCATCTGTCAACCCCCCTCATTTTTGAACGAATGTGGTGACCCAGACATACACTGGAAGGGATGGACCAAATTATTCGAATCTTATCTAATTGCCATGGGGGGAGAGAGATTTTCTGCATTACGCAAGCAGCACATTCTCCTTCATAATCTGGGTGTGCATGGACGCAAAGTGTTTGAGACCCTGCCTGAACCGGAGCTCGAAGAGGAAGACAACTTGGATGTGTATGATGTCACGTTGTTAAAGTTAGGGAACCACTTTGGTGACAAAATTAACGTTGTTTTAGAACGCCATACATTTTTCAGTCGCGTCCAAGGCAAGGGTGAATCGGTGAAGAACTACATAGCGGACCTAAGAGGCTTAACCCAAAGATGTGATTTTGGTGATCTCAATGACTCCCTTATACGGGATCAGTTAGTAAGATGTACATGCAACAGCAAGATACAAGAAAAGTTACTTTCTAAAAATCCCACGTTGGAAGAAGCTATATCTATAGCTCAATCCATTGAGCATACTGCCAAATGTATGAGGGAAATAAAGATTTCTGAGGAAGTGGTGGCCGTAGTACAATCTGAGATTTCCACAAATAGTGCTTTGAAAGTCAAAAGTAAAGGGGAGCCAACGTACAAACCTACTAGAGTACATTCTGATCTTAAGTGTTATAGATGTGGGAGTAATAACCATTTAGCAAACAACCCCGCATGCTCTGCTCGTAACGCCCACTGTAACAAATGCAACAGAAGGGGACATTTAGCAAGGGTGTGCAGAGATAGAGACAATAGTCAAATTAAAGCCATCAATGACGGTAATGATGATCAACTTAAGTTTGTTTTCCAAGTAAAAAATTCAGGTGGCGGCACTGTTGCAGAGTACCCTAAATGCACCATCCTACTAAATGACAATGCATTTGAAATGTTTGCAGATTCATGTTCTCCTTTCACCTTATTAAATATGGAGGATTACAGGAAAGTTCATAATGATTTGGCCATGATAATAAGTAAACCTGACATCACACCTCATGGTTACACTAGGGATCCCATTCCATTAGTAGGTATGATGGAAACGCAAATAAACTTCAAAGGGAGATCCACGTTTGGAAAAGTATATCTGGTAAGCAAGGGTTCTAACCTCCTAGGTTGGAAACATCAAAGGGAACTTGGTATTATTCTTGACCCCAACAGTGAAGATCAGGTCATTCTTGTCAAAGATGTGAATTTGAGAAGTTCCCTCTGTGACGAGTTTCCACGCCTTTTCTCTGATGATCTTGGTCTATTGAAGCAATTTCAGCATAAGATAAAGGTAAAACAAGGGGCAAAACCGGTTGTGCATAAAACTCGCCAAGTTCCTTTACTTCTAAGACAAGCATTAAAAGATGAACTGGACAAACTATGTCATTTAGGTGTCATACAACCTATAGACGCTTCAGAGTGGTTAGCCTCCATTGTAATTGCGTCCAAGGGGAATGAGCAAGGCATCCGCCTATGCATCGACTTACGCAGCCTAAATGAGAACATTTGGGTGGAACGGTTTCCTCTTCCCAACATTAACGAAATGCTGAGCACGATGGGAAGAGCAAATTTTTCTCTGTAATAGACCTGTCTATGGCATATTATCAAGTTGAGCTCCACCCGGAGTCTAGACTTTTGACAGCGTTCTCTTCTCCATTTGGCACATTCATGTTCAGAAGGATGCTTTTCGGCCTTGCTTCAGCGGCCGCTGTTTTCCAAAAAATGATGCAAAAGGTACTGGAGGGCATCCCGAATAGTATGTGTTTCCAAGATGATGTGCTAGTCTACGGGGCCAATGAAGAGGAACATGACTCAGTGTTTAGGAAGGTATGTGCCAGGCTGTCAGATGCGGGATTGACCGTAAAAAGAGAGAAATGTAAAATAAAAGTTCCGGAGGTCGATTATCTAGGTCACAATTTGTCTTTTGAGGGGATTAGACCCAAGCTTAGTTTAATTCAAGCTGTGGAAGATGCACCCTTCCCCTCGAATAAAGAAGAGTTAAAGTCCTTCTTAGGCCTGGTGGAGTACATGGCTAAGTTCATCCCAAGATTCGCTGAGAAATGCGACAGCTTACGCGAACTGTTGAAGTCTAAGCAAGAATTCATATGGGAAAAGAAGCATTGTGAGTCTGTGATTAACTTAAAGAAAGAAATCATAAGTTCACATGCTTTAGGCCCTTTTGACCATAGGAAGAAAACAATCTTAAGTACTGATGCTTCGAACAAAGGCCTAGGGGCAATACTATCACAGAAAGGGGACCATGACGAGACCATTATTGCCTTCGCCTCCCGCACTCTCAGTCAGTCCGAACGGAACTATTCGGTGATTGAGAGAGAAGCTCTGGCATGGTTCTGGGCTATTAACCATTTCAAGTTTTTTCTATGGGGGTGTAAGTTCACGGTTCGTACGGACCATAAGCCGCTAACTTACATTTTTTCTCCAAAAAAAGTACACTGTGAATCTCCCAGAATAGCTAAATGGGTTCTGGGGCTGGAAAAGTTTTGTTTTAAAGTGGAATACCTACCGGGTAAGGAAAATGTGATGGCTGATTTTTTATCCAGGTCACCTCTTGCTGTCGACATAACGGAAGATCCCTTAGATACTCCTATTCTTTCAATTCATACTCCTACCTTCACCAAAGAGGAATGGGATGAAGGAATGAAGAAGGACTCTGTTATGTCGTCTTTGAAAAACTTAATAATCAACGGGTGGCCGGAGAAATGCTCTGAGATCTCGGAGGAGTTGAAGAACTTTTGGGAGGTCAGGAATGAGCTGACAATTCTGGCCAACAAGGTATACCTTAATTCTAAAATCGTTCCACCCGAAGAACTAAGAGACAAAATTATAGACCTTGCCCACGAGGGACACTTTGGGAGAAGTATTACAAAAAACAAAGTAAGGAACAGTTTTTGGTTTCCTAGAATGGATTCCAGGGTGGAACTAAAAGTGAAGGAATGCATCAGTTGTGCAAGAAGCGACAAGTCTAAGATGTTACACAAGGTGCCGTTATTCCCGGTGGAGGTACCGGAAACCCCATGGACAAAACTTGCCATGGATATAATCGGCCCTATGGACTCTCTAGGTCCACAAAAGAGATTTATGTTTGTTTTGGTGGACTACACTTCGCACTGGGTCAATGCCAAGTTTACATCTTCCACCACAACCAACAATCTGGTTTCCTTCTTAAAATCAGTTTTCTCTTTTGAAGGCATTCCTTCGATTCTCGTAACTGATAATGGGGTGCAGTTTACCTCTGAAGAAATGAAAAACTTTCTGAAGACTTTCAACATCAAACACGAGAGGACAGCACTCTATTGTCCCAAGGCAAACGGATTAGCAGAAAGAACCAATCGTATGATTAAGGATCATATCCAATTGGCGATATCTAATGGGTTCAATGTCAATGATTCCCTCAGAGACTGTTTGTGGGCCTACCACACGGCACCCAACTGTGTAAGCGGCATCTCCCCGTTTGTGGCCCTAAGAGGGAGAGAGCCGGGCACCAAACTTAATCCCCTCTGGCTTGATGGGGGCAAAACAATGGCCTATGACAGGAAGGAGTGTCATTTCAAAGTTCAGCAGCATCAATCCAAATACAAGGATTGGTATGACAGGAAACACGGAGTGAAAGGCTTTAATCTTTCTGTTAACGACCCTGTGGTGGTAAAGAGGCCCACTCGTGTTCAAGTGGGGCAGAGCAAATTTTTCCCTCCACAAAATGTTAAGAGCTTGGGGAAAAATGTGGTGCGGTTGGAGGGTGTTCAAAGCTGGAGTGGGGACAGACTGGCCACGTAATGTTCTTCCTGTCTCTAGTTTTGTGGTTGATATATGGGAGGGAGATGTGTTGTAAGTTACCGCTTTTACCTTCCCTTGGTACCTTCCGTCCACCCCTCCCCTTCTTCCCATGTTAGCCTGCCCGGGAGCTCACCTTAGAACGTTGACAGTACCTTGTGTATTCTGAGAGCGGATGGCTTGGAATAAAGACACTTTACGTGTTGCTGAGAGTTATTAATGATTACAACAGTGAATTTACAGAAAATATGCTCTCAGTTTAGCTTATAGATCACCTTCCAAACCTCTGTGGGAAAAGCATGAGAAAATATTTTTCTCTCAATCATGATATCCCAGCAGAAGGCTTTTTCACATGGCGAAATCACCTTAGAACATACCACAATTCCTAAAATGAGTATGGTACCATCAACAAATGATTTATAATGTAACTAAAGTCTTAAAACCTTCTATTAACTGCAATGCTTTTTAATGAGGTGCTATCATGTATATTGGTCCCAAGATGGCTGCCAACACTTCTTGGATGAAGTGCTGACAGCCAATCAGATCTCAGGATGAGATGTGTGGTTAGGCTCCGCCCACATATATATATGATTTTACTTTTGATTTTCTCAGGAACTACTGAACAGATTGACACCAGACCTGCAAAAGGCACTTCCCTGACCTGAGGACTACCTCTCTGCCAAATTTCAAGTAATTCTGTTCAGCCGTTCGGGCTGTACCTTGGACTAAAGGTCCCTATGGAAAAATGCATGGGGAAAACGCGTTTTGGGACCCCCCTTTTTTCTCGGCCCCCGCTTGACGAATCACCCCGAGACTTTCAGGGTAGGAGTGGAGCAGAGCGCCCCACCTATTTTGAAACTTTTGCGAGGATTCGTCAACCGGCGCCAAAGTTATTCCAAATAGAATGTTGCGGATTTCCTATGGAAACAAGGTCCTAACTATAACTATCTACTGGCGACCGCCAGTAGATGATATATATATATTTTCCAAATGTAATCACACGCTGCATCAAAGCAACACGAAACAAGCCCACCTTCTGATCCTCATTTCATTATGTTTTTATTTGCAGCCAAAGAAACAACTATTACGCGTTTCGACCTGCATAGGTCTTAATCATATGGCAAACAACAGGCAGCTGATTACTTGGCTTTTTAAACACAAAGCTTATTGCAGACAGCAAAGATGAACTATTATAGGAAGACTTTTGTTTTTCTTACAAGTTATCCTTTAAGCAGTGTTTTCTTAATGAGACAGTGAAAATGTACTTTCTCCAATAAAACTTCGTTGGTATTTATTAGTAAAAGTACTACAATTTTCGTTTTTAGTTATTTTTCACTGCTGATCCTCTCAGTGTTATAAATCCAGGTCTCCAATCCCCATAATGCACTGCTCAAGTAATGGAACACACTAATGCAACTTTATTGGTCCTTTCAATGCTTGTCATGTCATTAATCCCAAACATTGATGTGCACTGCTCACTTCTCACTAGTGGAGAAGTTACGGCATGACGTCATGCCAAGTGAGCGTTGTAGGGGAAGGGAAATTCTTGTTTCTTACATCTCCCATGTGTCTGCTTTTTAAAACACAAGACTCCGAGCGCTGTTGCTAGTGAGGGGGCCCTATTGAATAGCGCACACTGCAAATTGCCACTTCTCTTTTTGAAACTCAGGAGCAGCAACATTGTCGTGGTGTCACCAGGGCTGTAAGTGGAAGCTTTTTCAATATTATATACAAGCCATTTACATTTACTTTGTAACTGCCCAATGTTGCTAGACTCCCAGCGATCATTATTAAAGCCACTTTTTTTAACTCATGGCATAAGAACATGCAATCATGCAATGAACTGGATTTTTCGTACTATGGTGCCCTCCGAATTGGTAAAAATAGGTAAATTCTTTAAAGTTGTGCAAGACTTTCTTAAAGATTCAAAAGAAAGCACTGAGAAGATCGTGAATTGATAGCCCTTAGTCTCTGCACCACGGACATTAGGCTTTGCAGAGTTTGATCACCTTGCAATTGAGTATCTGTTAAGTATTTACTCCATTTTTTTGGGTGGATTTGAAGCTTTTTTGGTGTAATTACGACAGATTGTTAATTGTTAAAATATTTTAAATGTATCTAAAACTGCTTGTACATTCTGAGTTCTTAACTTTTGAGCATAGCGCGCCAGTCATTTCATAGGGTCTTGCAAAGAATCATTACTCTTTTCTGCTTTTCTTTATATTATGTCTTTCTTAAATGTCTTAAATTGTCATGGTTTTAAGTACTCTATACAATACATTTCGTATTGACTTATTGATACAAGCCATAGTTGCTGCGTATTTATCTTTTGCAACTAACAACCATTGACAAAGTCAATAGTCCTGACTTGTAGGTATGATGTTACTTGTTGTATCATATATCTGGATGCAATGACAGAAACAAAAAATCCACTCGCCCAGTCGCTATGGCGAGCCAGTTTTAATCTGGATTAGCTAATGTTTAGGGCCAACTCGTGCGTTCTGGCGAGCTGACAACAGGTGTTCGGTTTTCTCGCAAGGTGCATGAGCAATAAAGATGCCTTTAAATCATGTTACTTTGTTACAATTGGTCTGCTTTCAGAGACAGAGATCAAGAGTCAGTTTGTCTTCCTTCATTTAGTTTTCTTTCTGTGACTGAAATTAGAGGATTTTGTAAGTGAACTGTGTGACAATCGTGTTGTGCAAAGCATGTGAAATGAAAGGCTGTAAGATTTCAGGCGGTTTTTGTTCTAACACAACACTGAAATAGCTAATAAGTGAACTGTTAAAACTTTTAAAATATACTTCACTAGTTATGAAGACACAGTTTTGTAATTATGTGGTGAAATAAAATATTTTATAGGATATAGGATCAAAATAAATCAGAACACTTTACTTGGTGATGTGCAAATGTAAAATATTTTTGCTGAAACACAATTTAAATACATTGTTTATGCGCTTTATGGTTTTATCAGTAAAACTACATGGTATGGGAACGTTTTGTGGCCATTTAAATCGAAAATGTGCTATCTGTAAATGATAGTGCACTATCACATCATGCTTTAGTAATATATCTATGAAAATTTTGATTTTTAAATAGCAACTGGGAAATATTCCTGCCCAAATGACAATGCTATTAGTGAACTACGAGGCAAGACAGGGATCATTTGTACCCTATATGTGGGCTTGATTCTTATTATACATGCAGCAAACGCTTAGTCTAGAAAATAAATAGAGTTTTTTTGTACAGCAGAAATAGTGAACTTGCATATTTGAAGGTGCTCTCTTATGTGATAATGAAGAAAAAGGCAGCTCCGTAATACAAAATATTTGCCTAGGATCACACAATTTGAGACCAGTTCACGGGGCAAGTACATTACAGTTAGGTCAAGTAGATTATTTAAGTTACTAGACCTGCAGGTCTAGTAACATTTTAATGATTTTTTGACCCCTGGTTATGCATCTGTGAGTGGTTGGTTGAGGGACTTTATGGGTTGGTGACTAGGTGTTTAGGTGCTGTGTGGATATGTGAATGGGTGTGTGAGTTGTTTTGTGTGTGTGAGTTGGGGTGTCAGTGGGTGTATGGGTGTCTAAGTTTCACACTACTAACATCTGGACACATTACCCACTGGCTGTATTGTGCCCATGCAAGGTCGAGGCCCACCTGTACTATCCATGAGATAATTAATTTATGACTCCAAAGACAGCAACTTCCATTCCTCACCATACAAGGAGCGTCAGAAACCTTTATTGCTTATGATGAATTGTACATAAGAAAGTCTCAGATCCACTGTAAATTGAGTCATTCCTTAGACCCTGCGCCTGTAACTCTTCTCCCGGCCGCTCTGTTTAATTAAACAAACTGTTCCTGTTTTGACAAATGCCTCACATCTCTTGTTTGTTTCAAGGTATTTCATTTTCAGGCAACATTTTGGCGAGACACCATCAGATCTGATTGGCACCTCAAACCCGACTGCTGCCAAAGGAAGGAGACCTCGCTAGGACGGATTCACATTTGCGCATCAAGGATGGTGAGCAGCACTGCAAGTGACTGAAAGTTCTGCAGAATCCGCGGTGTCTATGGTCTGTCTTGAAGAAGCTACCAAAGAGGGTAAGAGACTACATCAGAACCTAATTGAAAGCATTTGGCATATGGCAAACTAGGGAGAAGCTTAAAAAGCTACCCTGAGTGCCCTGCCACTGACAGAATCTGGAATATTACCTATTTTATATGTCCTAGGTGAGTAGTCACAAGGCAGCCTCGAAGGGGATCCCGTGGAAGTCACCTTTATTTGCTAGTCAGCATGCTAGGAAAGGTGAGTATTTATTGTATAGCCCTTTAAGGCTCCCAGGATGCTCTTTTTGTGATAGTGCGATCCTGATTGGGCAGAATTGGTACCTCAATCTCTTATCCTTTAGTCTAAACGGGTTTCTCAGTGCCACTGGTTTCTTAAAACCAGTGATATCTGAAAGGAGTGAGATGTTTAGGTCACTTCGACCACTGGGGGTGACACAGGTGATAAGCTTGGCCCATGGCTGTCATACAGGGTGCAATTCAGGCAATTCGTGAAAAAGATTTGAACCCGGGAAACTAGGTTAACTTGTGTGTGACCAAGAAGGGCCTGTGGTTGTCGAGTTATTATTTTTTCCATATCTATTACCATTACCTTTGCCCCAAAACTGATATTGAGAAACTATCAGGCTCACTTATTACCGTGTACTGCGGAGTGCTTCCCCCGTCACAGGAAAGCATGCGCTAGAAGCGGGCTAAGAGATTTTTGACAACTCAATCATTTTGTTCTGTCAGCTTTTTTGTTGAAATGGTAATGTACATATGATGTTATGGTGCTACGTTTTATTGCAGATTGTATACAGTTGATATCATGCAGATACTGCCCTATGGTTTCAGGTTTTGTCACCTACATTTTTAAACTTCATATGAAGGTGTTGTTATTCATTAGAAACTGTATTTTGTGAAAAGTTGACATTGTGTAAGAAACTGTTTCATTGCATCATTTTCACTCTGTCCCAACCCTTCATTTGCATTGTCATCCGTGTTTTCGAAAGGTCCATATTGAATTGGTAATGCATCTGTAGATTGCATGGCGATCATAACATAAAACTGTAGGAGTGCACCATGTACGTTTGTACCCATGATTAGAACAAACAAAGGAACCCAAAAAGATTGAGTAGCATGTTTGCCCACAACATCACTAGAGTTATCATGGATTCTCCATTAAAACATATGGAAACCAGGTTCCCCACACAGGCAAAGAAACACAATACGTTTTGACATGAATGGTATGCACACACGAAGGCACACTGTGTGAATAACCCTAGCCATTTTCTTCTTCAAGAGGGATTTTAGTAACAGATGTCCCAAGTAATATCCAGTTGCCACACGCTGCAGCTCCCAATCCAGTACTGTTCCTTTTTCATACCACAACATTCCACCCTTAATTCTACCCTCCATTCTATTCTGCTGATTACATCACCAACTCTGCATATCTCCCCCTTGCAAAGAAGTAAAGCAATCACAAGAGAGCAATAAGCAATAAGCAAAACAAATAAAAAGAGAGTGACAAACAAACAACAAACTCATCCTAGCTCATACTACATTTTACCAACTCATCTCTTCAAATATTTAATGACTATAGTTTTAGTTTTCTAATTAAATATATGCATCTATGACTATAGCAGACAATGAATATGCTTTAGAATCTTTAAAAAAGTTATCTTCTTCTCTCTGGTTTTTAGCAACTGTACAAACATTTCCCACACTCCACACAGAACCATCCTCCAATTTAACTACTTTCCATCTCACCCAAGTGACCTTAAGTGGGCTTGAACATTTATTATCACCCTCCTCACGATTCCACCTTTTTACGTCACCACCCAGTCACCCACTTCTAAATAAACGTATCTCACTCCTTTTCTCACATTACAGCATTCCTCTGCACATTTCTGTCTTCCAGCAACCTCAGCTTTAATTTCCTCATGATCCACCCACACGTGATCTTTGTCAACTAACCAAGCAGGAATTTATTTCCTACCCAGACAGAGGAGGAAACCCCAGTCATTACATGGGGGGTCATCCTTTGTGCCCACACACGTTTCCTCAACTTCTTTATCCAAGGCAACCCATTATACAATGACAGTTGCAAATTGTCCAATAATCAATCGGTTTACTCTCGCAACCATTCCATTTGCGTACAGCCTGAACAAGGCTACCCTCTCATGGACACCCCACTTTTCCATAATATTCCTTATCTCTCGGGACACAGCCTGCTCCCCATTATCAGAAACAATAATTTTTGGTCCACCTTCTTCTAGAAAACTTATATATCACCCTTCCTGTGGCGATGCAGTCTACTGTCTTAACCACAAATCACTTAGTATGGTAACCCACAAAAACAATCAGGAATCTACACTCACTCCCCAATTTGTTTATTGGACATTGGAAAATCTATAGCTTACCTTTCCCATGGTCTTTTGGGTACCTCAACACATTTTAATGGAGGCTGTCTTATAGGCTTTACCTTATCGCTGTTGGCACAAGCATAACTATGTTTTACCACACCCTCCACCATGCTGTCAAGCTTAAGCCACCAATATGTTTGTCTTATCCTCCTTTTAGTCATATTCCTACCAGGATTCATGCGCTAACTCAATAATTAAATTTCGGACACCCATAGGGGCAACGATGTGATTCCTTCTCATCACTTTATCTCCACACATGCTCAGTCCATCCTTCGTACCCCAATGTACATATGATGTTATGGTGCTACGTTTTATTGCAGATTGTATACAGTTGATATCATGCAGATACTGCCCTATGGTTTCAGGTTTTGTCACCTACATTTTTAAACTTCAACATTCTGATACAATTCATGAGTCAATCCCTGCTTCACACACTTTTTCACATCTCTCAATACCAAATCATCATCCATGGCACTTGCCCACTCCTCCTTGTTCAACGCTATTCCTTCTCAATCTTCCAGTTTTTCACTCATATCAATTTAATCTTCCAGGGCGATCTCATTGCAGGAAGCCTCGACAGGCAATCTGCCACCACATTCTTTAGCCCTTTCAGGTACTACACCTCAAAATTATATTCAAGAACTGATAACATCCATCTGAAAATTCTAGGCGTTACACTTCCTTCCAAGCCCCTACCACATTTAAACAAGTGCACTAATGGCTTATGATCAGGTCTAATCTAAAGGGTAAACCCCACAGGAAGTATTTAAAGTGCCTGAAACCCCAGCAACATGCCAAGTCTTCTCTCTCAATTACAGAGTAGGATTTCTCCACACCTTGTAATCTCTTAGAAGCAAACCCAAATATCCTTTCCTGGACTTTCATCACTTGGTTCAATACTGCTCCCAGCCCAACACTGCTGGTATCTGTGGTTAAATAGGTTTTTGCAGTAACTTTGAAATGTCCTAGAGAAGTAGCTTGTATAATTGTTCCTTTCACTTGCTCAAACGCACTCTCACATACATCACTCCACTCAAAGATAACATTTCTTTTCGTTAATGTTCTCAAAGGCTCAACCACCTCAGTAAAATTCTGCACACGTTTTGAACAGTACGCTACCGACCCTAGGAATGATTTAAATTGACCCTTGTTCTGAGGACGTGGTGCATCACTTATTCCTTGGATAATACTTTTCTTTGGCTGGATTCCTTCCTTCGATATCTCATGCCCTACACAAGTGACATATTGTTTCCTCAACTGGTATTTTTCTCTTCTAATTGTTAAACCGTGTTCATTAAGTCGTCTCATAACTTCCTCAAGCCACTTATCATGGTGCAACTCATCCCTCCTAGGAATCACATCATCTCCTAAAAACACCATACATTTTCCACGCCTTCAAAATGCTTTTCATCACCCTCGGAAATACTGCTGATGCAGATGCCAATCCAAAAGGCATCCTCAAATAACAGAAAGCTCTGAGACGGGTAACCAATGATATGAAGTGTTTAGAGTCTTTATGCAACTTTACTTGGTGATATGCTGCCAACATGTCAACCAGGCGTAACACCCTTCTCCAGCCATAGCTGACAGCATTTCCAAAATGCTCGGGAGAGGTTGCCTGTCAACCCATATGTGCTGATTGAGATCTCCTAAATCTATTCACAGCCTTATATTACCACCTTCATTGAGAGCAATCACTATTGGTGCCTACCACTCTGATGATTCTATGGGTTCAATAATTTCCTGCACCAGCAGTTTGTCTAGTTCTTGTTGTAAAGGCTTCATCATCAAATGAGGTTTATGTCTCACTTTATGCACAACCGGAATTGTGCTTTTTCTCAAAATAATTTTATATGAAAAACCTTTGAGCGATTCTAAATTGTCATTAAGAACACAAGGACATTTTTTCACCATGTATTCTTCATATGCATCCACTTGGTTCACTTGTGGCTTCTTAGTAATTGTCATGACAGGATCCCACTAGTCTAGACAAGGTGTCTTTAGAGAACAGACTATACAAGGTTCCCGAATCTACCAACACTTCTACCTGCAAGTCATCTAATCGTACAATACAATGTGGTTTTTCTAATTTTCCATTGCTTTTTTTCTTTACTCATCAACCCCCTTCACCAGATTGCATCCAATATTTCTGTCAGAAATCTCTCCAGAAATTTCTTGCAATTGTTCATCCTGAATTGTCAACACCACCTCCCTGATGTACTCGCATAAATCATAAACTTCTCTTACGCTTGCTGGTGCAGATCTTGCCCTGCACACTTTGGCATAGAGTCCTTTTTTGCCACAATTATGGCACACAACACCTCTGGCTGTACACTTAAAACTAGTAGCAATGTGACCCGGAACTCCACACCAATAGCATTTTATCTCCTTCACTTCAGTTTCTTTACACTAGTATACAATTTGTCCTTTTTTACCTCCTCCTTTGGAGTCCTCACCTCTTTGACAAGACCACATTCTGTATTCACAGCTTCAATCACTTTAGAAGATGTATTCATTTACTTCAGCCATTTCGCTGCCTCCTCCATTCCTTTAACTACTTGGATGACCTCTAAAAAAGTAGGACCTGTTGTCAACAACTTCTCTCTTACTCCTTTGTCATTTGTACATCTCACAATTTGATCCCTAATAAGCGAATCACACAGGTTTTCAAATTTACACGTCTAGGACAATACTCTCAAAGGTATATATTTCCTGCTTCAATGTTTGTACCCTTGAAAGAACTTGTGTTGTTCCATCACTACATTTACCTTTGTAATAAAGTGTAAGTCCAACATTTGCAGTGACATATCATGGACATTACTAGGCTGGCCATCCCCAATACCGAGAGATATCTCCGGAAGATCTTCAAATAATCTCCTCCCCTCTAATCCTGGATGATGGAACAATGCAGCTTGATGTTGTACAGGGCCATACCTGTCTCCCAAATGGCTAAAATATTAGTGAAAAACAACTTCTTCCACTGTTTCCATGGAACAGGTGGATCACCAGGAGAGGCAAGGAAAGATGGAGGCGGTGATCATTCATTTTACCGGTGGAGATAAATGTGCCTGGGAGGAAAATATCAAATAAGCAACTACAATAATTAATTAAAATAAAAAGGTAAAATAATAATACAAAAATAACAAATTACCACGCAATTCAAAACAAAAACAACTGTGCTAAGGATGTCTTCCCATACATCCAAATAATTGTTGTAGTTGCTGACTTGAATCATGAATATGAGCAACTGGGACACATGTATAAAAGAGTTTACTTTCTAATGTTTTAGAAGACTTTTCGGAAGTTCTCTTTATATGTTATTACCCAAGAAAAATGACGGTGGTGGACACACCCACACTGGAAACCACACAAGAGAGGACGGAGACTGAAAGTTCTGGACTCACACGTAATACACTGCTTTTGCTTCAAGCTTTCGTTTCCCAAAGTCGTGCTTGGGAAAGGCACTCAATTCTCGTGCCTTAGGTTGTGCTCCTTAACTGTGCAAAGGCACTCAATTCACATGCTCGACGTCATGCTCCACAACAGCCTGAAGGAACTCGATTCTCATGACCGAGGTTGCGCTCCATACTCTTGCCACTATGCGTTCTCTCTGTTAATAGGCGTGGCACTCGATGCCTGTGCCAGAAGAGCATGCAGTCAATTAATGGCCTAGGCAAAACTCATGGTATTTTCTCACAACTTTACGCTTAAAACCCCAGTATCCGTGGCATAAGCGTCTTAAGCGAAAAGTTCAAGTTATATGTTTCTGATTGGAATTTACGGGCTCACACATGCCACATATGCTATTAGAAATCTTTTTCCTTTTAAGCGTAACGCCCAGGCATTTTGCTTAAATTAGACGCTCCAAATCAAAGGTACTTTTTGAACAAGAAAATCCTTAGCTGTTCTCTGTATACAGCTGTCCAACCACAAAAGAAATCTATAATCTTATTCTGCTTTGTCGGGTCATACTTCCGCTATATAGACATTGGGTGGGAACATCTCATAACTGCCCCCTTTGCAGTTCCTCAGCTCATCGCCACTTTATGTAAGAATAACGCTGGTCATTTTCTTCTTCAAGAGGGTTTATTAGTAAGAGATATCCCCAGCAATATCGAGATGCCACACGCTGCAGCTCCCAATCCAGTACTGGTCCCCTTTCATACCACAACATTCAACCCTTAGTTCTATTCTCCAGTCTGTGCTCCTGATTACATCATCAACTCTACATACACAAATTTCCCTGGCCAAAGGAGGGAGCTTTTGACACAAAAAACAATTGAATATAAGAGAACACACATACGCACAAATTACACAGGTCAAAAGAGAGACCGGCGAGAGGCATGACTAGTCCCCAAAAGCTTGATCCGCCCACCTACCACGTCCAATACATAGAACCTCAGCAGCATGGATAACATGCACTCCCACTAGTTCGAGTGAACATACATGAGCGACGGGGAGATTTGTGGTGGTTCTAGATAGTGGCACAGCAAATGGGGATTTAGAAGTGAGCCCCAGTCCCCCCGGAACTGATGAAGAGGGTGAGACAGCAGGATTTGCCCAGGCAGCTGAGGAAATGACAGAGAGCGAGTTTGAGGGTGAAGTCTGGGCAAAAAGAACATCACATAGCTCAGAACGAAGGAGGCAAACCAGACGGAACAAGAAATAAAGGCATGAGCTGAGGCTAGAGGGAGAAAGATCACTCACCCAGGAAGCAAGGTGAGAAAACAGAGCAGCGCGCCCCCCCATATAAGGGACGCAGGGCTAGGGTACAGGGCACCTATCAGGGAAGAATCTGAGGTAAAATTAAGTGAGAGGCTTTTGGCAGGGATCAGAGCCTCATCACTCAATCAATATAGGAGAGGGGCTGACCAGGAAATAAGAGACCAAGACTGTCTGGTATTAACCCAGCCAAGATGCAGGAAAAATAAGATGACGTCTTTGCACACGAGGAGAGCAGCGATGAGGATGCACCCTGCTCTACACGAGCGTACCACAAAGGAGAGTTAAACCACCGATTAGCCTGCTGTGCTGAGGAAAAAGACCCATGTGATAGACCTTGTCTGAAGGAAGGATCATTTTAACTAGAGGAGATGGCTATAGTGGGGGAATGCATCTGACATGGAGGAGGAGACCCCAAGTGGAACGCCACCTATGTGTGGGAATGCCTTAAAAGATGGGAACGTCATATCAGAAAGAAACCTGTAGACTTACTCGTAGTAAGAATGTACCCGTTACTACAGAAGGACATGTCAGGGACCACATAAGTGCCATGGGCGCAGATGTATGGAGCAGGGAAATGGATCTTATGCTTTGAGAAGACCACCGCAGTAATCAACCTAGTGATAGGTGACATTATGAGCATGTTATGTAGCCTCATTGAACAGACCAATGCAGTGTTTGCCCAAGCCCACATCCCAACAATCGAGTTAACAGATACCGAGCATGACGGGCCGCATTTAATTCATACAGGCACCGTATATGAACAGCCCTGAGAAATATGTTCCCTGATCGCCCAGATGTAGGAGGGTTAATGGCAGAGACTATAAAGCCAGGGGAAAGCATGACAAAGTTATTGGATAGAATGAGAGAATGATGGGGACAAGAGACAGGACAACCATGGAGTGATACAGGCCCACAAGTTGCATTCTTCTACAGTATTCTCAAAAAGGGGCTACCCACCGAGATACAGAGCGGGCAGGACAGCATTGTTGGGTTAAATATCAAACGCTGGCGGGAGATACAAGTCCGCATATTACATTGCCACAAAAAGAAACAAGAAAAAGATAGGGAAAAACAAAGAGCATGCCCAGAGACACACTGCTAAATTGGTCCAACAAATTGAAAAAGACCGGCCTCAAGGGGGCCACGATTGTGCAAATGACATCAGTCTCCAAGGGAACTCCACCGCAGAACCCCAGAGGGTTCCAACCCAGCTATGGCGGTAGATACCAGCGAGGTTGGCAACAACAGGACCCTAGGGAGAATTACTACTGCCACAGGCTGGGCCACATGGTAGACAGGTGGCAGTTAAAGGCATACCATAGCAGAGATCGATGGGCCAGGGCCAACCACCACAAAACCCCATGAATATCCATCTTCAAAACCAAGTCCAGGGAATCAGAATGCACTCTATCTTCACCCTCAGGGAGGTCTGCCATCTACCAAACCCCCTGCAGCAGGGGTCAGATAGTTGGACGAACACATAGCAGAAACAATCTTAAACATGAAATTCAGCACATCAGGGATCAGGGCAACAGCCCCGGCAGGGAGGGGCAACAGTATGGGAAGTAGTTCCCTCACGAAACCTCAGAACCAAAATTCACAGTAGGTTAGACAAGTAATAACAATACCATAAAAAAACTCTTGCAGAAACAACCAATACCCACTTCCCTCTGAAAAGTAAATAGACAAGCCTACAGCAATAGTGATCCACAGATTTTACTGGGGTACAGGAGCTTTGGTCCACTTTATGTGTTCTGTTGATCGGGTAGCCTCACTAGAGCTCAACAACAGGGGTGCCTCTGGGAGCTAGACCCCTTTCGGCTGCTGATCCCCCAGGGCAGAGTTGGCTGGCCACACCCCAGGAGGAGGGCACGCTGATGAGTGGGGCAGAGTAGCTCCCAAGGAAAGCATTTAAAAAGCAGTCACCCAAGTTCTTGCATCCAAAGTCAATTGGGTGCCAATGACCAAGTCAAAAGGTCCCCATTCTCGGGCATCCGGCCCAGGACCAATGTAGCCATTGAGGTGCAGTTCCAGCAGCACCTCCAAAAAAATCTAGAAGCTGCTGCCCAAAGGAGGACCACTTTCAGTTCTAAAACGAAACTATCCTCCGTGGTGGGAACCTGGACTCCTGGTGGTTTCTATTTATCATCACCCAGCAGACTCTTTGAAATTCTTGGATCAAAATCTCTGGTTAAACGCTTTTGAGGTAACAAGGCAAATGAGTCAGCCAGCTTTACCTCGTGTACACTTGGCTAGAAGGGATGGGGCAACACCTAATTGTACAGAAACTTACACTGTATTTCTTGTGTTTCAGAGGTAAAGGACAGCTTCCAATGGGCATGAACTCTTACTGCGGCACAATCATGCACATTCCTGATATGCAATGAGGCACCTCGGCGCTGATGGAGTTTTACTGGCAGTGCGGGGGAATTATCTATACTCAGCTCGTCCCTGGATGGCGAGGACTCTTTTTCCTGGTCACCATAAACACCCCAGCCCGATCATTCCTGAAGAAGAACTGTCGGACTTATACCAGCACCCGTTGAGGAAGAACACAACATTACTGCACCATGCTTGCAAGAAAAGAACTGCAGACTATTTTGGCTTGGCTCAGTACAAGGACATTTCTGAAGAATTCAGACTGATTACTGATACACAGGTTTCGGCAGAAGGGTCTAAACCCTTCCTCTCAATGCAGATATAAGCCGCCAACGCCCACTGGTTGCAAATGACCAGGTGGGAAATGCTTAAAATGATGAACAACACTGAGCTTGTTCTTAATTCAGTCAAGAAAGTACTGCGAACAATCCACCTCATGGTAATGCAGAATCGATCTGTATTGGACTTGATGACCACGATGTAGGGAGGGGTGTGTGCCAAAATCGGTGCAGTCTGCTGCACCTTCATTGCAGGGAATGACACAGACAATGGGATATTGACACTTGCCATCCAACCACTGCACCACTTATAAATATATGTGAGTAGGGAGGTGCCCCTGAGAAGGAGTAGTATTCAAATTAGTTCTCCTGGCTCCCCCGGTGGATCACTGGTTTGTACAGATCACTGTTGCCAGTTTTCATTGTGTTCCTATTTTTGTGCAGGTCTGTACAATTGGAGATTACAAGCTGCAAAAATGCAGTCCTCAAAACTGGAAAAATGGAAGTAACTAGGAAGTTAGTAGTTGTTGAAAGTGAGCATAAAGAACAACAGGCCCACAGTAAAACAACTGTAAAAAAGTATGGGTTAGATAGTGTAGTTGAAAATCAAATGGGGGGGATGTTAATATGGAAAAAGTCAATGCTGATATGAAAAGCAATACATTGAATTTATGTGAACAAAATCAAGTTTTTATTAATGAATTTGTCCATTGTGAACTCCACATCAACCCGACATGCAAATACATAGCTAGCAAGCACTGAAGCCTAGGCCCAGCTTTATTGATTGATAGGTCACAGGTGGGTGGCACGTAGCCGGTAGACAAACACACGGACAGGAAACCTTAGATCAATCCCACAGATATGCGCAGCAACACTACAACGGTCAAGGGAAATTGGCCCTAATTATGCACACATGGCAGGAGGGGGTACACGCGTCCCTAAAACACCATAAAGTCAGATACCACATGAGTTAGTAACATAGAGCAAATCAAAGCACACCACACGCAGTGATCATGCACTCCCCATGTCGGACATCTGGACATGTAACCCACTGGCCGCATTGTGTCCATGCAAGGTCGAGGCCCACCTGTACTAACCTTTAGACAATTCATTTATGACTCCAAAGGCAGCAACTTACGTTCCTCACTATACAAAGAGCACCAGAAACCCTTATTGCTTACAATGAACTGTATATAGGAAAGTCTCAGATCCATTGTAAATTGAGAATGTCCTCCTACCCTGCACCTGAACTGTTCTCATGCCCGCTGTTTAATTAAACAAACTTCCTGCTTTGCTGAACGCCTCTTGTCTCTTGTTTTTCTCAAGGTATGACATGTTCAAGCAACATCAGTGTTCCTCGTATGTCTTTATTCAGAAATCTGTGATAACATTAATAATCCTGCCATTCAGAAGACAACGAGACCACAAAGAGGTTAATCTCCACAAAACAAGGGTGCTTTATCCTAACTATATGAAGCAAGTGCTTCTTTGTTTGGTGGAGATGTCTTCATTTTGTTGGGCCTTTAAGAACATTGAATTATTTTCTTCAGCATCAAGAAACAGATGATCCAAGAAGGCTTTCCTTTTTATTTTATTTTTAATATTAACGAATTTGCCACAAACAGTCACAATATGTAACTATATTCTACTACCGTAGTTATTCACAAAATTGGCGTGATTTTTAGAAAGTGCAAAAAACATATAAGCTAAGATTGTAATTCATAATTGTGACCAGTGGTTAACATATAAAGTGAGATTTTCCTAAATATTTTTATGGTTGAACACTGTTGTATTCTATTTGCCATAATTGCAAATACATCGGTGTTTGTGACAACATCGCAAATATCATATGACTATGAAAGAAAGGGATTTTATTGGACATACACTTTTGATTATTTTAGAAAGGAGGTCCCCACCCATTTTTCTTTTCTTCAGAATCCATGCTAACATTCAAGATTCACATTTCAGCACTTGCTCCTTTCAATTTGAATATTGATTTGGTTTATTTTTGAGAAATGATTTCCAAATAAAATGGCATCTGGTGGCAGTGAAGATCAGGAACCACATCTTGATGAAGATAGTTCTTTGGAGGAGGAACCCCTGGCTATTAATTGTTTGGGAATTTTTTACTATCCCCTCCAGGGAGAGAAAAGTGGCTGCTAAGCATGTAAAGAGCTCAATAAGCAAGAAGACCCTCTCCAGGGGAACATTGAAGAAGTATTTGTGCAGCACAACGAGTATGTTGTATACCACTCTAAGAAGTTGACCAGAGCACAGAGGCAGTGAAGTGCAGGGGATCCGTCTGCCTCAATTGCAACACCAATTGCTCTTGGAGACCCTCTACCATCTGATGTCCAGCAACAGTTCCCAAATAACTCACCAGAATGCCTGAGAATTTGCACTTTTATTTTGGAGTGCAAAAAAGTTCAAACTGCAGGGGAACAATCTGTTGCCTACTTTTCGACGCTCTAAAAATGAACAAGTGTTAATTTTGTTGTTGTTTGAATGACACTTGTTTCCAGAGTTTTCATTTTTTTCTCTAAAACATTTTCCAGTTACCATTTTATTTGAACCCCCCCCCCCAAAAAAAACACAAAGTAATAAAAAAACTAAAAACAAGTCTGGAAAAATCACCCCAAAAAAGTTATCGTTAGAACCACTTTTCTACTTTTCTTGGTTTAAAAAAAGATAAACTGTATGTGTGTAGGTATAAAAAAAAGAGTATGAGTGAGTGAGTTTTTCTCTTAATGAGTGAGTGGGTGCATGAGAGAGTAAGTGGATGTGTGGTGTGACAGTGCCTGTATGGGTTCTGAATGACTGTGTACGTGTTTGTATGGGTATGTGAGTGGGCGCATCAGTGGCTATATTGGTGAGTGAGTGTGTGTGTGAGTGGGTGTATGGATATGTGAAGAGGTACATGAGTGGCTGTTTGGGAGAGTGAGTAGGAGCATGAGTGTCTGTATGGGTGAGTGAGTGTGTGTGTTATTAGCTGTATGGGAGAGTAAGTGGTTGTGTCAGTGACTGTATGGGTGAGTGAGTGGATGTGCCAGTGACTGTATCGGTGAGTTAGTGAGTGAGTGGGTGAGTGAGTGGCTAAATAGGTGAGTGAGTGGCTGTGTTAGTGACTGGATGGGTAAGTGGGTGTGTCAGTGAGTGTATAGATAAGTTAATGGGTGTCTGAGTTGCTGCATAGATTATTCAGTATGTATGTTAGTAGCTGTATGGGTGGGTGTGTGTGAGTGCCTGTATGGATGAGTGAATGAGTGTGTCAGTGCCTGTATGAGAGACTGAGTGTGAAACTAGCAGTATGGGCGAGTGACTGGCTTTGTTAGTACCTATATAGGTGACTGAGAGAGTGTATAAGTGATGGTTTGGGTGAGTGAATAGATGTGTTTCTAGCTGTATGGGTGAGGGATTGGGTGCGTCAGTATTAACATGGGAGAGTGACTGGGTGTGTTAGTGATTGTATGGGAGGCTGAGTGGATATATGAGTGACTGTATGGGTAAATGCATGAGTTAGTATGTATATTAGTGAGTGAATGGGTGTATGGTTATCTGTATGGATAAGTGAGTGCATGTGGTAGTACATGTGTTGGTAAGGGACTTGGTGTGTTATTGACTGTGTCAGTGAATTAGTGAGTGAGTGAATGGCTGAATGGGTGAGTGACTGGGCATATGAGTGGCTCTATCAGTGTGTGTCTGGGTGTCTCAGTGGCTCTATGACAATGTACCTTGGTGTATACCATGACAATGTTACTTTGTAGAACTGCACAGAAAGAAGTAATTAGGAAATTACTCCAATAGATGGTGTCATTCAGCTGTTTAAAAACATAAAGCACATAAATATAAGTTAGTAGTCCTTTTTGCAAATTTCCATGATAAACCTTTAGTTTCTGCAACAATAATTTCATCCTATAAACCAAACAGTAGATATTTCTTATGCTTTAATAGTATTTTACATTATAGTAAAGCATTTCTCTTCCCTTTTTACTGTTCTCAGCTTTTGTACTTGTACACCATAATCAATGTAATGTATAAAGTTTCATCCTTCAATAGTGGGGAAAAAACAATCATAAAGATTGCAAAGAAAAAACCTTTTTCTGATTTGTGCACCTACTCTAATTCTTTTCTAAATTAAACGTTGCTGCCTTTTCCATCATTTGCCAATAAAATGGCATCTGATGGCAGCGAAGATCAGTTGCCACACCCTGTTGAACACAGTTCTTCAGAGGAGCAACCCCCAGCTAAACCGCAATTGGAGTTTTTTACCATCTCCTCCAGGCAAAAGAAAGTCATGGCAATACATGTGAAGTGCTCTTTATGTGACAAGACCCTCTCCAGAGATACATTTTAGAAAGATTCATGTGGCACGAGTATGTTGTTGAAACATCTGAAGACGAACCACTTCAAACACTGTTGAAAAAGAACATAAACATAAGTTAGTATTACATTTACAAAACTCCAGTACACATTGCTTATGCTATAATAGGAAATCACATTACAGTAAAACATTTCATTTTCCCTTTTTTCTGTCTTCAGTTTTTTACTTGTACAACATAAACATTGTCTTGCCTCTTAAGCACATAGCACCCTGTCCTATGGCCTGTGGACAACCCTACCTTAAGGGTTAACTATATGTATAAATGGGAAGTTTGAAGCTTGGCAAGGAGTTTTAAATATCAACTCAATCTAGTAGTAAATCTGCACACACAGGCTCTGCAGTAGCAGGCCCAATGCAAATTGTTAGGGATACTAGTCTGCATGAGTGATAAGGAGCATCACTACTTCAGTACATACCTAAATAGGTATATCAGTCCCTCTTTGGATGTGTCAATGGATGTTTAAGTAACTATGTCGCTATATGACTAGCTGCTTTAGTATCTCTATGGGTCTCTATATATGTATGTACCTGGCTGTATGGATTGCTTACTGGCTGTACTCATGAGCGTTGCGGTAACTGGCTCTAAACTGCTGCATATATAAGTACTGCATGGGCATGTGCCTGAATGTGTAAGTGCTTCTGTCTCAGTCTGACTGGGTGGGTGAGTGCCTCTATGTTTTTGTTAATAGGTATGTGAGTCACAGTATCGGTGGTCAGCAGTTTAAAATGCCAACTGAACCTGGAAGTAAAACTGCATACATAGCCTCTACAGATGCCGGCATGCCACATATTTAAAGATCTACTAGTCTGTATGAGTGACTAGGAGTATCACTATTTCAGTTCACATCTAAATAAGTGTATCAGCCTTTCTCTGGCTATGTATCTGGATGTGAAAGTAACTAAGTCACAATGTATTTATGTCTATATAAGTGGCTGTATATATTACTTACTGCCTCTATTACTTAGGTCTGCCAGTAGGTCCTATATATATATATATTCACTGAAAAAACCCTAGGTTTTAGGGACGTTATAGTTAGAAATTAGCATTTAAAAAACCTTAGAAATTCACTGAAAAAACCATAGGTTTCAGGGCCGTTATAGTTAGAAATTAGCATTTAAAAAACCTTAGAAATTCACTGAAAAAACCATAGGTTTCAGGGACATTATAGTTAGTTGGTCATTTCACTCGTTCAAAACCAGAGAAATTCGGCTGTTATAGTTAGTTCAGCTAACTATAACTCGCGCCCCCGCAATGCGCTGCTGATGATGTCACATATTACATCATTCATGACATGGTCAGTGACATCACTGATGACATCACTGATGACATCTCAAATGGCATCACTGATGACATCATCCACGGCCCTTGACTCCATCAACTGGGAGTACCAGACACCAAAGGAATTCATCCTGGAGTGTGCCACCTTAGCCCTCAAAGAAAACTTTTTTGAATAAAAGGGCACCTTGTTTCTCCAATGCACGGGCACTTCAATGGGCAGCACTTTTGCCCCTAATGTGGCCGGGCTTTACGTCCATGATTTTGAACGAAAATTATTTCTGTCAACGGACAATCAGTATGCCTCTTCCATGTAATTTTGGAAGAGGTATATTGATGATGTCCTCCTAATTTGGAGGGGCACTGAGGAACTTTTTAGTGAATTTCTTCAGTGGATCAACACCTTAGATGTGAACCTCAAATTCACACACGCCAGTAGTAAACAGGAGGTGGTTTTCCTAGATGTGGTAATCTCTATAACCAATGGCAGCCTTACCACCAGAACGCACTACAAACCCACTGCTAAGAACAATTTACTGGAATTCTCAAGTTTTCATCCCTGACTACTTCGGGAAAACCTGCCTTATGGCCAGTACCTCAGGGTCAGAAGAAACTGCAGCAAACCGGCAGACTTCCGTGAACAAGCCGCAGACCTTACCTCAAGACTGAAAGATCGAGGCTACCTAGATAAAGTTCTGAGCATAAGCTACAAAAGAGCCCGAAATCAACCTAGGGAGGCTCTCCTTGAGGACAGCCCCAGAGAGCCCACAGAGACCCCCCTTACTTGTGTCACAACTTACAGTGGCATATCAAACGTCCATCAACAAACATTGGAAGATTCTAACCAGTAATAATAGAACCTGGACAAAACCACTGTTCTCTTTCAAAAAGGGACGGTGCTTGAGAGACTCACTAATACACACACGTCCTAGAGAAAAACCTAATATGGACGTAAGGTCCGTCAGTGACACATGGGGCCTTCCGAAAGTGGTGAGCCATTTTCCTTGTTCCAATTGCAGGGTCTGTCACCTGACATCACATACTAAGGTTTTGAATCTCGAACCTGGAAAAACGTGGACACAACGCATCCACACCAATTGCAACTCCACGAATGTGGTGTACCTTATTACGTGCCCCTGCCAGTTGCTGTATGTGGGCATGCCAACACGTAAAATAAAGCAAAGACTATGCGAACATAGAAGCAACATTAAATTCCGGAAAGTTACAACCAAGATGAGTGAACACTTCCTACAGAGCAACCACACTACCAACGACCTTAAATGGACTATCATAGAGCAGGTCAACTCTGGGAAAAACATACCACAGATATTGTTCGAGAAGGAACAAAGATGGGTCTACCACCTAGGTACACATAAACAAGGCCTGAACGACGACATTCCCTGGGGCACAGTATTAAGGCACTAGGATACCGTGGCCACTTTTTTTTGCGAACACTCCTCCTCACCCTAATTTAACATGTGAGAAAACAGGTAGACACACCTCTCAAGACAAAAACGGGTTTGTAAATAACCCCCTCCTTTCACACCCAGTCTCCCAGGTGAGAATCAAGCTGATAAACCTTACATACATAGTATTGTGAGTCAATGATGGTTACCATATAAATATATATTATTTTAGAAAGATTTCGGGGTTTCTATATAGAGGGCTATCACCGGTGGCTCTTTAGTTATAACACCAGCCCACGAAGCTCTATAAACCATCTGAGCTCAGTATAAACCATCTGAGCTTAGTACCTTCATATATTGAACACTAATTAACCTCCTGGTCCTGACAGCTCGCACTCTTGACATTTGCCCCTGCTCTTTTGAGTCAAGGCTACCAGCACGCGGGTAGTCCTATTAAACGGAGCGCTAAATGTCTGCGAATACACCTTGCACCAATAAAGTTTTCCTAAAAGTGAAACTGGGTGGGTTATCAGTCTAGTTCTTTTATTCCCATTGTGCTCCGATAACTAAGCGAGGATCAACGTCACTGGCACCACTGACGTTTTTCCCGCTACGCACGTCCCGCGATTGGCCGCGTGAGCATGTCTTAACTACATGACGTATGCTGCCACACCCACGACCTCTCCGGGAATGCGCCAGATTGCCCGGTCCCCTTACTTCTTTAAATACCATCCCCGAACCGGACCTCACATCAACGGGGTCTGGTTTATGAGGGAACACGCAGGTACCAAGCGGGTGCCTGGCGATGTCGGCGTGAGTCTTTTTTGTGCCTTTTGAGATAAGTAAACCACGCACCCTGTGAGTCTAGAATTCACTCTTAATTCTTTCTCCCCCCCATTTTTCTCCATAGGGTGTGCCATTCTCGCCACCACCACCCTCCCGAGACCCATGGTGTGAAGATTTTTCACACTTAATGTGAGAAACATTCTGTATATTTTGTAAATATGGTTTTAATGTAGCATGTGTTTGTGTGGGATTTTATCCACGCAGTCAAGGTTCACTGACTGTGACCACAGTAACTCCCCCCACCAAATACAAGATACCGCTAAACGCCCTAGTAGGCGTGCAGGTGAAATAGCGCTAGTTGGAAGGTACCAGTCACATAAATCAAGCCGGCTGAATTGTAATTCAGAAATGAAGTGCATGTGATCATTCACCACAGTCAATTGAATTACCATGAGTGCAAGTGCACATTATAGAGCACCAGAGCATGATATATCTGTAGCAAACAAATGCGCAAGATGGAAAATAACTGTTTGTCTTGTCTTCTCTTTATATGTTTGTTATTGTTTGTTATTATTTCTTCTACAGGTGCAATCTGGTTTCTCTGATCTAGAGCGACCCTCCATCTTACTTCGTTTGCACTTTTTTGACACCTTTTTCACTTTCAAGTCCCCAGGTCAGGGTGGGCCTTAGCGCGCCCATACCGCCGAGGTATAGCGTTTTGGTCCTGATGAATGCCCGGTAAATTACACCACCAGGGCAGAAACATGTCGACCCCACTCCATGGGAAATAGCTGAACAATTTATTCAGCTCCTTTTTCCCACACTCTGTTTTTAGTGTGTCTGATTGGCCATTTAATACATTTTCTTTGGACACAATCTAGACATTTTTAAACACTTTATTACACCTTCACTTGTCACCACAAAATCCAGCTCCACAGTAATTCTGGTGTCGCAGCACACCAAGGAGGCACTCGGCCCCTCCCGGTGGGGCCCGATGATGAAGCATGTCACCAACTAGGTTGGTGAGTGAAGGCTTTCTTAAAGAATCTAGAAAGATTCTTCATGCTCGCTCGTCTTGATAGAAGGCACACTCTTTCAGTGTAGTATCATCATAAACAGCTGGGAAAAAAACAATCAACTCGATTGTTAAAAAACCTAAATGACTAATTCTTGCAAGCACAATACGAAATCAACACAAATAACACATCCAATACTATTTACAATTTTTAAATTTTACCTTTACTCTGTAGTTTCTGTTCACATTTTTCCTCAAGGCCAAATAATGTGTCGAATTTATTTTCGAAATCATCCATTATGAATTCCTTTAAGCATCTTCCCATTTTCCCTCTAGGCCGAATAATGTATCTAACATTTTTGTTGAAACAATATTAAATATGAGTTGGTTAATTCGTAAGGCAATCTCGGTTTTATTTCCATGTGTGTATCGTTACAGTGACTCATTTTGCATTTGAAATATACAGGATAATGTCCACATGTGGTAGCAGCTCCAGCATGGAAAACAATAGCCAGTGTTGGGAAAAATCTTTCAGAAATAGATACTTGAGTAACAGCAAACTTTATAATTTTCGTTTCTACTTTTCTTCCATTTGGTCTACAGCGTTGTAGCATTAAAATTAGATATTTTCCATATCTTTGTAGGCATAATGTAGATAACATTTCTGATTGAGAACGAGAACATTTCATATCATGATCTGCTTCTTTTACTAATTTCGGAAAAGGTACAGATTTGCAGTCAGGTATTGTTAAATATACAAATTGTTCTCTGTCAACTATAGTGTTTGAAGTTAATGAACACTGTTCACATTTGTGATTCCATTTGTAACTGACTCCAAATAAACCCTCAATCTGGATTCCTTCATCTTCAAATACTCCAAGCATAACCATCAGAAACTCTTGTGCATCTTGTTGTATATTAGGGACGAATGTTAAAGATCCAGTACATGTATCCAAGAGTTGTTGAATACCAGAAGCAGTATGGATCTTACTTCTGTCAGTTCTCAATTGTTCAAATAAAGTAAAAAGTGCAGCACATAATCTTTTTTCCTGACTTTCCATAATTTCACCATAAAAATCTTCGAGATAAAATATAATGTTTAGAATAACATTACCATAGCAGTTGACACCAGAGCAATTTTCTAATTGATATCCCACAACATCATCACTTGTTTGCAGTTTATGTTTCTTGGTATCTTTTCTTTTCTCTTTATTTTTTTTCTGCTTTTCAACCACACTTGATTTATCAACATGTTTTTGTTTTGAACACACAGCACGTTTTTGATAAATAGGATATTCACCTAAAGATGGTGAATAAAGTCTTCTTAAACGATTATATTCTCTTACACAATTTACATCAGAACTAACCTTGTTTTCATCGAAATCAATTAAATACAAACCAGACAATGTTCTAACTCAAGATAATGCAACATATGCCATTCCCTCTTTAAACACAGTGCTTCCAACATTTACTAAAGCATTATCTACACTTAAACCTTGAGATTTATGAATGGTTATTGCATATGCTAAACAGAATGGAAACTGTTTCTACGAACATGCAAGTCTTTCACCAGCAAAAAACGTACAGCACAACGCCCAATCTGTTTTACCTCTGTAATCTGATCAAATTTAATTTTCAAGAATTCAATTGCATTTTTGTTTTGATATTTTACAAATTCAACAACTTTCCCCATTGCTCCATTCACTAAACCTTCTTCTATATTCAAATTACGCCTCAAAATTAAGCCAGCAGTTTTTGACATAGACTTTTCCAAAGAATCCAATTTAATCTGTAGTTTATTTGAAAGAAGAATTGTTATTCCTTGATGCTTGATTTTATCAATAGCTTCAATGTGAGTTATTTCTTGATTTTCCAATTTCAGAAGCTCTTGATTAAATGTATAACACTCTTTCACTGTAGGCATTAAGCAAACTATAGAATTTGTTTCTTCAATGTTCTTATAGAGTACTGCTACTGGTGTGTTTTCAGTTGTAAACAAGGGGCATATTATCAAGACAGGCGATAAAATTATCGCCGCATTTGCGGCAGAAAACTGCTGCTAAAACGGCGATAATGGGCTTGATAATATGCTCTATGGAATTCCAATTGAAGCCCATGTTAGATGTGAAGGATATCTAACATGGAGTTCAATTGGAATTCCATAGAGCATATTATCAAGCCCATTATCGCCAGTTTTCTGCCGCTAAAGCGGCGATAATTTTATCGCCTGTCTTGATAATATGCCCCCAAGTTCTTTAGTAGACGACTTTGTAAAGCTTGTTTACCATGTTTGCTTAGAACACCAATTCTTACACCTTTCAGAATATTTCCATAATCTTCATCCCTTGCTTGTCGCATATTCCGAGTCAGTTCTTTATATTCAAAATTTAACCAGAGATTCACATTTCCAATACGTCCTAAAGATTTCCTAGTGTCTTCATGTAGAAGTGTTTTAAAGACTGGTTCTCCTTTTACAGGAGTTAGTTGTAGCAGATCTCCAAATACCATTAAATGTTTTCCTCCAAAGAGAACATCGTATTCTGTTTTTAATACCTGTTGCATTCTTAAATGCACAAAAGCAAGCATTAAGTTTGAGACCATGCTCACCTCATCAATAATTAAAAATTTCATCTTCTTCAGCACTCCTGACACTTCATAAGAAGCTTCTCCAGATAACTTCTGATATTCTAATTTATTATCATGCTCAACTGGTAACATCAGTAATCTATGCAAAGTAATTCCTTTAACATTGTGGACAGCTAATCCAGTTGGAGCTGTTACCACACAAGATAAATGTGAACCAGTAGTTTTTTTAAGGTAACTTGTCAAAACTTTAATTAAAAAACTTTTTACCCGTTCCAGCTTGACCACTGATGTACATCAGAATAGGTTTAAACGATGAACATACACATTCTTTCTTTTCATGTAACAAACCATGTTTTATCTGTTCTCTCACTTGTATATATATTTGTTTCTGTTCAATATTTACTTGTTCTTCTAACTTTTCCAATGTAATATTCTCGTCTTGTACTTGTTGCATTGCATTTTCTACTTCATGCATAGCAATCACTGCTTCATTTTCCACTATTGGTTGTCCAAGTGGATCTTGACTACATGGACCAGAACTTTGACTTTCTTGGGGACTTTCATTAGCAACTTCAGCTGTAATAGTCTTTTCCTGTTCAACTTCACCATTCAACATTTTTTAAATATGTAGGAAAAATTGAACATGCAATGCTATCTTTACATGCATTAAAAAAGATTCTTCGTAGCAGTCGAAATCTCCAAGCAAATCGCTTTTGCTACGCCATGGTTTGAACAGTTGGAGGAGTGCTAAATAGTGAAATTCTCGCCTAGCTGCAGTTTCACAACTGAGTTTCTTGTGGTTGATAAGATTACCTTTTGTGTGTTTTACTAAACATCCATTACATCCAACTACTGCATATTTGCCTTCTTTTAAATTCTGTTTAACATTGCTTTTGAAGCTGTAATGTTGAAGTACTTCAAACAGACATAGCTGTTCCAGATGTTGACTCCTTTTCGGATAGTATGGGGAACATTAGGATGGCGGGCGGAAAAGCACCCCGACTGCCATGGAAGCGGAAAACAACCGACCGCCGGCACCGTTGAAAAACCAACGGCCAAATTAGGATCAACCGCCAAAAAACACCGAAAGCAAGCGGAACGGGGCCAAGAAAAACCGCCCGTATCAGGCAGAGATCGCCAAAATCCGTCCGCGGTGGTCGGATACGCAGCGGAAATACAACAACCCGCCGCAAGTACAGCGGAGTCACCAAACAGGAAATTAGGATATCCCCGTCGGTCCCATGGTACGTACTGCTGTCTCCGACTGCCGCAGTTGCACAATGGGATGAATGGGAGAGCCAGTGGAAAAGCTGCAGCATAGCCACCGCTGCATACGAACCGTGAAAAATATGGCGGACGAAGCAAAAAATCCACAATAAGGCCAAAAAGTGCACACAGAAAACTATCCATGGCCCCCAAATACACAAAACACACCCCACTGACACAACCACATGGCAAAAAGAAAAATACAAATCCCAGGACAACACACCTGACAGCAATACCCCAATTGGAAACACCCACATAGCTGAGTATAAAACCAGCCCCTTCCCTGACCAGAATCCTTTGAAATACTCCATGAGAGAAGGGATACACACCCCAGCTGAAAGGAGAGGCAAAGAACACAACATCACTAGCCACACCACACATAGCACCACCACCACTTCCACACCTGTACAACGAACCCCCCTGCACATCACACACCATACACATCACAACCACACCCACCACTCATACTCCTGCACCCACAACCACTTTGCACACCACACACCATGGTCACACAGAAAATGCCCAAATTCACAAAGAGTGAGTTGACAGTCATGGTAGATGAGATAGTCAGAGTAGAACCACAGCTTTTTGGTAGCCTGGTCCAAAAGACACCATTAGCCACAAGGACACAAATGTGGGCAAGGATAGTCCAAAGGGTCAATGCAGTAGGGACCACCCCAAGATCAAAAAAGGAGATCATGAAGCAGTGGTATGATCTGAAGAGGGTTGTCAAGGAGTAGAGGAGCAAGAACCGTGAGCTGGCTCAGAGGACTGGCAGTGGTCCTCCCATTCCACAAAAAACCTTCACACCATGGGAGGAGAAGGTGCTTGCCATACTGCATCCAGAGAGTCTCACAGGAGTAGCCGGGGGAGTGGAGGCTGGTAAGTACAAACAAATGACTACCACCACTCTGCTATGTACAGTCTCGCACAGCTCCAAAGCAACACCACCTAGGAAAAATTCCATCCATCTGCACCACACACTCACAAAAACATGTCTCACAGATCCAACATTCACCCACTCCCATTCACCCCAAACGTTGCTACCAACATTACCATGGGAGCATGTGTGCAGGCAGACAGCCACCACCAAGCCCCCTTGTCCCACAGCATCTGTAAGATGGAGCCCTCTCCCCACCCCACCCAGAAGTAGTTGGATGCCATTGCAGTACACCAAACAAACTTACAGGTAGGTAGCCCCCTTGCCATGGAGGCTGTTTGGGGGTGGGAGGCCTGCACTACCACTCCCATCATGCCCTCTGCCCCCCACCTCAGCAGGATGGAGCCCTCCCCCACCCCACCGAAGCAGTTAGAAGCCATTGCAGTACACCGGACAAACTTACAGGTAGGTAGACATCTTCACAATGAGGGTGTTTGGGGGTGGGAGGCCTGCACTACCACTCCCACCATGCCACCTGGCCCACACCTCAGCAGGACGGAGCCCTCACCCACCCCACCCCGAAGCCGTTGGAAGCCATTGCAGTACACCAAACAAACTTACAGGTAGGTAGCCATCTTTACAATGAGGGTGTTTGGGGGTGGGAGGCCTGCACTACCACTCCCACCATGCCCCCTGGCCCATACCTCAACAGGATGTAGCACTCCACACCACCCGGATGCAGTTGGAAGCCATTGTCCCACTACAAACAAACTAACAGGTAGGTAGCCATCTTGCCATGGAGGCTGTTTGGGGGTGGGAGGCCTGTACTACCACTCCTACCATGCTCCCTGCCCCTCACCTCAGCAGGATGGAGCCCCCCCACCTCACCCCGAAACAGTTGGAAGCCATTGCAGTACACAATACAAACTTACAGGTAGGTAGCCATCTTCACAATGAGGGTGTGTGTGGGTGGGAGGCCTGTACCACTACTCCCACCATGCCCCCTGGCCCACACCTCAGCAGGATGAGCCCCCCCCACCCCACCCAGAAGCAGTTGGAAGCCATTGCAGGACACCAAACAAACTTACAGGTAGATAGCCATCTTCACAATGAGGGTGTGTGTGGGTGGGAGGTCTATACCACTACTCCCACCATGCCCCCTGGCCCACACCTCAACAGGATGGAGCCCTCCCCCCACCCTACCCAGAAGCAGTTGGAAGCCATTGCAGTACACCAAACAAACTTACAGGTAGGTAGCCATCTTCACAATGAGGGTGTCTGGGGTGGGAGGCCTGCACTACCACTCCCACTATGCCACCCGGCCCACACCTCAGCAGGATGGAGCCCTCCCCCACCGCACCCCAAAGCAGTTGGAAGCCATTGCAGTAAACCAAACAAACTTACAGGTAAGTAGCCATCTTCACAATGAGGGTGTTTGGGGGTGGGAGGCCTGCACTACCACTCCCACCATGCCACCTGGCCCACACCTCAACAGGATGTAGCACTCCACACCACCCGGAAGCAGTTGGAAGCCATTGTCCCACTACAAACAAACTAACAGGTAGGTAGTCATCTTGCCATGGAGGCTGTTTGGGGGTGGGAGGCCTGTACTACCACTCCTACCATGCTCCCTGCCCCTCACCTCAGCAGGATGGAGCCCCCCCACCCCACCCCGAAGCAGTTGGAAGCCATTGCAGTACACAATACAAACTTACAGGTCGGTAGCCATCTTCACAATGAGGGTGTGTGTGGGTGGGAGGCCTGTACCACTACTCCCAGCATGCCCCCTGGCCCACACCTCAGCAGGATGGAGCCCTCCCCCACCCCACCCAGAAGCAGTTGGAAGCCATTGCAGGACACCAAACAAACTTACAGGTAGGTAGCCATCTTCACAATGAGGGTGTGTGTGGGTGGGAGGCCTGTACCACTACTCCCACCATGCCCTCTGGCCCACACCTCAGCAGGATGGAGCCCTCCCCCTACCCCACCTGAAGCAGTTGGAAGCCATTGCAGTACACCAAACAAACTTACAGGTAGGTAGCCATCTTCACAATGAGGGTGTCTGGGGTTGGCAGGCCTGCACTACCACTCCCACCATTCCCCCTGGCCCACACCTCAGCAGGATGTAGCACTCCACACCACCCAGAAGCAGTTGGAAGCCATTGTCCCACTACAAACAAACTAACAGGTAGGTAGCCATCTTGCCATGGAGGCTGTTTGGGGGTGGGAAGCCTGCACTACCACTCCCACCATGCCCCGTGCCCCCACCTCAGCAGGATGGAGTCTTCCCCCCACCCCACCCCGAAGCAGTTGGAAGCCATTGCAGTACACAAATCAAACTTGCAAGTAGGTAGCCATCTTCACAATGAGGGTGTGTGTGGGTGGGAGGCCTGTACCACTACTCCCACCATGCCCCTGGCCCACACCTCAGCAGGATGGAGCCCTCCCCACACCCCACCCAGAAGCAGTTGGAAGCCATTGAAGGACACCAAACAAACGTACAGGTAGGTAGACATATTATTCTGTGCTGTGACCCCACTGAGCAGGATGTAAGACGCCACCACACACACACATGTGTGACATAACAAACCCAAATGTGGACACATTACCGGTAAGTAGCCAGTACGTGCACCCACCCATTCTTCACAAATTAAATGGTGCCATATGACAACACCAGCCCTCTCATTGCACAAAGAGGCACACCTACCACATTGCCAAGCACAGTGTGCACACAGGTAAGCTAAGGAAACTGTCACAGCTACCAAAGTGTGACACACCAATGCACATGTAGAAGAAAGTCAGGGCACAATCATGCAAAGCACCTATTTACATGTGCATCGCCATGGGGCAAGTGCAACAAGGACCATTTGAAAAATACGAAAGCATGTGTGGTGGTACAAATCAAGATATGCACATGACAGGACAAAGGTATGCAGGAGATGACAATGGCCAGTCCATGGCAGGATGTGACACCTGCCAGGTCAGACAAATCAACAATGAGTCCTCAATTAAAAACATGTTGTGCCAGGCCCTAGATGGCAACAAGTCTCTGTAATCATTAATTGTGCACGGGTCGCATGGTATGCCTTGACACCTCACACCATGGACAAGTAATGCATGTAGCACTGCATCATGTCAGGAAGCACAGCAGTGAACATAGTAAACAATGTGATGCTCTGTCAATTGTGCAGTGTACAAAAAGTGAATGACATACAGCTAACACAAAGCTTGCCGGGTGCACTACAATGACCATTTCCCTTCTGACCCACAGGTGACCAAGAACTCACTGCAGAGGACAACACCAGCAACCTGCAGAGCCAGTCTCCCTCCCGGTACATGGACTCTCGGAAGTGGACTCCCAGGATTCCATGGACGATGAGCTCGAAGCCGGCCCATCTGGTGTGCCAGGGAGAAACAGGTCCCAGGACCCCATCGTCCCCCCCACCACATCTGTGGCAATATCAACTTCACAGCAGACCCCTGCTGTCACAGCCTGTGCGGCCACCGCCACCACTATCACCACCACCACCAGTGCTGCCTGCAACACCCTCCCTGTCCCAGAGGATGACCAGCACAAACCTCCGACGGAGGAGGGCAGGGAGAGGATGCGGGTGCCCACAGTGGTGAGGCAACAGGTCTGTGGCAGCAGGGTAGGTGGGAGGGGCAGGGTCACCCACAGACACCTGGAGGCTGGGACCCAATCCCTGGAACACATTACCAGAGTCCTTGGCACAAACGAACAGGCCCAGGGACGAACGGGCTGGTCGGACGAACTGTTGCACGAGCTCATCCTGCTGATGAGGGCCATCGACACCCACATGGGACAAATCATGGACCTCTTGGTCCAGCAAGTGGCGGTACTGAGGGACAGGCCTGCGCCACAAACAACACCTCCACCTCCGTCTGGTGGGCCGCAGGATGACAGTTCACCATCCTCCCCTGCGCCCACAGAGAACGGTGAGTCCTCAGACCCCACTGGCCCTTCAGCAGGGTCCCCCCTGCCAAACGACGAAGGGGCTATCCTAAGAAGACTCTGGGCGTATCTGGAGGCAAAGCACCTGCCAGACACCAGTCATGGAGCCAGCCATGATGGCAACCTTCTCCACCACTGCATTGACTTTTTGGACTGTCCTTCTCCACACTGCCTTGTGAATGGCATCTGTCTGTTGGATGGGTCACCACATCAATGTTGTGACTACTCGATTATCTCATTTATCACAACTATCAACTCACTGCTCCACCCCCCCCATGGAAATGTACACCCCCCTCGCATCTCACCATTGCAAATAAAATATCCTTACACACATGTTGTCGTGTCTGCTCCCTCTTTATTGCAGGATGTAGTCTTCAACATGATCACAATGTACCAGGAGCATGGGCTATATATGGATGTATGACGTTACAACGCACACTTTTACAACGCATGCACTTACAACGCATTTTTTACAACGCATAATCCATTACAACGCACTACACTTACAACGCATGACACTACAACGCATTTTTAAAAACTACCTTTACAACGCATACCATTACAACGCATAATATTACATTGCATTTAAGGTAAGTATTAGATAGTATAGGGGTAAAAATTACTTTTCTAACTCCAGGGGGTGCAACAGTGGGGTAAATGTTGGATAGTATAGGGGTAAAAGTTACTATTCTAACTCCAGGGGGTGCAACAGTAGGGTAAGTGTTGGATAGTATAGGGGTAAAAAATGCTATTCTAACTCCAGGGGGTGCAACAGTAGGGTAAGTGTTGGATAGTATAGGGGTAAAAATTGCTATTCTAACTCCAGGGGGTGCAACAGTAGGGTAAGTGTTGGATAGTATAGGGGTAAAAATTACTATTCTAACTCCAGGGGGTGCAACAGTAGGGTAAGTGTTGGATAGTATAGGGTTAAAAATTGCTATTCTAACTCCAGGGGGTGCAACAGTAGGGTAAGTGTTGGATAGTATAGGGGTAAAAATTACTATTCTAACTCCAGAGGGTGCAACAGTAGGGTAAGTGTTGGATAGTATAGGGGTAAAAATTACTATTCTAACTCCAGGGGGTGCAACAGTAGGGTAAGTGTTGGATAGTATAGGGGTAAAAATTACTATTCTAACTCCAGGGGGTGCAACAGTAGGGTAAGTGTTGGATAGTATAGGGGTAAAAATTACTATTCTAACTCCAGGGGGTGCAACAGTAGGGTAAGTGTTGGATAGTATAGGGGTAAAAATTACTATTCTAACTCCAGGGGGTGCAACAGTAGGGTAAGTGTTGGATAGTATAGGGGTAAAAATTACTATTCTAACTCCAGGGGGTGCAACAGTAGGGTAAGTGTTGGATAGTATAGGGGTAAAAATTGCTATTCTAACTCCAGGGGGTGCAACAGTAGGGTAAGTGTTGGATAGTATAGGGGTAAAAATTACTATTCTAACTCCAGGGGGTGCAACAGTAGGGTAAGTGTTGGATAGTATAGGGGTAAAAATTACTATTCTAACTCCAGGGGGTGCAACAGTAGGGTAAGTGTTGGATAGTATAGGGGTAAAAATTACTATTCTAACTCCAGGGGGTGCAACAGTAGGGTAAGTGTTGGATAGTATAGGGGTAAAAATTACTATTCTAACTCCAGGGGGTGCAACAGTAGGGTAAGTGTTGGATAGTATAGGGGTAAAAATTACTATTCTAACTCCAGGGGGTGCAACAGTAGGGTAAGTGTTGGAAAGTGTAGTGTAATATTATGTGTTGTAATGGTAGGCGTTGTAATGGAATGCGTTGTAAAGGTAGTTTTTAAAAATGCGTTGTAGTGTCATGCGTTGTAAGTGTAGTGCGTTGTAATGGATTATGCGTTGTAAAAAATGCGTTGTAAGTGTAGTGCGTTGTAACAGTTGCGTTGTAAAGGTTGTTCCCCGCTATATATAGGCAAGGAGAAGTTGAAGGCACCTAGGGAAACACAACAGAACTACTTTCACTGGTCTGGGTGTGGCATCACTGACATCACACAACACCTACCATCAGAATGACCCAACATGCACACGTCACAATGGGCAACAAGTGTCAACATACACGTTATGTAGATGTTTCCAAATGACCTGTCCCAGAAACACTGCCAAACACCGCTGAGTCTACAACTGGCTGCTGTTACAATTCTCACATGCCCCTTCACGACAATAGCAATATCAGCAGACAATGGGTATGCTGCACATTGTCACCCACCTTTAAGTGAAGTAGCGTGTGATGAGCTGTTCACTCAGGTCAACACCTTCCTCCTCTCCACTGTCCTCATCACTGGACACAGCTTGGTTTGCAGGCTTGGGCCTTGGGTCCTCACCATCATCCAGGAGCAGGGGAATCTCCTTAGGAATGGCTAGGTTGTGGAGCATGCAGCATGCCACTACAATCTGACACACCTTCCCGGGCGAGTATGCCAGTGCACCTCCGGTCTTGTACAGGCAGCGGAAATGTAACTTGAGCAGACCAAAAGTACGCTCCACCACACGACGTGTTCCTCCCATGTGCCTCATTGTAGCGGACGTCAGCTGGGGTCCTGGGATTCCTCAGTTGGCTCAGCAAACAGGGGTGGTTGGGATATGCAGAGTCACCTAGGTATGATAAACACAAATAGACATTGCAATGTTGCTGAGGCTGAGGGCAGCAGGTCACACACCCAGCACACCATACGACTAGGCATGCTCAACCACAATCCATGCACGCTCGGGAAGCAGATTAGCCATCAGCTGGGGTACAATGCTGTTCCGCAGTATGTAGGAGTCATGGATGAGCCTGGGAATTTGGCACACACGTGGGGGATGATCATATCTGCCAGGCACACCACCTGCACATTTATGGAGTGGTAATGCTTGCGATTCCTGTAAATGTGCTCAATTGCCTGTGGTGGCACAAGCCCGACATGGGTGCAATCAATGGCACCAACAACTTTGGGGATGTTTCCAAGGGGATAGAAGTCTCCCTGCACAGCTGGCAATTCAGCACCCCTCAGGAAATGGATGTATCTGTCCTTGTATATCATCATGGCGGAAAGTACATCATGCAGCACCATGCTGAACATCGGTTGTGACATCCCACCAGCGCTGGCCACTCTCTCTTGGAACGATCCAGTGGCAAAAAAATGCAGGGCCACCATCACCTTATAAGTAGGGGTGAAAGCTGTTGGATATGTCCGGCGAGGCTGCAGGTGGGGCTCCAACAGATCACAAAGGGTTTTCAGGGTGGCTCTATCCAGACGGCATATCCATATGATCGCAACATCCTCCATGTCCTCCAGCACCGTCAAGTGACAAATCAATTTTGGCCTCCTCCTATTTGAGATGATAGTGGACACATGTCAATGCAATACATCATGAGATGTGCACAGCATATCACGTTCTGGATGATACAACGACAACAATGACTGACATCAATATTGACTAACAGACCAGCTTACATGTAGGGACACCTTCAGCTACACAAAGGGCACACCTGTCAACTTACACAAGACAAGTACTTCAAACACCACCTTGTTCAATGTGAATGCACATAGGGAGAAGGCCACATTTCACATGGGCATGCCTGGGAGTATAGCATCCAGCATATGTGTAACAAATCAAACTCACTGTCTCATACCTAGCTGCTGTACCTGTCACACCTTAATGCATCATTACAACCTGGCACACATCCACCACACAATGACCACAGTCAGCGCAGGAATGACGAATGTGTGCATGACCAGACATGAGAGGCAATGCAAAATAGATCATCATTCATTGAGACGAGCATCGCTGTGATTGTCACTGCACCTCAACACACTGACATGTGTCCACATTGTAGAGCCCACAACAACACTGTCCTGCCTACACAACCATAAAATCCATAATTGACATGTGAGTGAGTACAGGCCAATCTATGAAATCACACACACAAACATGGCATGTGTAGTCATCAGTGGAGTAAATGGAACATTGGCATTGTGTGCACAATGATGTGCCATTGGCTATGTGGGCACTGTGCACTGTTGATGTTTGCCAGATGGCTATTGCGATTGTATGGCACCCAAATTGCGGTAGCTACCGCCTGGCCCCAGCGATGTGTCATCTGCCCCCCCATTTACACAAGTGCGGTAGTGATAGGCATGGAGACATGTGGAAATGGCGGTTGGCATGCTCCGCCGCCTTAATGTGGTGCCTCGTGTCAATGTATGGCACACATATCGCGGTAGCTACCGCCTGGCCCCGGCGGTGTGTCACTAGCACCCCCATTCACACATGTGTGGTAGTGATAGGCATGGAGACATGGGGAGATGGCGGTTGGCATGCTCGGCAGCAAAAATCGCGGTAGCGCACACCGGGCCCCTGCGGTGTGTCACCGCCATGGAGCTTGCCCTAGAGCCAATGGGAAGCTCGATAGCGGTGGCATGATGCAATTTTGAAGATCGCGGTAGGCGTGCTCCGCCACCGCGGAGGCGGTCATTTGATGCATTTGAAAGATGCACCATCGTGGTAGTGCACACCGGGCCCCTGCGGTGTGTCGCCACCATGGAGCTTGCCCTAGAGCCAATGGGAAGCTCGATAGCGGTGGCATGATGCTATTTTGAAGATCACGGTAGGCGTGCTCCGCCACCGCGTAGGGGGTCATTGGTTGCATTTGAAAGAGGCAGACTGTGACCACCAATTGCAGCAGCTTCGCACCTTTGAAACGACCCCAGGTGGCTATATATGTGTGGAAGTGAGCCTCACATTTCCACTGCTCCCAGAGCCTGCTGCCAGACACCCCTCACCTGCTGCTGCCTCCAGGGACTGCTGCCTGAGACCCCTCACCTGCTGCTGCCTCCAGGGACTGCTGCCAGAGACCCCTCACCTGCTGCTGCCTCCAGGGACTGCTGCCAGAGACCCTTCACTTGCTGCTGCCTCCAGGGACTGCTGCCTGAGACCCCTCATCTGCTGCTGCCTCCAGGGACTGCTGCCTGAGACCCCTCACCACCCAATTCCGTCGCTGTTGTCTCATGTCCACAGTGACGGCAAGGACAGAGAAGATCCGTGCCAGTCCTTTCACAAGGGAGGAGCTGGAGGTTCTGGTGGACGAGGTGCTCACACAGTACCCAAGGCTATATGGTGCCCCAAATGTCGTGGTAAGTCTTCAACAGTGGTGGGGTAGGGCAGGGGGCCACACATGTAGTTGGACTGATGCATTATGTGCCTGGGAGTGTGGGGTAGTGTCATGCACTGCCTGACATGCTGTCTCCAGGGGGAGGGTGTGTGTACCCAATGCCACGGTTTGCCTCCCTGCACACGTATGTATGAGTGACCTGTGTTGTGTTGTCAGCCATACAGTGACACAGAAGGTTGTTCATGCTGTAGTCAGGACAGTGATTGCTTGGCTGGATGGCTGTGTGTGCCCCTGTAGTCCATCTCAGTGTGAGCCCAGCTAGGCAGCACAGTTCCTGCCTACAAAGACAAGGAAACATCACTTCACTTACAGAGTATGACATTAGTCTTTTCACATTGCACTCCAGCTATGGGCCATCTCAGCACTGTAGATTGCACACAACCGGCCTTGTGAAAGGGATTATGGATTTGTTAGATCATGTCCCTCAATGTGACATCCATGACACAGTTATCTATTCACAGGGCAGGGACATTGAGGGCTGTGCAGTCTTGGACACAGTGGGGCACCCCCCAAACACAGGTTGATAGGTGATGTATGTGTTGCTCAACTCAACAATGGACTGGAGATGGGGGCAGGCTACATAGGGGTTTCAGTGCTGGCATCCTGCATGTGTGTGAGATGTGCAGGGACTGTGTTCCCCCTCACACCTGCATGCATTCACATCTGCTTTTCCCATGCAGATGTACCATGTGAGATGTATTATAGTCTCTGATCGACATTTAGTTGGATTTGTGATGAGTCTGTATCTTGCTGCTATACTGATAGATGTTGGTACATAACACTGTGTCACTGATCATTTCCCTCTCTTGTCTCCCATGCCTGCAGCTCTAGGTACACCAGCGTAAGGCTGTGTGGAGGGCCATTGCAGTGAAGGTTCGAGCTCTGGGGTCTCAAACCGACACGCACCCACTGTCACAAGAGGTGGGACAACATCAGCCGGCTGGCAAAGAACGTGGCGGAGATGACCTTGGGGCTGCTTCCTCGCACTGGGCGTTTGGCACGGTGCAGCATGACACCACTAATGGGGCGCATCTTGGTGGTGACACAGCCTGAACTGTATGCACGTTTGAAGGAGCATCAGCAGCAAGCCAGTGGTGATCATTTGGGGAGGGTGACTTTGGCTGGGAGTGGCTGCATGTGTACAGAGCCTGTGCCAGCGCTGGCCTATGTGATGTTGATAGTGTGATGCATTGGCATGTACGGGGCTTCTGGGCTGGGTGCCAGTGTCATGCATTCGCCATACCTGTACGTACAAAGATGATTTTAATGCTGTGCATTCCCATTCCATTCTGAGTTGTGCTCTTCAGGTTTCTTCTGCATTGGGGTAGTCTGGGGAATCCCATGGGAGGGAACAGCAGTGTGCCCGATCAGACTGTGCCTTCATCAATGCGTCCATTGCATGCACCCAGATTGGGGAGGCCTAGACATCTGACAACAATGTGAACCACTCTATGGGCCCCGAAGTGCGACATGAGAGGTGTCATGGGCTAATGGCCATTGTGGACTGTCATGTTGTGGTCTGTGTCTGTGTTGTCCCCTCCTGTTCCATCCCGATCTGTCAGTGGCAACAAGTAGTATACCCCCCATCATGTCCCTAGTTGTGCTCAGAGTTACTTGTATGTCTGGTTGAACAGAGCCACAAGCAGGGTGTTGTGCTGTGTGGTCATCACATGGCTCACTCATGCCTAAATTTCCAGTTTCCACGCACTGTTTGAGTCTATATAGTGAGTTGGCACAATGTTATTGCACAGGGTGGTGTGCAACATGTAGATTTGGTCATCTTTTGTTATGCATTGCTTGCATATGTTTGTTTTGTTGCTGCCACTGACCTGACCCTACATCTCTCTCTCTCATGCAGCATCTCCTGTGGTCACTGAGGGACAAGAGACAGACACCAGTGGGGGTGAAACTAGCACAACAGCTGCACCGGATCCCAGTGACACCGACGTCACCAGCACCTAAGAGGGGGACAGGAGTCTGCTGGAGGAATCCCAGTCTGAGACATAAAGCACCACATCATCTGATGACAGCGGTGATACATTCATGTTGGCAGGCACAGGGAACGGGGACACTGCATCGTCTTCCACCACATAGCGGCCAGGGCCCACCCTCCCAGCCACTTCCTCAGTTGCTGCCCGTGTCCGCCTCAGTAAGAGGGGAAGAGTGTCCTTCACCCCTGGCACCGCTGCCCCTGTCCCCCCTGCTGCCATCAGTGCTGAGTCTGTTGATCTTTTGCGCCGGCTGTGTGTAGGCCAGACAGCTCTCCTCAATGCCTTTATTGACCACGACAAAAAATTGGCCCAGGTGGTTGCTTTCATGGAGGGCATACATTCAGACGTGGGTGGGATGCACCGGACTGTCCAGGCTTTGTCCTCCACAGTTATGTCTGCCCTTCAACAGGCACATACTCACAGTCCAGCTCCGGTCTCTTTGTCCGCCCCCCTGGCAGTAGCCACGTCTGATGATAGTGACCACGGTCCACATACATCAAAGTCACAATACGGCACACGAAGCACACAGCAGCAGCAGCCCAAGCGGTCCCGGGTGCAGACACCATCCCCACAGAAGACCAAAGCCACCCCAGAGCACAGAGAGAAAAGCCCGTCAGGCGAAACCAGGGGATAAAAAGCAAAGCAGCAGACCTCAGGCACACATGCCTCAGAGGCATCCCCATCCAAGGACTCTCATGTCCCTATAGCATCTCACAAAGAGAAGCATACAGTTTCTGTGCCCACCAAGGAGGTGGTGGATGCCAAGGGTACACCTAGGAAGGACTCCAAGGCAGATTCACCTACCACCTCGACTCCCATTCCAAGCCCAGTGAAGCAGGGGAAGGAGGGCACTGTAGGGGTGACACCTAGTAAACAGGGGAAGGGGGTGCAGAGGCGAAGCCAGGCAAAGCGTACCGCTGGATCCAGCACATCACCAGAGGGGGTGCCAGCATCTGCACCTGATGCAGCTTTGGTGGTGAGTGTTCCTGTTGTGCCCACACCACTTCCCATTGATCCAAAGTCAGGCAGGCCATTTAGGATCCCCAAGAAGTGGAAGGGCACCCCTCCACAAAATCCCAGCCACACCGTGTCTCCTGTCTGCATGACTCCACCTCCACGTGCCACTACACCACCTGGTCCAAGGAGCCCTCCAGCTTGCCAAACCACTGATAGCTCTACCTCAGCTGTTCCCCTCTCTCCCTGTTCAAGTGACCCAACAGTCCCCAGGACACAGCCAGCTCCCAGTCCGCCTGACAGCCAAGTCTGAGTGTTAGTCACCCTCACACACCTGTCTCTCACACAGGTGGGCCTGTACTGCACATTGTTACCCCCTGACTTTGTTGCTGACCATGGAAAGGTACAGTCGCACACATTTCCTGTGCAGCTTCTCATGGACCTACTCTGCACTCTGCCCTGGCCACTGGACTTGCTGTTTTGCCCTTGCCTGTGCAGCTTCTCATGGACCTACTCTGCACTCTGCCCTGGCCACTGGACTTGTTGTTCACTGCTGTTTTGCCCTTACTTGTGCAGCTTCTCATGGACATACTCTGCACTTTGCCCTGGCCACTAGACTTGCTGTTTTGCCCTTGCCTGTGCAGCTTCTCATGGACCTACTCTGCACTCTGCCCTGGCCACTGGACTTGTTGTTCACTGCTGTTTTGCCCTTACCTGTGCAGCTTCTCATGGACATACTCTGCACTTTGCCCTGACCACTGGACTTGCTGTTTTGCCCTTACCTGTGCAGCTTCTCATGGACCTACTTTGCACTTTGCCCTGGCCACTGGACTTGCTGTTTTGCCCTTACCTGTGCAGCTTCTCATGGACCTACTCTGCACTCTGCCCTGGCCACTGGACTTGTCGTTCACTGCAGTTTTGCCCTTACCTGTGCAGCTTCTCATGGACCTACTCTGCACTCTGCCCTGGCCACTGGACTTGTTGTTCACTGCTGGTTTGCCCTTACCTGTGCAGCTTCTCATGAACCTACTCTGCACTTTGCCCTGGCCACTGGACTTGCTGTTTTTCCCTTATCTGTGCAGCTTCTCATGGACCTACTCTGCACTTTGCCCTGGCTACTGGACTTGCTGTTTTGCCCGTACCTGTGCAGCTTCTCATGGACCTATTCTGCACTCTGCCCTGGCCACTGGACTTGTCGTTCACTGCAGTTTTGCCTTTACCTGTGCAGATTCTCATAGACATACTCTGCACTTTGCCCTGGCCACTGGACTTGCTGTTTTGCCCTTACCTGTGCAGCTTCTCATGGACCTACTCTGCACTCTGCCCTGGCCACTGGACTTGTCGTTCACTGAAGTTTTTCCCTTACCTGTGCAGCTTCTCATGGACATACTCTACACTTTGCGCTGGCCACTGGACGTGCAGCTTCTCACGGACCTACTCTGGACTCTGCCCTGGCCACTGGACTTGCTGTTTTGCCCTTGCCTGTGCAGCTTCTCATGGACCTACTCTGCACTCTGCCCTGGCCACTGGCCTTGTTGTTCACTGCTGTTTTGGCCTTGCCTGTGCAGCTTCTCATGGACATGCTCTTCATTTTGTGCCTTGTTCTTCTTTTCTCGTGGTGCCTATCTGTGCAATATGTGAATAAAGGCAGTTGCTCCTGTTGTCTATTTTGTCAGTGTCCTTACTGAATAAAGTTATTTTGCTGTGTGTATATGGTTTACTGTGCCACATGCTCTGCGTGCCACTTAAACATGGTCAATGTTTGGGCTCACTTACAAATCGGTTTTCTGGGGTGACAGGGTCTTCAGTTCTTCCTGACCCAGATACTGGGGGGCAATGGTGTAATTTCACAATGTGCAGCAGTTGTCATGTACTTAATTAGTTCATGTTAGCTATATTGTACACATGTCAGGTTGGGGGCACTGCCGGCACAGAGTGGGTTTCTCCACACTGTTTTGCAGGCAGTCTGTCCAGGGTCATCATGTATGTGTGTTCTTCCTTTATGTGTGCCCAGTGGTGTATGTGTGCGGTCATCTTGTGATGGCCAGTCATCCTAGTCCCATGGCTTACTTTCCATGTGTGCTCTTGGATGGTCAGGTAGTGTGCAGTGTGAAGGGGTGAGTTTGTGGGCAGTGTTGATGTGTGCATGCCCCTGCATTGTCAACTACACACGTGTCACCCAGGAGTTGTATGCCTGTTGTTTTGATTGCTCAGCCCTGTGGATGTGGTTGTATGCACATGTGTGAGTTGTATGTAGTGCACTGTGCAGTGCGTTGGTGTGTCCTTGCAGTTCTGTCTGACTCCTACTTGTTGTTTTTGTCACTTGTGAGTATGCAGAGTGTGTGACTGGCGCGTCAGTGTTATGTTTTGTTGCACATCCATGTGTCTTGTGGCTGTTTGTGGGGACTGTGCAGACCTGCTGTTCTACACTGCCATTGTGGTTGTGTTTTCTCATGCATTTCTGTCACATGGTGCCTTCGTGCCTCCAGTGTGGCATGTTGTGTGTTGTCATACCATCCCCTATCTGTGCTTCAGATGCCTACCCATTGTGGGTCTGCACTCCCTCTGTTTGTGTATGGTACACTCCTGCCATGTACCCTACTGACATGCAGTACACTTCACTTTGGTGTCAGCTGTCCCATTGGTTTCCATGTGTGTGTGCCTCCCCATCACTTCATTTGAACACTGTGCTTTGTGGTTCAGTTCTTTGTCCAGGGTCAATGTGTCACTCAGGGCATTTCCCCAATGGGTTGTATGTGATGTGCTGGTGCTGTTTGGCACTCATGGTTGCTCCTATGCAGTCCAACTGTGTGTGCTTCCCAGTCCTCTGGTCAAGTTGTTTCCAACTTTGTGTCCCAGACTTGTGCATCTGTTGGTGTTGTGTTGGATGTATGTGTGTTGTCTGTGTTATTGCTTCACTTCCTGGGTGGGCTGTTGTCTTTGTGCTATGCTGTATGGTGTTGTGTGGGTTGCTGTTCTGTCACTGATGTCTGTGTGTGGCTTGTATGCTTGGTGTGCACACACTGCTTGTTGTGCATGCAGTGGTGTGTGTGTCTGTTGCCTTGTCATTGCCTGGTGTGCATCCCCTGATGTCCTGCTGTGTTGTTTGCTATGTGATTTTTTCGCCTATGCTTGTGTTGTTTGTTTGATGTGGCTGTGTTGTTCTGTGATGGTGCACTTCTTGTGTGTGTTGTGGTATGTTGTCTGTGCATTGTTACAGATCGATGATGTTGTGCCCTCCTGTTGTGTCTGTGCTCCCATTGCCTTTCCACAGTTTAGCTGCACAGGGCATGTCTGTTCTTGTTGTGGTCCTGTGTGTATTTCTGTTGGGTTATGTGTTCTTCTGTTTTTGTGCAGACATTTGTTCTGTCATCCCTGTGTGTGTGTGTGATGTTTGTGGCTACCCCCAGAGTGTGTGATTGTGTGTGTGTTGCCTGGCAAGTATTACCAGCCTTCAGTGTGTTTGACATTGGTGTTGTGTGCTGCTGGTGTGAGGGGGTATGTGTGTAGATTCCTGCTGGTGTTTGTCAGTCATGGGGTGTGTCAATGGGCCCTGTGTGTTGTGCTGCTGGCATACTCCTGTGAAGTAGTTGTATACATATGTGTGGCTGTTCACAGTTTGACTTCATGGCCTTCCTTTCATCCTTGTACCTCTACATGGTTTGGCTTGCTGTCTCCCTGTGTTGTTGCACTGTGATGTTTGTGGTTTGTCCTCACTGACTGTACCAGCCATGTGTGCTTTGATTTTCTGATGGTGTTGTTCTCTATTCCTTGTCTTGCATGTGATGTACACATGCTTGTTGTGTGTCTCCATGGCCTTCTATTTGTGTGCAGCCCACTTTGGTTTTCCTATTTGTTGTGCTCCATTGCTGTTGGCATGTGGGGTGTGTATGTGCCTGTGTGTCAGTCTGTGGTATGTATGTGTGACTATGCAGGCTGTGTGTCCATTTGGATGTTAGTTCATTGTATGTGTTCATTTGGTGCTTGTCCTCATTTTAGTTTCCCTGAGTGTGGTGTTGTGGTGGTGTGTGTGTTTCCCTGGCCCTATGCTACTGTGCTGTGTGTTCCTGTGCAGTCACTCCTGCAGTGTCTGGTCCCTGGTTGTTTAGTACAGGGTGTGTATTGACTTGGCTTGTTGTTGTGCATGGGGTGCACAGGAGGGGCACATGGCATGTGTCTTCATGGGGTGCACTGGTGTGCGGTGGGAGGGGGTGTGGCCCTGTGGTCTTTGTTCCCTGCCCATGCCTGGTGCTGGCTCTGCCTTCTGCATTGTGCGCATGTATTCCCTTGTGTTCACCGCTGCGGTGACGTGACCGGGACATTGCTGCATGGTTGCGGATGATGTGTGTCCAGGATGCAGAGGGGTGACTTGGTGGCAGGTGGGTGATGTGTGGGTGCCTTTGTGGATGTGTCCCTGTCCCTACCAGGGTGTTTGATGTGGATTTGGACCCTGTGTCAGCTCATGTGTTGTGTTTGTGTTTTTGCGTACCTGCGGCGGCGTCCGCGGTGGTCCATGAGTTCCTGGTGATGTAGCAGGTACAGCACCGGAAAGACGTGCAGAGCTGGGTCCATGGCATTCGTGACCGGGTGGTGTGGACCGGGACTCTGGATTCGTGCTCCGCTGTCGTGCATCCGCCGTCTCTGGTTGGGCGGTATCTCCGCTGCGGTGCGTCTGCTTGTTTAGGGCATCCTAATTTGTGGAGCAGGGCAGAGGTCATTCCGCACGGTGGAGAGTCTCCATTGGCTCCCACCGCCTCGGTAGCGGGTGCACTTTGATGGTGGTGCACATCGCACCGTGGCGGTCGAGAAATGGGCTTTGTTTAGCCACACTAATATGGCGGACATGAGGACTGCTGCTCACGGGCAGAAAAAAAGCATTTTTCCGCACCGCCAGCACCGCGGTGGTACCACCGCCCGACATCCTAATGGACCCCTATGTATCCAACATATTAGTTTTAAGAATTTCTGTATTGTCTGGTTCATTTGCTGCTAAGTATTCAATGTCTTCTAATGATTTCAACACTCTATTTCTTGAGCAGGCAAGACCTAAACTTACCCAAATGATCCCTCGTGATTTTGAAAATAAACTTGAAGAGGACAAGCGGTCTGAACATTCATAGGATTCAATTTCTGTGTGTGAAAGCATTTTCAAAGTAAAGCTGTACAATTTTTTGCTAAGGCTCTTCTCTTATGCATTTTCTTCCCACAATTGTTTCATCTCTGTTTTTTCTGATTTTGTTATGTATGATGTTACGTAGCGTGCAACAGCAATTGAGTTGTCTGCAACATACTGAATGTCCATGTTTGCATTCGACATTTTTAAAATAACCGGATTGTAGTCATTAATATCCTTTGACAATTCTGTTCTTGTCAAGTTGCAGGTATTCTTTGGAGATTTGCGAGTTATTGTGTGCCTTACTGAAGAAAAAAAAGAATTTACTCTTCCTTTAGAAATTACTGGACGTGGAAATCCAAACCGACACTTGGTATAAAATTTTCCTTTAGACTTGTATTTTCGTCGGCAGTACTTTCCACAACGGTGACTTTGGAAACGTAAAACTTGCTGTCTCAAGCTTCTATCTCCTTCTCTCGGAATCTCACAGGTCACATACTGTTCAATGAATGACAATACTTTTTCATCTGAATCAGTTCCAAATTTAGGTGCATCCTTGATCCACAATAGCATATGTATATGAGGAGCACCTCTCGCTTGATACTCTTTTCTCCAAAAGAAATCGGTAACTTCTCCAAGAGGTGGATTCTTTTTATTGCAGATGAAAGACATCATTAGCTTGAAACCTATGATTAAAATATCTGCACACATTTACAGGATCCAAAGAACAGAGTTACCCAGGTGTCTTCATTTCAACATTCTTTATATTGGAATTTGCTTCTCGTAGAAATCCAAGCATATCTTCCCATGCATACTCTGCACAGCTAAGTGTCACAAACCATGTTGGTGTACCTGAGTTCCGTAACATACACTTCAGTTCTCCATGATGACGATACCAATACTCATTTGTTCCTCGTTGACATGCCATCAAATTAATTAACTGTGCTTCTAACTTTTCATCTGTTTGTTGAACTTTCTCCACAAATTCTTTCGCTGAAAGAAGTGAATAATGAACTCCAGTTTTAAGTATGTGGTTCACTGCATATGATAGGTTAGACAGATCACTTTCAAACAAAAGGTGAAATATATATGGAATACACTGTCGAAATCTAGGTTCTTCAGAGTATAATCTTGTTGAGCGATATTCAGAAGCAGGAATCTGTACAGGTCGGTCATCATATTGCCCACTTTCTCCAGTAGGAAACAGCTGTGGAAAACAATGAGCTTCCAAGCTTTTCTCCCATACACTCATTGGAGTTTCCTTTGCTTTTTTCATTTGAAATAACTCAATGCTGTTTCCTATTACTTATTTTGAATGTAGAGGACATATTGTGTAATGTTCATACATTTCTTCACACCTTGACTTGTCCACTTTCTCTATTTGACCAATTGAAATTTCAGATTCATCTTCCAAACGTTTTACCTGTTCTTCCATATTTACACTTTTATAATAAATATTGTTCTCCACAAGATATAACTTAGCCTTTTGAAGTTTATTAACAACCACGAATTCTTGCCATATTTTCCGACTCTTTGTTGGTACTCCATTTACTAGAATGACTACTGCTTCATTTTCCTTTTTGTCTCCACCAACAATTTCAAATGTTTTTCTTAAAATCCAAAGGTAAGTACACCACTCTTCCTTTCAGCCCTCTTTGTAAGTCTGTTGGTGGCAGTTTACCTGTTTTAGGTTCTATGCGAATTATAGTTTGAAATGGATGAACAGATTGATTTAGAACTGACTCATATGTATTAAAATCTGCCAGTTCCTCCGGAATAGATACTAATTCTAACTTATTATGTACTGCTCTAGCGGGCATTTTGTTCTCTTCCAATTTGATATAACAATATTTACAAATGCATTGATCACTGCCTAACTCAAATTGACCTTCCACCAACAAGTAAGTTGCAAATTCCTTCCATTTATCATTATTCTTCTTTTCAGATTTCAAATACAAATCAACATTCCCAGTTTGAATTTTATAATTTGTACGTCGACAACAAACACAAACATAGTTTGGAATTTCAGAGCAAACTTTACAATTTCTTCTTCAAACAGATCAATCCTAATCACTTTCCCATCTTCTTCAACATCTGTAATTGTCAAACTTTCACTTTCAATGCACTGCTCTTCTGAACCAAAATATCGAAACTCAATGTCATCACATTTTTTTTGTACATCTGATAAAGAACCGCATAAAAGAGCTGTATTCAGTTCATTTAAACATAATGCAGGACTTTTTACATAGTACAGTTTCCTTACAAACTTCCGCATTTCTGAATGGTGTACTGCTAACATCCTGAAGTGATGAAAAACACTTTTACACACTTTTCGTGAAAGAGAAGCCAGAGAATGACCATGTTTCTCAGTATATTTTCTTACATTACATAGATCTAGTCCTTGTAACAACCTAATCTTCTGTTTAACACTTTTCAGTGTATATTCTCGTAACAAATTTTGCATTATATCAATAGATTCCTGTTGAATACTACAAATACTGCTACAATCCCACTTATACAAAGGAGCCTGTGTGTGTTTCCCTTGCTCTTCTTCAGCCATTAACTGTTCTGCACTAATACCAACTTTTTCCTCTTTAGGAACAGGACAACCATTCTAAACTTCATAGCAACGACCTCTAGTATCAACTGCAAATGGTAAACTATTTTCTTGAAAGTAACTCTCTTCATTAAAAAAAGGTTCACTATTAGACGTATGTTTCCATTCTCCACTAAAGACTTTACAAAAGTTGCTTCTGTTCACAAGTCTTTTTTTTAACTTTTGTCTTTCAGAATCTTCATTGTTTTATCCAACAGTTTCATCCTCTTCAAAATCAAAATGAATATGTTTTCTTCTAATTTAAAAGTAGTATCCACTATGCTTTCAATATGCTGTTTCTGTTTCAATTCCAGCACTTTCTTTTTATATTTCCGGCATCCTTTTATTAAATTCTTAATTACTCTATTTCGAAAAAGTCCTTGACGAATTTCTTGAAATTGTTTTTGTCTATGGGAAACAAATACTGTTTCCTTATCATGATTTTTTTTCTTGCATTTTGAAGTCAAAGTCTGCTTTTCTTAATTGGAAAATTCTTTTTTTTCCTTTTTGTGATGTTATTATCATTAAATGTTCGTAATACTTTTTAAAAAACTTGTCTAGTGTTTTTACCAGAAGAAAGTCTTTTTGTAGTACTCTCATTTACTTGTAATCCTCATTTTTGACTTTTCTTTAAATAGATGACGTTTTTGTCTATCCCTTTTTTCAGTTATTCTAGGCATTTTCAATTTTTAATCCAAACAAACTAATTTTCTGAGAAAGGAAAAAAAGTTTCAATTCTTTGTTATATCTGTTCAATATGTTAAAATAATCACATATAATTAAAGAACTTCCACTGGCAGCTTGCAGAGGGAATGCTGTATGGCAGAGGAGCGGAATAAGGGAACAGTAGGGTGGCAGGTAGTGTCACTGGACATACAGCACGTATTTATTTAATTATTTAGATTCACCTTCCCATTTTATATGTGAACCTACTACCTCCTACATTTCCCCTCCCCACCCCGCCCCAAACTACCGTCCCACGCACCCCACCGTCCAAGAGCACTTCCTCTGCAACCCAGTACAGATAACTTTGTAGACACTATTTTGAAAACATTGTTATCTGTATAATTAGATTGATATTCTCAACTAAATGGCACATGTAAACGTTACCATCATTACCTTAACACTTCTATCAGCAAGTTAGCAAGCATAACACTTCACCATATTAACAAAGATATGGCACAGGCTTACATTTCATTCTGGATGTGCATAACCAAAAACAGATCAACTGTTAGAGAGCAACAAAAATGTCCGTGTACCATTTTGGTAATGTGTCAGCCCAGTCGTGTAACGAGCTTTAACACCAGCAAATAACCTCGTTATGACTTTAATTTACATATACGTGTCCTTTAGTACTGCAACAACTACTTTGTGCCCCTGAGAGTACTGTTTATAAAAACTAAACAAACAGAGCTTTATTTAGTATAAAAATAGCACACAGTGGGAGTGAATCATCCCCCCCCCCATGGACTGGTTCGTACAGGGAGAGCTGCGGGCCATCGACTCCTAGAGGGACAGCTGAGTGCTGGCTCGCAGAGGGAGAGATGAGGGCCGGCTCGCAGAGGAACAGCTGCGGGCCGACTGGTATAGGGAAAACTGCGAGCCGTCCGCTTGCAAAGGGATAGCTGCGGGACGATGAAGTGGGGAGAGGGAGCATGAAGGGGGTATCTCACAGAGCGAGAGCTGCGATATATTTCCATTCTTGGCTTGCAGAGGTACAACTGCGGGCCAGAGGACTCGCAGATGAACAGCTGCGAGCCGACCGGTGGTTCGCAGAGGAAGAGTTGCGTGCCGGCGGGCTGGCTCGTAGAGGAAGAGCTGCGAGTTGACTGGCTGGCTCGTAGAGAGAGAGCTGCGGACCGTCGGCTCGCAGAGGAACAGCTGCGTGCCAGCTCGCAGAGGTAGAGCTGAGGTCTGGCTCGTAGAGGGACAGCTATGGGCCGACTCGCATGGGGAGATCTGCGGCACGTCAGCTTGCAAAAGGATACGTACGACCAGTGATGTGCAGCAAGGTAGGGTGAAGGGAGTATCTGGCAGAGTGAAAGCTGCGGTATATTTCCAGTATTGGTTTGCAGAGGTACAACTGTGGGCCCAACAGCTCACAGACGAAGAGCTGCGAACCGACCGGTGGTTCGCAGAGAGAGAATTGCGAGCCGGCAGGCTGGCTCATAAAGAGCTGTGAGCAGACTGGCTCGCTCGTAGAGAGAGAGAGCTGCGGCCCGTCGGCTCGCAGAGGGAGAGCTGCAGGCTGGCTCGCAGAGGGACAGCTGCGGGACGACTCGCATGGGGAGAGCTGCGGGCCGTCGGCTTGCAAAAGGATACGTACGACCGGTGCTGTGCAGAGAGGTTGGGTGAAGGGAGTATCTGGCAGAGGGAAAGCTGTGGTATATTTCCAGTACTGGTTTGCAGAGGTACAACTGCGGGCCCAACGGCTCGCAGATGAAGAGCTGCGAGCCGACCAGTGGCTCACAGAGAGAGACTTGCGAGCCGGTGGGCTTGCTCGTAGAGGAAGAGCTGCGAGCTGACTGGCTGGCTTGTAGAGAGAGAGCTGCAGCCCATTGGCTCGCAGAGGGAGAGCTGCGGGCTGGCTCGCAGAGGAACAGCTGCGGGCCGACAGGTATAGGGAAAGGTGCGGGCCGTCGGCTTGCAAAGGGATAGCTGTGGGACAGTGATGTGGGGAGAGAGAGCGTGAAGGGGGTATCTCGCAGAGAGAGAGCTGCGGTACATTTCCAGTCTTGGCATCAGAGATACAACTGCGGGCCCGAGAACTTGCACACGAAGAGCTCTACTAGCCACCACCGCGAATATACAGCAGTTCTCCCTCTACGAGATACCCCCTTCACCCTCGCTCACCCCGCATCAACAGCCCACAGCTATCCCTATGCAAGACAATGTCTAGCAGCTCTCCCTCTGCAAACAGTGGGGCCCGCAGCTCTACCTCTGCAACACAACTCAACACCAGCCCACAGCTATCCCTCTCCAAAATAATACTGAGAATATACCACACCTCCTTCACCCTCTCTTGCCCGGCATCACAGGGCATTGTACACTAAATCTGAAACTATCATTAAATTATTCAAAGCATGCGTACATATTCAAAGAAAGGTACATATTTACTTTGTGTATTTGCTCTCCATGTAATGTCTTCACATTGTAAAGGTGCTTGTAGTACAACACCTCCCTTGGCTTATATTCAAATATACCTCTCTGTGTGAAAAATGAGCCCACAAACAGTACACATAATATATCTGTTTTTTGTTTTATCTGCCTTAAATTAATAACAGATAAATATCCCCCCACTTCACCACTATTTCCAGACCAAGCACAATTTCTAAACATGCAATATTTTCTCTATCTCGGCCAAATTTATTTCTCAACACTAATCAACGCTGTACCTGATTTACAAAACTACATACTCGTTTAAACATAACAAACTATACTTCTTATTTATTACCTCTATACCTTACGCCTAAAACCATGTAATCTTTCAAACATATGTCACGTCACTTTTGTACTATTGAAACTGATTACGACCTTCTCTTTACACTACAGATCCCATGTACATGTCAATAAAGGTATAAGTGCTATTTTCATACTAGATAAAGCTCTATCACTTAATTTTTATAAACACTACTGTTGGCTGCACAAAATGGGGGTGAGACATGAGGAGAGTAAACAGAGGTGTAATTCCTAAACTTTTATTTTACCTTTTCTTTAAAATACGTATATTGAGGGCTTTAAGTGGGATGAAAAAAAATGGCGGGTGTCTGAAAGGGGTAGCAGTGTTCAGCACCGGTAATACCCGGCACACTTGAAGGCCTGCGTACATTCAACACAGACACACACCCTAACAATTTTCATCACTTATAATCACAGTTAGTTTAGTAGTGTGAAAAAATCGAACAACATTTTTTACTAAGAACACTTTTCATTCTTTTTTTATCTCTCACACATTTATAAAATATCTGTATCGCCACTTTACTATACGTATATTAACAGCTTTAATTGGGATGAAAAAATTGGCGGCTGTCTTAAAGAAGTAACGGAGCACCCGGACCACTTAAAGGCCTGCGTATATTCAGCAGAGGAACACACCCTGACAATTACTATCAGTAATATTCACATTTACTTTAGCACTGTGAACAAAATTGTACAGAAAATATACAGAGAACATTTTCATATATTTTGTATCTCTCACATATTTATAAAAAATGTCTTCTAAAGAAACGCTCCCCAACAACTTGGATTTCCTAAGAACACCCAAATCCAAATCCTCGCAGTACCACACCAGCCTTGACTGATATTGAAATCTACCTCTCAGTGTAAAAAATTAGACCACAAACTGTGCACATAACATTTCTGGTTTTTGTATCATCTCTGTTAAGTTAATAACACATGAATTTTCTACACTCAACACTTCCCCACTATTTCCAGACTAAGCATAATTTGCAAACGTGCGACATTCTGTTTATTTCGCTAGAATAGATATACAAATCCAAATTAACCCCTTCCATGCTCATGACGGAACGGTTCCGTCATGAGCCACGGTTGAGCTGTGCTCATGACGGAACCGTTCCGTCATCGGCCCGCCCGCGCACGAACCCTTCAGCACCGCGGCGGAATTCGCCCAGCGCTGAAGGGGTTAATGCTACATCTAATTTTCAAAACCATACAGTCCTTTACAGATGACAACTTACACCTTTTCTTTCTGAAAAACTCCTAAACATATATAAAGTACTTGTTTACTAACTAGTCACACTTTATGCATATTTTAGAACCAATGTGAAACACCAGACTTTACTAACACTATATTATTTAAAAATAAAAAATACTTTCAAAGTTAAAAATATTTCCTCAAATACTTAACCACTACTACAGAACACATAACACACCTTCTTAATTTCTAATTTACCTTCGTAGTTGGTCTGCAAATTTCAAATGTCAGAAACGCGTGCAATTCATTCTGTGTCACACAGTACATGCAATGCACCGCTTTCAGCAAGAAAGGAACCAGTAATGGCACAATTTCCCTGTTGCTCCACACATAAATGCATGTAAAGAAAAAATCAGAATAGTTACTTGATTTTTTTTAGATTGCAAAACTTCTCTCTATTGGTTATTTTTTAACTTTCCATATAAACAGTTTTTTTTTAACATTGAAGGACACATACAGGTGAAATGTTCAACGGATTCTATCAACACACTTTCTAGATCATTCTACGACACGTGCAGGTTAAAAGTTCATCATTTTTTTTAAACCTAACGATATTTTTTTTGCAACATTTTCTCGAACATTTAACAGCACGTGCAGGTTAAAAGTTCACCATTCTTTTAAGTTCGAACTGTACCTTACAAATGCAATTAGCAGGTGCGGTTGAGCTGAGCAAATTTTATCCTATAATATGTACTCCACGTTTAAACTTCTTTTTTATTAACCAATGACACACATACTTTTCCTCAAAAATAGTATGCACCCTGCTTTTTACAAAACAATGCTTTTCATCTCCCAATCAGTTAATGTTTTCAATGGAAACAAAAGTAGTTCCCCATCTTTAAACATATCTCTTATTCTACGAACAGACTGAATGAGATACAGACATCTATCCATATCTTCCAGCCATACCTTCAAAATGCTAGTGTGGATCATAGGATATAGCTATGTTTTCTGGTGCAAGAGGTATGCAGAACAGAGACGTATTGACTTGGACCTAGGTTTACAAAATGTGAACATTAAATGGTTTGTAGAGAGAGTATTGAAGTGGCACCAATTGCTGCCTTTGGTTAAAACCTGTTTGCATCTCCAATACCCTGATCTCATGATTGTGCACTGTGGTGGTAACGACCTAGGCACATTGACTGGGGTAGGTTTGGAAATGCTTATGAAGGACACCTTTGGAGAATTGATGTTGCTTTTACCTCACACTGTCTTTGTATATTCCAATATATGCCAAAGACAGAAGTGGAAATGGTCAAATCAATTTTGTCATAAGATAGAAAAATTTAGGAAGAATGTCAACACAGCTGTGTCTGCATACCTCAGAGACCATAGAATGGGGTCGATCTACAACAACAACATATGTTTTGATATGGCTCATATCTACAGGAGTGATGGAGTACACTTCACAGATGAGGGAAACCGTGTTTTTCTGAATAACCTGAAGCTGTGCATCCGCACTTACATGTAGCTCCAACTAATAAACACAAGGGCTCTTTTTAGAGCCACCTTATATTCCCAATATCGGCTCGCAGAGTGACAGCTGCGGTCCGGCTAGCAGAGAGAGACCTGCAGGCCGACGGGCAGGCTCGCAGAGGGAGAGCTGCGGCCCGTGGGCTCAGCTCTCAGAGGGAGAGCTGAGAGACGGCTCGCAAAGGCACAGCAGCATACTAGCTTGCAGAGGGAGTGTTGTAATCAAAAGTAGGTCCACTCCAAGTAGTATATTTAGATAACTTTATTTCAGGTTAAGATCTGTGTGGGTGTCGTGAGTACATCACCCTGTGGGTGGTGTGTTTGAGTCGATCCTTGGTGTTAGGT